>NC_142507.1:9403333-10024166 GCF_057876585.1 Rhinolophus sinicus | reverse complement strand
CATATGACCAGATGACCAGCTGGGGATTCAAATTAGGTGGAGCTTTGTAGCCATGATGGGGACTTTTTTCTTTATCCAGAGTGAAATAGAAACCATTGCAGGGTTTTGGGTAGAATCATGGCATAATGACTCCTTTTAAAAGGATCACTGTAGCTGCTGTGTGGAAAATATACTTTAGCAAGGAGGCCAATTCGGGAGCTGTTATTACAATAGTCTATTATACTATTACTTGAAAATATACATGCCATCAATACATATATTTTATTATTTTTATAATAAATCACATGTGTGTTGCCATCTCAGCTTAAGATACAGCACAAATCACACCAGAAGAATATTAATTACATATTGAAGCGACTTGGTAGGAGAACTTATGCCATGAATTGACATTTATTATCATAGCATTAACTGAAAAGTTGCTCCATTGTAAAAAATGCTTTGCCTTTGAGACACTCAATCTTCTTTTCATAAAGATTGTCAAAATGATATCATGTCTCAGACTTGCTTCAGTTAGGGTGGAAGGTGACAGCTGAAACAAGATTGGCTATGAGTTGGAAATTGTTGAAGCTGGAAGATGGTTACCTGGGTCATGCATTATACTATTTTATTTTTGTATATTCTGAAATTTTCCATGAAAGTTTTTTAAATCAACATTTAAGATATTACTAATAGTAACATTTTAATAAAAGATTGTTCAAAAACTAATTTAAATGCATACTTTCCTAGTTCCATAATTTTTTCGATATGTAAAATTTAAGCTATATTTGGTAAACACATAATGATAGCAAAATCCTCTAAGATGGACTATAAACTATATTAGGAGGACCTACAAAAACTGGAAGTAGAATACTAAAATGTCTGATAGCAATTCTCTTGTCTATTTTTCAGACGTAGTAATTTTAATCCTTATTATTGCAGCTTTTAAGGGGGCTAAAAACTTATTCCCATTAAGGCAGGCTAGATATAGTATCCCAAATGTACTTAATAAATTGCACCTTCCTTGAAAAGTAAAGGTGATGGATTGAAAAATGTTTAGCTCAACCATGCATAATTGATAGGTTCCCTAGTGCAAATAAGTGTCTAATAAATAATTAAATTTAATCTCATTATAAGAGTTTTCATAATGGGATAATTTAATTAAATGAAAGCCAAAAGGGTTTCTAAGGGTTGAAAGATGCTAATGTTGCTATATTTGGCTAATGGTCTGGGGATGCTATAGTGAAGAAAGTAATTCACATGGGTGCATGCATTATTTAATGAATCCCTCTGAGATGGAAGAAAGGACAGATCAATGATAACTTGTCATTTTATCATTGCTTACAAGGCACATTTAAACAACCAAGGATATGTTAAAGGTAGAAAACATGCACAAAATTAACAATCCGTTGAAAAGACAAAGTAGCTATATTCATAATATTACACGGAAAGTTTTTATTAAAATACACATTTTTTTATACACCCTTATTTCTACCTTTTATCTACTACTAAAGTGAAAATAAATAAAATCTCATAAGCTGATGTACAGTCAGGTCAGATCTGGCTCTAAGTGAAAGTAATAATGGCTACAGCATGTATATCTGATACTAAAAAATTGATAGCTGAGTCATGAGGGACCCATTAACAAGCTTTCTGAGTGAACAGAGTTTTGTGCTTCAAATCTCCAGAAGCACTTAGCCAGACTAGAATAGTAAAATTGTAGGCTAAGCAGTTATCTGTTACAGGTGATCAGTGATGAATTAATATGAATGGGGAAAGGCATCATTCTTCTATCAGATATTATTTTTAAAAGCATCATTTTGCGAGAGGCAAAGGTGCAAACAGCACAAAATTTGAGCCAGGTGGTCTCGGCAGATTTTTTTCCCCCCTACCAATAACATGGCAAAGAGCAATTGGTAGACGAGGCACACTCTTGAGTTTTAAAAAGTTAAACATAACTTCAATTGGTGACTATGTCCAAATTGGCATTTGGAACACCGTAGAGATAACCCACTGGCTTCCAAATGCTAGGGCTATCTCTGGGGCAAATGGCCCGTCCCTTGAAACCTGAATCATGGGGCTCTCCAACTCTTGGGAAAGAGGCACCTTGTTTACAGGGAAACTCCTCATTTTCAGGAGGGACACGGAGATGGATGAGCAGTAGTCCCTACATCACTCCCCAGGGGTCATCAATCAATTCCTTTAATGTTGGTGCTGTGGCAAGGAATCTCATTGAAACCTGAAAGAATTTTTCTCCTGGAGAGGAATTTATCATAGAAATACAGAATTGTGAAAATTAATACAGAGGGTGTCAACAAAATGTACACACATTTTAAGAATGGAAAAAAAACTGTATTAAAATTGTCATACTCAATATATACTGATAACAAAAGATGAATACAAGTCACATTTGACTTCTGCAATGACAAGAGGTGCTCAAAGGGGTTACCATCACAGTAATTTTACCACAGATTTTTTTCCCTTTCTTAAAAAGTGTACACATTTTTTTGGCGCCCTCTCTATATGTAGACGTCTCGTCCCACTACTTCATTTCATGATGAGGAAACTTATGTCCAAGAAGACTGACTTGCTCAAGGCCACCCAACTGTTTAGTGGCAGAACTCACTCAAAAATCTAGGTTTTCTGAGTGCCAGTGTAGGGGGTTTTTTGGTTCGTTTTTTGTTTTTTACTATGTCAACTTGCCAAAAATAATCTTTTAAAATGATGGTGACATAATAGTGTTTCTCAAACTTGATATCCATCAGTACAAGCCCAACTGTGTGTGTGGTGAGGCGGGGTCGTCTGCGGATGCAAAAGTTCTAAAAGGTCAAGGAAATAATAGATGCAGTGCGTTGAAGGGCTGTTTGATGGTGGCGGCGGTCAACCGTAGGTTACACAAATACAGTGAATTGGCTTTATCCAGGTCTTCACTTGGCCTCCTCCATACTTCCTCCCTTCTCGCTACCCTTCAATTAAGACATATGGGACATCAGAAAGGTACCTGAAACTGCACTAATGTGCTCTCGACAGCTGCTGCCACTGCACCTGCAAAATGAACAATGGGCTGTGTTGTCCATGCGTATACTTGTGAGCAAAGGGTGAGGGGGCACAGAGATGACACGGGGCAAAGGGTAGCCTAAGATTTGAAAAGCACTGGCATCAATAGTCCAGGTATGTTGGGTAGTGTTGGGACAAGTGATTATCTGTAACTCAAATTTGAAAGAGATACATTTTTGTGCAGTGGTCAAATACCTCCTTTCAGATATTTTAAATCTGAAGGTGGTTTCGCTTACTGAAAAGATGAGCATTCTCTACCTGGAAATGTATTATGCAATACACATCCTTTCTTTTGAATGACTCAAAAAACAAAAAATGGTTACTTTGCTATAATAAGGAAGCTTTCCAGGTTTATGTCTGTTTCTTTTACAGAGGGACAGTTATAATCTGGTGATCTTTTCTGGGGAAAGGCAGCAGTTGTGTGGGACAACTTTCCGAATCCATTCTCCCTCTGGAGACACGAAGGGCTTTATTCTCTAGGACCACTGTCCCTTCAAAACCTGTTACATTGATGACTGGTCCCTGGTAATTGGAAAGGAATCCAGGTGGCAGAATACGAGCTGCCTTTGTTCCTCAAGCACAGAAAGCACAATCCCTTAGGCAGACTCACTCCCAATCTGGTCATAACTGGGGTTTTGTCTTTGGCTGTGGTTGTCCGAGCAGTCTCAGGGAAAGGAATTTACACAGACACGTAGCTTTACTAGAAACAATGCTATAAGACAACTACGAGGTTATATAAAAACTCTAAACTCAGAGACCTGCAGAAACACATGAAAGATCACAGAAACAAACGGTGAAATCGGGACCTAAATCCTTTTTTAAAAAACGTAAAGTACTTCTGTTTCCCTTCACTATAGGATGCTAGCAAATACTGTTATTCAGGAAAACATTATATTTTCATATTGTTGTGGTGGGAAGGGGGTAAAGGTGGGGGAGGGGAGGGGTGTTTTTGCTATCAATCCAAAGTTTAGAGCTCTTCTTACAGGACGAAACTAGGTTGACAAAAGTGTTCTTAAAGACTGGATTTGAATCCGGTGACAATAGCATACCGTATTAAACATCCGGAATCTTTCCCCCAACAACAACAGTACAAATAGGACTGATACTCCTTTCAATGTCTTAGAATGTGGCTTTCGTTATTGTTCTTGAAATGTTTTTAGCTTTATATTCTCTGATCTGTCCCATTCTAATGGAATATTATTTGGTTTTATGCTTCAAATTTGCAAGGGAAATCCATAATTAAATTGATTTTTATTTCTTCAGGATAGCCAAATAATAGTAATCGTTTTCAACAAATATATACTATTTCATGTCTTTTCTGTTTAGTTTCCCCCATTTTATTTCACATTGCAGACTGTACCTCTGCATATTGAATTAGTGACCCATGATAGATGACAGATAAGGTAAGGAAAGGGACAAATGTCTCCTTAGTTTGGCGATTTCATTTAATGTGATTCAAACACACAATACCTCTATTTTAAAATGTTGAATGAAATCATTTTTTTACCCTATAAGAGTATATCCGCACTGTTTTTCATAAAATAGTTAGCAGAAAACTATAGAAGATTCTTGATTCAAAGGGACACATTCCAGAAAATGTATAAGTAAAACCTGAAAAGAACTGAGTAGATACAGGGCTTGGCTAGCAGGTTAGGATCACATTCTATGGTGAACTGTTTTTACTTTGCTCCCCTATCTTTTGCTAATGCTTCTATTTCTTTTGAAACGTTAGGCTGATGTTAAACAACACTTCTTATCTATAGAAAGACTGTCTCCTATGTATAGACGTGTCAAGCTTCCTGCTATTTTCAAATATAAAAGAAAAAATTTGATGAAAGTATCTAAAAGACACCTACCACCTGCTACAGGTGCTTTCTGAGTCCCACACCCATGCCAGGCCCAAGGATTTTTCAATAATAGAATGTTGCCAAGGGAATGTACTTCCTGGGAATCACATAAGCAATCAAATTTCCTGCAACCATTACAGTAAGACTATGATTTCTAAGTCACATAGTCACTAGTACAACATACGTAGGTCCTCACAACTCAACATTTGGTGATTCGGGTAGTAATGATGATTTATAAAGTGGGCATGGTTGTTGTTCCTAAAATGATAATTCTAATATTGCAATTGAAATGTCCTCAAATGCTTTGCCTAAGAAGAATCTTGCTTTTACACCCACAAACACACATCATATATGGTATATTTATATGAAGATGTGAGTTCCCCTAAATTCAAAACTCACTTTAATAAAGCATAAAGTACATTCAAATAAAAATGTATTAGAGACAGTGCTATTCTGACTGGGAACGTTTACCTCAGCATAATGGCGGAAATGGTGAGAGTAATCTCATCGGCACAGCTGCAGAAGTGTATGTTTGCTGTCTGTACATTTTTTTCCCCTCTGCTCTATGTGATCGATGCTAGTTCCCCTTGAACTTTCTGCCTACTAAGGGTTTTCATTTTAATTTGTATACGGTGAGACGTCTTTTGTGACATTCAGCAGTCTGTCCTGACCCTGGCCTGAAGGATGGCTTCCTATGGCCTGCCAGGTTACTCATGCCTTCAGAGACCCTTAACTGGAAGCAATGACATTCAGGCTTTTAGTAGAAACCATCGCCAAAACTCTTAGCGAAAACTCTGCAAAACTCCAAAGAGGAAAAGAGAGCTTCTTGAGTCAGGTTCTACATTGTTTCTAGGAAAATGCACACTTTAAAAATTTCTTAAACAGGGAGAGGTTGAGAAAGCAAACAATAAAATTTGAAACAGCAAAACGTAATTTGTAAAATTAAAATGCTAATGAATGTTACAAATCTAAAAACATTGCCGTCCTTATTTTTCAATAACGCTACAAAATTTTCACATCACTTAATTCTTACATGTTCTGAGATGTGACTCAATAGCCCTCCCACAACACACGCACAACAGGCAAAGTGTCTTCTGTGTGCAACCGATTAGTGGGAAAGCTCATGTGAGATACTTAACATCCATAAGTATCTGATTCCTTACCATATTTGAATATTCTTGGACCACAGAAACATACCTTCTTCAAAAAGTAAGTTCTCTACTAAATCCTTAATGTGTGTGTGTGTCTGTGTGAATGTGTGTGCATGTGTGAGTGTGTGCATGTGTGTGAGTGTAGGCGAATGTACTTGCTGCTTTAGGGTCGGTGGACTCATGTCTCGGTGTTCTAGCCTAAACAAGTATATTTCTGGAATAGAATGAGAGAGGGACAATATTCCAGGGAGCCAACAGACTGTAAACGAAGGGCAAAGAATCCAAAACGGGAAGTTCTGAGATAACCTCAGCTTCCGGCTGGATGTCCAAAGGCCTGGGAGGGGAGAAAGGGTGCAAAGGTCCTGAATGAAGCCATAGAGACTACATGTGGTTGAATTGGATGTGCTACAACTTCATATTTATGTTTTGCTGGGATGTTTGGATTAGGGGAGTGAGACTAAGGAAAGAAATACTATATCAGCTATTCTGCTTGATATTTTACAATGTTGACTAACAAGAGTATGCATTTATAAGTTAATCAAATACTACAGTATGGCTTAAACTGCTGTCGATAATTGCCTTATTTAATCATAGGATACAAAACATAGCCCTTAATAATGTGCTCTTGTAACTTCTGAGAGCACTTTTAATCGCAATCTGCTCATTCGCACGGGACATTAACAAGAAAAACAGAATGACCATTTACATGTGAAGCATCTTCCCATTAAAATTGCTGAACAAGGATGGAAACCAGCAGTGGGTGGCAAGACAGAAGATGGACAAGGTGTATTTGATGTACAGGGTCTACCATTTGCCAAAGAATCTTACCAAGCAAGTGTCACTGGAGTTCAACTGAGAGAAAGACTTGGGGGGGGGGGGAGTGGGGAGGAAGGTGTGCAGGAAGCCACCAATGAGGACCACAGAAAGAAGTGCCCTGCTGCCTCCTGGCTCCCCAGCCTGGTCTAGCAGGAGGGCTGACCTCAGGGAGCAGCAGTTCTTTCTTTGCCTTGCTTTTGGGGGGATACAGGTGACGTCTTGATTGGTTTCCTTGTCCTTTTATACCCCACTCCTACTACTTAAACAACCAGGTCTGCAAATCAGAGATCAAAACCAAAAACTTTCACAATATAAAAGAACAATAACTTACCATTTTGCTTTATAAATGAAAAATATTGATTCCCAAATCTAACCTCCTTTCATATCGCAGTGGTTGAACTCTTAATTATTACAAGTTGTTTGGCTTTCTTTTCCCCAAAATAAAAAGCTGTTTTTGAGAAAATGACTTTTTGGGTACCACTGACATGTTTGTCCTACTTAAAATTATAGAATTTATACATTAACCCTGAAGATTCCTAAACGAGAAAAGAAAAAATAAAACAAAACAAAACAAAAGAGGAAGGAGACTCAGAATGAGAAATCTGAAGCCATGACCTAAAATTTGCATGAACTGGAACGTAGCATAACAGTATAAATCATGATTACAACTTGCAAGATACATGAGTATATGATTTCTAACAGAGTATTAAGCTGGTCTGCTTTGAAGTACTCTTTCCTGCCCCTTCTTCAGCGTGACTGATATAAACTTAGAAGTGGTTTTGGAGTTATGATTTTTGTCTTTTGGAAACAATGCAATTTTTCCCCCCATCTCTTGTTGGATATTGAAGTTGGCCTTGACGTTGCTTAGATGGGAGTTTCCGCAAGGCCAGCCCTGATGGGCTATAGCAGCTTCTGGATGCTTTCCTTCCTACATTGTTTGCTTAGCTTATTCTATGGTCTCCCTTGCTGTTTCGTGCCCTGGTTGTAGTTTTGTTTGATGGGTTTTCTTTTAAATGATAAAGATTAAAATCAAGAGATAATAAATTTCTAGCGTTGAAATATACTGAAATAAAGAGACATGGGATCTCTAAGAGCTTCGTCCATTCAGAGCAACGGATTAGAGACGGAATTGTCTCTATTTCTCTCATTGCCTCATTGAAGGTGTCTGAATAAGTAACATATTTTTCTCACCTTGTTAGGGCTAAAATTGTGTCTTCTTTTACACCTTATGTAATGCCGAGTGAAGTCATTGATTTAAAAATTTATAATATGTCAAGTGTTTTATCCACCCTCCAATTATTTTTTTCCCCCATCTTTATTTTTTTCTTGCTTTCTGCCATTGTAGTTTCTGGCACATATTTGGCTAAATAGAATGTCAGGTACAGTTCAATATATATGCTGAAAAAAACAAAATAAAACAACCAAAACCAGAGAAATCCAGTGCATCTCAAAGGTTTTTTAAGAGCTGAAGTAGTGATATAATTTATATTTTCAGAAAAGCAACATGGGGATGAGTCTCTATTGGCTTGTAGCCATGTTTCCATTGAATCAATCAGTTGACATAGGATAGCAAATTTTTGGCTCATAGGAGAAAGTATTATACCACTGACTGATAGACTGAAATGGATTGTCCAGAAAAGGCTTTGTTTAATGGTATATTTTTTTTTGGAGGGGGAGGATTATGGTGCGGTATGGATAAACATACATTAGTGGGGAGAGGGTGTTAATAAAATGTATTTAATATAACATCAGCTGCTGCTCTAAAACATTCATATTTGCCTTTGTTGTGTGGCAATGGTGAATTAACACACACACACACACACACACACACACACATACGCATACGCACACACCTCACACAAAACCCTAATGAAATGCCAGAATAAGATTGATGCAATAGTTACAAAACTAAAACTATCTCATGAATCTAAAATGAACAGAGCACTTCCTTTGTATAGAAAAAAAAAAAAGTAATGCAAAATACTACACAAATAAAATCGATCTTCAAGGCTTAAACTTTCAAATGGTCACTTCCATCTAAATGCAGAAAAACCTGGGACAACTGCTATGTACAGAGCAACATAAACTACACAAACTTTCCTAGAATGAGATCTTGCTGTAGCCAATTCAACTCCACTGGCTCGTCTAGTTACCTCAATCTGAATAAGAAATGCTGTTCAATTTCACAAAGAACATCTGTTTTTCATTTGAGGTACATTCAAGTGTTCATTAAAGTGTCCTAACTGCTCTTTTCTTTTTCGATTTCACAATGGCTTTCCTTTCTAATACCATTGCAAGTTCAGCATGTGACTTAAAAAGCCTCAGCGTCATTGTGGCATTTCCTTTGAAAAATGCCAGGAGAAACAAGGGAGAAAGCTGAAATCCCAAAGTTTAATAACATTTTACTACCATTCACCTTTTCCATACTTCCTAGGGGTGTTTATTTTCTACAATTATTCAACTAGACTTCACTGAACCTGAATGCCCCAGAGGCCCTCAACTCCTGTCTGCAGGGAGGCCCAGGAAAACTGAGCTTGAAAGTGAATTATTAGTATTAGTCCCTTTGATGGAAGTATTTGGTCACCTTCTATAGGAGGAGAAATCAGTTCAAAATAGTTTAAATGCAGTGCTTCAGATGGCTTCATTCTGCCAAATCCATTTCAATATGTAATTTATTGTGAACGTCAAAGTTATTTTTCAAACATTTCCTTTGTTTTCTTGAAAGTGTTAGCCCTCCTTGAAATTAACAAATGAATTTGGGCACTTATTTCCTTGAAGAAATAGGAAATATTTTATAGACTTATTGGGCAGATCTGTCAGATGTTCACTGATAAATTGCATGTAAACATAACTGAAACCATTTTCATTTTAATATTATAAATGATGAAAGATAGCTAATCACCCAAGTACACATTTAAGTTGATTTGGAAAAGAACGTATATGTTAAACACACTTTAGAAATGTTGATAAATACATCTCTGGATGTATTTAATAATACAAAATATTTAAATACAATTTAAATATTTAAATAATAGAAAATATTTAAATACAAGCTATTTCAAATGCAAAATCTTTGTATTTTAGATAATGTTGAGTTGAGTTACAATAATATTCCATATTGGTAAGCACCTGGTAATAAGAGAAATGTCCAATTATCTTGTGACTGAAAAACACGTCATGAATCCCAGTATGAGATAGACCTTTGTGGAAGATCACGTGCCTAATATGATGGGCTGTTCAGAATGCTGTACAGAGGGACAGACAAAGCCTGACTCTTGGTGGGCTCTCAATAAACACTGGGACTTCAAAAATATTTACTGAATAGGGAGGCAAAGGTGTTGAGTCAAGAATCTATCCTTCTACTTCATGGAAAGGACTCAAGCACATCCTAGTAGCATTTCTGATTTCCCGCCCAATTTGTCCTTTGGGGATCATTTTTTTTCCAACTTTTCTGAGATATAAGATAACACTGTAGAAGTGTCAGGTAAACAACACGATGATTTGTTACATTTGTAGACTGTGAATGGGATATTTAGCATAGAGAGGACAGTTCTCATATGTGTACCAATGCTACTATATTATTCCTATTGGTAAAAAGCTGAACTATACATATAGCAATTATTAAGATTTTTCCAAATACGTGTTTTTTGTTTTTGTTTTTTTGATCATTTGGACCAAAACCACATTTTAGTGCTAATAAGAATAACTTGCAAATACCCAGGAAGCAATGCTTTGTTGGTATGGCCTGAGACACTATATAAGTTTGAAAGAAATAAATATAGTTTTCTTAAAATTTATGAATCCTATAGTAAAAACTTTAACTCACAGGTTTTATTTTCTCCGCGAGCCCAAAAACAACTATCCTTTATCTAACAACTTATGTGCCAACAAATCTGCTCAGTCTTTTACATGTATTATTTCACTTGATCCTTCCCATAAGGGAGATATCGTTAAGATCATTTTTATCCTCATGCTACAGCTTCAGGAGGGTAATGTCCAGAGAGCTTCATACATTGTCCAGAGTCACACATTACCCGTCAGCGGCAGGGCTGGAAGTCTGAATTTACAACCTGCTAACTGTACTTGAGTACAAGGCTACGCCGAAAATCCAGTAGGACAATAAAGTCAATTAGGTATGAATAATGAGAAACCTACATTAAAATCTTGAAAAAGAGAGGAGATAAGAATAAGATGAACATCATGAATTAATTCTGTTCGGAATAACGCCCTGCATCATCATCTCTATTTGGGCTAAAAACATCCAGTTGAGTCATGCCTAGAAATAACCCGTGGTAAATAATTCATTCCCTTAGGGGAGGCTGGAGCCAGCCCATCTGGGACACTGGCCAAGGGGTTGTTATCCCTGAAACCAACTGGGGCCAGGGCTGTAAAGGTTCCTGGAGCAGCCAGACACGGAGCAGCCAGACGTAAGAACTGAGTCTTGTTGAGTGCAGAGTCAAAAGCTACCTAAGTCACTTTGAGATCAAGCACCAAGGGGGAAGTGGGAGAATATAAAGAACAACCAGAGGACAGGTAATGAGAAATAAGCTAGAAGAGAATAGGAAGCAGAAGCAAAACCTGCAGAGCCTACGAAGGTGGGACAAGAGACCTTGGTTTTCATTCAGTGGATAAAGGCTTGGCAGAGTCCACGTAGACACCCCAAATATCTAGGATAGAAGAGGAATTTTTAATCAGCTTTGACAGTTATGGACATCCTAGAACGTGATGTCTGAATGGTCCACTTACTAGTATTAACTCAGACACTAGACAAGAAATCCATTCATCCCAACGTGTTGTGTATGGATCGTATTCTCAGTCCTCCATTAAGGGAAAGAGAAAGGGAGTAAGATATAGTTCTTGTTCCTTTGGTTTACCTTCTGGTTAGCAAGGGGAGAAAAATCTCCTTGTCTCCCGTCCTCAAACTTTGTAATCACTCAGTGAGCCTCTCTCTCACTCGACCCACAGAGAGATGGCGTCAACTCACTCTTGCTTTTAAATGTCTCTTGAACTCAATACCTTCTTTTACGTCCTAACCCTTTCCATCACTCCAGTCTGGGCCCCCAAGCCTAGACTAGCAATTTCTAATGTTGCTCTTTTGTGGATAAATAATTCCATGGGATATTTAGAGGCATCACTCTGCCAGTCCCAATATCCGCTCAAGAAAAGGTCTCGGTTAGAAAAGTGTAGGAAACACAGGGTTAAACATAATTAAACAGGTGTCTTCAACGAGGAAGTGCTTGAGGCCTTTCAAATACGCTAATTTGCATTGTACTTCCCCAAGAACACACACTATAACCTATTTAACCACAAGTCCCTTCTTTTGAGGAAACTCAGAACAACACTTTGGGAAACGTGCGCCTGTGCTACTGAAACAGATTCCAGAAGGTATCTTCCTTACTCGCCTATCCAAAACACTCCACACATTTCTGCCATATTGTTTTTCCAAAGATTTTATTTTGCGTGTATCATCCACCTAATTACAACTTTCAGAGGTTCCTCTATGACCATTTTCTGAAGTCTAAATTTGGAAACCTGTCAAAATAGGACCCCTCCATTCAACTAGTCTGATCTACTCATATTTCCTAGATTATTCCAGCCTCCATACGTTTGTGTGCTATTTATATTGCATGGAATACAATTCTGACTATTCCATTAGTCTTGGTTTTAAATAAAACAGACACAAATTTTTCTTTCATGGAGCTTACTTTCAAATAAGAAGAGAGACACAAAAAGAAACAAGGGAAATACCTAGTACATTGCATGCTGATCAATATAATAGAAACAACGGTTCCGCACTGCAACATAACAAGCTGCAATTTACATGGGGACAGAGGCAAGGAAAGGTTCACCAAGAAAACGCCATGTTAGCAAAGACCACAGACTAAAGAGGGAACAAGCCATGGAGATGTTGGAGTGAAAGAACATTCTAGAAAATGGCAATAGCAAATGCATAGCCCCTGAGTGGAAATATGTTTGGTGGGTGTGGGGACAGAGCCCCAGAGAGCAGTTTCCATGCTCTTGGCCTCACATAGAAAGGTGCTGGCTCAGGTAGTAGATGGTCATCAGCTGTGACTAGCTGGCCATCGGCTGCTACCGGTTAGCCATTGGCCACTGATATAACTGCCGCGGCTGAGCTAGCAAAGTGGATGGTGTAGTGGTGGCGTGGTGGAGTGTGGATTGCAGATTGCAGAGAGGCGGATTGCAGCTAGCAAGTGAGGTTGGTTGGCAGAGAAGTGGACGGCGGGTTGCAGATGGTGCGGCTCCTGCCTCCTGTGTCTCCAACCCGGCCGCCAGTGAGACTATAGTGGTATGACTCCCCTATCTATGGCTCCGTGGGTGTTCCTTTTTGGCCTCACCATATCCTGCATTCTTATGTGGGGAGCAGGACTAGAGACCCCCCATGACGCCCTGCGTGACAGTGGGTCTGGGGAAGAACAGAGAGGACAGCATGGCTGAAGCAGAGTTAATAAGGGGAGGTGATGTGGGCGAGGTTCACGGGGCCAGATCATCCAACGGCTATGACTGTGAGTGAGGTGAGAAGCCATGGAGGCTTCTGAGCAGAGGAATCGCAATATTGGACCTGCATTTTAGGTAGTCACTTCTGCCCCTGCACAATAGACTAAAGCAGATGCAGCAGGGAGTTCAGAGGCAATTTCAACAGCCCAGCTGCGGAATGGTGGTAGCTTGTACCTGAGTCATAGCAGTGCAGTTGCTGAGAACTGGTCAGTTCTTGATAGGTCTCTAGGTAGACCTGACTGATTTTGCCAATGGATTGGATATGGGGTGTGAAGGGAAAAGCAGAGTCAAGAATAACTCCAAGATTTGGGGTCCTAATCAACTGGAGGATAGCGTTATCGTTAAATGTATATTTAAATATTTACAGGCCTATTCCTCACTCCCAATAATACTAATAATTTTCCAGATCTTATGTTAGTTGCAAGTTGAAACCTTGAGAAATGACATGCTGTAGCACCTAGCACACACTGTCACACGTGTACTTACTCCAATGTTTCCTTAAGAAACACAACAATGAAATATGTGTAAGTAATAAAGCATTTCAGCTTTCTGCAAACCTGTCTCTCAAAGAACATTCTTTGCACATTACCTCGGTGATAAGAGGATTTCAGCGGAAGGAAAAGTTTTATACAATTAGATAACTTATGGCATTAATTCAACCTGAAAAGCTATTCACATACAGTTCTCTTAGGGAAAGACAAGTGGAATAACACAGACTTCTTACAAAAAGAAAAATTAGAGGTTACTTAGAAGGTTGCTAAAGAAATGAGGTCCTTCAGAAGTGTGGCTACAATGCCTCACCATGCATGTCCTACATTTTAACTATGGAGTTGTTCAGCTTCTAACTAAACACAGATAGATGTCAGATGTTATTGACAGGGACAAATTAACAAGACAGAGAAAAAAACAGTTTGGTGATCAGGAAGGTTTTACTAAATTGGCACAATAAATGTCAGAGGTGAGTGTAATTTCTAGAAAAAGTATGTGCGCAATTAAAAGGCTAAATATACTTTAAAAAGCAGTTCAAATTTTCTTAAAACAATTTTACCAAAGCAAGCAACATTTAATAAAAAAGTGTGCATATATACAAACATATATATATATATATATATATATATATATATATATATATATTTACTCCATAGTATGTATATACTCATATGTACACACACACACACACACACACACACACACACACATCTTCCCTTTCGAGACTCATGAGAAACTTCACAGTTCTGAAAATGTGGCAAATGCAACTTTCAAGTAAGCAAATTTCTCCAGACTTATGCTTTTCATCTTTCAATTCCTGTCTACCATTCAAGACTCCGGGAAGCCTTCTTCGATTTTTCCGCCCATAGTGGTTCTTCTGTGAACTCCCTCTGTTCATACAGTTCCACTCACATGATCCATAATCACAGCTGCCCATGACATCTCTTGTGTGGCAATGCTGTACTTCTAACCTGCTTTTATGGTTTGTCATTTCGGTGTTGAACCTGTGCTATCCAAATGAATTGGCAGCTTCTTGAGGGCAGAGTACCTGTGGCTTATGTTTTAGTAGATAACAGGTAGTGGTCTAGGGCCATTACGATGCTTTCTTGAATATATAAATTGATTCATAAATAATTGGGAATATTTATTCATTTTTTTCTTTTTAGGTATTAAAATTACCTATTGGAACATACGCTTAATAAAAGTCGGTCTGAAAATCAAGGTTTATCTTTGAGATAAAATCATATATGGAAAAGTTCCAGTCACTTCAATAAAAATTCCGAAAGAAAATTAAAAGCTAGTAAGTTAAACCGGAAGACTGTTCAGACTCTTCTACTTTTTCCTAACCACGTTTGTGATATTTTCCATGTTGCTTAAGTCTCAAATATATACAAAGGTCGGACAATTAAGTCTGCGAACTTTTCACTGTATAAGCTCATGGTGGAAAGTTCGAGAACTTACTTGTCTGACCTTAATATATAACCATAATTAAAAAGAATGTATTCAGTGTCATCCTGTAAAGAGGATCTACTCAATTCTCTGGAGAGGTCCTATAGTCATTGCCTGTAGTATCAGATCCTAAGAAAATCTCCTGGCCTTCTCTCTGCAACATTCAACCCACTTCAATAGTGCCTGGATTCAGACACACCAACAGTCTAAAGACAGTGTTCTGTAATGGCAGTTTTGGTACCGTCTGTCCACTCCACTGTCAGGAGTTTCCACCAAACTTCAAAACTTGATGGATTTTCCAGTATCTAAATATATAAATGTATTTCTCCCGTATCACCCAGATCACTTAAACTGTAGTCCTCTAAACCTTTTGCTACGTATTGTCAAAAGTATTGGCATTTAATGAAGCCTTTCTAAATTGCAGTACAATAAACCTGTAGCGTTACAGGAATCTTCTGACAAACAATGGAAACACCTGAATAGTCCAAAGTCTTGACCATAGAACCCAAGCATCTTACATGATGTGAGATTTTGTCCATGAGGATAGCTTATAAACTATAAAACTCTAGGGAAACACAAGATCAGATGACACAGCCCACAGACTAACCAATGCAAGATTTACATTTCATTTATGCGTATTTACAGTAAGTAAAACTAAAAAAAAAAAAAAAAAAAAAGGCATATATCTTTTAAATAACCCATTGCAAGAAACATACCCTAAGAGAGCGCCATTGTTTATTTGCCTGATGTGTATATGGTCCACTCAGACATGCAATCGCCCTTCCTAAACGGTACCATTTAGTACAAACAGAGAAATAATTTGTTTAGCTATATAATCAGAAGGGACTGCACACAATAAAAGAAAGCATTCTGGTTTTTAAATGAATAAAAATTGATTGTGTCCCTATAAAAACTAAATTGGCAGAGTGTTAACTGCATTTCACATAAACATCTGTAGCGGGCTGCGTCTCTCCGCTGAGCTGTAATGCAATATGGGACACTTAGGAATAAATGCATCCTCCAGATGAGTTCAGAGAGATTTTCTAAAAGCGCCTGATGAGATTGGAAAAATCGGATTAGTCAGGACTGCTAATGACCCTTAAAACAAAGGGAAATCTTTAAACAAAATTATTTTGCACTTCTCTCTTGATAAATTATATGCAAATTAGTGTTGATTGAAAATTGTTTGCCTCGAAGGTGAATTCACACTAATAAAGACGAGGTCGTCTTGCCTCAAACACAGTACCCTTTCATCAGGGGGACTTTAAAATTAACTACATTACCTCGTTTTTGTAAACCGTTTCGATAAAATGATGATGGTGTTAGAGACATTTATATTTCATCTGTAGTGCATTCCTGAGTTTTGTAATTATGATATGCATGGTTTTGCATTATGCTTCATTCCAGGTGTGTGTAGATGTGTGTATGTGTGTATATTTAGGGTGCATACGCTTTATATATAGGATATATACATATATACGCATATCTATATATACACATGCATATACACACTATATATTTAAAAAGTTTTCCATTTTATCAGCTACCAAAGTTTTCCATTTTTTCAGTCTACTAGTTTGAGGAAAAGCTGTTGTTTCAGTCAGTGTTTCTCTTGGCGGCAGTGGGGGGTTGGTGGTAGTTTTATTTTTGTCACAATTCTTTTTTTAACCCTTTCCTAGTAGCACCAGTGGATATTTTTGTGTTATTTATCCCCTCTACTAAAATATCAGTGTACTGTGTTAGAAAGAGCTGAGTTCATATTCTAGCTCTCCCTGGCGCCAGCTTTAAATCCAGGAACAAATTTATGAAGGTACCGCTTTCTAACCAGGAACCTAAGGCTTAGCCTGGAAGTCTCCATTTCCCCATGTGTAAAATATGTGAGACAATGCATAGCTCTTTACAACACATAAAATTATGCATAGATCATAACCAAATCACTTGGTCACAATCAAATGGTCTTTAGTGAATTAAATAATTTAGATAACATATTAATAATATAATAAATGAGCCACTTAAGTAAAGTACATTCAAACATTTACTACCATAAACATAACGTTGTGCTGGGCAGTGAAGAACGCCACAGACATTAAGTCACAACTCTTGTCCCCGAGGATCTTAAGATCTCATGGAAGAATTACAGACACTTAAAATGTTTAATAAGATGAAAAGGAGTGACAATGGCAGGAAGTGCTGTCAGAGTTGATCAAGGCAGAGGGAATGATGGGCGATGACTTAAGGATTTGAGGGCTGTCACAGCGATTCCTGGGATGTGGGGACTGTGCCTGGATGGAGAGAAAGGAGGGGGTAACCGAGTGGAGGGCCCTGGAGAAAGTGGAATAAGCACAGCACACACAGGGTGTGGGGACAGAGCCAGGAGTGCAGTTTCCAGGCTCTCGGTGGAAAGGTGCTGGCTCAGGTAGTAAATGGCCATCAACTGTGGCTAGTTGGCCGTCAGCTGTAACCAGTGAGCCATTGGTCACTAATATAACTGCCGTAGCTGAGCTAGCAGAAAATGGGGGCTAGCAAGGAGATGGTGGCTGAGCTAGCAAGAGTGGATTGCAGCTAGCAAGTGAGGTTGGTTGGCAGAGAAGCGGACGGCAGGTTGCGGATAGTGTGGCTCCTGCTTCCTGTGTCTCCAACCCAGCCGCCAGCGAGAATATAATGGTATGACTCCTTTATCTATGGCTCTGTGGATGTTCCTTTTTGGCCTCAGCATATCCTGCGTTCTTACGTGTGGAGCGGGAGCTGAGACCCCGCCGGCCGCCCCGCATGATACAGGGATATGGCTGAGACCGGCTTAGTCATAGCGAGAACTCTGGGCAGAAAGTGAACATTAAGAGCTAGATCTCTGGCTGCAGCTTATGTGACAATGTGGCAAACCTTGCAAGGAAGGGCCAAATCTGTATATTGAGGTTTGGAGAATGTCTTCATGGATCTTACCGATCCCAGCAGTTAATGAACCTAGAGTTTGGGAGGAAAACCTTGAGGAAGAAAGGATTGTCCAGAACAGGCAATGAGTCAAACTCCAAAGACAAAGTGAATGATTTGGATACAGCGTCTCTATGCAGCCCCTGAATTGACGAAGCCAGCGGAGGCCTAGATAACTCTCTGAAGCTGAATCTCAAAAAGGTCAACACCTTTTTCCACACTCACTATGTGAGGAAGCCCGAAAAGTGGGATTAGAACCCGTAATGCTTAACCACCTCTTCCTAGCTCTGTTCCCAAGCACCACCTGTCAAGTTCCTTGCTTCCCCTGCAATTAGCTGCTTTCCTCTTGGAGCTTGTTTGGCCACCAATGAGCGGAAAGGTACTTACACCAGCTTCTATAAACTGGAGAGGGGGACACGCAATAAACTTCGAGTGGCTCTTCCAAGCTGAAGTTTGACAGACAGTTTTGTATTAGTTGGCATGTTGGTCATCCAAGCTGGTGTCCCAGGACGCACCTTGGGTGCTGTTAAATGTCTTTGCATTTGACCATGACGCTGGGACCTGTACTTGAGGGTAAATTCCTATTTTCCAACTAATTCATTCAATAAATACTCATCGGACGCCTCCATCATTTCTTGCCTTTATGGAATTATTTGGCTTGCCATTCATTCTGGGGTGAGGGGCACGGAAGTAGAGTTGTAAAGCTTAATGGGCCATGTCAGTCCTTCCCATAACAAATATTAACTCAGTGGCAAGAACATGTGTTTATTTATTCCACAAATATTCACTAAGCACCTGTAGGTACTAAAGGAAGCAGAGAGAAAATGTTACGCTTAATGAGCAGACCTCAGCTCCTCCACTGAACTAACTGTGTGCCTTAGCTCCAATTATGAATACACTCATCTCACAGGATAATTATGAGGACTAAATGGATTCAGACACATCAAATGCCTAAAACATGGCCTGGCATATATTAACTCCTTCATACATGTTAATTATTATGATTATTTTCAGAGACGGGGTAAGCCAAATCAAAGATGTCTTCTAGTGGTACAGACTCTTGTGTAGAACTTTAAAGTGTTAGTAGGCAGATTTTCTGTTTAGAAGAAACAGGACAAGGTCATTGGAGGCAGATTAAAATAGCCCGTGAAAATAATGGAGGTATGAGGCAAGAAGATAGGGGCTGCTGGTTCTGGCTGGTGCCTGAAGATTTGGAAGCAGGAGCCAAGTTACAAAAGACGCATTATGCTAAGCTAAGGGGTTTGAATTTTATATTTAAAGCTATTGGGAGCCATGGGAAAATATTTATGATGGGAGTATGATATGATCAGTTTTGTGCTTTAGGAAGAGCCTTCTGGCAGTGGTGATAGAAACATCGTTTTGAAAGTTCTTTGAATAACAAGGGCAGGAAGTGACAAGGGCATGAACTAAGGCAGGGCTTGTGCAAATGAAGATGAGGAAATATAATCAAGAGGCGTTTTGGAAGAAGTCTTTATATGACTTGATAACTAATTAGATGTGGGAAATGGGTGAGGGACAAGTACAGGAAGACAACAGTTCCAAGTCTTGGGCAACTATATCAAAGACAGGCCATTCTTTTGAGATGGGAAAGACTAAATTTGCAACAGGCTTAGGGGTAGGGATGATGAGTCCAGGTTCAGACCTGCTGAGCCTAAAATGTGGGTTATGCAGGTGAGGATGTGCGGTGGGCATCTGGGTATAAAGTTGGAGCTCAGACATCAAGTTCCTATTGGTCGTCCCTACCTGGATGTCACCCGCGATACACATTTTTGAGTCCTGGATTTTTCAATTGTAGTTAACAACATGAATATGGACAAAGTTGCCCAAGGAGAGTATACAGAGAATACAGGAATGTCAGAAATGAGAGAGAAAGAAAAAAGAACCAAATCCACGTGGTGCAAGCTCCTGTTAAGTTCCCTAGAGGTGGAGAGAACAAATTAAGAGCCCGTCCTTCCGCCCGACACACACAAGCTCAGGAGGAGCCCACTGAAACCCACATGTAGACCGTTTTACAGAGCCAGTTATATTGATTATGAAAATTACACTCTTTCTGGCACCCATCAAAACTACAGGTAAGTCTAAAAACAGACCCAAGTAAATACATACATAGGAGATAAAAAGAAATACAGGAACATCCAAGATTTGGGGCTGAGTAATGGGGAATTGTAATATCCCAGTCGTAAACAGGAATTTAGATACAACATAGTGAGTAGTAAAGTTACAGCTAGCTACACCTGTAATTTGCTTTGGGATCACCTACATAGAGAAGACAGTTAAAAACCCCCAAGTCAGATTGGGTGGTTAATTTCTAGCTGTCCCCACTGACATATCAATGGAGCAAGTCTAGTGTGCAAAGAGCCCCCACCATAGCTTTCCATTTATGGAGCTGAAACAAGATAGTATGATTTGTACACATAGAATGAGAATGCATACTGGCTTCTAAGTCAGGCATTTCTAGATTCAAAATCCAGCTCCTCTACTTACTAACTATGAGATTATGGACAAGTTACTGCATTTGTTTATGTATCATCTTTCTAATAGTTAATGAAATATAAGAATATAGCCACTTATAGCTTGTTGTGAATGAGAATTAAGTTAGATACATTATGATAGCTAATATTTATCTCTTAGTACGAGCAAGGCAACGTACTAAGCTCTTTACATGTACTGTCTTTTTAATTCTCACAATAGCTCTCTGGGGGAATAGACTGAACCATTAATCGATGGGTCTCATGGGAAAATTTACTTTCTTTTCAAGACATTTGAATCCTGAGGCAAAGGAACTGCTTTCTAGACAACAAGATTCCAAGATAACAGAATCTTAGTTTTGTGTTTTATAAGCTACTGTACCATATGCATGTGACCTCTTCCAAGTTTAACTAGAAAGTGATTGCGATATAAGCCTGTATCTCAGAAATCTGCAAGAAATATGCAACTTCGGGTTCTGCTTCTTTACCTGAGGGCAGCTGGAAGACAATGTGGGCCATTTTCCCGAGCCGGTTGTACTGATTATGAAAGTCAAACATTTCCTGGTGTTCATCAAAACTGTCAAACCAGTAGATTCTCAATGTATGCTTTCTTGAACATTAACTTAGGTATTCTGGTAGGTATTGTGTTATGGGTTCCACACGCATGAACTCAGTTTATCTTGACAACACCACCCTGTGGTTGATACTATTGATATCATGATTTTACAAATGAGCAAAGTGAGATGCTTATTACCTGACAGAAATCACAGGACTAATACATAGAGTAGGGACATATGTACCCCATTGAACATGTCCTGGCCAACAGTGATGTCATAATGCTTGCTCTCTGAAATACTTTTCTTTATGTGTATGACAGTTCACTTTTTAGTCTCCTATGCTTTTACACTCACAACCAAATGTTGTGAGCCAGTACAGGGCACTCAACTGTGTACTCTCCACCAGTGAGAATTAATGCACCATCGGGAAATACTGTCACCCAATCAGCTACCTACTAGACTCTTCTGGATGGGCTATTTACACTAGGATCTGCCACAAAGAAACAGAAGAAAGAATCAGCATGTTAGGTATTAAAATACAAGTTCAGAAAAATGGTCCAATATAGAGAAGCAATAATGAACAAGCCCTGTGACATTATGTAGTCTGGGATAATTGGTAAACAGTTCTATGACTCTCAGTGGAAAAAAAACTCCATGCCCAGAGACAGTTCAGAGAGTTGAAGAAAATGAAAGGATTATTTTTACTGTATGCTATGTATCTGCAAGAGAACTGTGCTACAGTGATTACACACAAACCTACATAGTGCTGATTCAATTAGCACTCGCATACCCAAGAACACCTCCCTCCATGTCCACTGTCCAAACTACACTGGCTGTGTACATGCAGCGTTTGCCCTCACATATTGCTGAATGATATTACTCTAACTTCTTTTGGGTCCACCTTCAAACCCTAAAAGTTCGGAGACCCCTTTGTAAAAGATATCTTAACATCTAATTTAAGTTTTGCCCTTACGTAAAACAATTTTTTAAAAAACCATGAGGAATGTTACTGTTTTAGAGAGCAAGTGGATAGCTTTCTAGAGCATTCCTACCAATACCAGTAAGATTAACTCTTGGTTTTCTCTAACAAAAGAGACACGGCTCACGAGCAGGATAAGTCAGAATGTGAGCAGAGGTAGGTTTCCAGGATTGGATCCAAACACGAGCCCGCTAAGGAAAGACATGTGGGGACACAAGTTCAGGAGAGATTAGTTCAAGAGCAGAAAGCACATACAGAAATTAAGTACCATTTGCCAAGAAGAGGACACATGATTTCAGACCAAAAAGGAGAAGAGAGAGGGACCAAGGGAGGTTTGGGTACTAAGGATATTGAACACAGTATTGAGAATTTAGTCAACTATTAAGATGTAAGTACAGGAGGTGCTGCCACACGGGACGGGTATTAGGGGGGAACCAATTGGTACCAAGGCAAAAGGAGACCTAACTTGGGCTCTGGAAATGAGCATCCTTACGTGCTTCTTGCTCAAAGCACTAAATCTACACAGAGAAGTTGGACAGGTAGGAGACAGAATTATACCTCTGAATTGAGCCCCTTAGACAGGACTATACCCTTAACCATGGAGGTTCGATTGAAACTGCCCCATCAACTAGATTTCACATCGTGGGAGGTAGTGATAGTAAAACTACCTTTAGAAAAATATTCCTCAAGATGGTCGTTACCAATCTATTTGTGGAAAATATGTAGTTTTAAGTGCAATTTTAAAACGTAATTTTTTTTTCCAAGAGCTAGAGATGTTAATTCAAACCATGTGTGAAATCGGAGAGAAATGGAACTCAAATCAGACTCTATCAAAAAAAGTCTGAGTTTTCACAAGATAATTAACCCAATGTTTTAACATTGCCAGTAGTAGGATAGCTTTTGTTTTATTTTCGTTTAGCTTTTAATGTGCTGGTGTGTTTTGAGAGATTGTGAATGTGCTTTCAGAATCTAGCTGAGTGTAGCAGTTAAAAACCCACCATCATCATCCATTCCTTTTACTTTTAAAACTCCCACTCCATATTACCTCTTTTACCGTTCATTACAATACTGAATAATTTGTTCTGGGAAAAGAGATTGGATTTTAAACTTTGCCTAGTGATTTAATAGAAGTTGAAACTGGTAGCTGAAATGGAGACTTTCTATTAACTGAAAAGCAAAGACTGACTAGCCAATGAAATACTTTTTAAGAAAAACTATCAGTTAAGTAAAATGCAAAATTAGGCTTGCCCTTAGTATATGCTCAAGACAAAATGATATTTTTGTCTGGCTTGATATCTAATGGCAGTAAGAACGTAAGCATTACGAATTGATTTTTTTAAAGTAATGGCTTTAATTAATATCAATTAGGTTCTTATTTTCTAGATGTGTATTTCACTTTAAGATTTTTCTTGTCATCACAAATCATTTTAAACTTTTCAGAAATTAACAAACGTGAGTGCTATAGGTCTTCATTCTGCATCATAACCTCCTCTCTACTCATTTTTCACTCATTTCCTCTCTAGAACTACATGCAAGGAGAATACAATTGACTGAAACGGATAACCAGACTCAGACATAGGAATTGGTAAATATGTTTGTTTCAGAAAGCAATTGGCATTCTTTCTGAAAAGAATTACGTGTAACATTTAAATCACTATTTTGTAATGTTATTTATTAAACATTCACATGCCCTCAAGTTCAAATACCTTTTAAAAAATAACCCCTGCCTCAAGAAAATCCCATATTGAGATACATGATAAAATTTAGCTCTGTCTTTGTTGCAAATGTGGATAAGAAGACAGGTGACTAGCAATTCATCACACTCAGCATAAATGTTAAAAACCATCCTTTGAATTAGGATGACAGCAGCTATCTTCAGGACTGATGGTTAGTTCTGACGATCCTGTTGCATCTTTCATCGGCCTGATGCTTGTTCAGAGTCAACCACTGCCATTCTGGTTGCTGTCAGCAGGATTATTTGCCCCAGGCTTTCAGAAGGTGAAAGCCATGCTAAAATATCTCACATTATACGTCGGTGGGGGGGAGGGGGTTCTTTATAAAATGTTCCTCCCATGACACTTGCAGCAGTGAGTATATATTCCAAGTCCTGCAACAGTCCTAGAAAGCCAACTAGAACCTGCATTGCTCTGCACTTGGTAGGACTAGCCCACTGTGACGTCTCATTATTGGTGATCTGTCTGACTGTGTGTATTTCACAGAGTGGAATGCTGACGGGCCCAAATCGTGTGCTTCCTCCACCACAAAAGTCAGCAGTCCCCTTTCTCTTCTGTCACTCCCTCAACACGAGGCCCTCCACCTCTTTGGGGTCTTCAGCCTCCCCAACTTGCAATCCACCTAAATATATCTTGCTTTTAACTATTGCTAAATGGCTGCCTGTCACCATCCCGATCCATTCTTTAAAAAGTCTGAAATATAAGCTACTGTAAAGTCTGAAAAGCCCAGAAGTACCTCTTCAAAAGCCCTCTCTGCATGTGCTCTGTGACTTGTGTGACATGTCACTAGGGCTATTTCACAACGACTGACATTACCAAATAGTAGAAGAAGTTCTCTACTATGCCTCATCGTGTGCATTTCTACACTATTCAGAGTAACCTGCTTTGTGCAATTCACATTTATAGGAAAAGCTCTATCTAATTGCATTCAATGAAACTGTAGTCATTTATGCCCATTGAATGCTGATCTACACAAAGGGAACTAGAAAGATGTCCACAGAGGACCTCACCAGAATACAAATTACAATCAGTGACTACTGGAGTCACTATAAAATTATAACCGTAAATGTATAAATTAAAATGGAATTATATTTCTCTAATGTTTTTTTAATTTCCTTAAAATGATTTGACGAGTAAGCAAAGATGATGAACTAAAAGTATGCAAAGGAAGAAATGCAAACAGTCAATAAACAGAAAACAAATGTTCATTTGCATTAGTCATCAGAGAAATGCACACTGTACTGCTACTCTCATCCATTAAACTGGGAAGAATTTAAACCACATTTTTAATGTAGTGAAGGTACAGTGAAATTATAGATATTTTTGTTCACTGATGACAGTAATATAAATTGATAAATGG
The DNA here is from genome assembly GCF_057876585.1 of Rhinolophus sinicus. Lineage (NCBI taxonomy): Eukaryota > Metazoa > Chordata > Mammalia > Chiroptera > Rhinolophidae > Rhinolophus > Rhinolophus sinicus. The sequence continues at coordinate 9,998,819 of NC_142507.1, read as the reverse complement.
TTCTAGAAAATTATTTGGCACTATGTTTTAATAGCTATGTTTAAAGGGTACATGATTTTGGATCTACTAATCACACATCTGGAATAATTCCTAATGTATACATGTTCACCATGGCAATAAGCATAATCACACAAATGTAAAATCACCAAAATATCCAAACAATAAAAAAAATGTTTTTAAAAATTTCGTATAAATAGATTAAATATTATCCTGCCAGTTAATATTATGTCTTCAGAGAATATTTAATTATATGGGAAAATACTGCAATGTAAAGAATAAGAGCAGAAAATAAAACTATATATGATATGAGACAAATTTGTAAATTATGTATGTGCACGTGTGCGCATGCAAACACCACCACCACCACCACCACCAGAAAGAAATATATGAAACAGCAACCTGGTTATGGGTTTATGAGAACTAGTTTTTGTTTATTTTTCTAAATTTCCTTTTCAGTTTTACTCTTATAATGAGGGTTCCTCTTTAAAAATCATTTGTACGTATCTTTACCTTTCACCAGAGAAGATAGCAATTATGTGGTTCCTCATCTGGAGGAACCCTCATTATAAGAGTAAAAGAGTAATTTTCCATTCATCATCTGGAAAATTATCCATTGGTGGCGAGGACACATCTTTATAAACTACCTTTTCTGATTTACGAAGTTTTTAGTCTTCTAACATGGAGTCACAAGAGATCAGTTCACCAATAATTACCATATGTACAGAGGGTACTTCATGTTAGGTCATGGACTTGAGCTTGCTTACTTCACCTTTTAATTATAGGCTTCTATTCTGTTAAAGCTGGATCCAGTCTCTGGAAATTGTAAACCCTGAGTGTCCACATTGCCATTTTCAGGGTAGGGAGTAAACACCTTGCTCTAGCTGAACGTATTGATATTTTCACTTTAAAAAATACAAGAGAGACTAGAGGATACAAACAAAAAGTTGTTTTAATACACAGAAAACATATAAGGAAGTTTTAAAAACCCTGGCTACACATTCAAGTCACTTGGCAACTTTTAAAAAACTACTGATATTCAGGTCAAAACCTTTAAACTTTAACTTACTTGGTCTGGGGTGGACCATGGACTTTGGAATTTTTCTTTTGAAGTTTCTAAGGATGCCAATGATACAATCATAGTGCTACTACTTCCTGACACTTTCAGCATTCATTATTTGGACAAGCATTCACTAATTTTTTTTATCTTTTCACCTAAATCCTTTTTGTAATCACAAGGACTTCTTAGAGTCTGCTGTCTGGCATGGCCAGATTATGCTTTGTTCATTATCAACCATATTCCATCAACCACCATGAACTTCTGAATACACGACTACAGAAAGCTATGAGGTATTACATGCTCCTTTAGTTGACTCAAAATGCATTCCGTTCTTGGTGATGGACTGGATATAGATGATGAAAAAGAAAGTGGTATTAAGGAGGACGGTAAGGTTGAGAGATTGGCAAGTAGGTAGTAAGTGGAGTCACATCTGAAGATAAAGAACATTGGAGGAGACACAGGCTTGGAGGAAAAACTCGAGTCCAATTTTGTACCTGTTGAGTTTGAAGTGATATTACAACATCCAAAATGAGAATGTGAAGGAACCAACCGGATACTGTATATGAAGCACAGAGGCAACAGGATTTTACATATTGATAAGAGTATTAGGAAGTGATGACTCATGGTCTCTAAATAAATAGGGAGGATGGGAAGATGAGAAAGACCTGGTATGTAGGCAGACACTGGAGCCAACAGATTGGCTCACAAGCTTCCAGAAAGTATTTGAGGCAAATTCAATGCAATCAGGGTAAAAGAAACAAACACAAAATAGAGAGACTTATTACTGGCATTGCAACATCACCTTCCGTTTTCACTCACCTCACATGTGACATCACTTTCTCCTGGCCACTGTTACACTGGTTTCTCATGCCTGTCATGGTTGTGGGGATCACACATACAGTCTCGGAGAGTGACGGCACTCTCCCCTCTCTATTTCTGTATACACGTTCCGGATGTGCTCACTGAGCATCCAAATATTGCTCTGTCACTCACATGGTCATGATCCATTGCTTTCTTGAGGACTGGAATTAGACTGGTTTCTAATCCTGGTTCTGTGGATTAGACAGGTGGAGAGCCTATCATCTATAAAATTGCTAAATTGATATCTCAATGGTATCCTCAAGATTTAAGATTCAAACCAACAAAAGAACAAGACAAACCACTGAAAGAACAAAAACTCATAGACATAGACAATAGTTTGGCAGTTGCCAGTGGGTAAGAGGGAAGGAGGGGGCTCTAGAAGAGGGTAAACAGGGTCTAATATACGGCGATGGAAAGAGAACTGACTCTGGGTGGTGAACACACCAATGTGAGATATAGATGATGTATGACAGAATTGTACACCTGAAATCTATGTAACTTTACTAACAATTGTCGCTCCAATAAACTTTAAAGAAAAAAAAAAAGATTCAAAACCATGACTTTATCAATAAGCTTGTCTAATACTCTTAGACTTTTTTTGAGAAGGGGAAACATAACTCAAAACCTTTTCCTACTCTAGGCTCAGTAAGAGCCTTTCAGGCAGCAGCTTATAAAGTCAGGATATTAGATATGCAGTCTAGACCCCACCATGGAGAAACTGGGAGCGGGGTATTTTTGCCTACACACTCTGTGCTGAGTCAGAGGGAATAGTCATCAAGAGTGCCTTTGGGCCCAAACAGACCTGATTCTTTGTTTTGTGTGGTCCTAAGGGACTTATGAATGTTGTGCCCCCATCAGCCCCCAGAGCTAGTGGTTTGGGTCTCAGACCCTCAGGTTGCAGGCATAACAGTTGGGGTGGCTAGATGTGTGGACAAGCCTCTTCCAGGGAGAAGCTGGAGACTTGGTTTTACTGTTGGAGTGAGCGGGGGAGAGATGGCAGGAAGAGATGGCAGGGAACATGACCACTAGCCCTTTCAGGGTCCCAGGAGGACCCCAGTCAGCTCCCACATGCAGGCTGATTAGAAGCTGGAACCTCAGAGAGCAGCTGGGAAAGTGTGCAGGGTAACAGTATATAGTCGAGTGCCTTCCACGGAGAAACGGAAGATGGGCTTTTTGGCCAACTCCCTCTGCTGTAAGCCCGGGAGCGACGGCTGTGGGAGGTGCTTGTACGCCCATTTGAAAACTGCTTTTTCTCTGTTTAAAATGGTCCTGTGGGACTCATGAACACCCAGACCCATTGGCTATCAGAACTAGGTGATATAGGGACCTGTCCCTCGGGTGGCAGCCTTAAAAGTCATGGCACTAGATTTACAGTCCAAGCCTTTTGCTGGGAGCTCCTTCCTGACTGTACGGGGCTGCGCTATGGGTGAGGTTTATTGCGAAAATGTATCTCAGCCTTTCCCACCCATTTCAATGTGGGTGTTTTCTCAGTCATCTGATGCATAGGAGTCACTCACCTAGTTTCTAGATTTCTCTCAGCACAAACTGCTCTGCATATAGCTGTGCATTTGGGACATGTGTGGGAGAAGAGAAAGCAAGAAGCTCCTATCTCGCCATCTCTGTGAAATCCTCAGAAGCTCCACGTGAATAATTCTTTATCATAGCATTTGTATTTGTTTAGGGCTGGTTGCAGTGTAACTTATTAATATAATTTGAGGTTTCTAAGCCACAACTTTTTGCTTCTTATAAAATGAAGATAGCATAAAATATAACAAATGATAACCTATAGTCATTATCCCTTTAAATACAATAATAATATGCATTCTATTTCTACTATTTGTCTAAAATGACAAGCCTTATAGTTTAACTTACTTTCAGACTCACTTTCCTAGCAGTATACTTGCAAAGGTCACTGCCTACGACGTTTCTGAATTTCATTATCTATATTCAAAAACAGGAACACAGCTTCCCTCTGAGCAACAAAGGATCGTTTCTTACTAAGCTTTTGAAAATATTTGCTAATATAGCTCATTGTACAATTTATATGCAGCACCTATATAAAGATTTAAAGAAACTTTGGATAATAAAGTAGAACTTCATTTATTTTTTTTAAAAAATAGCCTATGTCTAGATTTAACATTTTCCTGCTAAATGATGACACTTTATTATTGCATACTTTGTTCAGAAAGGATAAAAGACAACTGGTAAACTATGCTAAAACTCTATGTATGCTTTCTCTATACAACTGTGTTTAGAATGCAAGCACTGTTGATAACAGTAAATGAAATGCAAACAAGACTGTTAGCTGGCCACATAATCAAGAATTGGTTAAAAGGAAGAATTAAAAACTGTATACATTATAGAAAATTTATAAGGTAAAAGTAGCTGATTTTCCACAACAAAATGAAAAAAAAAAATTTGCTTATGTTGCCTACTAGTGTCTCTATGTGCGTTTTTCTATATAACGACACACAAATTGTATATCTTGCTTTGTGGTTTTACCTATCATCAAATTATAAGGATTCTCATGTTTTTATGTGGTCTTCACAGTGTTATGTGTAATTGCTGCAGGAGAGTCCACTGAGAAGAAATAGCACAGTTTATTTAGCTGCTTCCTTATTCAATATTTACATTATTTTCAACTTTTAGAAATCATAAATAATACTATGATGGATATCTTTATCATATAACTTTACTCTTTTTAGGAAGTAAAAAGAATATAGCTATAGGACAAATTCGCAAAAGTAGAATTAATAGTGCAAAAGGTATAAAGTTTTTATGGTTTTTAATATTCATCACCAAATTGCTTTTATAACAGTGGATTTACATCCATAAAGTATAGTACCACATACATGGTTTTACGTATAAAACTCCATATGAAAGTAGATAAATTTTATAACATTCAGTAATGTATAGTAGAAGGAATAGATGCATAAAATGCAATTGTGTATTTTTTGCTAACGTAGGAGAGATGAAAGAATGTAAGGGCCTGCAGACGGTAGTACTGTTTAACATGGCCACCAGTGTAATAAATACCAATTTGTCCCCATCTTCACCAGCACTGGATATTGTTTTTATTTTTGTGTGTGTGAGTTTAAACAGTTAAAAACACATGTAACCACATAGTTGATATAATTTAATTTAATATACGTTTATAGATATATATATAGAGAGGGTAAAACAGGAAAAGCAAAGGGATTTTTTAACAGAAAATCAGGATAATGCGTCTCTCTGGGAGGGAGGCTGTAAAGATGAGATGCCAGCAGGGAGGGGTGATATAAGGTACGGGCAGAGTTCCATTTCCTCACCTTGTGAACTCCGCACCAAAGCTGTTTTTGCTATTCCTTTTTTTTTTTTTTTTAACTTTTATTTATTTTATGTGTCCTTTTCCAGGACCCATCAGCGCCAAGCCAAGTAGTTGTTTCACTCTAGTTGTGGAAGGCGCAGCTCACAGTGGCCCATGTGGGGATCGAACCGGCAACCTTGTTGCTAAGAGCACCGTGCTCTAACCAACTGAGCCATCCGGCCAACCCCAAAGGTTTTTGCTATTTTTAAACAGTATAGATATATTTATGGATGCTTTTGCATAGATATTTTTCACAATAAACATCACTTTAGAAATGAGATGCATGGATAATAGCCCATCATCTGACCTCGTGTTTGCTTTGCCGATAAGCATGATGGAGATGGTGGTTCTCTGTGAGAATTCATGGGAGTAAATGATGCTGACCCACCCCCTGCAGGTAAGCATCACACAGCCCTGCCCACAGCCAGGAGGTCTCACCAGCACATCCATCCACACCTGCCTCCACGACTTCTCAAGCTAGAGACGCGAGTTGTCCTGAGACCCCTGTCCTCAGCAGCAGCGTCTCACAAATTTTCTTTTCTCAATGTCAGTCGTTCACCCTTTATCAAGAAAAAAGTTATACTGCTCCCTCACTCATTAAAAGTGAAAGAAAAAGAAAAAACAATTTTACATCAGGAAGAGATTTCAAGCAGGAAAAAAAAAAAGGAGCAAGAAAACATGGAGGCAGTTGCAGAGAAAGTGTGTGCACCCCTGCAGATCGCCATGGCACAGCCTTTCCGCAAAGTACACTGACGTCCTGCCGCTGACATGGGAGAGGCCAGACTCTCCTCTGTGAAGGTTTCACACTAAACTCACTCTAGTAAATAGGGACACTTATTCTGAAGAACATGATAACTACATTTCCACTTTGTGGCTAAAATTTTGATTGCGGGTGTCCTTCTTCCATGATTGCACCACTAGCAATCCCACAGTGTGTTTAATTTCGTTGATGTCATTTGCCTAATCGGGTTATGATTGCTCAGAAGTTCTTAAGTGGTGAAAAAAAAATCTTATTCACTATTATTCAGTAGGAATGTTATACTTGTGTCACTATTAGAAAAGTGATATTCCTCTGTCTAAGATATTCCCCCAAATCTACAGGGACTATGTATAAAGTCAAAAAAATATTTATGGAAAGTATTTTGAAATCAGAAAGACAAGGCAAAATTATTCATAAAGCTACAGGTAGTATTATATTTGATTTATTCATCCATTTATTCAAATATTTATTGACCACCTATTATTTCCAGACTGATGGAGGGACTCAAATTCTAAAAATCAAAACTCAATATCACTTTCATACTTCATAGAAGAACAAAAAAAGATTTACAAGTGAAAAGAGTGTCAACCAAAACATCCTGCTCACATGGATAGCTGACATCTTTTGCTCTGACAAAATATGCTTTTTGGTGGTGAAATAGTTTTGTTATTTTGTGAAGAGGCTAACAAAAGGCTTCTAGACTAGAACTAGTCATATTTCTAAAATGATGTGGAGATCAACCCTGAAAAGTTGTGGAGACTTCAGGATGACCGTGAACTAGCCAAGCAACAACTTCTTGGCAACATGGTATTTACGTACATCAGAGCACATACGGAAGAAGGAAGTTTTTGTACATATACAGGGCAGCACACAGCATACCAAAAGCAAGGCTTGTTCAGTGGAACGCTGTTGAACCACTGACATAAGAAAAGGCTAAATTTACATTTTGCAAGGAGTGCTGTACTAGGCAGTGCTGTGTCTACATATAATGACTTGACTCGATTATATTCAAACCCAAAGCCTTCAAAGGGGAATGGTAATTTGCAGTGACTGCAAAATATCAACAAAAATATGTACCATTTTTTGGTAAGCAGGTGTAGAGATATAATTCTTAGTCGATATTCAGGACAGCTTGCACACATTATAAATGTATCACACAGATTTATACTTTTTGACAAAATGTTTCCCAGTGGAGCACCTTAAAAGGAGCTTTATGAATTAAACATGTTATTGTTTTCCCATTAAAAGGGCATAAAAGTAGTAGAGCAAGGGGAAGATATTTATGTGTATTTACAAGTAAGATCTCTGGAGGAAGAGAGAACTCTGGAAGTTAAGACGTAGGAAGCAGAGTCTCACATTGCCGCTCTTCAGAAGTCTCCCGTCTCTCATTCTTCCCACTGGGGTTTGGGTAAGAGCCATCCAGACCCCTGAGTTTACAAATGCCTGTTGGTTTCAACTTTGATGTTTACTAACAATGGGGTTCCTATATATGCCTTACTACATTTATTTACGTTATCAGATGAGACACCATTTGGGAATAAATAGGTACACAGCCGTATTCTAAACCATTTCAGGCTTTGTAGGTTAATCAAGTTGTACACTTTTTTCATTTGGGTGTATTGGAGCCCCAAAGTAACAAGTAGATATATGTAGGAGACAGAATGATACTTGCATTGAAAAGATATGTACGTGATTTAAAAACTAAACATACTTTAAAATACACATATTAAGCATGTATAGTTTAAACAGACACAAAAATTAAGGTGCTTTCCAGAGTCCAATATTTTTAAACACCCTTTGTGTTTAAGACAGTGTCTGATGAATTAGGTATTGGAATCCTCTTTGCCATTTGCCAACTAGGTTATTACTGCAGGGTATTAAATGTTTCCTTCCTTCCTTTATGGTACATTTCCTTCTATTTCCTAGAAGCAATAGCCACAAAAAATTACTAGTACCTAGGAAAAGAAAGTGACTTTCTTTTTATTGTATGCTTTTGTTGTTTTGTTTAACATGTTAAACAAGTTATAAGCTATTTCCTGCTTCAAAGGAAGTTTGGCACCTTTTGGAATCCTAAGGGACGTTTAGTGGCCCGAGGGTACCATTGAAAACTCATTATTTGGTAATTAATTTGGAGAGTTTCTTAAATGGGTTGAAGCCCTTAAGGGTTTCTTCCCATTAGAGTCATAGATGAAAGCGTATCAAAATACTTAGCATCTGAAGTGGTCACTGGTTGGTGGGATACCCGCAGAAATGAGACATTATTACGCATGAGTATACACACAGTTATCTGAAATATTAATAGACTGATCATGAGAATGACTTCCATACATTAGCATATGTACAGAGTGAATTTCACTGATTTTTCTGCAATTCTTCCCTACATTCAGTCAAGGTTTGAACAATCTGAGTTTTCCTCCTCCCTGGTTAGGTGATTTAGGCCACGGCCACACTGAATTGAATGAACATTGCTAGGAAAGGTGTCTGGAGCTCTGACTTTAAGTTTTAGTGGCTAAAAGGCAAAGACAGCTCTTCCAAGGGTGGTGCAGAACTGAGCTGATTGCTGCTCTGGCCTTTGCCACTAAGACCAAATGACTCCCCATATTCCCAGAAGCACAGCTCCAACACTTGAACTCATGAGATTTACTGTTGGGAAGGGATCTTAGGAGGTACGAGGTCAGACAATTAAGATCATGAACTCATCCTAGAAAAAGCGCTCCATACCTCATGGCTAAATACCACTATGGTCACCTTTGAAGTACTCCCCTTGGGAAGGTATGCACTGATGCCAGTGCCTAGTCCACCGTTCAAAGCAGTTTTGGAACTCTTTCTGGAATGGCCATCAGAGCTGTCGTTGTATTACTCTTGATGTCCTGAAGGTCATCAAAATGTCTTCCTTTCAATATTTCCTTTATCTTCGGGTAAAGAAAGAAGAAATTGGGGGCCAGATCAGGTGAGTAGGGAGGGGGTTCCAATACAGTTATTTGTTTACTGGCTAAAAACTCCCTCACAGACAGTGCCCTGTGAGCTGGTGCATTGTCGTGATGCAAGAGCCATGAATTATTGGCGAAAAATTCAGGCCGTCTAACTGTTTCACGCAGCCTTTTCACCACTTCCAAATAGTAAACTTGGTTAACTGTTTGTCCAGTTGGTACACATTCATAATGAATAATCCCTCTGCTTTCTAAAAAGGTTAACAGCATTATTGCAACAAGTTCATGAAATTGTCAGACCTACGTCGAAACATTTGGCCTACGGATAATCCCAACTGTACATGCCCCTTGATAGCAGAGCTATTGCTCACAGTCTGGCCTCCACCCTTCCTATCCAGCAGCATTTTCACTACCGTCTCACCTGGTACAGTTTGCCCTGTATCTTTTGACTTCCTGTTTCTAAGCACACCAACTTTGCAATTCCAGGTCTGTGGAAATCAAATTGTAATTTTTCACAAGTAAGCTGGGGATGCAGGGATCAGGGAAAATGGTGGAACATACTCAAAATTTAAGTACATGACTCTAAAAAGAATTTCCAGCAAGTGACCAGTTAGAACTTGTCAGATCATCGTTTTCCAAAAACTATCACAAATATACAGCATGAATGTACATAATGCCACCGAGTGATAAACTTCAAGATGGTTAAAATGGTCAATTTTAAGTTATGTGTATTTTACAATTGAAAAAAAAACCTTTAATGCCACAAAAATTTCTTGATGCTGTACTGTTGATAGTACTGTTTCCCACCTAAAATGTCTTCCCTCCAGCTGTTCAATAGGTTTAATGCCACAGTTAAGTTCTATGTCCCCATGACAATTTTCCCGGTTGCCCCAGCATCTGGTATAACATGCTTCTCTGAGTTCCTACGGTATTTAAGAGTACCACACATTTAATACTTATCAAATATTTCCACTTATTTTTATGAATTTTATCACTATGCATAATTATAAGCCCTATGGGAGGAAGCAATATCTGTTATAGTTCTTTGAATACCCAACACTCTCAAATTATCTGTCCTAAAGTTAGTAAGGGCTAAAAAAATTATTCTTGAAGGCAACATGTCATCTAGCAATAGGTTTGGCTAATTCTACTGGGAGAATTATTAGCTTGGAATTTGTACCTGATTGGGCCATTTATTCTTCTATTTATTCAAACTAAGTGCAACACTTGGTATGTATCAGATACTCTGCTAGGTGTCAAATAGAGGCATAAGTAAGAGAGTCTGTCCTCAAGTCGCTCAAATCTTAGGAGAAGAGAAAAACTGTAAACAAATAGCTATCTTTCCATGTAATAAGTATTAGACGTATTTTTTTAGTTGGAGAAGTTGTGGGCTCTAGAGTCAACGCTGGATACAAATCCTTCTACCACTTAGCTAACTGTGATTGGCAGATACACAATCTCCCTAATACGTCAGCTTTCTCCCGGGCAAAATGGGCATGAAAACAGTACCCATCTCAGTGTTGTCACGAGGATCAAATGAATGATGCGTGTGTCATGCTTAGCACTATGCTTAGCACATTGTAAACACACAATAAATATTAGCTCCTTCTTTTGCCTTGGGATATGACCCTGCACCAAAACCATGCTCTGTTTTCTGAGATCTAGAGCCAGGCGTGTGCATATGTGCACGTGCACACGCAAATATATACAGAAGGTGCCCAAAAAATGGTTACACATTTTAAGAAAGGAAAACTGTATTAAAATTGTAATATATACCGATAACAATTCAAAGTGTTATATACCGATAACAAAAGTCGAATACAAGTCCCGTTTGACTTCTGCAATGACAAGAGGTGCTCAAAGGGTCACCATCAGCGTCCAGACACTTCTGATTATGGCAAACTATTGCTTGAGCAACACTGACCAAAGTGGCCACCAGTTGGATGTATGTCCAGCTCATGGGGTTCCTCTTTCTCTAGGAATAACCAGATATGCAAATATGGACTTCCAGGGTCTATTATAGTCCGCTTGACCTTCCTCTTGGCCATAGTAATCAATGAGAGGATTGATGTATGATCCAAGCTAGATCAAATTCTTTCTCTGGAGCATTTGATCACTAAAACAAAGACATGGAGAAATAGACGCACATTGCAGCTGAGAATCCTTAATGGCAAAACTTTGGAGTGACGGTGCTTGAATCGACTAGGTGGGGCCTGCCCTCCAGGAGGTTTGGTTGTTTAGCAAGTCCTTTGATTCTGTGAGCTATGCCAGCAACCTTCCAAAATCCCCCTCTTCGCTTCAGTCACCAGAGTCAATAGCTGTTATTGCCAAACAAGCCAACCGACAAAAAATTTAGTGCCGGGAATGGGTTCTCCTTTTGCTGGGACTGGCCAGATGGTTTCTCTTTCCACGAAAACCTGTGAGAGCCTCTCTGCACACAGCCTAATTAGTTGGTCTATGCAATTGCTCTCAAAGAAGATTTTTAAGAATACAGGGAAAATTGCATATTTGGTTTCAAGTGATTTGCTTTCTACCATAGCTTTTCCTTTAACAGCCGAAACTTAGGGTAAACCACTTCTCTTTTCTCCATCAGCCAGTGGAAACAATGAAATTCCTCTAGCTCACAAGCCATATATGAATTTCAGAAGAAAAAGGGAACCAACTCTGAATTTACGAGAAGAAACTATGGCCTCCGTTCCCTTCTCTAGAAGGTCAGGTTCCTAATGTATACAGTCTCTAGGGGGGTCTTCAGTGATTATGTGTCAATTGCTTCTGTCACATTAATCAAAAGGAGACAGATAAAGGAAATATGAATAGAAAAGATTAATCATGTAGAAAATACAAAGACATTTCAGTTTTTAAAATGTCCTAAATGAATCAAGGAAGAAGGAGGAAACCATCTGTGCAATGATACAGACTTAACATCACATAACTTAAAGATAGACGTGGCTTTTTTTTTAAAGGCCACATCTATTTAATACTACGTGATGAAAAAACACACTTGATTTACCTTTAATTTCTGACTGGAGCTGTTGCTGTGTTTGCTCCAAACGTTGTGACACATTAGAGAGCAGTGCCAATGGACTTTTTGAAAAAAGGGAGAAAAGAGAAGAGCCTTACTCTTCAGACATTTAAATCCATATTCCCACAATTTTTCAAAACTTTATTACTCCTACTTAATTCATCTTGAGACAGTAGCAGTTTTCAAACGATGTGTGGCTCAGAGTTTTATCTTTGGTGGTCCTGGTTAAGCCCCAGAAAGCCGCAATCCCCATAATAAAACTATTTCATAAGACTCACAGGACTCAATTAGCATAGAATCCAAATTGCCTCTCACTCTGGGGAAAGGGTCAGAATTCAGATTATTTAGATAATGTGAAAACACACACAAAATAACTGTTGTACAATTGGGGTTCGTAATCAATTTCAGGAATGACAGATACGTGTAATCCTTATTGTCTGAAAGTACAGAGAGTTCATTATTATAAATTCTATACGGAACAAACTATAACATAATAAGCTGATGGCCATACAGTATATGACATACGACATAATTTTAACATAGTATATGTTTGTATAAGGATTGCATATGCATAAGTGTTTGTGGTTATATGTAGGTGTATAAATTAAACCTGGAAAAACAACTGTTTTCTCATAAATAAGACATAAAAATTATTATCCAGCACTCCAGTTTCAAGGTCACTTTTGTCCTAGTTATATTTTCACCCCAGAGTAATATATTAATAAATTTTGAAATTGTTTCAAATTCTTTGATTATAGGCACATCCTCCAAAGCAGAGAGCTTCCAACTTCCCCAAGTATAAAAGTGATTTTGTTTTGTTTCTTGCCATATTGTGGTTGGTTGGAGGATGGGGAAGGATGGAAGAAGAGGATGTTATCATATAATGAAAATTAAGTTTCTGGGGTTGTGGCATACTTATGGTTTTCAAACACCCAAACTCTACTTTTGATTTTAAATCACAGAAACGCCTTTTATAGCCCCCTCCTTCTCCATTATAAACTGGTCACTTAAACTGGCAAACGCAAAATCACCCTTTGTGTTACGCTTATGACAGGTTTGCAAGCCCCCCTGCAAATAACACACGCAGTTCTGCAGAAAGAGCCACCACCACTCCCTAGGAACCAAGAATCCTATTTGTATCAGGAGAATTAATAGAAACAAAGACCATCTGCAGCTTAATATTCGTCCTATATTCAACCCTAGAAACATTTACCCTATTTTGCAACTGCGTTTCTCTCTTTTGTGAAATCATCCTGTAAGCCTGTGCTAGTCTAGTGTTTACAGCTTGGCTTCTTTTGACTTTAAAACAAGGCAGTCAGCCAACGTTAAACACTGCCTCCTTCTAGCCAATTGTTCTTTTCTCTCTGTCAACAGTTTTATTAAAGGAGAAGCACATGACTAAATGTGAGCTTTCTTACACCTGTAAAAAGAAACTTTAAGCCTCACTCCAGTCGAGTAGCAGAGAAATTCTACTGAGACGGTGACGATGTGTGTGAGCTCATCAGTGCAGGTTGTTTCCTGGGATTGTGCCTGAGAATTCTTATTTTCCTCGCTATATTTTGGGTTTCTGATTTAACCCTGTAGGTAGTTTTGAATTAAAACTAGGTCAAGGCCATGACCATTTATTCATTAATTATTACATAGCGGAGTCATTAAATACTCAAAAAACAGCCATTATTATTGTGTCAGGCATTGTAAATCCTTTGCAATGAGTAATCCCATTTAATCCTCACAACAACCCATTCAGGCTAATGTCATTATTTATCTTTTACAATAAAGAAATTAAGGCTCAGAGAGACTATGTATCTTGCATAAGGTAATCGCCAGCCATGAATTGGCACCATCACCAAAATACAACTCAGGTTGCCTAAGCCATGTACTTAAACAGTACACCATGCATGGATTGAGTACATGTATTTTTACATGTAGTTTTGAAAATATATATGCATGCATATGTGTATATACGCATGTATGTATACATTTGCAAATATTGGTGCATGCATGTATCTGTGCATATAGTTTATATCTACTTGTAAATATATATTTTTATATTTGTCAGCTTACTATCTAGACAGCAAAAGAGTAAAATACTGTATAATGGGGAGAGTATATAATTGTCAAATTCATCCTATAAAGCAATGGTTTTCAAGTATTTCTCCAGCAAGACATATGTGCAAAACAAACTCTCAGTAGACATGCTATGGCGTAGGTAAAAATGAGCTCAAATAATGTCCAATTCCAACTTGGTGGCTTTGAATCCACCCCTTTCTTTCCTACTTAAGAAAATATAAAGGAAGTCACATACAAAATAATGGCACTATAATGTAGATTTATTCATTTGTTTATTCAACAAATATTTATTAAGAAACAGAAATAATGATTAAAAAAAAGGTCAACGCCCTTGCCTTCACAGAGTTTACAGTCTAGTGGGAGAGACAGATGTTAATTAACGAATCCCATATGCAAAATTTCAACCAAAGCCAATGCCATCAAGAACGCAGTACGGAGACATAAACTAGAGGGGTTTGTTAGGACTGTCAGTCAACTTGCCCTTGATGTAGCGATACTTGATTACACATCTGAAAGAGGAGGACGCAAAAAGGAGATGGAGTAGCGCTCCAAACAAAAAGGACAGGCTGTTCAAAGACTGACGGAAGGGCGTGAAGCGAGTGAAAGGGACAGAGATCCACGTGGCTGAGAGGGGGTCAGGTTTGTGAGGGACACTGCAGGGTGGAGGGATGGACAGCACGGGGGATGAGATGAGGCAAGAGATAGATGGAAATAGCTCCCAGTCTGTTCTAATCCATGAAAATATCAATAAAAGTCACTAGAAATAGCAACAAATTGCATGCAAGCAGCATACAACCGATTCTCTCACAACATACAAGTTGAAAACTATTGGTGTACGTATGATGATTTCAGCAGAATGCAGAGGGAGTACACCACGGATCTCAGTAGGAAGCAGACTTCACCAGCCTTAAAAGAATAGGTCTCCAGTTAGACAGATGGAGAAAAGTAGGGAGCCAAAAATGGAGCAAGGCATAGGAGCAGTGAATTGCAGAATGGCATCCTGGCAGCCCAATACCTTTACTTGGAATGGGTCAGTGCTGCTCATTCTGGCTAATGCCTATGAGAAGGCTGTTGAAACCCTCGTCTGCAGCTCCTTTTGTTCATGCTTGGTCTTTTGGACAACTTGCTCCAGCTCATCATAGTTAGTTCCAGACAAAATCCTGGCTGCTGGCTCCATCTACCAAGAAGGTGCAATGGTCTAGGTGTATCTGTGTGTTGGTGGAGAGAAGGTTAGGAAAACAAGAGCTCAGGTTCAAATGGATCTTCGCTAGTGCTTCTCAGAAAGGTACCACTTTCCAGATGAGTGCGCCACATTGGAGGACTCTAGGGGTGAAGATGCATGGAATATACAACCAAGAGCAACAGGGAGACTATGTATTTTAAGCCACTCTGATCAGCAACTGTGCCATGAAGACATCCAGCCATCAATACCATGTTGTTTTAAAATAGACAGAATAAAGTTTCTACCTAGAGAACTACACTATCAACATCACTGCTATCACACACACTCATTCTCAACTCTACAAATTGTTTTCGATTGTATCCACAATCAACCTTAAGAAACTACCTATTAAATAATGACATCTATAAAAATGCAAAAATGATCATGTACGTAAGATACTTCATTATAGAAGGCCCAGAATTAGTTTTTGTAGCCAATGAAAAGACAAACACTTGTTTTTTATTTCTTTCTCCTACATTGAAGATATGTAAAGGTCATTGTAATTAAAAAGAACAAAGAAAAGAATATCTACATGTTTAGCAATAGGGGACTGGTTAAATAAATTACAGTCCATCCATACCATGGAATACTGTACAATGGCTATAAAGAATTAAGCATGTGTTGACAAGAAGCTAGCAACAATAGATCATTTTGTTAAAAAAAAAAAAAAATCAAGGTACATAATAGTGTGTTTGGGTCAAACAAGGCTAGGTATATTTATACTCATGCAAATGTTCTGAAAATGTAAATAAGAAAGAGTTGACGGGCTATGTCTGGGGAATGGAACAGAAGGTCAAGAGCAAAAGGAAGATTTGTTTTTCACTGATCTATTGTCCTCTTTGAATATTTTTAAACCATGTGCATATGCTTTTTCAGTGATAGTATAAAGAAACTAACCTTGTTCCCAAATGATAATTAGTTGCTATAAAAGCATAAGCAAAAAAAGTAATGTAAAACCAGGAAGAACTAAGCAGTAAATCAGAGTGAACTTTCCCTTTATTACATTATTGCTTCCTTTTGTCATCTGTCCCAAAGTCTAACTCTATAGACCCAAAATAAGCACAACGATATAACTGTTGGCAGGAAAAGACTAAAGCTTTCGTTTCTGCTCCAACTTCTTTTCATGGTCTTTAAATTCCTCCTCTCCAGTTTGCATAGCTGGGCAAATGGTTAAATATTGAAGTTTTTTTTTTTTTTTTAACAAAAATTCTTCCTGGCTATAACCTTCATTTGTTTATTTTATTACTCAGTCTATCCTGAAATGGAAACCTCAAATTATTACCCATTTTTGTTGTTGATATAACTACAAGCAAAATTCAAAGTAATAACCAAATTCTTGAAGACCATTTTAGTATTCACTAGAAATGCTCCTAAGGGCCTTTAGAATATTTTGAAATTGGGTTTCTCAATTTGAAATAGCCATTCAACAGAATGACTGTATCAAGTTATCTTAATCTTTTCAAGCTATGGATTCATCTGAAATGCTCATCTGAAACTTCATGGTGAGTGAACTGGTACGGGCTTAGCTGATCTTCCCAACAACTTTGAATGAAAAAGTAATCTGAGCTTCTGGTCCCCTCTTCCCACCCAACCTTTGATCACTCATATCCACTTTAACTATGTGATATTCTCCAAATCTTACAAGTTACAGCATTCTGTGTATTATCTGTTGGTCTCAAAGAGTACAGAGCTTATTCAGATAATTCCCAAAACTCAATTCTTCTGGGACAGGATAAAAATCCAAAAGTACTTTTTCCTTTAAATCATCACGACAGTCCTATGGCCAAGATAAATTCTAATTAAGGATTAACTGTACCCAAATAGCTAGCTACATTAATTTATCAAAGATCACCAACAGAGGTATATTTGTTTTTCAAAATTGTCTGAACTATACAGTTAAGATTTACACATTATCTTAAAGTGAAATTTAGAAAGCCATTCCAATTACAATAGCATCAAGAAATAAAAAAATACTTAGCAATAAATTAAAACAAAGAAGGGCAAAACTTATACAGTTGACCCTTGAACAATGCAGGGGTTAGGGGCACCAACTCCCTGTGCAGTTGAAAATCCACGTGTAACTTTTGATTCCCCCAAAACTTAACTACCATTCGGTAACCACAGTGGATTGGTTCTAGGGTTCCTGTGAATACCAAACTCTGAGATGCTCAAATCCTGTATATACATGGTGTAAGTCAATGCATATAGTTGCCCCCCACCCCCACATCCGCGGATCCCCAACTGTGGACTGAAAACAGGCCAGGTAATTATTGAAAATAATCCACATTACAAGTGGACCTGCACAATTCAAACCAATGCTGTTCAAAGGTCAATCGTATGCTGAAAACTGAAAAACAATATTGTAAGAATTACAAAAGAGAAATACATACAAAGACATTCCATGTTCATGGATTGAAAGACTTACTCCTTTTAAGACAGTAGTACTCCCCAAATTGATCTTCAGATTTAATGCATTCCCTATCAAAATTCTAACTGCCTATTTAGAGAAATTACAACTGATCCTAAAATAATACTGAAGGACCAGGGACCCAGAGTAGCCAAAACAATCTTGAAAGAGAACAAAGTTAGAGGATTTATACCTCCTGATTTCAAAACTTTCTACAAAACTACAGTAATTGAAACAATGTGGTCCTGGCAAAAGGATACACATATAGATCAATGCAATAGAACTGAGAGCCCAGGCATAAGCCCAGATGTATATGGCAAACTGATTTTCAACAAGAGTGCCAAAACTATTCAATGAAGAAAGAGCAGTGTTTTCAATGATATTCACATGCAAAATAAAAAAGGAAAAAAAAAAAAAAAAAAAAAAAAAAAAAAAGAAAAGAATTTAGAGCCCTACCACACATCATAACTGAAAATTAGCTCAAAATAAATCAAAGACCTAAATGTAAGAGATAAAACTCATAGAAAAAAAAAAAACAGGAATAAATCTTTGTGACCTTGGGTTAGCCAAAGATTTCTTAGATACAATATCAAAAGCACAAGCAATAACAGAAAAAATAAATTGGACTTCATCAAAATTAAAAAATTTTGTGCTTTAAAATGCGTCATCAACAAAGTGAAAAGACATCCCACAGAATGGAAGAAAATATTTGGAAGAAAAAAATAGAAGAAAAAAATCATGTATTTTATCAGGGACTTGTATCTAGACTGTATAAGAAAGAGTTATAATGTAACAATAAAAAGACAAATAATCTGATTCAAAAAGGGCCATGAATCTGAGGAGACAGTTCTCCAAGAAAATGTACAAATAGCCAATGAGCATAGGAAAAGATGCTCAACATCATTAGGATTTAGAGAAATGTAAATCAAAATTACGATGAGGTACCACTTCACTTATACTAGGATGGCAATAATTAAAAACAAAAGGAAAAGAATAAATGTTGATGAGGACGTGGAGAAATTGGAACCGTCATATATTGCTGGGTGGAATGTGAAATGGTGCAGCTGCTGTGTAAAATAGTTTGATCTTTCCTCAAAAAGTTAAACATAAAAATAAAAACACATACCTAGGAGCATTTCTACTCCTAGGTATATGCCTAAGACTTATGAAAACATGTGTTCACACAAAAACTTGTAAAAGACTCTTCACAGCAGCATTATGTAAATTAGCCCAACCAAATGTCCAACAACTGATCAATGCATAAATAAAAGGTGAGACAGCCATACAATGGACCATTATTAGACCATAAAAAGGAGTGAAGTACTGATACATGTTACAACATGGATGAACCTTGAAGACATTCTGTTAAATGAAAGAAGCTATGCCCCAAAGGTCACAAATTACATTATTCAATTTATATAAATGTCTAGAATAGGAAAATCCATAGACACTGAAAATAGATGTGTGGTTGCCAGGGGGCTAGTCTGAGAGAGGAGTTGGATGTAACTACTATTAGTTGTGGAGTTCCTTTTGGGGGGATTGTAATGGTTTAGAATTAGATAGTGGTAGTGATTTCACACACTATGACTATAGCAAAAAAAAAACACTGAATTGTACACTTTCACATATTAAAATGGTGGAAGAAAAGATCTGTGCATTTCCCTCTATGTAAATTATACCTCAGTAAACCTAACGATGGGGGGACAAAAGGTCAGCAACCATTGTTTTTAAGAACTTGTGAAAGGCTGGTAAGACTATCCTTCTCACGTTATTGGGCACTGACTTACAGGAAACAGCTGTCAAACCCATAGCGTGCTCATGGTGGGGTGAGAGGAGACATGAGGCTTTCCACGGAAAACCTACAGCCGAATTAGTCAGAGTCCTGGGCAAAGAAAACTCAGCAGTCCCACAATAAGGCACTTTATCGTCAGACTGATCAAAAACCTGTGCCCGGGCGTGTCGCTATTTTCATTCATCCATTCAACAAATATTTACTGAGTACCTACCAGGCACCAGATACTGTGGGGCTACAAGAGAATGGTTATTTTTGCATAACATTCTTTTGTGGGTATCAAGAAGAATGCGAAAGGACAGGATCTTCTGCTTACAACCCTGCAATGACGCCCCATGTTTCTGAGAACAGCCTAAGTCCTTACAATGGCCCACGAGGCGCTATGAAACGTGGGCCCTGCTCTCCATGCCACTGCCCTTTACCTCTCTGACTTCCTCTCCAGTTGTTCTAACTCTCGCCCCCTCCACCAGGGTCACTGGCCTCTGCTATTCCTCCAATGCACCGAGCATGCTGTCTTTGTACTGAGTGTTCCATCCACCTCGAAAGTCTTCCCCTGATCTTAACTCACTTTCCCTTCTTCCTTCAAGAATTTGCTCGAATGAGGCCTACCTACTCTATGCTATTGAGCATGACAACCCATCCGACCCCATCATTTGCTATCCTCCTTATCTCACTCTGATGGTCTTTCTCTTTCCTTGTTCCATTGGAACACGCTCTGCAATTTCCTTATCTATTATATTTATTGTGATTTCCCCACCCCCTACTGTAAACTCCACATGATAGGGAACTATTTCTGTCTGTCTTGCACACTGATGTCTCTCCAGCACCTACAACAGTGCATGCTTCATGAGTATTTGTCGAATAAACAGAAGTAATCAATCCCAAGCTCTTTAGAATTGACAAGAAAGTCCCCTTGGACTGGCTCTTTGGGGCACTGTTTTAGAGCATCTGAAATCACAGCTGTACTCTCATGGCACCAGCAGCTACACCCAGCCTCTGAGATGTGAAAGTGAAGACACCCTATCACTCAACAGTGGATTGCATTTCCTGAGATACCTGAACACCATTCAACTGTGGTTCCCATCCCTGCTCTTTTCGCATTAATACCTGTCAGTGAGCTATGTGAGTAGACAAAAATTATTTCTATGGAAAATGTTTATTAGGTAATGGTCTGCTTTCTCCACGAACAGGCCAAAAAAGACCGGAAACAATGAACTGGAAGAGTTATTTTTATTAGAATTTTCGATGTCTTCTCTGATTCTTTATAATCCCTGGTATTTCAAGTAATACATGCAGTCACTTAAATTTTTAATTTCCTCATCTTGGTCTTATTTCTTTCCCCCTCAAAAAAAAAAAAAGAAGAAGAAGAAGAAGAAGAAGAAGAAGAAGAAGAAGAAGAAGAAGAAGAAGAAGAAGAAGAAGAAAAAGGAAAAACAAATCCTTAATGCTTTACTCCTAAGTAAAGTTTATCCATAATGTATTGTTAAAGTTTCCTTGATTTAGTTTGTAATTCCAGTCTAATCTTGTACATTCACAGGCTAAGAAAACCTAAGGCCATTTAATCATGACTATTTTAATCAACAGAAAAGACTTCCTTATTAAAATGTTCATTTAGAAATGTGTGAAAAATGTAAATAGGGATTATCTATATATGACATGAGATTATCAGAATAGAAAATGGGGCCGTGTGAGTAAGGCCCTTTGTTTGTCTTTATACAACAGTACAAAAGCAATAACTTGGCTGGAAGCAAATGGTGTTTTCCATTTTCATCACGAGTTAAGTCATTTGTATACATGCATTGTCTTCAACCATTTCAACTAAATCCCACTGATTTATCTGTAAAATTGAGAGATTAAGATTAGCCTCTCAGCAATTTATTTACCTTCAAAAGTGCCAAAAAAAAAAAAAAAAAAGAAAGAAAGAAAGAAAGAAAAAAATGCAGGCACTTTCAGCCAAAAAGTAAAAAATCCCATGAAGGCCTCTCTGGTTTTCAAACCTGAACTTAATTGCTTAATTTCCCAGTCCTGTGGGATCCAAAATAATGTATGTGGATGGATTTAGCACCAAGCAACTGAAAGATTATTTTCTGGTTCACCAAAAAAACAAAACAAAACAAAATGAAAAACAGTAGAAGGGACAGTTAAAGCTTCAATTTTAAATAGATCTTTAAGCAAAATACAAACTGTTTAGAATATTCCAAAACCAATGAATTATTTACATCTACCGAGTACAAAGATTTTGCCTTTATGTGTAGATTATAAAAATTCTGATAAAATTTCTTTGAGTAAAAATGGCTTTTCTCAATGGGCAAGAAAATTAGAATTTTGTTTTTCTGATGAATGAACTTTCAAAAGCAAATGTCAAAACTTGATTCCGAAAAAAAATTTTGGAGCTCTATTATTAAAATCAGTTTAAAATAAACATTAGGCAACAAGTTGGGTATCTACTGTAATGTTTTAAGACACTAAGCACACATTTTAACTCCAAGAACATCAGAAAGGAAATTATACAAAAATGAACAAAGAAGAAAATGCATGGATTTTACTGCATTGATTTAGAAAAGCAAAAAAAAAATCATATTTATTATTTACTAGAATTTATAAAGTAAATAATATAATTAAAAATAAAGTTGAGCATTAAATGTTTTTAAATTTAAAGCTATGAGCATATGCAGTAGCAAATCTACAAAATACATATTTGCATCCCCATGAATATTTTTTGTTAAGAAAAAGAGGAAGCATGTGTTAACCAAGGCTGTCATCAATTGTAAGATGAAAGTCACTGAATGGCCAGAAAAGCCCTTATCACACCACCTCCCACATCGTACTGGAAATAATGATAACTTCTAAGCTGGTATACTGACTGCAAGAAACTTTTTTTGTTATTTCTGGAATCAATCCCACTAGTCGTTCAAAAAATATTTTCTGAGCGCCTAGTATGTTCCAGGGCTGTGTCAGATGCTAGATCTGCTATCGTCTGCTTTGCTGGATCTGTTATCCAAATGCTACTGCCTTTGCTTTGTGGTGTCTACACTCAGTCTGTACATACATGGAACAATTCCCTACCCATGCGCTTAACATACAGCTGGAAAGCTAGTTGACCAGCGATAGTCCTCTGTTATAGTCTGTCCCCCACTTCTCCTGTAATTCTGCAGGGCAGGCCTACAAATGGCCCGGAAAGGATCACAGCATTAGTAATTGCTACATGGGAAATTCAAACCAGGACAACCACAGTAGGATGGAATTTATCTTCTGATGGAGAAAAAAGAAGGAGGAAGAAGAGGAGAAAGAAGGGAAAGGAGAGGGGGAGGACGTGGAGGGACAGGAGGAAAAGAAATGATATTTTAGTGGATGGTTTAATCTCAGGCCTAACTGAAAGCTGGTTAACAAACAAAGCTGTTTGCATTTCTATAACGTTTCTGTTTATGAAGACAGTTAAGACACCATACATTCTTGATCAGGGCACAGAAAGCATCCATAAAAGAAAATGCATAAATTAGTCTGCATTAAAATTTAGAGCTTCTATTTGTCAAAAATTACCAGTAAGAAAGTGACAAGGCAAGTGACAGACGAGGGGAAGGCGTTCACAAAACATCTATCTAGCAAAGAACACTGGTCCTGAATTTATAAAGAACTACTAATCAATAACGAAGAAGATTGGCAATCCCATATAAAAATGGACAAAAGAAATGGTACTTCAAAAAAATGGCCAACAAGCACATGAAAAGGCAACATCATTATTAATGAGGAAAATGCAAAGTAAATCATAACAATACACCATTGTTTACTGGGATGGCTAAAGTTAAAGGACTAATACTATCAAGCGTTGAGGATGTGGAGTAGCTGGTGGGCATTTAAAAGGCTGCAACTACCTTGGAAAACTGTTCGACAGTGTCTTCTAAAGTTAGACATATATGCCTAACCTAACCCCCAACAATTCCATTTTGAAGGCGTATACTCAAGAAGAATGAACGCATAGGTTTACCAAATGCCACGTACAAGCATGCTCACAGCAACTTCATTCATAAAAACCAAATATCGGAAACAATTTCAAATGTCCATCAACAGTAGAGTGAATAAATTGTGGCATATTCATGTAATGGAATGCTCGACGGCAATGAAAAAATGAATTAGTGACATATGCCGTAACATGGACAAATCTCGCAGACAAACTACTGAGCAATAGAAACTAGACACAAAAGAGTGTGTACTGTCTGATTCCTGTTTATATGGAATAAAAAAAAGGCACTACGAATCTGTTGGTTAGAGTAGCAGTTACCTACTGATCGCACTGAAAGAGGGGGTATGATGGAGGTGCTGAAAATATTTTATCCCTTCTTGGTGGTGGTTATAGGGATGTATATATAAATAAAAATCCATACTCTCACCATGATTACGTTCTATCACTGGTCACCCGATTCTTTGAAGACTTAAGCCGTTTCATGACATTCCTCACCTCAAAAGCCATCTGTGTCTTCTTCCATTTCACTCAGGGTAGAAGTCAAATCCTTTATCATGGCTGCCATAACCTACACCGTTTTGCCCCTAACCATTTTCAGTTCTCATTTATTTTGCTCCTTGCTGCTGCTGAAGTGTGCCTAAAATATCATCGTCCCAGAGCTTTTACCCTGGCTGTTCCCTCTGCCTGGAATGTTCTTTCCCCAGATGGCTACAAAGCTCATTCTCTCACTTCCTTCAAGACTTTGTTTAATTGTCCTATTTTCACTCAAGCCCTACTCTGGTCTCATCCTGCTTAAAACTTCAAAGTTCCCACTTAAGTGTGTATGGGGGCGAGGGGAGGGTTTATTGGAACAAATCAAAATCAGATTGACAACACTGGAGAAGGAATAAAAAAGAAACCGAGATTCTGTGAATTATTAAGAAACAGAAAAATACTTAAAACTTTGGTAAATGTTGGTTTATTTTAAATATGCAAAATTCACTCACATTCTTTCCCCTTTAGTCTTCAGCAAATATTTAGAATATACAAAAAGACTTTATATGTGGCCTCTGGGGGAGCTGGCGAAAACCAGCAGGATGTGGGAAGAATGTGACCATATTCCCAACAGTGGCAATGGTGTGTGTGTGTGTGTGTGTGTGTGTGTGTGTGTGTGTGTGTGTGTTCACGGGTATGAAAACACATAGGGTAGAAGGCAGAAATTGAAAGCAGTGATGTAATGCATAAAAATGGACCCAAATACAAAGTTAACGAGAGCTCTTCCTTCATTGTGTCCTCATACTGACCCCAAGTACAACAGAAAGATTCCTTCCTGGTTCTCCTTCAAGCCGAGGAAATGAGTTGGGCTAAGTAAGGATGAGGTACTGGACTGGGGGTGGGGAACAAAGTGTGAATAAGTTGCCAAATGAGGGTGAACTGTTTTCTTCTTTCATGGGATAAAGTTAAGCAAAAACGAGAAGGGTCTCTTCGCCACAGAATCCCATATTTCTGGGACTTCGACAGGGTTTTCCACAGATCTGCAGGGGCAGCTACCGAATTATAGTTGGGCCACATGCAGCAGGCAGCTGGTCGACCCCAGTGGCCCAGGAAAGCAGGGTGGCAGGTTACCCCCACCCCCAAATGATCTGATTACCCACAGCCACTGGTCCCTCCTGGGGAAAAGGAAAAGACTAGTGCTTGTCTCAAGAGGGTTTTAAGAGATAACGAACGGCATGGAAGGACCTGTTTATTTCAGAATAGCCATGTGGTGTAGAAAAAGAGAAACAGAACGTTGTGTACAGAAAATGACGAGAATCAGTTCTACTGAAGCCTGCACTGCCGAGGAATGAAGGGCAGGAAGTACGCATTAAATTAGTTAGCAAAAGCGGCAGTACCTACTCACAGTAAAGTGCCCAGCAAACATTACGTATTTCATTGTCTGCCTCAAAGGTAGATCACGAAGCCCAAATGAGTCAATGCACTGGCTGCAACGGCTTGGTTTTGCTATTGGTCATAAGTTTGCTTTCAGTTCGATACAATAATGAGGGAACTCCGGATCTAGACACCCAACATGTCCAGGCATGGAGGCTGAAATCCCTTGGGGGTTGCCCATCTGCTGTGGGTTGGGGTGCTGGGCCCAGGGGAAGGGTGCAATGACTTCTCCACCCCTGGCCGAGACCCCACACTTTCATTTTGCACTTGCCCTGCAAATCCTGTGGCCAGTCTACACAGTGAACTGGGCACGTGGGGAAATCCTCTCCAAAGGGAAGGGCGAATTGTATTCCTACTGCCACGAAGGGAGAACAAGCCTTCTTAGGATCCTGTGGGTTTGGGAGGCCAGATATTCTACACTAAGGGATACTGCTTACGCTCCTTTCTCGGGTGACTATACACATTACCAGGGTGCCTTGCACACAGAGGGTGGTGCAATGGGAAGAGATGCTGTGTGGAATGGATGGTTAGCCTCAGCAGGAGAATCACTGCACAGACCCCTAGGGTTCTGGAGCAGAGAAGTATTATATCTCATTCAGAAGCAGCCCCGATGCCCCAGTGCACCAGGCAGAAACAAAGCACCTGACCATGGGGCCTTGCCTTCTGGTACCCCAGAGCTTCTCTCAGGTAACCACACGACAGTCTAGTTTGCCTGTGTGTAAGGAGGGCCCTTGCAAGAGCCACAGGCTCTGCTGCCCAGTAGCAAATACTGACTCTCCCTCACCACCTTATTTGCAGACTCCTGGGAAAGCCCTGGAGATGGATAACACCTCCGGTCATCCGGGCTCCTCCTGCTACCCACCACCAGGCCAACCCTGAGGGGCACCATCTTACCACACAGCCCCACCCCCCTTCCATTTGCTGAACTGAGAGCACAGGCCTTGGCTCCAGACAGCTCTGTCCCTGGGGAACTGGAGTAGGGAACAGGTGCTGGGTGGGGAGCCACGCCTGTAAAATTCTTTATAGACCACATGTAAGCAATATGCAAAGCTCTGTGCCCCTTTCAGCAGCCTTCAACTACGTTTACCAACCCCCCTCCCCCCGCACCCAGCAGCCTCATGGTCATTCCTAAGTGGGACTGGATTCCAAGGATGGAAATTTGGGGAGGATCTGACTGATGGATGCACATTTCAATCCAAACGGCTTATTGGTCTGTATTAAATTTTGTGTATATGTTGTTGTGAATAAAAGTAGATGGAAAAATGCTTTCGAACTTAGTAATGGTACATTAAGCAACAAGATGTTTTCCTCCAATGAAAGACTGTGGTAAATCTTTTAAATGATAAAATAGTTCACATTAGAAAAACTTGTGATTTTTTTTATATACGTGTAACTAATAAGAATTTTGGTTTCATATTTGGAAACATTTCCCTTTAGATTGGTAAAAATAAAATCCATATAAACACAAATAATGTGCTCCTTCTGAAAGTTGTGGGTGACGTAAAACTGACAGAAACAGCTTGGAAATGGAGAAAACTCATAGGCAAAGAATTTCAAGTCCAATAGCCACGCAGATTTCTCATTCCTCTAAGTCACAGAGGAACTTTAATCAAGAAGAGAGCAAAGTTTACAAGAATAAAAGAAGCACAAGTGAACAGAAGAGTAAGCTAATTTAAAAAAAAAAAAAAGAATTTACTGGTTTTGGAAGCTGCCATCCCAAGTTCTTAATTAGCTCTGGATAAATGGATTATGGTTTTGTTTTTCTTTATATTGTGCTTTTCAAATGTACTGGGTTTTAAATTAAAACCTGCAGTTATTCTCTTAATCCAATTACAGAGGTTGTTCACTGAGGCCCAACACATTCCTCAGAGCTCCGGGGATGAGAGGAGGGCTCTGAAGAGGCTCCTGGAACAATGTCGAAAATGCAGTTTGATGTGCTTTTTATTGAAAGAAGAGTCCACGGATTTTGCCAACTTTTTAAGAGACCTATGAAATCCCAGCTCTCCCTCCAAAGATTAGGATCTGAGAAATAGTTTATTATTTGCAAACATTTTGGGGGCGTATCTTGTTTGAGGGATGGGGCAGAATCATCAGCCAGTACTGACTGCCTACTGAGGTCCACTTCCTACTACACAGAGGACGGCCACTGAGGCATCATGCTCGACTTGGAGAAATTCCCATTATAATGGTGGAGACAGAATCAGAATTCCAATATGGAAAACAGGCTGTGCAAACGCGGTGCTTTTTCTCTCTATGATGTAACACCGCTGCCAACAGGCATGTTCACTTGGCTTAGTGCCTTGGTCCCCTGAACAATCCCTGAAAGTACACAAAAGGGGTATAACGAACCCTACTTAGGAAGAGAGAAACTGGAGTGTGAGGATGAGTCATTGTCTTTCCTTCATGTTCCTACAATGGCCGTTAGATCAGGACGCTTCTGCTCCACACCCCAAGAAAAACAGCATTTGGGAAGAACCTGTGGGGCCCTTTCTCTGCGGCTGGGTCATGTCCCCCCTGGTGAGGAGTGGTACCCCTGCCTGGTGGGCAGTGCCCTCTCTCTCTGCATCTTCAGGCTCCAGAGAAGCCCCATCTGCACGATTCCCACACTCCTCTATGGAAGCCTGGAGCCTGGAACCCAGACCTGACTCTCAGACACAGATCTGGAGATTTGCTTCTTTCTCTTTCTGTTTCCCAAGGACACGAGTGTGGGGTTCTGGGTAAGAACATCTGCCCTGCAGACCCAAACTCTCCCTCAAAGGGGGTGTCTCAAGTTCATGCTGAGGGAAGGAGAAAAAGAACAAGAATATTACCAATAGGTCTTATTTTCGAGGAAACACGGTAGAGACTCCAACTGTGTCATCGCCTCCTGTTTTCAAATTCAGCCTTGTTGCTAATGAAGGTGCTAGTTTATATGTCCATGTGTGACCCCATGTCACTTCTCAGTTCCAAATTCAGGAATGGGGAACAAGGGGTGACTCATTATTGTCCCTTACAATCCTAGCAAGAATTTCACAGACGTGAAATGATTTAATCAAGATCACATACCTAGTAGGTAATTTGTCAATAGTAACCACATTTTCTCAATTCCCTCCCTTCTGAAAAATTTAGTACCAAGAAACAATCCTAGAAATTTAAGTGTACTATTGGGATAATGTGACAAATTATTTGAAGTGAGGACAAATCCAGAGAAATCTTCCCAGGTGTAGTTCACATATTCTTAAGAAGCAGCTCTCATTCCACTTTCTACATTGAATCTAATTTCATTACTGTGGGTCATTTAACATCCTTAGGCCTCATTTTCATCTGTAAAATGAGAAGTTCAAGCAGATCTTGAGCTTCAAATATCGTTCCAGTGTCAACGTTTTCTAAGTCTTTGAGCCCAAACCAAGTCTACAGAGATGTGTAACTTTCCTGTATTTATTTACCATACAATCACTACCTTATTCTCCATTATCCTATTTTCTACCTGCACCTATAATTTACACATTTTACCATAATATATGCTTCTTGCCAGAGGATACCATATGCAACACCCTCTTTTCTACTGAATTCCTACCAAACAAGGTACTTGCAACACACTCACCCAACAAAGGACTCACATTCATTAATAGAATGTAGAAGGATTTTCTACAAACCATTAAGAAAAAGACAAAAAAATCCCCCCCTTTTTTTAAGTGGGCAAAAGACACTACCCAAATGACCAACAGGCATAAGAAAAGGTATTCAACTCATCAAGGAAATACAAATTAAAACTTTGTATTTAAATTAAAATCAAATTAAAACAAAAAGATAATACCACACAGCTACCAGAATTACTAACATTTTTAAAGATTGACAGTAAAGGGCTGGTGAAGACGCAGAACAATTGGAAAATTCAAATATTGCTGGTGGAAGTGTATGCTGGTTTTGGAAGACATATTAGCTTTTGGTCCCATGACCAGCAATTCCAGCCCCGGAAGAAAGGAGTGCATGTGTAGCAAAAAATATGCCCACAAATTTTCACTGCAGTTTAATTCATAATAACAAAAAAGTGGAAACAACTCAAATGTATATCAGTGGTATAAAGGATAAATAAATTGTGAGGTACTTGTGTATTAATAATAGAATACTGCATACCCTGTTTCCCCGAAAATAAGATCTACCTGGACAATCAGCTCTACAGCATCTTTTGGAGCAAAAA
This sequence comes from Rhinolophus sinicus, assembly GCF_057876585.1. Classification (NCBI taxonomy): domain Eukaryota; kingdom Metazoa; phylum Chordata; class Mammalia; order Chiroptera; family Rhinolophidae; genus Rhinolophus; species Rhinolophus sinicus. The sequence goes on along the minus strand of NC_142507.1, from coordinate 9,969,303 downwards.
TTAATATAAAACCTGGTATTATATTATATCATATCATATCATATTATGTTATATTATATCATATAAGACTGGGTCTTATATTATAGTAAAATAAGACCAGGTCTTACATTAATTTTTGCTCCAAAAGATGCATTAGAGCTGATGGTCTGGCTAGGTCATACTTTCAAGGAAACACAGTAGAAATGAAAAAGAATGACCTGCAATACACACTGAAAAAAGGATGACTCTCACATGAGCAAGATTGAGAAGGGTAGATACCTTGTGATTCAACGGACATGAAACTCACTTAGAGGCACCACTAATCAACTATGGTAGAAGTCAGAACAGTGATGGGTATTGACTGGGAAGGAGGACGAGGGACCGCCTGGGCTGCTGGAACTGTTCTAAATCTTGACCTAGGTGATAGTTTTAACAAAGGAATACAGATGTAAATATTCATTAAACTGTACACTTGAGATTTGATCTTCACACACTTTACTATGTGTATGTCACACCACAATTTTTAAAAAAATAGTAATAAAACCCCATATTCACAAAACAACATTCATGAGAATTAACTGAAGAATATCCAACCCACTGATTTCTTGGGCTAGCCTAAATTTTACTCTTGAACGATAAAAACACATCTATACACCTCTTCAACTGCATTGCGTACCTTTAGTCGCTAATGAGGAATTTACTGAACTATATACTTCAGAGTTATGTCCTATCTTATGTCGAAAGCTTTATAAGAGACAAGGTGCAATCTGATGTCATTTTACTATAAGGACGTTGTTTGAGGACATTTTCTACCATTTCCCTTTTATGGAGAAGTACTACAGAAAATTCTTTCAGAGCTTGTGTCAGGAAAGCCATTTCGCTTGAGCAACTATTAATAGTATGTTTGTAACTGATGGATGCTATTAATCTTATAATTGAACTCTGTGGTGGTCAGAACAAAACAGGTCAGCCCCACATCTATTTGATTGTCACTCGTTTCTGACTTGCCACCTTTCCTCAAGTCACTCACTCTCTTTTAGAACTTTCTAGAATGTTCATCCTTGTGAACTACTTTTATCCCTGGCTTCATTTTACCTCTATCCTTATTTTCACTACACCTTAGTTTCTTTATATTTTTATCCTATTGTATTATTTGTTACTGAACCATGTCACAACTACTACAAATACTTTGTTTTAAAACAACAATTACTAAATAAAAACAAATATATAAGTGCACACATATATAAATCCATAAGTAGGGTGTCCCTATTAGCTCCCATTTCCCTGCTCACTAACCTTTTCACATAAGCCTGTCTTACCCCTTTCACTGCACTATAAGCTCTTTGGGTCTGGCCCATGTGGGAGTTTTTCAACAGTTTCAGGTAGAGAGTAGAGGCATAACAAGCACCATTTGAGGGCTTCTGTGCAATTACAGCTAATGGCCATGGTTTCAGGTCACGTGGTACAGAGCACGAACACAATTTGAAACCATGAAAGCCCTCTAGCTCTAGGCCTGCAAAAACTTGCACACCATTTGGAAATTGGGTTATTTTAATTACAATGTCATAGAAAACGACATGTATTTTAATCAACTTCAGTTGACAATGCTACAACCACATCATAGTTGATGCTGATCCCAAACCATCTCAAGAATTACTTCCAGGTTTGAAGCACTGGCAGTGTAACTAGGCCAGTCGGGAGCACACTGCCCAGCTGCTCACAGAGCCCGGCCTTGCAGGGCGCAGGCCTTCTCCTTAGGAAAGTTTTGGGGACGAAGGTGCTAGACCGAGTACAATCTCTAGGACTGGATTCCTGGCCCAGGCGTGTAGGCACCTCCCAAAGGCTATGCTTTTCCTAACAATTTTCTAAACTACGGGCAAGAATTTAGCTTCTCTGCCCTTCAGCATAGTCAGCAAACAGCACCAGAGTTTGGCTTGGCACTTCCTTTTGACAACATCTTGCAGTTTACACAGCTGGTCCTCTATTATAAAAGTTGTGGGTGACCTTTAGTACATAATAATGCCTTCAACTTTTGAGAAGCTGGTTGCCATTTTTGCCCACTAACCACAAGACTTCCTGAAGGGACATGATTCTCCACCATTAAAACTGACGGACAAGAGTTCTTGATTTGCTTAATTAAGTAACCACGGGGTAGCTAATGTTGGAATAGTTATTTCGGAATTAAACCTTACTGGTTCTCGGTGTTAAAGTATTCTACACAGTAAACAGAACCATAAAAAATTTGATAACTTATGTTTTTAATGAAATAATTAGAAAATGAATTGTTTATTAGCAGACACTTTAAAGATATTTTATAAATGTTGGGACTATTGGCGGCATTGATACCAATATTTATAAAAAATAAATAGAAGTACTTAGAAAAATTATTTGAAGGGCTGATGTTTATACGTATGTGCATATTGTGTACCATGTATATGAGAGAAGGGTATGATTTAGGGGAGTTTACAAGATAAGCCTTCTTTGAGAAACTATGGTGTAATTACATTTTAAAATATGTTTTAAAAATCACAATGAAAAGTTTTAACATCTTTAGGAAAAAGCTTTTGGAAGCAAAAAATTGAGGGGAAAAGAATCCACAACTTGAAAAACTGTTTAGCAGAGAAAGAGCTAACCTATTAAAATGTCCAGATTTTTCACTGAGGAAATAAGTGATTTGCATGCTGTAAAGAAGCAATGTCTCATATGGAGAGCACAGGACACTGGGAACGAGTGAGGAAAACCTGTGAGGAGCTCTGGTGACTCCACCTGGGCATCACTGATCCTTCTTGGGGACAAGGTCATATAATGGAAATCATAGTGCTCATAACTGGTGAATGAATAAATTCATGCTTGAAGGAATATAATACTACCAGGTAGAGTCTTGAAATATCAGCACTAAGAGAAACCTAAGCAGTCATCGGGTCCCCACCTCTTCCTTTTATAGAGAACAGAAAGCATGCATGGCCAAGTGGCATTTGCAAGACCATACAGCTAATTAGTGGCAGCAGAAGGGCTAGAACCCAGGATTTCTGCTTCCTAGGTCACTGCTCCCTGCTTGCCATTGTATTCTCTCTTTATTTTTCAAAGAAAGCAGTGAGAGAAAACAGGAAGCATTGCCTGAGGGAGCTGAACTCTGTAGCAATTTGCTGGATCAAGAGGATACCCGTCCTCATTCTGACAGTAAGGCTCAAAGAGAAGAGAGTTTTTAATTAGAGACTAAAACAGGCTGTTAAGGGCTGAATTGTGTTTCCCCCAAATTCACACACTGAAGTTCTAACCCCAGTACCTCAGAGTGTGACTGTATTTGTAGACAAGATTTTTGAAGACAGGGTTTAACCTCACTAAGGTTAAATGAGGTCATATGGGTGGGCCCTAATCCAATATAATTGGTGTTCTTATAAGGCCAAGAAGTTAGAACACAGCTGGGCACAGAGGGAAGACCATGTGAAGACATAAGGAGAAGGCGGCCGTCTCCAAACCAAGAAGAGAGTCCTTAGAACAAATCAACCCTGCTGACACCTTGATCTCAGACATCTAGCTTCCGGAATTGTGGGGGGAAAATATTTTGTAGTTTAAGTCACCCAGTCCATGGTACTTTCTTATGGCAGGTGTAGCAAATGAATACACAAATATTGACAACTTCTGCAGTCCCAAAGTCAGTTACTAACAGTAGATGAAGGTGTGAGACATATGTTGTTTTCTAAGACTGTTTAGGTGATTGAATGTAGTTAACCAATTTATACATGTATTTTAGTTAAGAGTTGCATTTCTACTTAACAAGGAACGTGAACTTGGTTGTACCCAGAATCAAGTTTATACCAACCAGCATCCTGGGGTGAAAGAGCTTGGGCCGATCTTACTCTGAATGGCAACCATGAGCTTTGCAGGAACTATGACTCCTCTGCAGGATGGCAGACGTGTTTCAGGTCAAGTGCCATCTCTAATCCATGGCAGTGGATGACAGAATTGTCATGTCTAAAACTGATTCCAAGATGGAGTCTAGATTTAGAAATAGGGGTCAGGTGTAGTGTCTGCAGCAGTAACTTTCTTGGGCACAGAAGGGGTGATGGTGGCCCATACGCCCCAGGGAATGGACCGTCCAAATATATACCTGGTAAATAACTACCTAGGAAACATGCTGGTAACTTTCACAGTCAGCTATTTTTGAAGCTTTGTTTTACTGAATTGATAACGAATACAGCATTAAAATATGAAGAGGGGGTGGCAGGAGGAGACAGGAATTATGTGTCCTTGGCAGATGGCATTTCCTGCCCACAGAATGATAGATTGGATAATAAACCAACACATATACATCTGTCCTTCAGAAACAGGTATATCTCTTCTGCTACCCTTAATCTTGTTGTTTCTGCCACTTACTAGCCTCAGCACTCTATCTCTATGGCTGAAGTATGCTCTTAACAGCTCAAAGGCCTGGAATTATACCAGTGTAGGTTATCAAGTAAGTAGTAATATAATAGCCATTGGTATACAAACAGTAAAACTGCCCATAAGGAATTTGCACCTTTCCTACGACATAAAAAGACCATGGGGAATTAACTACTAATAGAAAACTATGTCATACGAGCTTTCTGAAATCCTTCTTATCCAATACCACATGTAAAAAAATCACTTTATTCCCACTAGAGGCGAAAAGTGTTTTCATTCTTTTGAACATTTTAAATATCTTCAGTTTCATTATATATTATACATTATATTTTTCCAAGTGAAGCTTTCCGTAGTGAATTTCAAAAGGCTTATTTGTCTACCTCAGATTGGACTAGATCAATTAGGAACAATTTCCAAATAAAATTCCGTTTAACTTTTTTTGTTTCATTATAAATTATAATCACCATATTGAGAAAGACTAGCTTTGCACATAATTTCAAAGCTTGGCTTTGTAGATCTGAAATCAGATAGTGCTGCATGTCATAGACTCCCAACAAACCTCAAAAACAACAACATTGTGAAGATGACAATAAAAGTGTAAAAGCCATTGGTCCCTTGTAAATAAAAACGCTTTACACTGTAATGTTAATTCACGTAAGATTTCCAGTTTGCTTATTTCTTTAGATTATACAACTTTTCCTCCGTTTAATCAATGTGTTATTTTCAGCATTTTCAGCAATGTAACAATAATGCTATATTATCTAAAAGAAGAGATACTCAATCATAGGTTATCAAGAAAAATTCTTTTTACTAGTGCATTCAAATTATTCTTATGGACTCAGCAAAGGATATCCTAGCCACAATCAGTATTCTTTCCAGGAAAAGTACAGACAGAGGCGAAAGAATTTTAAGGAAAGTAGACCATTAGCTTCAGTCACCGTATAACATTTGTGAATAATTTTCTCGGTTTCAAGACGTGCAAGAAAAATGCTGCACATTTGAAATCTGGTGAAAGGTAAATGGAGACAGGGCCCAGAGCGAGGCTTCCATGCCAAGGGTTAGCAACGCAATGAACATGCAGCTGGTCTAAGTCAAGCATTTATAATCCAAAGTATGTAGAAGGAAGATACCTTGTAAGTAACAGAATGAAGCATGAGAAACACACATGTGAATATTTTTAAGCCAAATTCAATAAAGTATCCATTAAACAAGTCAACCGACAAAAACTGAACCATAAGTTTTGAAACGTGTAGAAGGTTCATTCCATTTCTTAAAACCAAAGTAATATAGTATTTACAAACATAGCAATAGCAAATTCCTAAGTACCTTATGAATATTTTCTGTACTTCTGATTGATACCACAATACAGAACATAAGAAAACCACCGACTCGAGGCTGATGACCTTGCAAATTTATACTTTCTTTTTTTAAGGAATTGAGAAAAGCAAAAGCCTCTCGTTAGAGAGACATTTGTGGTGCTCTCAAATTTACTGCTAATAACAGATAATTCTTTTCTGCAATAAAATGCTTGATATCTTCAAAATTACCACCATAGTATGACGATGACCATTTATTTTCCACAATAAAAATGACGGCAAACAAAACTGTGGCAATAGCTCTCATTTGATGTGAAATTTATTTTGAGAGTTCAATAAAATTTAATTCTAGGAATTGGTGGAACTACTATCATATTTTATTTAGTTTTAAGTCAACGTTCTTTGGTGGTTATTTTTTTCCTTCCCTGACTAACATAATTAACTCCCCAGAAGTTCCCTATTTAAAAAAAAAAAAAAATCAATCAAAATGACACACATAATTCAATAATTAGTGAATATGAGTGGTCCTCCCCAGTGAGGGAGCAATATCTTACATTTTCCGCCCAGCTCCCACCGTGAGAGGGAACGTCTTGCCAGCACATCCACTCCCCCAGCAAGGGCCCCCAAGCATTGCAGGTACTTTATTCACTTAATTATGGACTCAAAAAGTAACATCTTACGATGGATGAGAAGTGAATTACATTATTTCTAAACACTGGTTTTATTCTGCCATTGCTAAAACTCAAACCGAGATTTTTTACGTGTTTAAGTCAAGTTAACTTTTTAAAAAACAAACTCATGAATTAAGACAGTCTGTCTAATTTTTTAAAAAAATGTTCCCGTGAATGGTTTTTAAGAAGAGGCCATGTAACTGAACTGAAATATATAGAGGCGAGTCTGATAATCCCCAATTCCCATAAAACTCAACACCTGCAGCCTATGTAATAAATCAGTTCGTGAATCTAATTGCTCTGTTCTGCATGCCTCTATGAGCCTGTATAGCTAAGCTAACACCATTGTCATAGGCTTAATGACAGCCAGGTTTATTTTTGTTGGCAGCCTTATGCAAATCATTGTATTATGGGTCTTTGCACTTAATTCACTCAGATTATACCCTGATACCGAAAACAGATTGTAAAACAGGAAGGGATCTTTGAATTGTTTAATTAACTATGAGTTGTAATTTCTATTTATATCTAACTGAAATGTTATAACTCCAACTGTGTTAAATATTCATAGGAAAACAGATTATTCTGTTTCTAATTTAAAATACTTCGGCTCACTGTAATTTAGAAGTTATAGTTACCCACACAGTGAATATATCAGCATTTTTTTCAGTGTTTTAAGCCAATTTCTCTTATTCTATGAAGAACCTCTGGAACTATAAAATTCATCAACAAAACACTAATTTACTAAATGGTAACTTACTGGACTAAAAGAGTTGCAGCAACTTCAAAATGGCCCCCAATTTTATCCTCTGTCTTTAAATCTTTTACCACACAGCCTTTGCAGGGAACCACAGGGAAACCAAGTGTATCGGTCAATTACCACCAATTATTGTTGGTCGATTAAATTCTCAAGAGCCAGAAAAATCTGATATCTAGACCACATTGCTTACTTCTTTTTCTAGCATGGTAAACTATCTAGAAAAAAAAAAAAAAAAAGGTAGAAGAGCCACCAATTAAAATCCAGTCACATTATAGTCTCTTGCCCATGAAGGAGCCATTGCATGCTGGCATCAAAGTCGTTAGAGTAGAATTACTTTCAAACTTTTCTTTTTCCCCCACTATGATCAGTGTGATCTCAGAACCCTCACGATGCTAATATTTCCACACCAACTGAGAAGTGGTGGGTAAAAGAGGAAGGAAACGAGTATCAGAACACACCATTACGTTCTATCCAAGAGCATCGACCACTCCGTGAACATAATATTTGTGAATATTAGCTACAGAACCATATTCTGTCCACCAGATCGCGTGGCTAGAGAGGCTCATGCAGGGACGCTCTCAGGCTCTCTCTTCACGAGTGAGCGACCATATGAGCAATCGGGGAAGACCTCTTCTACCCTTGGGCAATCAGCTTCCATGTCCGTTAAAGTTTATGGGATCTACATTTATGATAAAAAGGTAGTGAGAGGACTCAGAAAGTCACTTCTGTGAGTCATCTGACACTACACTGGAAAGAGCTAGAAATTCATGTCAGAAAAGAATGACCATTCTTGGACTCCAAGTGTCCATCCTCTTCACGCCACTATCGGGCCATGAACGGAAGCATCTTTCTGATGTTAGTTTCCATTTTCCTCCCGAACAGGAACCAGGATGTTGTTCAACATGTTGAATTTGAACAAAGACAAGATGTCTGCCTCCAGTTGACTCTCAGGGAGACTAGGACACTAATTCAAACAGGGTGTAGTTGTGGGGTATGGGGCTGGGGACCCCTACATAGGAATTTCCCTCACCTCCTAAATAACACCTACCGGCACAAAAGGTCTAATTCTACTTTCAAATGAAAAGTGGACTCAAGTCAGCTCTCACCATTAGAGTCAGACCCTCATCTAATCCAACTGGTCCTTCCCCTGCTATGACTTCTATTATATACCTTCAGTTTTATAAGATACTGAGCACTTTCTCTGTAACAATATGAAGTGAGTTGCCTACTCTGTAAATACTGACTATCCTAAATGCTGGGCATTTATGCTTCACAACAATCCTGGGAACTCGGTGCTATTATCCCCATTTTACAAATGAGGAGACTGAGGCATGGAGGCACCACTAACTTACTAGAGACTGCTCATTCCTAAATCTAAATCTGGAATTGAATGTAGTCTGATTCTGGGGCCTGCTGGGAGCCATTCCACTACACTGGACATGTGAATATGACTAAGGTTCTGACCTTGTCCACTGGGAGAGTGGAGAGCTTTTGCTTGTTTGTTTATTTGCTTGTTTGCAGGAATGGGGGTAGGGCGAAGGCTACAGAAAGCTCGACAAATTATTTAAAATCAGTGCGATGTGATTATAACAGATTTATGCATGGGGAACCTAACTCAATGTGGGTTCTAAAATATAGGGTGAGAAATGGGCTGAGGTACTGCTGAGGGGCTGAGACGCTCAGGCCGTGGAGAACTATCTAGGGCACTTTGAGATTTTTTTTAACTTTGGCTTTAGTAGAATCATCTGTTAGAAAGATCATTTTGGCTGCGTATACCAGATCAATACAAAAGAGACAATGGAGACAGATGGGTAAATTGGAAATTACGGTGTCATGCGGGAGACCCTGCTCGCTGCGCCATTTGTCGTGCGGGGAGGCCTGCGGGGTCTCTGCTCCCGCTCCCCATACAAGAACGCAGGATATGGTGAGGCCAAAAAGGAACACCCACAGAGCCATAGATGGGGGAGTCATACCACTATATTCTCTCTGGCGGCACTATACTCTCACTGGAGGCTGGATCCACACTGTCCGCAAACCGCCATCCACACTTGCCAGCCCAGCCGCCATCTTCTTGCTAGCCCCCATTCTTCTTCTCTCTCTTCTCTCTCTGCTAGCGTACCCACAGCAGTTATATTAGTGGCCAATGGCTCACTGGTTACAGATGACGGCCAACTAGCCACAGCTGATGGCCATGCAATCACAGTTGGCCATTTACTACCTGAGCCAGCACCTGTCTATGTGAGGCCAAGAGCCTGGAAACTACTTTCTGGGGCTCTGCCCCCACATACGGAAACAATTCAGTCCAGTCAATTTAAGGAGCGGATTCACCGAACTAGGGTGGTAGTAACTGAGATGGACTTGACGGCAAGGATTGAGGACTGTTTTGGAATTAGCATGGTTTGATGGACTGGATTTAAAAATGAGGAATTGGCAGAGGGCAGTAAAAGATGACTCTCAAGGTGAATGGAAATGGAATAAATATACAATGAGATCAGTTTCAAGCATGTGGAATAGCTCCCCACCTCTTATGTAAAGGGATGCCCAGAAAGCATCTGAATGTATTAGTATAACCCTCAGAGGATAGGTCTGAACGGAAGATAAATACGGAAGAATATTAGCATATTGATAAATTTGTACTAATCCATTGCAACTACTTTAAAAGAAAAAAAGATCAGATATGCTTCCAGGGAACAAATATGCATAAAAGTAACCTCGCTTGAAAGACAGACCTCTATGTAAGGAAAATAGAAACCAGACTTGGCTCACAACTTTAACAGTTGTCAGAAGCTACCACACCTAACAGCTAGGAGATGACTTCTTATGGAGTTTCCAGAATGATTCTTCTGGATTTTTCATCCCCTCCCCAAAGTGCTCTGCCCCTTTCTCTACTATGTTTCAGGCACTGCTTTATCTTCACTCCTGATGTTCCAGTGGTGTCTGTGTTCCTCCTTCTAGAATCTTCCTACTTGCTCTGGGAATTGAGTGTATATATTAATACATAGTAAAAAGCAGACAAAATCACCTGCCATGAACAGTATTTACTCTGGGTAAGCTATCAACTGACTACTTTAATAACGAATATACACATCTTCTTCAATCTTGATATTTCTATATTTTTGTTTCAATTAAGTCTGGGATCCAAATGGGAGGGGTCATCTATACTATGCATTTTATTTCCACTTCACTACAGCATATGAGTTTTATTCACACACACATACCCACAGAGGCAGTTTCATCATGACTTTATTTTCCACTAGTATAAAAAGTATAGACATTTGAAAGCCATATGGGTTCCTCATCTTAGCTGAACAATCATAATCTCTACATTTTAAATCAGCCACCAACTGAGGCCAGCGAAAGAAAGGTCTAGTGGTGTGACTGGATGAGAGATTCTGAAAACAAAAACAAAACAAAACAAAACAAAAAAACCTTTCCCTTAATCTCCACCCATTCCAGTTTATGCTTACATTCCCCCCTTGGCCTCAACGTGGTGTTAACTATAAAAAAAAAAAAAAAAAAAAATCACCATTAAAATGTAAATATGTCATCTGGAGTAGTAACTCATCAGTCATTAAGTTTTATTAGCATACGAGAAAAGTTACCATATTAACCTACAAGCCACTTGATCTGACTTTAAGACAATGGTATGGTACATTAAACTTGGGTGGTGGGACAGACGAAAAGAACATGAGGAAAGTTCTGGGATCCGAGGGAAGCGGGTCCTCGAAGGGAAAGGTGCCAAAAGCAGAGGAATAAACACAGTTGCCTAGAGGAACCTTCCCAGATGATTTTAAAGCACTTTCACTTTTGGCTCTCTGTTTTTTGAGATGACTTAAAACATAGTCATTATTTGCCTGAAATCATCCAGGAAACTTTGAATTAAATATGTACATATTGTACTAGTTATCTTAGAAATGTGATTGGGCTGCAATTATGTCAGTAAAGCTCTAACTACCAAAGGAAAATTGCATGGCATCCTCTATCATGCCTGGACAAATTTAGATGATTGAAAGCATAAACCAGACCATGTTTTACCCAACCTCTATGTCAAGAAAAGCAGGGGAACTCTTCATTTATGCGTGCTGGATGCTAACACAACTTTGGGACTTTGAAGTGGAAGGAGCGTGCTCCCCAGGGAAAATGGTCACCCGGAAATACAATGGTGATCCTGCCGCACTACATAAGGTCAAGATAATGGTCTGCTAACAGCACTGTGGTGCGCCAAATGGTTTTGAAAATCCCACCCTGTGAGTCGGTTTTTCAGGAAATGGCAAATACAAGGGTGCCAAAAAATGCATACACATTTTTAAGAAAGGAAACAACTATTAAAATTGTAATACCCAATATATACTGATAACAAAAGATGAATACAAGTCACATTTGACTTCTGCGATTACAAGAGGTGCTCAGAGTGGTTACCATCAGCATCCAGACACTTCTGATTATGGCGAACTACTGCTTGAGCAATGGTGACCAAAGTGTCCACTTGCATATATTTTTTTTGGCACCACCAGGAGTGTGCACTTAACTCTTTAGCTACGGAAGTCTTTTTCATAATCTCAGGTTCAAATTATGGTGAACTATGACTTTATTTGCGGGGGGCGGGGGGAGGGTGCAATTAGACCAGTGAGCTCTGAATCTTATCTCTTAACATTATGACTTTTCAGACTCAGAAACATTCTCTTAATTCTAGGACCGACTAACAATAACCTTTACTTTATGAGACATGGTTGTCAAAGTACTTCGTACTGTACCTGACATATGCTAGGTGTTTGATAAGTGCTTGTTCAATTTGTAAACAAAAAGCTTGTTAAATCTGAAAACGAAAACAAAACGATTTTTAAAATGTATCTATCAAAAAACTTTAATCATTGCTATCATCAAATAATATAACACCAGATTATTTTTCTGCCCCTCTGACATTCCATTAGACTAGATGACACAAAAAGAACTTGATGAACACTGGAATGACAGAACTGTGAGCTGTAGGATTACTTCCTATTCTGTCTGATTGTGTCTAATGCCTGGTTTTCAGAGAGTTTTCTTTGTCATTATTTTTCTTGTGCTCCACGTCTTACTTTTACAGGGAAAGAAACCATCTGGCTTCCTAGTTCTCATCACCCATCCTGGCAGGGCTAGAATTTAGTCATTCTGATTCACACAGGGTCACTTTAGTGTTGCAGATTTAGCATAAAAAAAATTAAAAAAAAATGGGGTACCCAGTTAAATTTTAGTTTCTGATAAAAAGGAATAAAATATTTGGGACATACTTACACCAAAAAAAAAAAAGTATTTGTTGTTTTATTTGAAATTAAAATTTAACTGGACATCCTGTATTTAATCTGGTAACAATACTCATTTGATAAAATTATAGAGTCTAACTTAGCACTTAGTACTTTGCTGGTAAGGGGCCTCAAGCATGGAGACAGAGATTAGTGTAACTCAAACAAGTACTCAGTAACAACCTAGACTACAGTCAAGAGCTCTTCTATAATCTTGCCTCTTTGTGAAAGCATCTGGGTAAACTTATCCACTTGCCTTTATGTAGCTAAGTAAATGTCATTACTAGCTTCCAAAGGTACAGGGCATTTTATTGTACTGAATGGTGGGTTCTGCCACCTCCCCACAAATACAACAAGGAATTTTGTTTTTTGGTAATAAACTTGGTAATTAGCTATTACCTTCTGAGACTGAGTTACAATTGCTTCTATACAGATACGAGGTGTGATTTAAAAAAATACGGTGAATGCTGCTGCCGAGTGCCATCCAACGGAAAGGCAGGGATCTTCAATATGGGAAGCAGCTCGCCGAAACTTAGTAGCAGGGTGTGACAAGTTTCAACTTGTTTGGTGTGGTCAGTCGGGTGTGAGCCATGGTTGAGAGGAGGTGTGTTTTACAGTGCCATAAATCATGGATCACGAACAATGCATTAACATGAAATGGGCAAACGGTTTCATCCTCCATCAAAACAATGCCCCGTGTCACACATTGCTTCTGGTAGGTCAAGTTCTGTCAAATAAAAACATTACAGTGTGTCCTCATTCACCTTATTCACTGGATCTGGCACAGTCGACTTCTGGCTCTTCCCCAACCTCAAAATGACCATGAAAGGTAAACGTTTTGAATCAATTCAGGACATCAAGGCAGCCACAACAGCGCAACTAAAGACACTCACAAAAGAGGACTTCCAGAACCGCTCCAGAAAGTGGCAAGAATGATGGGGTAAGTGTGTTGGAAGTGAGGGTGAGTATTTTGAGGAGGGATTAATGGCAATGTGTCTTTTACTGTAATATATATATTTTGTAATTTAAACATTCACTATATTTTTTGATCACGCTTCATATTTCTTTCTGAGAGAATCTACTCCCTGAGGTCAGGAATATTATTCATCTCTATATACTCAGTGACTAGCACGAGGGCTCTGGCTCACAGTAATTTTAAATTAAAAATATTTAACAGATCTGTAAAGATGGTTTAACAGTTTAAATAAACAGACAGTATTCAAAGTGGAAGAGCTAGCCTTCAGTACTCCCAAATAAAGATGGGAAGGCTGCGATATAGATCCGTCTTTGAGTGCCACATACTTTAAACATAGGAAAACACTCTTTCACAAAGTAATCCTTGATGCTGTGATGGTTGATTTTATGTGTCAACTTGACTGGCCATGGTGTGCCCAGATTAAACATTATTACTGCGTATGAGGAATAAGGAGGGTGTTTCGGAATGAGATTAGCACGTGAATCAGTGGGCTGGGTAAAGTGAATTGCCCGTCCAATGTGGTCAGGCATCACTCAATCCACTGAGGACCTGGATAGAACAAAAAAAGAAGGAAGGAGGCATTCGTCCCTTTTTCCTGTCTCACTGTTGAGCTGGGACATCTCATGTCATCTTCACCTGCCCTCAGACTAAGATTTACACCATTGACTCCTCTGGTTCTCTGGCCTTCAGACTTGGGACTTCAGACTAAATTACACCACTGGCTTTCCTGGGTCTCCAGCTGGCGGACAGCAGGCTGTGGGCCTTCTCAGGCTCCATAATCATCACGTGAGCACCAGTTCCTCACAATCAGCCTCTTTGTCTCTCTGTCTCTCTGTATCTCTGTCTCTGTCTCTCTGTCTCTCTCTCACGATATATATATATATATCTCCTACTGGTTCTGTTTCTCTGGAGAACCCTGACTAATACATAATGCCATTGTTGGAATAAATATATTTATACACATTACATGGGCCTTGGTGCTAATCTAGCTTTCTCGGAATGCTACTATAACAAATGATAAGCAATGGTGAAGGTTAGTAATGCAGCCAATGTCCCCATAAACCACAGTAAAACCTGCACTTGGACCCAGGTGTCTCCAATCCCGAGCTGATGTACTAAACTACTGCTCTGTAGGAGTCCTACTGGTGGCCTCATATCTCCATGGTGCCTCCAGTTGTTGGATATTCCACTATCAGAGAATCCATGGAAGGAAAGGCACCACGTTGGTGGGAGCATGAGCACGTCTTGGTTTAAATAAGTTTTTTATCTATTTACTTTTTATGAAATTATCTTCTAGGAGGCAAATGTGTCAATGTATTTCCTTCACTCTGCATCTCTTTCTGGTTGGGAGACAAAGCGTACAGATCACATTTTTCATTTACTTTAACCTCAAAGAATTTGACTTTAAAGTAAAAATTGTAACTGTAGAAATAGAATCACTATCTTAGTGACTGCTTATAGAGAGATTTGTGCTGGTCTGCAGCTTGCATTTAATTGTTAGGTGAGCTTTACCCAAGTCATTAAGGAAAAACTTTCAAATTTGTAAATCAAGTGAATTTTAAAATATGTATAATATAGGTATACTATGTAGAGCTTTTTTCAGTTCCATTTTAAGATGGCTATCAAATTTCTTTATAAACCACCTAATCAATTGTCCGTTATTCTCTCCTTGATGTATATTTTTACTGCTGAAACTCAGTTAAGTTTACATATAGTTTTAAGTCTCTTATAAAGTAGATCTTCTAAAACTTATTCCGATTTAACATGTCTTCACAATCATAAAGTTCACTGGATTTTATAGTTAGAAATACTCCAGGACTTCTTATCAGTTCTCAAACTTTACTGTACATCAAAATCACCTGGATTTATTAATTAATACTAATTAATGAATGCAGACTTCTGGTCTCCATCTCCAGAGATTCTGCTTTGGTAATTCTGGAGTGGAGTCCTCCAGTCTCCCTTTTAACAAAGGAGGTGATTCTGACACAAGTAGACCAAAGACCTAATTTTAAGAAACCCTGATGTTTGTCCTCCACAATAGTACTTCACACAAAAACAAAACAAAATGAAGATTAATGCACTGGTTCCCAATCCTGGCAGCACATGAGAATCACTAGGTCTGAAGCAAGGCCAAGTGCCCTAGGTGATTTTTGTCTAGAGTCAAGGTTGAGAACTGCTGGCTCAATAAATATGAGGACTGACTAAAGAGTTGTGTGTTATGTGGCGTTGAGTCAACTCTGACTCCTGGCAACTCGATGAATGACTGAACTGCAACACATTTCCTTATGTTGCTTGAAGAATAAGCCTTAATTAATAAGCCAACCTTATATTTAGAAGTAACAACAGCAACACAAAAAACTTTTATTAAATTTCTTCATTTTTCATTCCTTGGCAACTTGTGACAGGAATAGGTGACTCCTGGGGTGACCACCCAGAGAGGAGAAGCCATGCTCTCCCCTCCATGTCCACAAAGACTGTGAAGTTTAGGAATGCTTTCACAGCAGCCAAGTTTGCCACCCTCTGCATTCCATAATTTTCTGATCTAACAGATTTTTGTGGATGCTGCAATAGCCATAGCCAGCTTGGAGAAACCAGCCAGCTCCTTTTAGAAATCAGTCCCTTCAAATGCCTTAGAAACAGAAAGGCAGAGTTCATTTGCACAGTTGGCTTTATTACCCATGCCCCCCTTCCATTTCGATTATTTTCTATTAAAATATAGAGAGTGAAGAAGTGGAGTCTTCATTCACTTCCACAGAGAGCATTGAAACCCCACCACTACAATTAGGTATGTACAGCAAGAACCAATAGCAAAAGCATTTAGAAAGTGGAAAAAGTTGACTTGCAAAGATTTGCAAAGGAGGCCAGCCTTTTGAAGTACCAGTTCAAGCCTCCATTTAATGTGTGGATTCACCAGACAGGGTGGCCCTGACTTTATTCATTTGTGTGCGTATCTCGGTATTCTGTACCTCAGAGTGTTCTTTTACCTGCCTGTGAGATATGATGTACGTCTTATTCATGACTGCAATAGGAGGACATATTGTGGGCGTTTCTTTTCAAACCTACGTGTGCCTATTACACTAGTTATTGGAATTTTGTGATTTTAATTACATTACATAAAACACACTTCACATATGAAAAGAGTTTGTTGTCACTGTTCTTTGAAAACTAGTTTTAGTGCTCGGGGAAAAGATCTTTGATGAAAGCAAATTAAAATATTTTCTGTAGCCAGACATCAACATAAATTCTAAATGAATTAAAATTCAAATGTAAAAAAAAAATGAAATCATAAAATTATTAGAGAAAAACATTGTAGGGAATTGCTTTATAACCTTAAAGCTGGAAATGCTTCTCTAACTATGAAGCAAAATCCTAAAATTATAGAAGAAAAGATTGATAAGTTCAACTGCATAAAATTTCAAAAGTGGGCATTACAAAATATCATAGGCAAAAATAAAAGACAAGCAACAGACTGCAAAAATATTTGCAGATTATATATAAAGGGCTAATCTTAACATTAGAAGTTCATAAAAATCCATAAAGAAAAGACCAACAAATGATAAAAAAGGGATAGGCAAAGGATAAAAATTCATAGAAAAGGAACGGTAATTGCCGCTAAAATACATAGAGAGATGTTGAACTACACAAACGATAATAGCAACAATAATAATAGCCAAAACAACTGTGTGCCAGACACTAGTCTAGCTCTTGACCTATGTTAACATATTTAATTATTAAAGCAACCCTCTGAGGTAGTTGATATTCTCTGAAATATAGTCATCAAAATTGGAGGCATCAAGAGATTAAGAAATTGGTTCAAGGTCACGGAGCTGGGAAATGGTGGAGCCCCAATTTAACCCCGATCAGCTGGGCTCCAAAGTCGGTGCTCTTAACCATCATGCCTACTTCCTTTCCTAATAAGAGTAATGCACATTAAAACCACATTGAGATTTTTACAAATTTTCACCTCTTAGACTGCCAGAAATGTAAGTTTGACAATACAGTCTCTTGGCAAAGCAGTGGGGAACACAGGCCCTCTGGTACACGGCTAGTAAAGTGTAAACAGTTACAATACCTATGGAGGGCAATCCAGCAGTGGCTATAAAAAAATTACAAATGCATACACCCTTTGATCCAGTCATCCACTCCTGGGAATCGGTCCTACGTATATTATTGTATACATGAAAATGACATATTGCTAAGATTATTCACACAACACTGTTTGTAATTGCAAAAGATTGGACAACCTCCAACAGCGCATCACAATGGCATAGCCGATCAACACTATACAACTATAAAAAATAAAGCAGCCCTCTGTGTACTGATCTGGAATGATATCCAAGAATTAGTAAATGCAAAAAAAAAAAAACAAAAAAAACACGAGGTGTGTATAGTGAGCTATCTTTTGTACAGAGAGAGGAATGAGAATACAAGTATATATTCTATTACATGGGGTAGGGAGCAAGAACAGAGGATTTTGAATTCCAAACTCGGATCCATCCTCAAAGAAGCAGTCTTGGCCTAACACCAAAACACTGACATAATAGAATTACCATATGACCCAGGATTCCGTCTCCTGGGTATCTACCCAAAAAATCTGAAAACATTTACCCATAAAGATATATGTGCTCCGATGTTCAATACACCTTTATTTATGGTGGCCAAGACATGGAAACAACCAAAGTTTCCTTCAAAAGAAGATTGGATAAAGAAGAGGTGGTATTTATACACAATGGAATACTATTCTGCCATAAGGAAAGATGAAATAGTGCCATTTGCAACAACGTGGATGGATCTTGAGATTATTACGCTAAGCGCAATAAATCAGACAGAAAAAGTCTAGAACCATATGATTTCAGTGATATGCGGGATATAAAACTGAAAACAACAAAGCAACAAGACAAACAAATGAAGAAACAAAAACTCATAGACACAGACAATAGTTTAGTGGTTACCAGAGGGTAAAGGGTTTGGGGGATGGTAGATGAGGGTAAAAGGGATCAAATATATGGTGATGGAAAGAGAACTGACTGTGGGTGGTGAGCACACAATGGGATATATAGATGATATATTACAGAATTGTACACCTGAAACCTATGTAACTTTACTAATAATTGTCACCCCAATAAGCTCTAATAAAACAAAACAAAACAAAAAAAAAACACTGACATAAAATATACCTTATACCTTTTAAGTTAAAATAAAATGATAAATTGTGAATTCATTATATTCTTATGAGTCTCTAGCCAACTTGGTCAGCTCATCCAATCAGGGCTTGTCGGGGTTTCCACATGATGGTCCGCCTACGCAACTTTCCCCCCCGAGTGGTGCTGCTTCATCGCCCAAGTGGGGTGACCTGTTTTTCTGCTGACTCTGGCTCTACTTCTACACTTTCTCCTTTGTTTGGATTCACATCTCTCTCCATTATACAGAAGAGCTTATTATCCAAACTCTTCCGCAGGTCTTCAGTGACACTATAAATAGACAGAATTCACCAGAACAAACTGGCTTTTCAAAAGAGCACTGTTTCAAGTTATCCAGAGAAAATACATTTTGTTACCCTATTCTACTGCACTAACCAAGGTGGCCAAAATATATAACTATACCATATTTCTCATAACAGTTTATTTGGTTTGGCTCCTGAAAGCAAGCCAATATATCATTTTTCTGGAAGTAGCCTAAATCACACAACTTCATAAATATTTTATTTTAAAAAAGAAAAATAAAACAAACCTTTCTTCAATGCCATTATTCCTTCACAGAAGGTCAACTTTTTATAATTGATGCAATCAATTATTTAATTTAGAATGACCTCCATACAAAAAAAAAAAAAAAAAAAAGGTTGACAGGTTGTTGCTTAATAAAGCTACTTTGGAAAGTATGCTTAAGTAGGAAGAAAACCATCCCTAAAATATTTTAATTACCTGTCTAGAAGGGAATTTTGGAATCTCTCTAACAGAGAAAATGAATTATTTGGCACCAGACTATAATGTTCTTTTCTGAGTGAACATCAATGCATTTTGACTTCCAGTACTTTAAATGTAAAGCTCAGTGTCTCAGCCAATGTAAGTCAACAGAATATAAAAAGAAATATCTCCGCATGCTTCATGAAGGGTATGTCTACAAATATGTTATAACTGTACACAAACAGATTGCCATTTTTATTTCAAAAATATACTTAGAGAAGGTTTAAATGCATAGCATTTTTACTAAACCCTTGAATGTGCTCCCTTGGAGAGTACTTGGTCCTGTTTCTTAAAGAGAATGAATCACCTTCTGTCTTAAAGAGTTAATGCTTTCATGGTACAAATAAAGTGCTATGCACACAAAAAGAGTACCATGAGAGTTCAGAATGCTTTAGAAAATTATTTCTAGCTGAGAGGATCATAGGGAAGATGGTAGGGTATTTTGGATTGTTGATCTGTAATTATACACTATTCTACCCTCCCACAATAAATTATTCGTTATTTTAATGTATAATAAAATGTAGTATTGGGTTATTCAAGTGGGGCTTAACCATGTGACTTTCTTTGGCCCGTGAAATATGAGTAGAGGTGACACTAGCAGAGGCTTTAAGTGTGCTTGCTTTCCCACTTGTGCTATTACCAGGTAGTCATTAGACCGAACATGATGAGAGATTTATGGAGCAAATCTGAACCAGAGCAAACGTTGAAGCCAACACAGCTAACCCCGGGCCTGAAACAGAGCCGCCCAGCTGAACCCAGCCCAGATCAGCCCAACCACAGTCAAGCTGCAGGCACCTGGCATAAGAATACATCTGCTGTGGGAAGCCATGGAGTGTTGAGTTCGTTTGTTCTGTGGCATGATTATGGCAAAAGCTGGCTCATGATAGGTTTTCAATTGGAAATAAAGGATGGTTAACATTTAAATATTTAAATTTAAATATGTGAAAAGGAGACAAAGGGCTTCCTTGGCTGAAGAAGATGTGAGTAAAGATATCCTATCAATCACTCCTCAGGAGCTGTCACTCGTCCTTTGCAATATTTGTGGCATCCATTCCTTTCTCTTTATTCTTACTGCTTTGACATCTCTGAAGAGGACATTGAATTCATCTTCAGATTTCGCCTACTACTATGCGAGTCTCCTAAGGACTTTCCCTCACTTTGTCTCTTTGAACGACCCTGTACATAAAAGCCAGATGAATGGTGTTGAAGAAACCAATAGTGTAAATGTCCTCTTGAGAAACATTCAACATGTCCCCATGCAGACTGAACTTATTTGTTAATCTAGTCTTCATTTCATTAAATACCTTTTGAGCACCTATGTTATTCCAACATCGCCAGATGTAGGCAATTAAAAAGCCAAAACCAGATATGATCCCTGGTCCACAGGCACCTAACGGCTCATGGAAGAGGTGAGCAAGAAAACCAGCTCTTTCACAGCGAGAGGAAAAGATCACCATCAAAATATTCAGATCTTTGGGTTAGGACGAAACATCTTCTCAAAAGAGATAATGCTTAACTCGAGGATTGTTTCGTTTTGATGAGTAGACACCAACTCCAGGAAGAGATCTAGAGGGGTTAGTTAAGACAAGTAGGGCATTCGAGGCAGCGTAAAGGGCACAGGTGAGAACTGTGGTTATGTTATGCCAAAGCACAAAGGTGCATGGTTAGAACCAAAGGTGCACACGGGTATGAGAGGTAAGTGGGGACCGTTCAGGAAGCCATTAGACCACCTGTATGCTCCATGCCCTGTGCTCTTGCTTAAAACATGCTGCCACTGTTGGTTTTGTTGTCACTTAATAAATCAAGCCTCAGGAGTATGGAAAACATTGAGGGAATTTATACAATTAATACAATAATAGTAAGTGTCTTCTTTGCAGCAACACAAGGAAGACAGTGAGAGAAGGAAAACACCACCATACTGGGAACCAGAGGTGGGTTTTCAGTACCGGTTACCTTGTCCAGTACCCTGACCAAGACACACACACTCTGCAATGCTGTCCCCTCCACAGTAAAAAAGCAGGTAATATTTCCTGTCTACTCGTATTTTGTTGTCATGATCAAATGATACATAGGAAAGCACCTTCAATTCGGAAGGTGCCACGGAAACTAGAGGCATTCCTGCAGAGCATACGAGATTGTACATTTTGTACCGCGGCCAACCCAGTGTACCAGAGGCAATCACCAGCTTCCCTAGAACTCTTTCAGAGTGGCCTCTGAATGAATGATAATGTCTTCTAAGCTCATTATAGTTCAAAGCTGAATTTCAGAAAGAGGCCCAATCGCCCAGAACTACATGTCACAAGAGACATTATGCAGGGAAAATGAAAAAAGAGTTTAAAGAAGAAGTTTTAAATAAATTATAGACCATATGACCTCTTAAAAGAAAAAAAGCTCAAACAATACAAACAACAAAGAGTGATAAAAAGTGATCAGACAGAACTCCGGAAAGAAACAGAAAAAAAAGACTAGGAACTTTACAAAGAGAAAAGCTACCCTTGAAACAACAATAAATAGAATAGATATGAATTAAACAGGAATGCCAAAGAGAAGCTGGAGAAAATCATTCAAAACAAAATGGAAAAGAATTAAAACAAATTCTATTGAAAATACTGGAGGTGCCAAAAAAATACGTACACATGACTTGTATTCATCTTTTCGTATCGGTATATAGTGAGTATTACAATTTTAACAGTTTTTTTCCTTTCTTAAAATGTGTATACATTTTTTTGGCACCCTCTGCATATGAAAGACAGATAAAAGATATCTAGCATATGCATAATCAGAACTCAGGAGAAATTAATTCAATAAATGAAATAGAGCAGACAATTTAAATATAATAAAACAAATCTTTCCTGAAATGTATATTTGAACTTTTCAATCAAAAGGGCACCTCAATCTCACATAACATTAATAAAGTTTTCCTACTAAATACATTTTTAAAAGACACCCTAGGTGCCACAAAAAAGGAAAAACAGTGATACAGAAAAATCAGTTCCCAAACACACATTGTTATTAAACCGCAAGGATGAAGAAAGAACATAAGGATATTCAAGGAGACAAGAGTCTAACCGGACACAAGATAGAAAATCAAGTCCATCTCATTATTTTCCACAGTAGTTAGTATGCAGTGTGATGTCTAAAAAGCTAAGTGGGAGCTCCCAGATGGCTCAGTTGGTTGGAATGCGCCCTCTCAACCACAAGGTTGCTGGTTCGACTCCCGCAAGGGATGGTGGGCTGTGCCCCCTGCAACTAGCAACGGCAACTGGACCTGGAGCTGAGCTGCGCCCTCCACAACTAAGACTGAAAGGACAACAACTTGAAGCTGAACAGAACCCTCCACAACTAAGATTGAAAGGACAACTTGACTTGAAAAAAAAAAAAAAAAAAAAAAAAGCTAAGTGGGAGAAATGAGACCAAATAATCTTGTAGTCTTCCAGTCTGCCTTTTAAGTATGAAGGCAAAACAGACATCCTCCCATTTGCACAAAATCAGGGAGCAGAGCACCTCATGAGCCCTTCTGGAAAAATTACTAAAAATTCAGAACAAACAGAGAAGAATGGTGACAAATACTGGGTTTACTGAAATAGTATTTAGTACTTAAGATTAAATAACTGTTAGAATTTCCCTAATAGAATGGTATAAACCTTGACAATGTTGAAAGAGTAACTAACAAAAACTGTCAGATGGGAACAAAGAACTGAGACGTAGGCTACTATCCTCAGGTTTTACAGCAAAAAGTCAATGGCCTGTTTAAAATCGAGACATGTAGTTAAAAAAATATCTTTTACTTGGTAGTTTCAGATTAAACTTTTTCAACTAATTTGAGATTGTCTATTGTAAATTAATATTATTTATAAGAATAACATCTTCCTGGAGTTCAGCAATTCTTTATTTCACTTCAGTTTTTTTCTTCTTTTGAAACCCAATAGAATTAAACAGAACGATCCAACTTCTAGCCAATTATTTTCCATATGCACAAAATGCATCAAGAAAAGTCTGGAATGATATACAGTTAATATTATCAATGGTTATTTCTCAAATAGTAGGATTTGAGGTGGTTTCCTATGCTTTATTTTTTTAATAATTTGCTGTTATCACTTGAAATGTACTCTTTCAATGTACTATTTGTATAGAAATACCACAACCTTTTAAGAAAACTTAGACATAAAAAATAGTAAAGGAGACTAAAAGTACAGGACTATACCAATATCTAGAATAAGACAACTCCCAATAATTAGCACTGAACTTGCCTTTGATCATCCTTTCTGGTAGCAAGTATACGAGAAAGGTTGAGTTACATGTTTTTACTGTCTAGTAAAAGAAAGAACAAAATTGTCTTGGAAGAAAGAAAGAGACCAACGTTAGCTGAGTAGCTACCATATGCTAAGCACTGTATCATCTGTTTCTTGCAACTCCATGATATCCTATTAGCTCCTTTTTCAGATGAGGAAGGCCAGATAAGTAATCAGTTCCCACATACATGTTGTTATTAAACCGCAAGGATATATTCAAGGAGACAAGAGTCTAACCATACACAAGACAGACAATCAAGCCAGATTGTGACAATGTCCAAATGAGAGCCCGAGTCACATGACCTCAAAGCCACGCTCTCCCTCTCCAATCCTCTGCTTCCCAGTTTCTTGATCCTAACTCTAAGAGAAATTAATGCCACATATCCTTTTATAATAAAGAAAGTGTTTAGTTTCTGGCCCTGTACAACTATGCAGTTAACCGCAAGCTCAAAACCAAGTTGAATCTGAATAACATCAAAAGAATAAGCTAATTAATTATGTTTGCACATTTTTACTACTGATACAGTTCATACCAGGACATCACCATGACAGAAAAGTACCAAGTCTAGTATTGTTGGAATAAATGATGGGAAACACAGAATATTATGTTAAATACTTCATAACCCAAGGCTTTTGTACACTAATTTGCATTCCACTTACTTTGAAGATTCTTATGCAAGGGGAACAACAGTTGTAAAGAAAAGAATTAAAAGCAAACAAAATGTTTCAACAATAGTCCATTGAACATTACAGTCTCTATTAAAACTATAATTGAATACGCTAAGTACTCCCAACAAGACACTTTGCAATTCAAACTTCCCTTTGAAATTCTAATTTATTTTCTCTTACTTAAAAAGTAATGAATATAATAAACTAAATACATCTCTACTTTGACATATTACATACCACATAAAACCTACACAAATACATATTTTTGAAAGAACTGGATTAATAAACTTTGAATAAACAGGGGTCATGATGTGTAGACATCATCCCAATTAACCGTAATTATTATCCCCTCTATAAAGTTGGCTGCTAGCCAATTACACATAGCTGAGTATAATGAATAGAAATAAGCTATAGTCACAAAGACAGTTTTTTGGTGTCTCCCCGATACTAATAGTTTGTCTTTTCTGATGTCCTTCTTCACTCATGCATTCGTTCAAGCGATATTGGCTGAGTAGCCATTAAGTGCCGGGCAATGGGACAGGCGAGTGGGAGAGGCAGGACAGGGCACTCCCCTGAGATCCCCCAGTGCATTGGAAGAGCGATGTGTAAACAGCTAGTTGCAAATCAACTTACTAAGGGCCCCAGGAGACCCCTAAAGGATCACAGAAGAGAGAGGACTACGAGTTGGAGCCACCGAAGTAGACTTCATAAAGAGGGTTGATCTTTGACTTCAAAATAGAGGGAGGAGGGAGCGTTTGCCAGGCAGGGACATGGGCACAGGGCATGTGATGCCAAGGAGGCATCACAAGGATGCCTCCTACAAGGATGGTTGTAGAACCATGAGAGTTAGTACAGTGGAACCTCAGCCAGTTCCCATAAATGATGATTTGCTATTCTGCAAATATAAAGATCCTATGGCCAAAGACATAGCTGTGAGAGTGCTTCTCCCATTTCCCACAATGCTGTGCTCTCTGAAGACAGAGAAACATTAGAGGGAGGGCAGGATCAGAGGAGAGCAGGATGGCTTTCCATGGACTTCCTCTGCATGGACACCTTCTCCTCCAAAAATCATCCTTCAGTCTTTCATCTGCCTCTAGCTATGGCCCTAACTCTCCCTTCTCAGCCAAACTCCTAGAAAAGGTAGTTCACAATACTGTATCTCTAATACCTCGGTTCCCACTTACTATCATCGCAAGTAATCTGGACTCCACCCTGCGCTGTCCCACTCAGACTGCTAAGGCTAAGGGTGTCCTATCCATCATGTACCTCTCAGTGCTTGTCCGGCTTGATTCCTCAAACGAACCTGCCACCATTGCCCATTCCTCTTCCAGGAGCTGTCTCACTACCTCTGGTTCATCTACCTCTCCAACCGCGCCTCAGCTGGCCCCTCGTCCTCTCCCTGCCTCTGATATCCCCCTAAATCTTCTCTTGTTTGGTCCTTTTCTCTCTCAACACAGTTTTCCTGGGTTACCTCAGCGATTGGCTTCAGTATCAGCCACTTGCTGATGGCCCACACATTTATGCATTTAGGCCAGTGCACTCTAGAAACCCATATCCAGTTTTCAACTCTCTGCAGAAATCACCTGCATACCTCCAAAATGCCCCAGATTCAAAATGCCCCAAACTGAATCCATCGTCCTCTGTCATTTGCAGTTAAACATATTAACATGAATTCTTCTCCTGCAAGAAAGTCTTTTAAATATTTAGAAAAAAAGCATTCTGTCCTCACTAAGCCTTCTGTTATCAGGTAACTGTAGTGTTCCTTATCCAGAGGTCAAATGTGCAGTAATTTCAAACAGCAACAAATGATGTATTTTTTCCTCAGTGTTCACAGAAAAAAAAAATGTTTTCATAAAGTTCATTAACATAATTTCAAAGAGAAGATCAGCTACTTTGTACCCAAGGCTCTACATTAAGTATAAACATAAGGCAATATTTATATAATGATATACATTCACATTACAGTGATTTTAAGCAAAAAACTAATATTACTTGTAAAGATAAAATATATTCACACCCCACGGAGATTTGTTGGGTCGAACAGAAAGAAAAATACAAAATATGCATCTCCCACCTGAAAATATCTATAGGCATTTATTAATCACGAGTATGGAATTTCATATTCAAGTATTAACATTCCTGATCAACATAGACAATTGCTGATTCCCACTGGAAAATATGCAGGATAAAGCCTATTAAGTTAACTATTGTCACAGCTAGCCATCTCCAAATGTTTTTTTAAACATTCATTCCTCATCAGTAAAAAAAAAGGTCAAGCGCACACGTATCTATACATTTTGTACAAATAGTGCTTTACTAGTATATTACATATAAAACCTACACAAAATGCATGCTTTTTATAAGGATGAGATTAAAGATTAGAACTTCTGTTTTCTTCCCATGGCACCATGGATTGTACAACTCTAGCAGACATTCTTCTCTGTAGTCCACTGGTATAAGCAACCATTATCTCCAAATTGTCCGATATTTTCAGCTGAGCACACGTCTCAAATCTCAACCATGTATTTACATAGAGTCTTAGCGTCTTAGTTCTTATTACCAAGATAGCTTAATTGACCTTCCCTCCTAAATGCATCAACATTGCTAGCCCCAGTCAACTGTCACTCAAACCTCTCTGTTTCCTTCTTTTCCAAAGGCTTTCCCACAACTTATTAAAGAGCTGACATTTTTGACGCAGAATCTGAGTAGGTAAAAGAAGAGCTTAAAGATAATAGAAAGGTGAAGGCACAATGCTATTTTCTCTCTGTGACACCTAGGAATAATGTGATGGCACCTCCCAGGAGAAGGACACTCTGTCCTCAGAACTGTTTCTTATATATTACCAGGTACTTCGGCTTTGTAAGGGCAATTGATCCAATGGAAAACTGGTACAAAAATTAAAGATGAAACTTAGTGAAGTAAGGTGTGACAACTTCAGCAATGAGAATGTGGAGTGCCGATCGACCCAATTCAAAACAAGCCACCAGATCTCACAACAGATCGAAATCAATAAAATTACAATTTCTTTTTTCTTAATATTAAATCAGGACATACTTCACCAACTAAAGAATGACCAATTGCCAACAACAGGATCGGCCTACTTGTGGCCTCATCAGTAAATACATTACTTTATAATGCTCCAAAACTGTGAAATAAAGCCTAAGTTCATAACTGTCATCTACTACTATCCAGAACTCTTAAATTACAAGTATTAACTTAATCCTTTTTTAAAAATATACTATGCAAGTGCGTAATTGCCCTATAGGGGATATGGAATATATTGTGCAAAAAGAAGCATTTCCTATTTTCTAACACAATGAGCACATGGTTTGGTTACCAATTTCTACTTTTAATTCATTTTCTTCACTAAAAACTGAAAGGGTACTTTTTTTTTTCTGTGACCATGAATATTTATTTACAGTATAAGGAGTGAATCTATTCAAAATGACTTTCTCCTGCTCTTCAACTTGGGAGTCAAAAACCATCGGATAGTCGCGTGCTTCAGTTCATATAACCGTTAGCTTTAACGATCCAATGGCCTTAAAACATATTATTATTTTTTTTAAATTAGACAACTATGAACTATCAGCTCAGTGGTCCCAGTAAACTAATTTAGTATAGTAGGCTATTTTAAATTACAACCTTCTGTTTAATAAAATTAAAATGAAAACATAGCAATGTTTTAAACGGCAATAAATCAAAGCAATTAACTTTTATTTTAATGTAAGAAAAGAATTCAGGTGTAGAGGATGAAAATGCAGATATGCTGACTAAAATATATCCCCTGTAAGGTATTTTAAGGGAATGAATAATAATTTTGCCTTTTTGCCTAGGTTTAGTACATAAGCTTCTGCTATATATATATATACCTTGGGACATCATTCTCAGTCTGGTTGCCTTCCTGATTACTAAGTCTTTCTAAATTAGAGCAGGCAATTTCTCTTTGTTTTACCTAATATTTGAAAATGGCCAAAAAGAAAAAAAAAGAAAAAAAAGAAAAAAAAATCCCCTGGGTCACTGAAAATTATCCTTTCATTCCAGCCGCCTGTTTCAAGTCAGTCAAAACATTCCAGACTTCAAAAGGAAGCTCTGCCTTCTCAGGCCATTTTGGTGTCCCTTCCCTCTATGGTTGGCCTAGGAGGGATCGGTTATTTGGATAAATTAATTTCTGGAGCCTGCTGGCCTTCTAGAAGACCTCAATGTCTGACTGCAAATTAGTTCTACTGAACATGAAGCAATCCCTGGACAGGCTAGAAGAAATAAATGGTGATAAAATCTAATACTACAATGTTTGTAATGTGATTTTATTCTGCTATGTAGCTTGTAAGCACAGTTAATGTTGAATTAAATATTTTAAATTTTTTTTCCAAAAGGAGCCATGAAAGCAGAAAATCAGATCAGGGTCCAACTCAAAAAAAAAAAAAAAAAAAAAAAGAAAGAAAGAAAGAAAAAGAAAAAAGAAAAAAAAAAAAAGGCTGCAAGCCAGCTTTAAAATAAAACTTCCAGCAGGAATCTTTTAGGAGAACAAACAGAAACGTCCCCGTTTTTTCACAGAATCAACTATGTATTTACATTACAGATACAACCCCCCTTGTCGGCACCCCCTCCTCTGACACAGGAAGTCACGCAGTTGAATTATGCTTTAGCAGGGGCTGTGAATAAACTGTGAGGCAGCCCCGAGTACCGACCGAGGTGTACAAGTGCCTAAGGGGAGCTTATCCTGAAGGAAGAGCAGTCCCGGAGCCAAAACTAACAAACAGGGCCCCTCAAGCGGAACAATGGTCCAGAAAACTCAGCAAAAAAGAAAATAAACTTCATTGGCAGTTTGTTTTTGACTGTTAAGAGCTTAGCTACAACTCACTCTATCAAGATTTTTAAGAAGGTAAGAAATTTCACACATAAGACATTCTCACAGCTGCTTGAGAGTTTAGAGTGCAAATGTATCATCTTGTGTTGCCATGTCTAATCCACTTTAGGAGATACTTGTATCTTTTCTTTCCAAAGTAAACAGCACCACACCTCTGAGAAAAAGATGAAGAACTTCCTCTCCCCTCCTCCACACCCCCAGGCAGCGTTCAGCTTGAGTGAGCGGAATCTAACTTCTAGTAATTCGGCCTAATTCTATCAAAGAGGGAGTGAAGATTTGAAATAAAGACTAAGGCTGGGAACGTGTTTTTATATCCAAAATAATATGGATATATAGAAAATAAATGAAAACTATCATATCGTCAAGAATTATTTTTTAATGTATTAAAAATGCATGTCCTTCTAAAACTTACATAAGGAATTGCAGTGAACTGTCTTTGTAGTTAGTTGCAAATATATTCCAGTTCCCAAAGTTCCAAGAGTCTCAATAGGTATGTAAATTTGAAAAAGTTTTTAAAAAGTATTTATCTCAAGACTGGACATAGTAGATTAATGATTCCCTCATTCTATACTCAGGTCCCCTTTTAAAAAAAAAGAATATTTTTTTCTAACTCAAATTACTCCAACATTATTTCTTGAAATTGAATCAAAGATATATATATATATATATATATATATACACACACACACATATATATGTTATAGATGGAACCAGGATACACACACACACACACACACACACACACACACACACAGTGTAATTAATAATCGATGGAAACAAGATCAGCAGACGAGAACTATAAAAATGGCTGAATATAATGCTTTCAGTCATATCCCCAATTTGTCCTCACACCACTCACGTTCCAGTGATATGGAATTAAGGCTAATAAAATGATCATATTGGTGAGTTGTATTCTAATTTAACTGAAAATACTCATAGATTAATATTTTGAAAAATTTGGAACTATGTAACAGAAGGGATTCGTGCGTATGTAAAGAAACAACAGAAGTTAGACAAAAGACTGTTCAAAGCAAAATTAAAATTCATCTGTAGGCTTCCCACAGAAATTTGTAAAAGTAGGATGCATGGAAAAGCGGGCATTTATTAACTGGAGAAATCATTGTAGAATGCCTTTACTTCTGTAAGACTTTAGATGGGGAAAATAGGATCTCTTAGCATTTTTTTAAACCATTAAAATTAAACATATTTATTTTTTCTTAAATACATAGAAAAGTTAGGTAAATTGTTTTGTGTTTTCTAAACATTTCACAAGCAAAACCCTGTTATACTTTTCTTTCAAGTTGGCACATATTTTCAAAGGGTTTTATTACCTATCCAATAAGAAATCAGATTTCCCATTCTAAGATCAAATTTGT
This sequence comes from Rhinolophus sinicus, assembly GCF_057876585.1. Lineage (NCBI taxonomy): Eukaryota > Metazoa > Chordata > Mammalia > Chiroptera > Rhinolophidae > Rhinolophus > Rhinolophus sinicus. The sequence goes on along the minus strand of NC_142507.1, from coordinate 9,938,769 downwards.
CACTACTGATCTAAGCTCCCATTAAAACAACAACAAAAAAAATTAGAAAAAAGAAAAGAAACAAGATTATTACCCTGAGTTCACTTATAACCAGCTAAAGCTCATATTATTTCATCATAGGTCAATAGTAATTTTGTTAGACATTAAAAAAAATTAAGGTACTTCAATACTATATTTGGGGGCTCAGAGAGGACTTGAAAAATGGCAAGAAATAGCACAAGTATTTGTAATCTGTATGTGCTTTATGTGAACCTTTCTGGAAAAATATAGCCAAGTTTTCCTGAAAATATATGCTAACCCCCAAGGAACACAGACAGCATTATGCATTTTGCCTCCTTGAATATGGAAAAAACCTCCTTGATCTGTATAGCCCACTTCCTCTTTCTCATTAGGTACTGGGCAATAAATTGTGGATTCACTGAATCTCAGCAGTGGAGGGGATTTTGGAGGCCATCCATTTCCACCTACTCCCATGCAGTCTCCCCAGGTGATCACCATGGACTACGAGCCAAGGCTATATGTGTAAAGTGCTTAGAACAGCCTGGCTACACATTAAGTACCTAATAAATGTTCTGTATTCTCAGTAGTAATAGTCAGGCAGTGAACATCTCCAAGGATATAAAGCTGATATCTCCCCAGAAAGTCAGCCCATTTCAATCTTTCCCTGTTACTTGTGTGTTTAAGAACTGGTATCTGTTTAATGCACATACAATATTTGGAGAATTTAGCTATTGATACAACTTTTTGGAAATCTGCATCAATTTAATATCCAAACATGTTCTTTTCATGTTTCTTTCTTTCTTTCTTTCTTTTTTTTTTTTAGCAAAATACATTTATCATCTTAAAACTTTTCATTAAATTATAGGATTATAATTTTTTTTTTTTACTTTTAGAAATGCCTTTAATATTATACTATTTTTTTCATTTTTTAAGGTAGGTAAGAAGATTAAAAGATTTTCAGGCCTGGTCTTCCAAAGTAATATCAAAATCTATTAAATTCATGTTGGCTGTGTAGGTGAAAGCCACTAATTTCAGTTAAAATTGCAGTAGAACACATTTGTCCCAAAATGAATGCAACCTTCAAAGGACTCTCATGCTGGAAGTAATGAGAATTTCACCATAGAACCCCATGGCATACTGGGGTGAATTAGCCGTAATCTTCTCTTGCTGCGACAGCTGATGGATCCGTGAATTATAGTCCTCATTCAATATGACGAATAGATCACAGGTTCATTTGAAAAATTTTTGATAGCTATGTTGTTTTAAGATGGAGTCTGACTCACAGTTTGAATTTAAAATGCATGCATAAGAGGTACATCGATTTTGATTGAAATCTGTCACCATTTTTAAATAATTATCCTACGGCAACTAGAAAGAGAACAGTTTTTTAAAAGACAAAATAACATGCTGTTTGATTAAGTTAAAATATATATCTGACTTTGTTACTCCATAGTAAGTGGTGAATATGGTTGTTGTTTTTTTCCCCGAATAATTTGGAATCTGAGCAAACCACCAATTCTAATGTCTAATGTGAACTTTCTAACAAATGAACGTTAATTAAAGCCAACTCTATGGATGAAATCACTTGTAAGTTGTTTGGGTTTCATTTCACCACCAACAGTTTCCTATTTTGAGAATACAAGGGGTTAAATGTAGGCACAGCTAACCAATTATAAACACTTTTCAGGGGACATAATTTTACACACCTAAACACAAAATATTTTTTAACCCATTTTAAAAGTTATCCCCTCCCAGCTTACCAGATGAGACCAGGTAAATATATGGTTTTTAAATGTTTCACAGAAACCTGACTAGACAACTCACTAAAAATCACTACTATAAGCAGTGAGAGTAAAAAAAGTGAAATGTGTTTTTGGTCATTGTTCCTTATGCTAAGAAAATCTATTTCTTTTTGTAAATGGAAATTAGAAATGGAATTTTAAATAGATGATTTTAATAAATAATCTAGATTTCTAAGACAATATTTTTAGATAATAAATAGTCTAGAATTTATTTATATCTTTGTAAAATGTAACTGGGGTCAAGGTTAACATTTAGTTATTCAAAGCATAATATTTTATTGTTGAATAACATCCCAGATGGCTATACTTTGAAAGAAATACAACAGCCTCATTAAAGAAAGAAATCAGCATTACTATATATTTGTCAAATGACTTTTGATATAATAAAAATTTGAGACTTTCTAGACATAAAATTAATTACCATAAGTTCAGGGATCCCTAAAAAGAATTTTGGTTTATACATGATTTAAGTAAAAATAAGAACAAGTGAATAAACAGTCACCCACTTCTTTATTTGTACAGCACAATGCTTATTCTCTCTTGTATCCCCTTGCATTATGCACACCGTATTTCAAAATAAAAAAATCAATGAAATAAAATCAACAGTTGTTGTTTTTTTTTTAAATTATTTCCCTTTCCCTTACAGAAAGAAGGGAAAAACTGTGAAAGGGGACACAGAAAGATTTCTTTTTTAATACTACCCAGAAGAACACACAGACGTTTGTTGTTTTTTAAGCTGTGCTCTTGACAAACACATAACATGTGTATGTATATTGCTATATTGCTTAATAAAGGCACTCATGTTCTCTTTTTGGTCCTCACAATTATTCGGAGATACACAAGACTGAAGTATTAGGTTGGTACAAAGTAATTGCGGTTTTTGCAATTGTTTTTAACCTTTTAAACCGCAATTACTTTTGCACCAACCTAATATTATCCCCATTTTAGAGATGCAGACACTGGCTCAGAGATGATCAGAGATTTGCATACACACAGGTAGCAGCTGAGTCCGGCCTCCAATGCAAGCCTTCCACTGCCCACCAATCCTCTCACAGGTATCCACTCACTTAAACTGATAACACAAGCTCAGTTACTGCGTTGTTAATGCGAGATGGGAGTACACATATATAGCATTATATGAATCAAAATTTTAAAAATTAAAAGAATGTTAATTTATGTTAAATTGAATTTGGGAGACGTTTTCAAAAATGTTTAAGAATTCCTTTGAAACGTAACCATTAATTGATCTAGTTGAACCTAGTAGAGCAGTTTCGAAATTTTTCTTCAATGAATAAGGTTTATTTGCAAAAAGCATATGAAATTTTGGTATATGCTTGTCAGTTTATTTTGCCTATCTGCTTTCATATATTCACATACATGGGTAAAATTAATCTACATTATTTTTGTTGATAATCCTATTTTATATAACAGGACATGTAAAACTAAACCTCATCCTCTGCTCAAATTATCAGAAATTTTCCATTAATGGCCATCCAATTAATGAGGTTTCAGAGCAGTGGTGTTTGTTTTCAGCATACCTCTACCTTCCTGAAACCTGGCAGAGCAAAAAAAGCTCTGAGCCAGACTCTGGTCTCTTTCCAAAGGTGCTTGGTTCCCTGGAGCCACGTAGAATGAAAGCTGCCAGACTAGCACGAGGAAATTTCTCTCTGTTTACAAGACTGCCGCTCCAGGCAATTATACTTATCCATCCATTTATTCAACCCAAACATTTTTCACATCCACAACGTGTAAAATAGAGAGGGCTGCATGTCAGAAGGAAGGTGGTAATCCCTCTCTCATGCTTTCTGCCCTCAACCAGCTCACACTCTAGAAGATATGCAGATTTGTCAATAAGTGTGGACAGTATACTATAGAATAAAATGTATGCTGATTAGCAGTTCAAAGCAATTGTTGTGTGAAGAAGAAAGAGTTCTGTTTTTTGGAGGGGAAGGGGCAGATAAAGAAAAATTGACATCTGAATGTACTCAGTGTGCAAAAGAGAGAAAAACACCCCATGGTTGGTTCTACATAAATGCAATAGGAAAAATTATATTAATTATATTTATATAATTACATATGTCTATATAGTTCTATTATGATAGCATATATAATATTAATTTATACAATTAGTCGTGTTAATTATCAAGCTTCACTTCTTTTGTCCAAAAATACTGAGCAAAGATAATTTTAATGAAAAAAAAAAAAAAAAGAAAGATCACTAGTACCATTGTATTAGTCATCTATTGCTCTGGAACAAAGCATCTTAAAATAACACTCATTTATTATCTCACACACTTTTTCAGGGTCAGAAATCTGGGAGCAATTGAGATAGGTGGTACAAGATATAAGGGGTCCTCTTAAGGACGGACTTTGGCTGTCTGCTATGGCAGCATTATCTGAAGGCTGGACTGGGGTAGCAGGATTCAATTCCAAGAAAACTCCCTCACGTGGAAGGAGAAAAAAAGCTTCTGGCCACCTGGGTCTCTCTCACAAGACTGCCTGAGTGTCCTCCCAACATGGCAGCTGGCTTCCCCAAGAGTGAGTGATTCAAGAAAGAGCAAGGAGGAAGGCCCAGCAGCTTTTAGGACCTCATATCCACAATGGCATATGATCATTTCTGCTCTTTTTACTGCTTATTACAAGTGAGTCACTAAGTCCAGCCTATACCCAAAGGGAAGGGTTCGTCATCAAGCGATTCCAACTCTTAAAAGGGAGGAGGATTAGAAAATTTGTGTGAAGCTATTTTAAAATCACAACACATTCGACAATGGGATACAAAATGTAGACGTGCTTTTTTATTATTATAGTCCAAGCACCTTTTAAAATTAATCACAGGGACATTCTATACAAATACAATTATACATGTATAGAAATGGGGGCATCAGAGACCCTTATCGTTATATTAGTGTCAATATAAAGATATACTATGGGTTCTACAAAGAATGATATTCATTGACTGAGGGACGAAGAAGGTTGCAAATAGAGAGATCAGGAGACCTTAGCAATGTAGACATGTGTCATACTGGGAATCGCATGCAATCCTGAAACTGTGGAATTGGATCATCAAACTGGGCACGTGGTGGGTCCCAAAGATGCTTGGCTTCCATGATGGGTCCTCTTGCCCATCTGTTAGGGACCACCGCACTTAATTGTTTTGTGATGCACAAACTGCATTAACCTTGATTATCCAGTACAATATGGACACTAACAGAATCATGCTTTGTTAGAACGAGATCTTCATTTTAAAAATGAAGAAAATGACACCCAGAGGGAGGAAATAAGTCAAATCCAAGATGACGGAGCTGGACCGACGGGAACAAAATGAGAAACACTGAAACGGGAGGAAGTACAATTTCTGACCCCCCCTCAAGTGCTGCCAGAAGAACAATGGTGGGGGTCGTCGGTTTATCTACACTTCACCTACCCCTTCCTGAGGCTCCTCTATGCCAGCTTTCATGCCACAACTATGGAGCTGAGTACGCCCCATAGAGATCTTCTCCACATAAACCCCAATATTTGCTATCTGGTCCTTTGCAGAAAAAGTTTATTATTTTATCGTTATATTGAAATGGCTTTCTTATTCTAGCTCACACTTCTGTTGATTACTGTCACTCTTAAGAGAGTTGTAAACCAGGAAGTTTTTTTGTTTTGTTTTGTTTTGTTTTGTTTTAAGGAGGTAAGCTACCCTTCGTACCTTTACCCACACCACACCTCACCCCCTCCCCCCCCCCAAAAAAAAAAGAAGTTCCAAAGTCTGTGCATTTTACTCAGAAAGAGAGATCCACATGCCATCATTGCTAACTGGTATGTTTCCCGGGTTCTGACCCCCACAGTTATTTGAGCCCAGAGACCCCTGCACGTTAAATGTTCCCGATCAGTGAGTCTGAATGGTGAGAGACCCTCTTTCCTTTCTTTCTAGCATGTGCCACAAGCAATTTTCATCCTTGTCACACTCCGTGTGTTGGGTACATATGGACCAAAGGAGCTGTGCCAGGACACAAATGCCAGCCAGCTCCGATAAACAAACGCTGGTTACTGAGAGCATATAAAGGTCTTGACATTAGGTTTGGCCCTGGAAATATAAACAAGTCACTGTCCTGGTTCTGGGACATGTTCTTGTGTAGGTTTTATTCTTTACCTAAAATACCTACTTGCTAATACAACCTGGTGCCCAGTTTGAACTTTGCCAGCCAGTGTCCCCCAGACTCACAGATCACATGCCAACGTGGGCTCTTGTACCCAAACCAGTCTTTCCTGACCACAGGCACAGTGTTGCCGAATTCCTTCCAGCGTGGTCTGACATCCCCAGTCATAATCTTGTCCTAACCCTGGGAATGTACAGCCATTAAAACTAAGTGAAGAGCTAGTCCTGGATCCTCCCAGTCAAGTCAATTTTAACCAATAACAAGGGTCTTTTGTAAGCACTGACGGTACGTGTGCCTGGCATGTCCAAGACAATACCTATTAGGAATAGCAGGGAACGCTCGACAGCATTTATGTGTGTCTGGCACCATTCGAACCACTCTCACATGTTCTAATCTCATTCAATCACCACACCAACTCCATGATGTAACTTATTACCATCATCCCATTTACAGATGAGAAAAATGGCCCACAGGAGGCACACAGACGGGCCTCTGCAGCTAGCGGTATCACAGCTCCAATCTGAGCCCGAGGAGCCAGGCTCCAGAAACTGTGCTCTTATCCACTAGATGTCCTTCATATGGTATTTTTAATCATATGATCATGAAAAGAAGGTATGATTATCCCCACATTCCAAATGAGGAAGAACTGAGGCTGGCAAAGAGTAGAAAACAGTCCAAGTGCAGAGCAAAGACTGAAGCAGATACATCTGACTCGAAATGTCCTCCCCTGCCTGAAAAGATGCCACACTGGGTTTGGCACTAGTGGCTGTACATCTTGCTTCACAGTCGGCAAAGCACTTCGGCATACGTTCTCTTATGTTTTCACCGCAACCCAAGAATATAGGTCTTATTATCTCTACGTATAAAAACAAAATGGAGGCTCAGAAGTTGAAATAACCTTCCCAAGGTCCCATAGTTAGCAAGCGGTGACTCAAAACCAAGTATTCTGGTTCCAAGTCAGGGTTTTCTTCACGATACCCACCTGCCTTCCCATTTTCAAGTTAGCATCTATTATTAGCTGTGCATCCACCACAGACAAGTTAGCCCCTGCTCCCAACATTATTGCCTGGTACTGAAAATGCAAAATATTGCTGCTCTCAGACAGATCAGGCAGAGAAGAAAAACTAGTATATTACAAATGCAGCTTATAACTGATAGTTGTCACAAGTTATCAGGAAAGAATTATATACACAGAGTGCCAAAAAAATGTACACGCATTGTAAGAAAGGAAAAAACTGCATTAAATTGTAATATCTCAGTCTATACTGGTAACAAAAGATGAATACAAGTCACATTTGACTTCTGCAATTACAAGAGGTGCTCAAAGTGGTTCCCATCAGCGTAATTTTAATACAGCTTTTTCACTTTCTTAAAATGTGTGTACATTTTTTTGGCCCCCTCTGTATATCCGCAATCAGAGACTTCCATCAAACAGATGAGAATCTAAGTGATGGCACATCAAGGACTTAATCTCTCTACCTGTTAGATGATGAGGTAGGACTAGAGCTGTGGTTTCAAACTGCTGCTTCGATGAGCACATCCTGAGGACCTAGGGTTTTATGAAGGGTCATAGTGGCAACTGTTGGGTGGTCTGCCCAGCCCCTTTTGCAGGAACTGCCCTGTTTCTGCTGCTGCGTCCTTTATCAGCCCCAGCATCACGACCCTGGCAGGCCCAGAGTCTTCTCACAGGGTAGATGGCCCCATAATAGGTAAACCATGGTTAGCAGCCAGCACTCTGCAAGGAGAGTGGAGAAAGCCAGGAGAGAAAGAAAAAACTGAAATAATAATAATAGTAATAATGTACAGAGAAAAATGAAAAGAAAACTGCCTGAATTCCCTGGACACCTTTATTCTTAAGACTTTCCTCTTAGTTGTTTAAGCCAGCTCACGGTGAATTCCACTACTTGCAACCAAATAAACTGGAGTTACTCAAGGTGCTGAGATGGGCGGTGGGATGGGTAAGTACATAGGGGAGGTTTTAGGCCTCACATTCCTCTTAGGCTTTGTTATGGGTGATTGTATCCTCCCAAAAAGATACAGTTGCATATAATACCTAGCACAGGTATGATGGTTGCATTTAAAAAAATTTATTATAGACTTGCAAGTACCCAGATAATTTTTAATCCGTGATCACATTCTTTCTATAGATATTTAGCACATTAGAGTTCTATAGTTCTTTTCAGTTCTCGAAGAACTTTAAAATACATGATCCCATTTGACCTGCAAAATTGTAACTTTAAATAAGAAAAGGGAAATATGATCATCTCTGCGTTACAGTTAAAGAGACTGATGCTTGGAAATCTGCCCTGGGTCATACAACCAGTAAAAGTTAAAACCAGGTCTTCGGACTCTGAATCCAAAATGTAGTTTTCCAGATACCAGGCTGCCTATCTAATGCAGACACAAGGTTTAGTTTTTTACATAGTGTTTTTTTTTGTTTTAACTGCAGGCCTTACAGCCTCAAGGAAAAATATAGTGATTTATTTTTTAAATTCACTTTTTTTTTTTCAAGGACCTAATAGATGCTTTTCTTATCTTGACGTGATTACCTTCTAGAAAACCTCATATACTAAAGAAAATGAAAGATGCAGCCCGATCTTGGCTCTTTGATGCTTGTGTTTTGAGTTGTTTACCTCAGAGAGGGCCAACCATGGTGAGAGAAAGTAGACCTGTGCTCCTCCAAAGGTGGACTCCACAAGAGGCAACAGAGGAGTGGCCAGAATTATGACAGAAATGACGTGAAGGCCCACACACCTTCTCCTCACCTCTGTCCCCATGAAGTGAATTGAATAGTGGGGGAAAATGTACAAAATCACACCCATGTAGAACATTCCAGAACAAAAAACAAATGTAGAATTTGGTTTAACACCTTTGTCCAGTGCTGTGTCTACTTAGGATCCAAATGAGAAACAGCTTCATCTCTGCCCATGGTCCCTTGTCACATGATAGACACAGCTCCAAAGTGCCACTAGGGTCACCAAGCTACATTACAGGAACGTCGTGCTTTTTGATGTTCAAATGATCAATCATTTTGTTTCCCTCAAGTGTCATGAGGCACCCCAAGCCTTTAACTTCAAATCTCACAAAGCGTAGTAGCACCAACATTAAGAGTGAACGTACCCTTGCTTAAGGGGTCCCCGTAGAATGCCCCCTCACTGCCCACTGACATGACAGGGGAGTGAGTCCCTTTTGGTCCCTCCCACACAGAGACTCTCTGGGCCCCCCATGGGGTACAAGAACACTGGTGGCACTCTTGTTAGTCTCCAGTCCAGAACAGACGTCCTGGCCTAAAAGGAACAAACAAAGAGTCTTCACTGCCTCCTCTCCCATCTTGTCACATACACTTCTCTCTATGGAGGAGAGAAAGAACCATGTGAAGCTGAGACAGAATCATTGTTTCCAAAGTCACCACCAGAGATTCTTACTATTATACTGATAATTGCACATGTATAGCAATACAGATATGTTTTATGAACTGGGTTTGTGTGCAAAAGCTTTCAAAGAACTTTAAAAAACAACAACATACCATCTCTGATGAGGAAACTAAAGGTCCTACTCTCTCTTATCAGAACATGCTTAGGAAAACAAATTTTACTAGAAGAGGCACAATTCAGAATGGGCCGTTAAGCAGGTGTAATTCTGTGAGCTACAGAGTAGAGGAAAGTAATAATTATAAAGCAATAAAGCTGAAAACAGGATCAGGTTCATTGGATTTCAAGACCTTCATTTTATATATGCAGAAATTGAGGTTCCCAGATAAGTGCTTAGAATGTATTTAAATTTTTTTTAAAAGAATGTGTACTATGGAATACTACTCAACAACAAAAATGGATAAACTACTGATACACGTAACAACAGTGATAAATCTCACAGATGATGCTACATGAAAAAAGATAGAAACAAGAGAACACATTATGTGAACATCCAATGTTTATGAACTTTTGGAACAGGCAAAACCCACCAAGGGTGAAAAACATTGAAACAGAGGTTGTCTCTGGGGTTGGGACGGGTATTGGAGAAGCACTGAGTGAGAGGGACGTGAGAACTTTCTAGGGAGAACTTTCTAGAACTTTCATGGGAATGTTCTAACTGTGACAGGTATAACCATGTGTCAAAATGGTACAGTTAAGATCCATGATGTATATGAATTTTATCTAAAAAAAAAAAAACCTGCAAAAACTAGTCAGCTTTCAGTGGTGGTGTGGAGAGTGGGTTGGGAGTAAGATGAAATGAAAATGGCAGAACGTTGATGTGTTGAAGTGAGTAGCAGGCGTACAATACCCTCTTGTGTTTATTCTAAATATGGCTGAGACTTGGTAGGAAAAACTTGTAAGGTGACCGTGACGAGCAAGGGAGAGTTCCATTCACATTTGGAAGTACGAGCCCTTCTGGAAGTACGTTCCAGGTCTCCTTTCAATCCTTTCTTTTCCTGAATTATCTTAACGTTTCCTACTAATTTCTAGGTTCTCTTCTCACCTTGAGCCTGTTTGCCCACCTTTCTAAGGAGAAGGAGAAACCTGAGAGCCAGAGGAAGTGCCTGAAGGAGCCCACCCAACGCCTCTACACAGGGACCCCTGCAAAGACTGCGGCCTGTCGTGGCTGAGCAGGCGGGAACCAGACAGATTGCCGGGAAAGGCTTCTTCAAGGCCACACAGTGTTTGCCCTTGAGAAATATCCCTTCCTAGTATTGTACCTCTGAGATAGCCAAATAGCTCTCAAGACCAAAACTGCTTCACTCTTCATGCGATTAAAAAATAACACACACAAAAAAACCCCTCAAAACGATGTGTAATGAGATTGCCACTAAACACGTTTTTTTCTTAGGCTAGGCAAAACAAAAAATTAATCATTACATTCTTTACGTATTTTTCTATTTCAGTCTCAAATCTTCATTAATTTCTGAACTCTTAAATTAAAATTTGCATAATAAAAAACAGCAAAAGAAATATTACCAGCAGCATTTATTTGCAGATATTGCTAGATTTGTTGTGATTCTCCCACCAAGCAACTTCCATCGATGCAAGTAGCAAAGTTACATCAAAGAGGGCAGTAAGGAGTCCATTACTAGTGAGTTTATTTTTCAATTGTTTCATAGCCACTACAAAAGGATTTTTAACCTAACAATAAAATCGAATAATATCCCAAGCCCATAACAGGAGCTTCAAAGAACAAACAAACAAATTAAATGGGTTCAGGGTGCTTTTCTAGTTCAGGGTAAAAGCTACTACATCGTACAGAATGATCTGGAAGGGCTCTGTGTGCATTACCTCACGAGATGACTGAGGAGATCCATAAAACACACTCCGTAATTGCATACAGTATGACTGCAAAAGTACCTTGATAGCACTTGACCGTTTGTTATTAAAACTCGTATCCATTAGCAGTTCCTGCTTCTTGCATAACACCAATAGGTCTTGTAAAACACACATTTACAGGAACCACAACAGCATTACTAAAGATCATACTTTGGGTGTGTAATAATTCTATTGTGAACAAAGCTGAGCTAGGAAACCACAGGTGTAAGAGTATCACCTTTGATCAGAGGACTTAAAGGGTGAAGTCACACAGGCCACCCCAAAATACTGCTATGGAGACTTTCCAAGGAAACAACTCTCACACACTGAAACATGCTTTTTGAAAATTAATATCCACTGACTTACTCAAGTCCTGACTCATCCAAAGGTTATTTATAAGATTACCTCTAACTGGGAATATTTGTTTATGAGCCAAAGGAGACTTCTTTCTTTCTGACAGGGACCTGGGAAAAATTTCTAAATTCTTTCTCTTCTGCTCACAAGATAAACGAACGAAATAAAACCTAAGAGACCCAAGGTTCTTAATTTAAAGCCCATTTTAAAGTTCATCAAACTGTGAAAGTATCATACTAAATACACATTTGAAAGATATACACACATACACACACGTATTCATAAAACAAACGCATAGGAAACAATCCAAACGTGGATATTAATTTCAAGTTTTATGAGACAAAATACACGTTTTCCCTGAGGCAAAGAAAAATGCAAGCCTTAAAATTATAACATGTTATGCGTGTTGATGTATTTAATACTAAAGGTTGGCTTTGCCCTCTAGAACTCTACTTTTGATAACTGATACCTCTAAAAAAGATATCAGGGGGTTAGGCGGAGGAAAGAGTGTACTATTTAATTCATAACTTTTAAAATCATTAAAAATTGGTACAGAGCTCTTGAGGAATTTCTAGACACTCAGATTACAACAAAAATAGTAATTACGATTTTAAAAGTAATAACTCTTTCCTTAAGACTGACATTCTGTTTACTTACAGACAGTCCATTTATCCCCCGGGGGTCTTCCATTGAAGACGTCTTCTGAATTATATATGGGGCTATTAGCTACACACTTCTTCAAAGGGTTCCAACACCCCCGCACCTGTGGGGAAGAGAGCACCGACCAGCTGTATTAATTGTGTGGCATGAAATTAAGAGTTGATCTTTACAACTGCAGCTTTCCACTTACTAGCATGTATACACAAGTCAAGAACGCTTACCTTCACGGAATGAATCTTTAAAATAAATATTATAGGCTCACTGTTTATCACAATTTACATGAGCCAAATGTGGCCAAATGATAGCTCAGTGCGTCTGCTGTCAGCAGCTGCAGCTCAAGGAAGACAAAGAATGGAGAGGCCAGCTCGAGAGCTTTCCACACACATTATTTTTGAGCCAACAGTGTAAGAGCTTTTTTTTTTTCCCCCTTTTCTTTTTTTCTTTTTGAATTCAGTTTCTCCATGCTATCTATCAACGTCACTTGTACCACAATGCAAAGAGGAAATACTAACAAAGAAATATGACTGTAGTCTGAGCAAGAATAAAACCAAAAAACCTAGAGTTGAGTGTTTTTCCCTCAGGGCAAGGATATTATTATACTATTTCTGAGCAAGTTTACATTAGGTCACAGTTTCACGGCTGATCAAGTCTGAACCTTCAGAGACTCAACACCTTCAAGAAGAATGGGGTTTGGGGATACTTCAAGACACGGACAATAAATGCAGTGTTTTAAAATATATTCTACACTTAACTATCTTCAAAGAGAGAGAGAGAGAGAGAGAGAGAGAGAGAGAGAGAGAGAGAGAGAGAGAATGTAGCCACCTAGCTGGCCATTCTCGTTTGCTCTCAGAATTAATTTTCATGTTCAAGTTCCAGTGAGGAACCCAAAAGAGGCTCTTAGGTGTTCTTACTTGGGTTTGGCAACTAAGAAAGTCATTCTACATGCCTCACATAAATTCCAACACAGATATTTAAATATAGATGTAATTTTAAGAAAAAAAATAGACGTGACCTTAATTAATATTGCCCAAGATAAAATTACAGAGAACATATAGTAGTTCAACTTCAGTACCACTTTATGTAAAAGTACTTGAGTTTCTACATGTCAGCATGGTAGGAAAACCACGGTAGTGGAAGTCAAGAGATCTGAATTCAGGTTCTGACTCTCCCATTAACTAATTGAATGACCTCAGGCAAATAAAATGAGGGACTCTGAGCCTCGGGATTATTACCTGCAAAATGGCCGATTACAACTGGATATCTTCCAAGTTTATATCTTAGATTTATAATTTAATGAATGTATGTATTTACACACAAAATTTTCAGGTAAAACATTCCAAGCATGGATCATTTAGGATACAATTTTGAAATGCTAGAGTAATTCTCACAATTGTTTTGCTCACAATTATCAACGCTGGAAAACATATGCTTTATCCACTGTCAGCACAAAGACATTGCCTTTTGGAAGACTAAGACTCATAAACACCTAGACCCCCCAAAATTTGGAGAATCCTTATGAAAGCACAGTTTTTATAATTTTAACATGAGACAGTTTTATAATAATTTCAGGTTATGAGTAAATAAAAATCAAAAGAATGTATTTGTGGTCTGCTAAACAGAGAAAAAGAAACAATACAGCAGTCTATTTTGAATTACACAAAATTTCAGAACTGAATCTTAAAAATCCACCAGCAGTGCTCTGAAAGGATTCTTTGCATAATTAAGGCAGAGATTTTATAAAAACTAGACTTTTTTTTCATTGCTTGAGTTACTCTCTGGAGGCACGTTAACTTTTCCAGGCGATAAGGTAGCATTTTAAAATAATGATAATAATCCCGCCTTACATTGGTAAAACGCTTTACAGTTTACAAAGCGCTTTCACATAAATCGCCAACAGTGCACCTATATGTGGTGAGACAAAGTCCAGTCTCATTCCTCACAGAAGGGAACAGGCCCAAGACAAAGCCTCCTCTGATTTCCCCTAAATTCCCATCCTCTCTATACCTGTCCTGAGAACATGTTTCAATCAAAATCTGTATATTTGATATTCCAGGATTATTCCCCATGTGTTTCTTTTCCATATTTCTACATTGAACTTACTGAACAGTTTAAGGTATTAAGAATGGTCAAGTTACATGAGCTTGAAAGGTATTTCATTTGTAATTTTATTTCTTCTGAAGATGAAACTATTCTGTACTAAATACTGTGTTTGTTATTGTTTCCTGGACTAAAAAGAAAAGGCTGAGATTATTGAGAAGTCAAAAGAGTCAGCATTCATCTACTTCAGGTAGATGTCTCCACTAAGAAAGGCTACCACTCAAAAAATCAAAAAATCAGAGAGAGCCACGGACTTTATTTACAAATCCTCGGCCGCTTGCTAAATCAGCATAGTTGTTTCCAGATTTCTACTTGTCAATCCAAACCATGAAATAGATGCCGTGACTGGGTCTACTGATATTTAGGAGCCTGGCTCTGGTAAACCCTTAATTCTCTCGCTGGACTTGATTTTTCATGGTTTATAAATAAGCCTGCCCCCATTACAGCACTTATCTAATGGGACCGTAATTATTTCTCTACCTGTCTCCCCCCACTGGGCTGTAGCTTCGTGAGGGCTAGGACCGGGCCTTACTCTCTTGCTCCGGTCACATATGGCACTCATTAAATATTTTCAATGAATGAATGAATGTTATTGATACGTGGCAATTTTTGAATACATGTAAACTCTGAGCTAGAATGAGGTGGGCAGTTAAATGGTAGTGCTATCATTCAATCAACTTAAAAAGTATCAGTTAAATTTGGGATCCTAAAAATTTGTTTCGAGTCTCCTAAGAAACAGGCTCAATCAAGCCAAAGCAGATTACTAAATTCATCTCTCTCTCTCTCTCTCTCTCTCTCTCTCTCTCTCTCTCTCTCTCTCTCTCTCTCCCTTACCTGCCTACTTACTTACCTACCTGTTGCACACATAGGGAGTAGCTATTCATGAAGCTGTATAGACTTACACATGAACTCTTACAGAGTATTTAGAGGTGAACTTTGCAGAAACTTGAAGCCAAGGAGTGGTTCCTAGAAAGAATGCCCAAGGAGGCTAATCTAGGTATAGGATGGGAGGGGCGGTGGGACGAGATTTGTTTGGGGAGATTTGTGGAGAGGTAGAGGCAAGTGCTTGCTATCAGAAGTGCCCCTACACGACAGGGTGCCATGAGTCCAGTGGCGGGTACCCATTCACACGTCCATCCCCGACTCACCCTTGTCAAAGCACAGAATTGGGTCAATCACTCACGTGTGTGTTTACCCCCCAAGAGCCAAATCCTTTATTGACCCACTCCTGACTCAACAATCACACTCTTGGAGTTGTATCGTCTTGGAGTTGTACACAATGGAAGCATGCCCTTCTATTGAGCACTGAAGTGTAAGGTTCCCTAATAAAGAGAGGGGAACTGACAGACAACCTGGGGCTCTGCTGACCAAGTTCAAGAGACTGGAGCCACTAGTAGGAAGAAAACATCAATTGAACAAAATGGTGAGAAAAAGCTGCACAGGTGAGCATACATTTAAATGTAGCCCAACTCTCCATATTTGCTGGACGCATGGGCAGACAGTGGTATGCAGTTCCTTCCAAGGCCGCCACTGCCTGCAGGAGACAGAGTAGGGGTACCCACAGCTTGAGGTGGTAGAGCTCCTCAGGAGACTTGTATTCACAGCCTTAGGCTAGCTGCCAGGCTGGTGCTGAGCAGAACTCGGCAGGTGGCAAGAGGGGCAGGGGAAGGCATCCTGGGCAAGGAAGAAATAGGAGCTATTGGCCCTGCTTGAGTTGGTCTTTTCAACACTTGAGGAAACTATGCCTTCTTCAGTTCCAATCCCCTGGACTGTTGATGAAACATCACTGAAAAGCTAGCTTTGTTAGGTGGACTCACCCAACATAGCGTTAATGGAAGCCTTAGGAAGTTCCTTTCTATTTGCCACCCTTGGGGAAGTGGGGTGGAAAGGGGCTGAAATGAGTATACGCATACTAGCAAGCGAAGAATGGCAAATAAATGTTTTTATCACACACTGATAAAACAGTCTCTACAGAAAGCATCAAATTGAGACTACAATCTGACAAATCTTTCAATTATACAAAATCCCCTTTGGGGGCTCATAGAAATTATGAAATTGGGCCCCTGGTGATGGCATTATATTTATATCTGTAGAATTCAGTGGTACATATTTGGAAGGGGGTTTTTATGCCCTATTGTAACCAATAAGCCTAATAATAATTTTTAAAATACAGAATACAGAAACTGTAATGCATGTGAGACAAAACATCTTTTCTGTGCTCCCTCGCTACAAAAAAAAAAAAAAAAAGACTCTGAACTTAAAGTTTTCCAGGTTCACTAGAAATCCATATTCACTCCACACAGACATTTCCTAATCTTTTCTACGTCAGCTAAAACCAGGCATTTGGTAAAATAATGGCACCTCACCTGACATGTAAACATTATTTTGCTTTTACTCGAATTCTAGCTCATCACAAATACTATGGCTACTGTCAGAACAAAAGATTGGGAGAAGTTGGAATACATGTGTCAGTCCCAGAGGCAGGAAGTGGACCAACAGTCTAGTCAGGCAGGCTCTTGGGACAGACTTTCTAGATGGAAGAAAAATAAGGTGGGGGTGGAGGTGGGACTAGGAAGAAAACAGTATATTTTAAAATTGTATATATCACATATATTTTAATTTTTCCTGCTGATTTTGAAAAATGGTTGTATTTTCGATGACACATAAATCATCTCTAATGAACCAGAGACCTATCAGACACTGCTAATAACTTGTGGCTCCTTGGATGAAAGACTATTTTCTTTACAGCACACCATCACTTTAATCTTTGCCTTCTCACCAAGTGTTGAGTTTTCTAACATTCCTGAGAAGCAGAAGGAAACTAGTGGTTGAACATTGCTTTATAGAAAAGAAAAGGGCTATTCTAAAGTATGTCCCCAGAAGACTACAACTGCAGATTGAATAAACATATCAAATCAAGGGGTCTTTAAGAAAATTTACAAACAGAAGCCTGCAGTGAAATGAACCATTGGATAAATACCTCCAGAGACCTACTCAACTCAGCTAACTGTTCCCGTCTCCAGAAGCCGTAAGATGTCAAGTCTCACTGCCACCTCTTCTTCACTTTCCTCACCTGCCTAAGAAATTTGGTTGTATCAAAGCAAACAGGGCCCGGGCAGACTCAGGTGAGTCCGACTTAGAAACCAGAGAATCACTGCTCCTTCAAATTATGAAGGAACATGTCCCAGCTACTGAAATCATTCAAGAAAAACAAGTTCAGCTCTTCGCTGACGAAAGTCTACTACTACAGCTGGAGATGTAATTTCTATAGAAATAAACGTCCACACCAATTTGCTTTTATAGCTTTTCCACTGATACACTAGTACTGCTGTTTTAAAGTTTTAAGTATGAAACCTGTGTATTCTTTATAGAACTTCTAAATAAATATGACCAGAGTTCTGCTTCCCTTCTAACTTCAGATGAAGAGCAAAAGACAAGGGCACAATCAAATGCACTGACACTAATTAGGAATGTGGTGACGTGTTTACTCAGTAACTACAGTTGAAGTCAAACTATGTGTTTTCAAGAGCATGAGACCTACACATTATTTTAATAGAGCACGCACATATGTATAGCATTAACCTATTTTTTAAAAACCTAAAGAAACACACCCAAAATCCCATCAACCCAACTTGTCTGGGTGCATGCATAATTTGGGGTAGCTATGATCCTAGTGAATCTTCATGCTTGTGTTTCTCTGGGTTCTCTTAACATTGTGCCATAAGCACTTTACAGTCTGTACCTTTATCATTTTTAAGGCCCGTGTAAAATTCCATTTGGGAGATATCCCTATAAAGTGGTGTTTTTTTCTACTCTCTCAATATAGCATAATAACACTTCAAGATCTTCATTCATTCAGATTGTTTTTCTTTCCTTTGAATGATTTCTTTAAAGATAAACCCCAAACAGTGTCATTAAAGGATCAAAAGGTATGATATTTGAAAATAGTAAAGTGAGGTCAAGTTCACTTATTTGGATTTCGTTTACGTATCACACTGACCCTGGTAAAGGATGGAACACAGAAGTCACATTTTAAAAATATTCAAATAAAGTTGCTACAAAGGAACCTGAAATCTGGAGAGCATTCATGAATCTCCCTACGGTAGAGGTTACCAGATGTTCGTATTCATGGCAAACTTCTGAACACTAAAAACTGGCTAGACATTTGAAAGCCTTAACTAAATCACTGGTGGGGGCAGGGATGATGCTGATAAAAGTAGGCGTGGTTATCACACCCTTGCCATTTGCTCTTTCCTCCACTCAACATTGCTCTTTGCATGGAATCTGCCCTCATGGACTCAAGAAGAAAAGTCAAGACAAATTCCAGGAAACATGGGATCTTTCATCACTATCCTGATCACTTCCTCCTCTTCTACTTTCAGCAAGGTGAATCACCGTATCACATGACTCAGTCGGTGGAGTCTTACCGCCATTGTCATAAAAGAATTTCTACTCAGGTATAGAAAAAGTAAATGTTGCCTCTTGGTTATGACTGATGGCACAGCCGCAATGAATTTGAGGAACAGTGGCGTGCACTAGCACACTGCTTGAGAAGCACAGGCCTATAAATCTTACATGTAAGGAGAAAATTCAGACATTTAAGAGAAAATAATCTAAAACATAATCGACGTATACAACGTAGCTAAAGTTTCACCAGGCGGGTGCATTAATTCTGCTGCATCTACTGAACTTAGGGCAGGGTTAGTCCTCCACAGATGTTGTTTGTATACAATGTATCACAGAAATAGTTTCTTAGCCTCCCAAGACTATAGTTTCAGTTTTAAAACACCTTAGGTTCTGGAACAATGGGCAGCAAACTACACAGGTTCTGTTCAATGGTTATGTTTGCTGTTTCCAAATTAAGTAAATAACTATAATTAAATGATGGATTTTCTTCCTCTATTCAAAAGAAAAAGAGGGGTATGGAATACCTACTCCTTTACCTTTACATAGAAAGCTCTACGATATTAAATACCTCTTAAAGTGTTAAAAAAAAAAAAAAAACAGCACAAAAACCCATCCTTTGAGTTTGGACAGTGGTTGCCTAGAGCCAGGCTGAAGGTGGGGTGGGGTGGGGTGGGGGAGTTGATGGACCTTAGAGGGCACAGGGGCACTTTTGGGGGTGTTAGAAGTATTCTATATCTTGATGGTAGTGATTACATAGGTGTACATAACTGTCAAAATTCAGTGAACTATACACTTGAAGTGTTTTTTAAAAAATGTGCTACAAGTCACATTTCCCATCAGTTGTCAACCTCTTTTTGTCCAGTAGAGTCAAGAAAGCAAATTGTCTTGACTGTGACTTCCTCCTTCACAGGGAATAGTCCTTGGCCCTCCAGGTCAAACATGATTTGGTGGCGACCTTTAGTTAGATGTTCATTCACCAATATTCCTCTCTCATGCAGCTGACATGCATTCCTCCTCGAGTAAATTATATGTGTTCAACCACCAATAACATTCATTTTTTTAGGTGTAGAAGTGAAGAAGAGGCTTAAAAATATATCACTGGTTTAAGAGGTAAGGATCGGGCAGTATGTAATTCTCTTTAATGTTAAGTTCAGTTGGCATGTTGATAATTGATGTAATACCGAAGGTTTTAATTTGTAAGGATTTAAATCAGAATGGCGAATGTTGATCTGCTTTGCAGTAACACCCTGAGTCAAATTCCGAAAGCACCTGCTCGGTGCTTAGCCCACCGTTCAGCTGTCAAGAATAAAAAAGCAGTTTATGTAGACAAATACGGTGAAAACATGTTTCTCAGATTCTTAATGCCATTTCTTTTTCTTTCGCTGCTAAAATTCAGAGGCAGTTTTAACCACAGAGAAGTCGGCACAGACTTCGAAGTCCAGCTCATTAGGTAATATACTTAGCAGCGGGGATCTAACCTTCTCAGAATGAATGCACATTGCACGCGCCAGTTTAGGAGGAACTAGAGAATAAACGTGTCCCTGCTCTGCTCTACCACTCACCCCCTTACCCTTGACAATCACAACTGAAGTTCAGCAAAGCAATTTCCTCATTTCCTAGAAGCTGACTCTTCCTTTTAGCTGTGTCTTGGCCAGAGTAAGGACTGCCCGATGGAGGAAGACTGCAGTCTCAGAGGCCAGAACACTGAAAATAAAGACAGCGATGGAAAAGGGCCTGAGTTGTCAGAAAAGAGGCAGTGACTTGGGGTTTCTTTGGATGTTCCTCTTTCCTTAAAATCAAAGGGCAACTGGCATTAGAGCAAAACTAGAAAAGTTGAAGAAATCAGTCTCCCTTCAGTTCATTGAGAAAATAGTCCATGGGTGATGGAATGTGACAGGGATATACATGGTATGGGATTCTGTAATGGGGCCATACAAGGAAGTCATGGAATCCAATTTTCCAGAGCACAAATCACCTGAAACATCCCTGATAGAGAGCCAACTTGCCTTTGCATGAACACCTCTGATGACAGAAATTCACCAGTTTGGCAAGCCACTTGGCCCAAAGCTGGAAGGTTTAACCTTTAGGTGGCTTTCCCTTATACTGAGCTGAAATAGACCCATCTCCTCTAGGTTCAATTTTTCTTCTGTACCAACACAAACACACGTCAATATCCTCCTACACAAAATTGTCCTCGAAACACTTAATATTATGATGATAACCCCTCAGGGCTCCCTAGGCTCAATACATCTTTTTAAAAATGAGTTGCTTAAAAAAAAAAATAAAGAGTTACTTAACTTTCTGATGCCCCTTCTACAGAGCATGTCTGTTGGCCAGTGGCCTTTGGATCAAAAAACCATTGGCACTTACTGAGCTTCGGGACACTCAAACGCTTCAGCAAATGACCAGTTTTCAACTCACAATCCCTGTTATATACTGAGGAGTTGATTCATCCCTGTGAAATTTTCGTTTTGTTAGTTTCTGCCTGTCAGTCAAGCTCACTCAGATTCTCTTTGACTCATGATCCTGTAAACCAATGACTGCGATATTCCTTCCAGTTTTGTGTCAACATAAAAACCATTACGTGAGCTTTCTTCTTGCAAGTCACTGATATAAATGATGAAAGGGGAGAAAGCCAAAAACAGAGTGAGTCCTGATGAGTCACAGGGTAGAGAAAAAGCAGTTATTAACTCTGTAATCCTGGAAAAATTAATTAAGCTCTCTGAGCCTATTTCTTCATTTATACAATGATATTACTACCATGTAATAGGATAGAGATGATTGAAAAAGTCCTGCACATAAGACATATTCAATAAGTGTGTGCGAAGTGAATGGTAAGCATTTTGTAAAGGAAGAAAGGTCCTAAAACTATAATGCAATATGCCTAAATTGCCTCCAGTTTTTACATCCAAAAATGATCATGTAAGTCAATTGCTTCAGACAACTGGACACGGACACTTTTAGAAGCTGCATTTCAGGTTACTAAGATAACAATTAGGAAAACAATGTTGTTATTACAGTGCTGCCTCTCTTTCATTACCTTTTGTAAACATTTTGACTTTTTTACAGGCTAAGTAATCCCACTAAACATTTTTGTTCATAGTTCCTATTTTGTAACTTAATTAGCACATTTCTCTGTCTTCTCTCCAAGGCCTCCACATGTTCCAAATTGTGAAATTGAGTTTACACTCGCCCAAGCAGGGAACAAGTCTGATTTGGTCCCATTTGGTCTGACACCTAAGCCTTTTCCCATCGAGGCCCCAGCTACCCTCTCTGCACATCACTCCTGCATCCCAGGTCTCTTCTAGTACCTGCAACTATGGCAGACCCGTTCCAGCTGCCCCTGATGCCAACTGCTCTGTGTCTGCAGGATGCATCTTCCACCCAGACTCCTGCACAGGAGTCCCCTCCTCCAGGAAGCCTTGCACACCTGTGTTTTTCCCCATCACAGCGCTAGTCACATCAGGTCACAATTGTCCACCAGGCTGCTCCTTCAGGCCAGAAACCATTTTTATCCATGTAACAAGATGCGTGCTAGGTACATGGCCCATTTCCCAGTGTTGGCTGAATGAACCGCTCAGAGCTAGAGGCCCAGGACAGCCAGGGTATCAGGGTCCCTGAACAGGATGGGAGAATGCCTTCCTCACATGGACGTCCTGTCCTGCATTATTCTTGCACTCCTCACCCATAATTGGGATCCTCTGTGCTGAGTAGACAATTGATACCGATTCTTTTGCATATATAATGACTTCACATTTCTTGAAAGGTTTGAGTCCTTTTGCCACCCAAGTACTTTCAAGGAGACTTGCACTTTTTTTGTGTGAGATGGCTTCCCTAGGTAGCACTAGTCAGTCTGGTTACCAGTATAAAAAAAGTGGGGTGGGTCTTAATTAACATAAAGAAAACAGTAATAGCTGTTTATATTGTAAGCAGTATTCCCACCTCCTCCAACCTCACCAAAGATAAAACAGAGATCCTGTTTATTTTTTACTGCTTCCCTAATTATTCATAGAAATAATAATGCCTCACCCCCGTTGGCCCCTCCAATTCATCTGCTACTTCTTTTAACTGGCCTCTTTGCTTTGGGCCAACAGATACACTTTTGAACAAAAGCAGGAACTCCAGGGACTAGAAAGTACTAAATATAAATATCGGCTTGCGCCTATCGCTCCCCAAATGCTTCCCCAACTGGAGTCTCAAGCACAAGCACACATCTAAGACAGCAATTACAACATCGTAGAAGGCCAAGAGGACTCCCCCTCCGTCCCCCCCATGTCCCAATCAGTCACCACCTCCCCGAAGGAAAACAAACCGGCCTCAGGCACATCCTTCCACGTGCATTGCTCTAAGGTTGCCAGGCCAGGGGGCGCCGCCCGCGTGTCACCGCAGCTGGCCTGTCACCGCAGCTGGCCCCGTGCTCAGCCCCGTTACTGCGAGCGCCCGCTGCGCCCATCCAGGTGGCGTCGCGTACCTGGCGGTGGCGCCCGCTGGAGAAGGGGCCCTCAGAGGCGCAGGAGGGCTGGGGTGCGGGTGGCGCGCCCTCGCTCGGGGGTCGGGCCCAGGCGGCTGCGCCCCCTCCACTGCTGTCCCGGCTCCGATCAACGCCCTCCTGCCCCGGGTGGGGCTGCGGCGTCAGCGGCCCGGGCTCTCGGCCGCTGCCTCAGAGCCAAAGGGTCAGATTTAGTTTCACAACAAAGTCTCCTCCTCACCGCAACCCAACTGGAGGCTAAAGCCGGCCGGGCGGCCGGGGCAGGACGGGAGCGCGCCGCCAGCGGCGAAGGTGGCAAGAGAGCGCGCCCGGGGAGGGTGGCCGGCGACACGGGCCGGCAGCTGGATTTACTAGTGTCCCAACTCCGGCGACGCGGGCCTGAGGAACCGGTTCTTCCAAAAACAAACCGAAAATGGATAACGGAGAGGCCAGGGCAGCGCCAAGAGGGGTTCTGTGTCGGTGTTTAGGGCAAAAATTGCTCTGGCTTCCAGAAATTCGAGCCAGTGGTGGCTTTTTTCTTTCTTTTTAAAGGAGTCTGTGCCTCCGGGTTGAGGGGCGACCTTCGTGTGGCTCTGAGAGCACAGCGACACCAGAGGCGGCGCTGGCGACGGGAGCCCTCTTCCTAGGACCCTCTTCCTGGCCCCCCGGCCTCCTCTCTGGGCCCCTCTGCGCCCGAGCTGAGCCTGGGCCTGTTGCCCACGCCCCTCGGGGTGACTGGGGCCCCTCGGGGTGACTGGGGCTCCTCGGCCCTTGCAGAAGGAGAGCGTGGTGGGTTTGCTCTGTTAATTTGGGGAGCCAGGTGTGTGTGCATGAAAACCTGAAGGGACAGGTGGGTGGAGTGACAGGGTGAATTTTTTTTTTTTTTTTTTTTGGTGAGGTAAGGAGAATATAAATAAGCTATCAGGCTGAAATACATTAAAACATCTGGGATTCAAATATTCTTATGAGAGGTATGTAATCTAAGTTCTTATACCTAGGGAAACCAAGGCAAAGAGCAGTAATGGATTACCCAACGCATGCTGGGGAGCCTGGACTAAATGCTCTGTGTCCTTTCTTTGCATGGGGGAACCCTCTGGGAGGGAAGATGTAGGTTTCTATAACCCCAGAGTCCCTCTGCATGTGTGACTTATGGGGGCCAGAGAGAATCTTGAAACTGCCTGTGAAGTATTTCAGCATTGGATGAAACCTGCATGACAGGCCAGTAATCTGAGCTACTCCTTTGGGAAGTTCCTCTTACTTGAGTCAGGGAATCCAATCACAAGCCTGAAAGATATGCAAATACCTTGATGATTTGCTCATATAAGGACTCAGATCTTCTCAGTGAGCATTCAAATCTTTGCACTTGTCCTCCCTGTCCCAAATGAAACCCCTTCCCCACCCCTACTCAATTATTACATCAAATGAGATCATGTAAACGAAAAGGGCCTCCGAAAGTATAAAAGCATGAATACGGGTCTTCTCCTACAAAAGCATCCAGATTCACAGGCTTTACTGCTGTTTCTATCAGTCATCGAGTATCTGTGGATTTGTACCAGATGCCACAAAGTTAGACTTCGAACAATGAGACCTAATCCTTCACCTTCAAAGACCACAGATTATAGATTCCCAGATAAGAACAACACACAGGAAGTAATTAGAAATCTACACAGAGACTGAGTTTTGATCCTAAAAGGTTAGAGGTTTATACGGATGCAGACCTAGAAATTGTTCATAATAGTGTATCCAGTGAGGAGGCCGTCGTGTTGATGAATTAGGTTAACCCAATAAGAAGACCTCACTACCTTGTCCAAATAGAAATATTAACCAAATTAGCCAGAGGAGGAGGGCTTAGCTTTTGTGAATCCACTGCTTATCCTTTCTCACCCATTCACAAATATAAAAAATTTCCATGACATGAAAAAGCAAATCCAGAATCTCTTAAAGTACAGGTGATTAAAAGTTTTATTTAAGGAGGGAACAACAGTAACCCAAAACTACCAGATACGTGTCTGCTAAGAACTCACCAAAGGCAAGGGAGTTTCTCTTGTCAAAGACTACAGGCATGGCATTTATTTGGAAATCATATTTTTAAATCAATTTTTATCATTCAGAAATAACATATAATCTAAAATTTGTATGTATTAATACAAGGAGTCTTTTGATCCTTGATCCTGGTATTGCCTTAAAATATATACATACAGAGGACGCCAAAAAATGTATACACTTTTTAAGAAAGGAAAACTGTATTAAAATTGTAATACTTAATATATACCAAGAACAAAAGATGAATACAAGTCACATTTGACTTCTGCAATTACAAGAGGTGCTCAAAGTGGTTACCATCAGTGTAATTTTAATAACAGTTTTTTCCTTCCTTAAAATGTGTATACATTTTTCGGCACCCTCTGTATGGAACAATTCTTCACCCAAATATCCTACCATTTTATTATTTTTTAACTTCTCGAAAAGTAAATGCTTATGTAGCCTTTGGATAAAAATCTAAATTTTTGAACTAGTTTCTGAATTTGAAGGTGTGGAGAATATTTCATTATTGCTCTGTCAGAAATACTACGTGTTGAAAATATTGGCAGTACTAGATTCAGAAGATAGAGTCGTATTCAGCATTTTCTATTAAGGAAGAGTGTTAGTGGGGCAAAGTACTTTTATTTTAGCCTAGTATACAAATTCTTCATATTCTCCAAAACAGGAGTAGCAGGAGCCAATTTATGGAGTCTAATGTATTCCAGACACTTGCTGGAATAAACAGTCCTCTTGAGCCCCTCAGATGCACAGCCAATAGGGAGCTGTTGACTACTTGAGGTTTTTACACGTCTCTCAGCCAAATCAGAAATCCAAGTTCCAATCAGTCACAGGCACACAGGGTGGATTTACAGTCCTGCTTGGGCACAGGGTCACAGTCTGCACATGTACGGTACCACCCAAGGCTGGTTTATTTTTGACATAAAATATACTTACTTGTTTTCATTTGACGTGAATGCAAGTATGAAGGAAAACTTCAATAAAAACTTAAAGGTCCTTTGCAACACCCAGCCGAAACCCAATAAAACATATAGTCACAATTATCCATTTGAGAATATATATATGGGAGTTTATATTCATCTATTGGTGTAGATAGATAGAGATAGATAGATATAGATACATTTATCTGTAGCATTTCCATGTGGGTAACTAGTAAATGCCATAAGGACTCAATTATGTATGTTAGTTTAAATTGGACTTAGATGATTCCACTATTTACATGTTATAAAATGCGAATCTTAACGGCTCTCCTAACCTGCATTATGTACAATAAAGAAATGACAAGGTTATTTTTGCACATGAAGGCACAAAAACATTGCTTAAGTGGCCAGTTATACTCTGGTTTATGGCATAAACACAGGATGCAAGTGACAGAAATGTACGTTTAAATCCGGGTCCTATTCAAACTCTCAAATACAGATCCACAGAAGAAAGAGGGCAAAAATCAACACAAGTTTTCTAGTTCTTTGAGCATTTGTATTCTGCCTACACTGACAGGTTAAATATGTCATGACCAGTCCTGATTCAAAAGAAATGTTTGTTCTCTGTCTCTCTCTCTCTGTCTCTCTCTCTCTGTCTCTCTGTCTCTCTGTCTCTCTCTCTCTATCTCTCTCACACACTTTTAAAAATTCCTTTATTATTTGGTTTGGCAATGTATTTCATATAGAAAACCTTCCAAATGCACCTAATGGGAGTTTTCCTTAAGGAAAAGGAAGAAGGTCTAGCCCACTAGTTTAAATCAAGATTTACTCCTGAGCATCGGTGGGAGAAGACCAGACCATATGGAAACAGCCAAGAATAAAGCTAACTCCCCAGGTGTGAGTTAGGAATTTTCTTATGTGCAGGAACCATTTAAAGGGACTTTTAATGGACCAATCTTTTTTTCCCCAACACTGGCCTTTCTTCTTTCACTTAGCTAAATCACTTCATACTGTTAGGAATCACGTTAACTGCTTCATTCAGTATAGAGTGCATCTGGCTAAAGAGCATTAATCGAAAGCACTAGAATAACCATACCAAGAAAAGTTATGCATAAGACTAAAGACCTGGTCTCTATACCCTAGGACCTTTATATCCTAAAAAGTGCAGGAGCTTTTTAGTCTACTGGAATACCTAGTCATCTGAAAGTTAATTTCTTATGCCTATTGCTCCCCTAAAAAATGTATGAGGTAAAGTAGGGTGAGGGAACTTATTCCATGAGCCGTACATTTTAACTTCTACATCCAATTTCTTGTTACATGAGGATCTGGTTTTCTAAACTATTTATTGTTGACTAATGTGAGGAATGTTCTAAAGAACATGATCAAATTCTTTAATCATACCAGTGATTTTGGAAGTATACAGTGAGAGGATCTGAGGTGAAGGGAACATGTTTATTTTGATCTTTATGCGTTTATAGCTTAGCAGACCAAGAGAAGGGCCAACATCAGAGTTCTTGGCCAGATTTCCACTAAAGCAAAGACTTCAGGTGAATTTTCAAGTGATGTTTTACCCACGTCCTAAGTGTCACAAATAATTACCATGCTAACTTTTGTTGTACATCTGATCAATTTTTAAAAAATCTGTTTTGATCTTTTCCTTTTTGGTGAATTTTCCAAAGTTATTAAGATGCAGTCTTTCTGCATATTTCATCTAATTTGCCTAAGTTTTCTTTTATCATTTTTGTCTCCTGGCATATATATATGTATATATATATATATATATTTTTTATTGTCAACTACTGTTACAGGTGGTTTTCCTGTGCTTCCAATTTGCTTTTATCCTGATCATTCTACTGATTAACATATCCACTTGTGAGTTGCCTTTTCCTTTATAAAGAGATGATATCTAACCAGGGCTTTGGGGGAATATGATTCCTCAATGTGGCAGTCACTTGTTCCTGTCCCCACCCCAAAGGGAATGGCTTGATTGTTCTTTTTATTTTTCTATAATATCATATGACAAACAAGCATCAACTTTATTCTTCTTTCTCACAACTGGAGTAATTTTTTTGAATAGCACTTTTTCCTCCAAGAATAAAATTACAGGTGCATTTTTAAAAATATCCAACATAATTGTCCTTCCAGTATCGTTTAGAACAGGACTCCATGCTCCTTAAGTCAACTTGAAGGGTCAATAGAACCAAAATTTTGGGGAGAGTGACTCATGAAGAATATGGAGTTAGACCTCACATTTATGGCTTGTAAGTTATACGTCCCCAGACACACTACTTTTACTTCTCTAGGTTAAATCTCATTTGCTATTTCCTGACCATGTTTATGGCACATAGCTGATAGTCCTTCTCTTGACTTTTGGTTTATAATTGTAAATTACTATTAAGCTTTTTTTGGAAAGTCCATTCCATTTCGTGTGTTCTGTCCTCGTGCAAAATAAAACTAAACAGGTATACTCTTATTTCAGAAAGGATAAGAAAGCTTGGGTTCATTGAAAGGGTTTATTCTGTAAAAGCATAGATTATGGACATAGGCCCATTTAGACAAAACAATCAGCGTTTTATTGGCCAACAATAAGCCTGAGAATAGTACCAGAGGTAGCTGTAAAGATAATTTCCAAATGGCTTTGCCTTGAATGCCAAATCAAGCACCATCTAAGTGCCAAAATTAGTGCCAAAGAGTAGTAGAAAGGAGAAAGCAAACAATCCATTGTTTGTTGATAAGCATAAAATATTTAGAGTGAGGAAAATTATGTTTCCAACATAGTAATTGTCTTTATTTCTTAACATGTAACAAGAGGCAGTGAAGAGCTGTTCTTGGTAATGAAAACCTAACGTGTCCTTGAATATTGGTCAGATATTCGGAGAGCTGAGTTGCTGATTGGGGGTGGACTTCTTTGTTTCTGTTTTTTTTTTTGTTTGTTTGTTTTTTCCTTTGTTTTGTTTTATTCTTTGCTTCCATGTGGTTTTGCTCCTAACACCAGACATTTTGTTTGCTTGCTTTGTTTTGGTAGGCTAGTCTATGTTATCCAACGAATGTTTTATAGCTTCAGCTATCCTTTAAGGAACGAAACTTAGAACTGCTTTATGGATCATTTAAACCACTGCCTTTACAAGATATTAAATGTATATATTAACTGAATCATAGCCCCAAACCACTATGTTTATGGTGAATACGAAAGAAGGGCATACAACAGATAAATTTTACCGTTCACTTTTCAGAACACACAGCATGCTGACAGCTAAGGGTCATCTTACTCTGAAATCTTTGTCCCAGCCTTTCAGGTTTTGATTTGCTGTGGATCCTTAAGTAAATGACTAGCCCCAATAATTTGCCTACATTTCCCTTCACTCATAGAACTGATTTATATATACAAAAGGAAAACTTAAATCACTTCACAATCAGCTGAAACCGCCGGGGATCAGGTTGGGCAAAATGTTTGTTGGAGTGAAAAGGGAGTTATTCTTCCATATATAAGAAAACAAGACCCCCGTGGTCACTACCATGCGACCACTTACAGCAATTTTTTAATATTTGAAGTTATATAAAATTTCTTAGCAGTTTCAAGTCACTAATTCAATCCTTTCCAGTGTCATTTTCGCAACATGGGGAAGTCTTACGGTCAATGAATGACATCTACCTGTACTCTGCGCTGTTGGAAGTAGATTTCCAGTGAGGCCAGGCACGGAGGGGGTGGGGTGGGGGGGGACGGGTATGAATGGATGCTGAAAATTAAACGTGAGCTGAAAATGCTCATCCAGCCATTTGCCTCGGAAAGAAGTGTTCCCTGTTCAAGAAACTGCAAATGCGGCTGCAAGGGTCATTCGGAGATGAATCATTTGATGTGAAAATGGACCTCGGAAGAGAAGAGAGACAGACCGAGAGGGAGATGAGAGAGTCTGGGGGCGCGCGAGGGTCTGTGGAAACGGGGGAGGAATCGCAGGACCAAAACCCATGAAAGGACTTGAGCCCGGTTCAGATAGTTAAGCGAAATTCACCTCAGGTAGGAGGGTTTCTTTGTCGATTTCGCCTTCACTCTACCGGAGCCTGGCTTCTTTCCTAAGACGCTTCTTTTTCCTGAAGCCTAGGACGCTGGCACATTTGGACGCCGTCTCGGAAAAGCCCAGGAGACCCCGGGTTGCTGCTACTGTGGGCAGGAGCGTCGGGTCGCTCTGCCTGGTGGCTCGCAATTCGATTTCAGGCCTTTCCCCCCCTCCCCCCGCCCCTATGGCATTATTTTTCTGACTATTTGAGAGAGAGAGAGGGGAAAAAAAAAAAAAAAAAAGAACCAAAACTATATAAGAAACTCGAGTAGAGACTGTGGGATGCAGAACCGCACACGTGGTCCTGCAAATTGGAGAGGAGGGTGGGGGAGGTGGGGAAGAGAGAAGTGAAACTAGAAATTATGGTACAGCTTTAGAATCCGAGAATCTCCGTTCTTCGTTCCCAATAGATACTGGTTTTGGTTCTTCACAGCTACACTTATTCAATAAAAGTGGAAGAGGGAAAATAACGGCCTGAACAGTGGCATGTCTACGGGCATAAACGTTCGAGCAGCTCCATGGTGGCGATTTTTGCAGGGGGGAGACCTCAAAGAGAGATGTTGTTCCCGGAGCTGTTTCTAAGTAGATTATTTTTCCCCAGAAGATTCTGAAGAGTTCCTTTGTCCAAATCCAAGATACTGAAACACATAGGCTCCCTCAAACAGGAATTCGGATTTCATTTATTTAGAAGCCCTCAAGGATTAGAGAAGTAAAGACGAACAGTCATCTTTTTTTCAAATATGTTTTGGGTACCTCAGCAGGTAGGCAGATACACGAGAGAGTGGTTTACTTCTTAAGCGGTTTTGCTTCACAATGTCCCTTCTCACCCAAAGCATATATTATTGTAAATAAAATCGAAAGACAAACTTCTGTCGATGCACCATTTGATAAGGAAAACCGAAACACAAGTTTTCTTCGGAAAGGAAAGGGAAATCAAAGCGCTACGCTGGTGTCTCAATCAAATCGAGAGTTAAGAAAAATTATTCCCTCCATAAGAACGTTCAGTTTTGTTTTTCTTTTCTAACATGTCTTGAATTAAACAAAAATATGTTAACAAGATTGTAACGAAAACTCCGCAGGATGTAAACATCCAAAGAAAGAAATCCTAGATTGATTATATTCTGGGACCGCAAAGATTTTATTACTAGATATCACTGAAAGAGCGGAACCAAGAGACCGTGAACGCTGTGGTACTAACGGGAGTGGGTGGGCGGTCGGTAGACTTTAGAAAACTTTCCTCTAATAAAATAAAAAAAGTACTTCATAAAATGTAAATGCAATAAGTTCAGCCGAATTTTATTTTTCCAGAATTAAAATATGTATTTAGTAGATTTTGAAGGCCAATTGCCAATTCATGAATGTATCGAAATAAAACACGAGCAAAATGCCAAATGCCTGTGGTTTATGTAAACTACATCAAATCACCGGGGGTTTATATTTAGATGGCTAACGGACAGATATAAAGCGATAGATAAAAATCAGTTGTTAGGGCTTGTGGTGGATTTCCACGTGCTTATTAATTTTCTTAAGTTTTCAAATTTTTGCATTTACCAACATGTCTAATACTTGAAGCTTCTGAAAATTCGGCAGGCTTCATTTCCTTCCGTCACTTCTCAGAAGTACACGGGAGAAGATAACCAAAGAGATACTGCTGCTCCTTGCTGCTTGACCTTTGGAAACAATATGCGTTTGGCCCATGAGGGGAGGAGGCGAGGGGACTTCAACTGCTGTCCACTGCCCCCCCCCCCTTCTGAAGCTTTGAATAACGCCCATCTGACACCATCCTTGGGGGGCAAGTAGGGAAAAAGAAAGAGCTCGTTCGGCTGGGAGAAATGGAGTGTGGGGGCATTTTACCACGTCTTGCTGAGGAGGGCGGATCAGAAAAGCCCTCTGGGACTGCTGGGTCGCAAGGAAGGTTAGGTGGGTCTGCACTGAGGCGTGCATGCTGAGCGGGCGCCCCCGCTGCTGGTAGCTCCTGCGGGCGGTTGCTCTGGCTGCCTGAGCGCTCGCCGCAGCCGTGAGCGTCCTGGCCTGGGAACCCCGCTCCCTCCCCGGCGGCGCCTATTACCAGCAGCTGCTTCTGCTTAGCCCTGCGACGACGATCGGTTTGCCCCAACCCACAGCCTCTCCTCGGGCTGCATCTCCTCCTCCTCCTGCCTTCCCTTCCCCGCCTCCCCCCCACCCCTAAGCCCCCGCCCGAGCGGGTCGGCGCTGCAGTAGCGCAGTCAAGCGAGCAGGTTCCGAGCTCCTGGATGGGGGCGCTGGGGGAGGGAGCCCGCAAATGAGCCAAGGGGGACCATGAGGCTTTAAGCCCACCGAGGGAGGTTAGAGGAAGGCGCTGTGGCGGCGGGATGAGGAGGCCGCAGGCAGGAAGGGCGCCGGGCTAGGCTGGCTGCAGACAGCTGCCCCTCCACTGGCCTGGGCGCCCCAAGAAGGCGCCGGAGGCCTGGGCGGGGGAGAGGGCCCGCGTGCCCTGCCGGCCACCTGTAGCGTAAGGGAGACCCAACTGGCAGCAAGGATGCAGGAGCGCGAGGGCTCCCGGGGTTGGGGAAAAGCTTGCCTTGGCCGGCGCTGGGGGTTGCGCGCGGTGACCCTTCGGGGCACAGTTCGCCGGGGAGGTCCCCTCCCTCGCTCTGCTCCACTTTCAGCCTGGGCTAGAAAGTGACACCTGGGAAGCGATAGCAAGCGCTCACAAAGGTCCGATGGAAACTGGGACAACAAAGCCGACGCTGCTTGGGGGGCACCGAGGTGGGCGAGGGACACATGGCTTGACTCTGCAGCGCCAGCCGGCTCAGGCCGGGCCACCGAGGTGGCCGTGACTCCAGCGGGCTAGAATTGGTTTCTCCTCCGAGCGCCAGACGGAGAGTGAGACCCCAGGCCACAGGAGGCGTCTCCTGGTGAGGACAGGCCGGGCTCCTGGCCGCGCGGGCTTCACAGGCACCTAACGCCGGCCTGCCCACTGGCTGCAGAGGCCTGCACTGAGGATGGTGACACACTTAAGGCTACGATTCTGAACAGCGGTTTCACCGAGGTTTACGGTAGCATTTTGGAAAACTCGCCTGTGGTGGGTGAGATGAACTAGATTCCCGCACGCTCGCAGTTTTGTTTTGCCGGTTTCACACGAGGAACAATAGTGTGATGCCTGCCTAGAAGTGACCGAAGCCAGGGGCCCTCTCGGGTCCTTCTCCCCGCCCATCGCCGACAGTAGGGGGCTCCTCCGTCAGCGGAGGGCACACCCATCCGCGCCTGTCGCATCTGGCAGCTGGAGGGGATCTTAGCGGTCTTCTAGTCGTCCACCTCGCAGTTCTGCAGATGAAGAGACTGACATTCCGAGGGGTCAATGACCTGCCCAAGATGACACGGCTGTATGCCCAGCCCTAGAAAAGCGCCTAGCGTGGGGCGAGCCCTCAGTAAATACGTGTTCAGTGAATGAACACCCAGCCAAGGAGTGGTAGCCTCAGATCCCAACCCTGGTCGGACAGCCAGTGCACCCCGTTTAACCAAGCGGAGCCACGCGTCAGGGCATATTCCATCCAACCCCGCGCGCCCCAAAGCCAGGGCACAGCATTCCCAAACCCACAAGCCCCTCTGCAGACAGATTCTGGCGAACCGAACTTATCGCCCTTCTGTACTGATTTTTAAGAATCCGTGGTCTCCTGTCCCCCACCCCACCTCGGGTTTTATTCCGAAGTTCTGGGGACTGTCATGTGGTCAGAATCACTTCCTTAGTATCAAAACCTGCCAAAGAAAATCACAATGAGTACAACCTCTGTCCTTAGTCTCTCCCCTTTATAGACAACTTTCAGTGGCCTTAACCACGGCCAAGGTCCGTTTTAAGCCTGGGGTGGCGCCTTTCAAGGTCGCTGGAGGGAAGCTTTGGCCTCTGTATCCACAGCTCCCCGCTGTGAAACATACAATCTAAGTGGGGAAAAGCGTGCGTGCAGTGCATCGCAGCCTGAAGACACCCCACTCAGCCACACTCTAAGACAATCATTGTCCTAAGGTAAAGCCCCATCGAATTTCTGGGGCCGCCACTGCTCTGGGAGAACCGTGGCGCAGAGTCTCCAAGAGGAAAGAGCCAGGCAGGCACGGGACAGCGCGCAGGCAGGAGCCTGGCCCCGCAGCCGGATGCCGCAGTCTCCGGTTCTTTCCGCAAACACAGTGAGCTGGCGCTGCTGGACGCGGTCATACGACGCCCAGCTACTGTTTACTGGAGAAACACCTTCGCGTTTGGGAGTTTGTTAACCGGCAGCCAAGTGCCACCTGAAGACCAATAGGGCTTTTTCTAGGTAAAGACGCCCTCCCCTAGAGGGCGGATTCGGCCGTTTTCCAGAGGTGGAGAGAGACTTGGGGAATTTTCGAAATGTAGATCAGCAGCTTCAAAAACACGCTCTGACAGAAACAGTTTGTAAAACTCAGCACTAGTGGGCACCTGCAGGAAAGGCCCATTCTCATCCCTAACACAGGCTTGGCACGTGGAAGTGCAATGATCACTGCATTAACAAGTGTGACCATTTCCTCTGCTGAGCCCTCAGCAGCGACCTTCTTCCCAGTTCCGAAGAAGATTGACATGGGACCCAAGCAAATCATGTCAATTGTATGATTCTCAGCCTGTCTAATACATGTAATATACCCGTCTAGGGTCTGACATTAGGCTCCCTCAGACACTGTTGTCAGTGTTTTCTGAGATGAACTCGGTTCGCTGGGTTCAGAGAAACAGGAATCCATGTGTACATTCACAATTATAAAGTAACATACGTTTTTTTTGACAATGTAAAGAAGCTGGCTTCTTTGGAAGAAAAGTGCCTGGGAGAGATACTCCCAGATCTCCTCACCGATAAGATTTGGAGAGGATGTAAGCGCTAGGGAAACAGTCACTGCAACAGCAGTAAAAATCACAGCAGTAAAAGTATCCTGGTGATGCAGATATCTTTTAAAATGTCTCCTCTCCCTTGCTTTTCCCCTGTGGTCCACACAGGAACCCCACATCTTTCCATTTCCTTATATTGGTACACGTTCCAGAAAATATTCAGGAAAGACCAAAACATGAATAATGGCATTTCGAAGACGAGCTGTAGACACATGCAAATCTCTCATTTTCCTGAGGTTAAGCCTTGCTTTCCCTTTCTGCTGCAATTTAAACCTGAAAGAATATTTATAGGTACTCTTAAATTCTTGGTCCCACATCTCTCAACAAAGAGATTTTGTTTTGCCTCCACTGCCTAAAACTAGAGGCAAGACATTTTGCAAAGTGGGGTTTTCACTTTCACCTGTTAATGCCACATACTCCGTCTTCCTATCGCATACTTCCTCCAGTGCTTCAAGCAGACGGGGCCAATACGTAAGTTGAAGCAATACAAAGGAAAACCTTCCTCTGGCCAGCCACTCTGTGGAGTCTGCGGAGATGCACCGCGCTAATAATCCCTCCCTGCTCCATCTGTGGGAATGATGACACTCAGCCATTACAGAAGATTACGAGGTTAAATTAATTAGGTTCTTCCATTATACTGCAGTCTTCTGGAGATGGCTGCCATTTTCCCTTTAAATGTCATTATTTCTAGATCTAGTTAGCAGCTGATGCAATTAAAGAGGAGATGATGTAAATTTAACAATACAAATAACACTTTCTCTCATGTATGTTGAAAAATGCGTAAAGAAAAGGACCAGCCAAATTGTATCTGTTAGCCATAAACAACCCATGTACCTCGTACTTTGAAAGAATAAAATAAAACCAGCCAGTGTGCACTTGGATTCTTCAGTGAATTCTTGAATCAATACTTTTGTTTCATGTTTTCATGTTCTCAGTAATGTTAACGTATCCAGTTACAAACGCTTGCCAGTAAGAAAGAAAATCTGCCCCTGCTGTGCACTCTTCTAAACACTTTTAAAGAATCATGCTTTCTTTTCATTTGGAATTATGATTCTGATTGTCTGTTGAATCTTTGCAATCTCCATTGGATAATGAGTAGACACACTTAATTCTCTACACTAGTCACCAGAGTTGAAAACGGGGGTCACATTGGTGGACCCAATAACATCTCTGATCTTGTACAAAAAGGCACATACAGGCACAAAAGTAGCATTAATTGTGATATCTATTCTGCAACTGCAGAAACAAATCAGAAAGACCGGCCAGCTAATGATGTATACAGCAAGTATTAAAAACAGATGTATTTCTGTTGCATTGCAGACCAAGAATGTATTATTAATAGGTGATAAACTGCACATTCCTAATAAAAGTAAATGTGATATAATAATTTTTTGATTCTTTTCAGCCTGTCAAGGATTATTTTATTAGTTTTATAGTTAATAAAAACTTTGGAATTAAACATCCAATATTTCTAGGACCAATACTTAAACAGGTCATAAATAAAAGCCCTTTTGTCCACAAATAGTTGTGTTTTCTTTCCTCGAGGTATATTCAGCTTTTCTTTTTCCTACGAAATGACTACACATTTTTCATTGTAAATAAGGAACACTGCAAGATATGACTCAATTAATTCATGTCACAGTCGTGTTGGTGTAGGAGAGAAGGTACACAGTTGGCTTTTTAATGCATTTGTGGATTTTCTTTCATGGGTGGATGGGCGTTGCAGTCTGGGTTACAAACCAAATGTTCAATTCCGAGGTTTCTGAAATGTGTGATGTCGCCACCACTCCCGCCCACCCCTACCCCAGGTGCCTGTGTTTGGTCGGGAATCACACTGGCGCATTTACTGTGGGTGGTGTAGCCTCCATAGATTCCAGGTGAAGACAGCCGGCAGCCAGGGATGCTGATGGCAGAAGAGTCTTACACCCTAGTAACTGTAGGTTCCGACACGCAGACAGTGACAGTGCCCAAAACTGCCTGATACGAGATCTTAAACCCTTGTCCTAAATGCCTGTGAAAGCCTTTAGGTGGTATTAGTAGTCTCAGAATGGAAAAATACAGATGTATTTCGAACTAAACATCCATCTTTGGTTTATGGAAATGTACAGTTTATGGAAAGGTACAGGGTTGAGTATAGGAAACACAACCAGTCAGTCTAAAGATTGGAACTCACTCAAATATCTAATAAACACTGTGTTATCTATCAGATAGACCAAAGTATGTCACTAGCCATCAGAAAGCCATGCCTTCCACCCCCTTCTTTCCCTCTTATGCCGTGTTCCCAAACCAACATTGTTCTTTGTTTTCAAAAAGGAGGATCTAGATTTTGGAGCTTTGAAAACTTTCTCCTTCCAGAACTACTGGAGACGTAAAAGTTAACTAAGACTTAAGTAGTCAGATACGAGGGAGGGAGGGAGACGAAGGGAGAAGTGGGGGGAGGGAGGGAGGGAGAGGGAAAGAGGGGAGGGAGGGAGAAAGGGGGAGTGAGAGAGGAAGAGTTACATTTTAAAGGAGTTTACCCCTTCTTTCTCTTCTTCTTCCTCTCTCTCTCTCTCTCTCTCTCTCTCTCTCTCTCTCTCTCTCTCTCTTTCTCTGAGGGGGAACCGTAAAATTCCCTGCAGCACACACTATAAATTGCATTTTGCTGAAAGTTTTAATACTTAATTTAAAGTCAAGGGACATTTTTTTTGACCACTTTAGCTCTTGCTGTTCATTTGGGAGAAAATCCAGGTGGCAAATTTAATATAATTCAGTAAAATTTTCCAGCATAGCCTTGAGAGAAGCATGCACTTTTAGATGCAAATCAAAATCCATTTTTGTTGACACAAGAGGCAATTAGCATTCATTAAACTATTCATTAGTTCAGAATTTTAGAAAGTGGATTCAGTGGATATTCAGAGGAGGAAATAAAATGGTTGACTAAGAGCTATATCCACTGTGCGTAAAAATCTTCAGAACACCTTTGGACAATCTTATCTCTTAATAAATATTCAAAGTTGGCTGGGAGATCAACTGTTGATGCTTTTGTACTGTGAAATATGACTAACAGAGAATGAACCCAAGGACAGACAAGAAAAAATGTAGATTCTGACACTTAAGGGAATTCATCACTTTGAATTAGCATAAAAGGAAAAATAAGATGACTCATTCAAAGAAAAGTTCTTAATCTTTTCTTATTTGTAACCTGCTAGGAAATACTTTTAATAATTGCATTAACTGCTTTCTGATTCAGACATATTTTCGTGCCTTATCAAAACAATCTACTATTTGAATACGTTTTTAAAGAAATTCTGCAGACTGCACAAGGAATTCACCTTGTTTTTAAAAACAGAAACAAAAAATGATCCTAGTGTAGTTCATATTTTCTTTTTTTATTTTTTCCACAAGAGATGTGATGAAACCAAGCCTCAGAACATTTTTTAATGTTGATAGAGCAGGCTTGAAAAAACTTGTCATATAAATCAAACTGTTCTGGGGGCAAACCCATGTTGTTTTTAAACCACAGAGTAGGTCAATGGGTGTGGTTATACACATGGTTGAATGGTGAATGTATAGATTAAAATACATTTTGCCACACTAGTTTCCAGAGGATTGTTTTGGCCTGGTGTTCCAAACCATGAGCCAAAACTTTGGTCAGTATTTTGATAACAGAGCCAGGAAAAACAAAAAAGGCTTAGCCTGTGAAAAAGAAATGAAGATGTAGTGAAGGAAAACAGTAGTCCCTCTGCCACTGCCTTACTCAATCCATATGTGGGCTAAAACACAGGAAATACCCACCATTCACCGCAATCAAGCCAGAGGCTTGTGCATCAGAAAGTGCCTTGTGGAACTAATTGGACTCTATTAAGATTGTCATTGACATGGGAAAGCATTTTGAAATTTTAAATCAGAACATGCAATGTACATAGAAAAAGATAACAGTCATATTGTTGATTCAGGACTACAAATCTAGGCATGAGACACATACGGACACGAAAGGTTTGTGTGCTTTTTCCACTGATGTGCTGTGTTCATTATTATTCAGGAGCATGTTTGTCTTCCTTCCCTTTATATGTTTCTTTTTAATCTACAATCCTTCCAGAATGGGCAGATTTCACTGCGTGTGTTCTGGCACCGCCTCATAAGCAGAGAAAAATCCGAGCACTGCCAATTTAAAATGATAATCAACAAAGTTCATGGTACTTGCCATAACAGCAAAGTTACAGAAACAAGCAAACAAACAAAAAAAGAAAACAAAAAAAAAAACCCCAACATAGCTTGAAAGAGGAACTTATAGGGAACTTTTTCACTCACAATATCAGACAAAACACATATACCATAAATATTCATGAACACACACAAGTCTAACTTTGCCAACAAATCACTGGGAAAGAGTTGACTTCAGTATTTTCATTATAGATGTCTTTAAAAACTAGCCAAATATGCCATATCTTGGAAGCTTATCCTCCCTTTGCTTTTGTCGCAGTCCATCACAGAATTACTGCGAGGAGCGTGTTATTACAGCGGGGCGTATGTACTGATCTCTGACAACTGTCTCAATGTCATGCTTTGTCAGTCACATTTGTTTTATAGATAAGATTAACTTGTTGCTAATATTCTTGGGTCTAAAATCTGCATTTGGTTTGCTTTTCTGAAAATATGATTTCCCACTGTTATGAGGAACACGCTATATTTCATCTACCTAAACTTTTTGGAGGGCATTGCATGGCTTTGTCATTTGACTCAAGATGTCTGTTTTACGAAGGGTGACAATAACCATAGCCACAATCAACTTCAGAAGGCACTTGGTGATAAAGACAGACAAGATGTTCTCTCACCAAATTTTTCCATCCAATGCTTCTTGCCATCTTTTAGTAGTCAGCTTCTTTATTTTGTTAGTTTGACAATGTCTTCTGTCGTGGGTCACTTCTAGTATAGTTCTGCATTTCTCCAATTTCAAAAACAAAATGATTGCGACTCAGGGGGATATGTAATTTGTGTTCATGCAACTTAGATTTACCATGAAGATATTGCTAAAGAAAAGGGAAAACTGGACAAGCAACTAATCACTGGGAGACTTTGATTTGTGTGTGTGTCTGCGCACGCGTGTGTGCGTTTAAATATCTTCGTAATCCTCGTAGCATCAAAAATTGAAATCTGATCACCTGATTGCCAGGTCCTTTATATGAATTCTCAGATCTAACTCCAGATCTTTATATGAATTAACTCAATTAATCCTCACAATACTCCACTGGAGTAGGTGCATTTATTATTCCCAATTTTAGTGAGGAAACTGAGTCACAGAGCTGTCCCTTGTCTGAAGTCACATGGCTAGAAATCAGGGCATTCTGTTCAGTGGGAGGATAAAATACGAGACTATACAAAGGAGGAATGGAAGGACATTATTTACGTTTTTACAAAGTAAACTAATCTTAAGGGGGGATGGGATTAAGGAAGCCGCCTATTATAGGAGAAAGAGCTCTGCTTTGACGTCACGTCACATAAAGCTGTGACCTTGTACAGGTCTGGGGCTTCAGTTTTTCCATCTGCAAAAGGGAGGTAGGGTTTTAAAAATCATGAGTGGGAACCGCACCTTAAGAAATGGTTGAGCAGCCTGGTTTAAAGCAGATGCTCGGGAATTAGACAGGTGTGTCTGAATCCTGCCTCTGTGAAACCGAGGTGCATAACTTAATCAGTTCAGCCCTCATTTCCTCTTCTAGAAAGTAGTTGCGAAGACAACAACCTTACAACATTGTACTGAGAGTTAAGTTTGATAATGTAGGTTAAGCACCCAGTAGAATTCTTACAAGTGCCAATATAATTATTGACATTATTTGAGAAGGAGGGAAACAAGATCAATAGGTTCTTTCCAATCCCTTAACAAAACAAAACAAAACAAAACAAAAACAAATAAAAAACTTGTATTTTTCATGTAGCAAAATCCTGGATTCAATATTTCTTGTTTTTTTCCTCCCCTTGTGATTTTTACATTCAAACTTCAATTATTTCATCTACAAAATGGGTATCTATCCACTCTTAACTCTGCAGTGGGACATTTTTAAGAGATAATTAGAACATTTTTACGTGGAATGGAATTTCTCAAAATTGCCTTTCTACGGTACTGAACATAAAAATTATTAATGAACTGACATTTAGGGAGGCATGAGCTATCATTTTGTTAGGCGAAATTCTTAAGCCCAGAAACCCAGGGGGTAATTCTGCTTCAGTGGCTTGAATAGGATAATTTATCCAAATAGATTTAATTCTCAAAAGCAATTTCAGACATTATCTTTCTTTATTTTAAAACCAACTATGTATACATATACTTTTCAT
The DNA here is from genome assembly GCF_057876585.1 of Rhinolophus sinicus. Taxonomy (NCBI): domain Eukaryota; kingdom Metazoa; phylum Chordata; class Mammalia; order Chiroptera; family Rhinolophidae; genus Rhinolophus; species Rhinolophus sinicus. The sequence continues at coordinate 9,897,345 of NC_142507.1, read as the reverse complement.
GCAGCAACTTACAAATGCCAGTGGGAAAAACAAGTGAAAGAAAATATAACATAATATTCCCAGACTTAAAAGAAAGACTGTCAGTTGAGAATGTCATGGGTGACAGTTGCACTGTAAGTCACCAAGAAAAGATCAAGGTACTTTGGACAGTGCCTCTGTGTTCTTTCTATCCTGACCTTTGTTATAGCAGAGTTGGAGTGATCTTGACTAAAAATCACCCCTGAGGGTACAATGAAATTTGCTCGTTAAACTAGTTTAGTGTTTTTTCTGGATATCATGCATAGCATGCTGCTGTCTCTCTGTGGTGGAACCAAAAGCTAATAGCTTTTACTGATTCTGCAGATAAATATCATATGTCACCACTTATTAAGAATCTGTTTTAAAACCCAAGTTCCCATTAATCAATGTTGTCTTTGTTTTCAAATAATGAATGCAAAAAAAAAAAACCACTCAGAGAATCCACAGTTTGTTATGGACAGAAAATTTTAACCTGAATATTATAAAGTTATTTTATAAATTTATATTTGGATCCTATATATTTTCTTTGTATGTTTTGATACACAGGTGTAAGTGCTTTCTTGTAGCTCATTTATCCATAAGTAACCAGATCATATATTTTATTTTCCAAAAAGGGATACTTTTGAGAATATTGCCTAGAATACCAGGGATTGTCTTGGGATAAAGGGAAAGAAAATCACCTTATCTATAAGCATAGGTTTAATCAACCGAAGGATTTAATTCTGTAGATGTGGAATAAGTTGGTGGTTTCATTTTTTTTAAAAAGCCATAACTTTCATCAATTAATAACCATATTGATACCAGACTATAATGAAAACAAATGTACAAGGATTTTTAAAACTTAGTAATTTTTCAAAGTAGCTAGTGAGTTGTCAGAAATGCATATTTTTCTATAAATCACGGGGATGTAATGTACAGCACAGGGAATATAGTCAATTATATTGTAATAACTATGTATAGTGACAGATGGCTACTAGACTTATCATGGTGATCACTTCATAAGGTACATAAATGTCGAATCACTATGCTGTACACCTGAAACTAATACAATATTGTATGTCAACTATAATTAAAAATAAATTAAAAAATATAAATATAAAAGAAATTCATATTATTCTAGTCTATTTGCTGTTCTTTGGATCAGATTACATAACCATTTTTGTCTTTTCATTAAATGGTCTTAGTTTTGAGAACAGGTCCACACAATTAAAAAGAAAACAAATGTTATGAACAATAAATCTCATATTTTTTCTTTTTCTGTATTCTATGTCTGGCTTTTAAAACAGTATTTGACGATAACAAGGTATACAGTAAATATCTGTTGAATGAATGAAAAAACAAACCATGATATTTCTGGTTAATCTGGGGCTCTCTGTATAACGTAGACTTAATCAGCAAATAAACATTTCCTTATTCCAAATTTCTATGTAAAAAGCAGACCACATTCTACATCTTTTTGGAAGGTACACATGTTTAAACATGATCATATAATTTACTGAAAAAAACCCCACCAAGCCATTGGGCACGTTACTGAGAGAAATCACAGACACAGATATGCTACCTCTTCAACAAAACTAGCAGCTTTGCTGTTTCAACTTAAAGGAGCCATTTTTGTGACTACCATATTCCTTCAAATTCTTGAGAAATAATGAGTATCCATCTTATTGTCCTTCACAGTGAGAGTTATTTAGCAGTAGCCTTTTTTCATATTTAGACATATTGAGTACCAAAAATTAACTGTATTTTCCAGAAAATAGGAATTTTTGACATGTCTCGTTTAGAAGCATCATGTCCAGACAATAAAAATACTTCAAGGTGTCTTATTCTTCTAGGGTCTCAAGGTGGAATGCAACTTGGAGGTTATTGTTATAACCACTCGGCCATCCATCTTCTACTCTACAGTCATTCCCCAAGTGCCCTCTGTTTTCTTGTCCCCGACCCAGCTCTGAGTCTTGGGGAACAAAGAAGTGGTGGCAAGGAGTCGTCTACTCAGGCCCTGGAAGTGATCTCTTCCCCCTGCTGCTCTCCGATGAGTAGTCATCTCCTGTTTGAAGCCCATGCTATTCAGCTGGGCCGTTCTTCTTCTAACTTCCCAGCCAGTGACCAATCCTGGCTTTTGGCTTCTAGTCCTTCTCTCCGCCCCCAAACCCTGCAATAATCTTGAGTTACTTCAGTGTTCAGTCATTCAACAGCTACCACCAAGGCCTCTTGGTTCCTCCCTTCCTCCTGACCTCTTCTCTATTCCACTTAGTCACGCGGGTCATAGCCTTACCTCAGACATTGTCATTATCTGTGATTTCTCTACCCCAATCTCACTATTATTGAAGCCCATACCTGAAGATGACCCTCCTGCTTTCAGCTCGTTGGTTCAACTCCTCCCCTTTCCCACGTTAATGCTTCTTTCACCTCAGGTCACTGACCATTTCTCTTTATGCAAACACATAGCCTTTGCTGTTCTTATGTCACTCCTAGCTAAGTTAGAGACTGCACACCATCATTCCAATAATTAAAACATTTTACTCCCCCAATAACCTATAGTTAATCCCCCTCTGTCTTTTGACTCTGTTTATTTACAAATCGTTGTTGGGTGAGTCCAACTATTTACTTCCTCTGTGTCACTTAACATGGCCGCTTGGTACTACATTCATGACCAGCCTCAAATAGGACCTCAACAATGCTTCATTAAATCAGTTCAATCATTAAATTATTAAATCAGATCAAATAACTTTCCCACTCTCCTTAAGCCTCTGACCTTGCACCTCTGCCCCTTACCTAGCAGATTACCTCACCTCCTAAGTTACAGAGAAAATAGAAGGGTTCAGAGAGAAGCTTTCTCATGCTTTCAATCAACACAAATATACGAAGTACCTTTAACCATATCCATTTTATATTCCTTCTCTGTTTCAAAATGAAATCTGACTTTTCACCTACAGCTAACTCCTCTGCCATTTAGGAGGATACCATAGTTATCTAAGAGGGATATAATGTTGGGTTAGTATAGAATGGTGATAATTGGTTACATTCAAGATGTGTTTGGAAGGTAGACCCCACAGCTCTTTCTAGTGGATCAAACGTGGGTGTGATATAAGAGAATGAAAAAATAAATATCAAGACTGACTTCTATGGTTCTGCTCTAGATACAGTGAATCAGAATTTATCAGACCACACACCAAGAGCTAAAGAAGCTGGATAAAATATTAAAAACAATGGTATACAAGCATCATAGGAACTATGGAGACAGCGGAAATGTAAAGTTCCAAGAACCACTCAACTCCCCCAAAGCGGTAGGTACAGTGAGCTCAACATTCAGGGCTGTTTTTCATCCTGAGACATGTGCAGACCCACATCTGGTGGCACAGAGGCTGAGTAGCTGAGCACGCTTAGCACACTCATGTGACTGGGGAAACAAAAATTGGAGTTCAGGGCTCATCAAGATAGAGGGGTCCTGGAAAACACCTTCAATTTTCTATTGGAACCACTGAAAGCTATAACCTATCAGTAAACGTGAACTATAAATGAACCAGACTTCCTAAAGATTAAAAGCCAAACCCAAATCAGCGTAAACCATGATTTTCTCCTACTTCCTACTAAATGCAAAAGTAAATTCTCTGGAAGAAAATAATATCATCCAGAGCCTAAATGTCAGACATTCCACCAAAATAAACAAGCATATCAAGAAACATGACTAAATAACTGAAAACCCAGAGAATGATAAAATAAAAACAGACCCATTGGAGTTCCAGTTATTTGATTATCTAACATGAACTTAAAAGAAAAAAAGAGTAAAATCAAGCACTGTGATTAATGTGTTCAGAAAATAGAGGACAAGATGGTGAAGTTCAGCAGATAACCAGATATTAAAAAGTATTATATAGAAAGTGCAAAGCTGAAAAATAAAATAATTAAAATTAAGAACTTAATAGTTAGGTTTAAGAGTACAAAAAAAACAAAACAACAACAACAACAACAACAACAAACCAGCCAAAACAGTACATTAGACACATCCTCTTAGAAGGTTAATGAACTACAAGATAAGTCAATAGAAATGAAAGAAAAAGAGACAAAAGTATGGGAAAATGTGTAAGAGACATGTGAAACATGGTGGAAAGGTTCAGCATATTGGTTTTTGAGTCCCAGAAGGTAGGAAAAGAGAAAGGGCGGAAGCCATATTCAAAGATGTAGAAGTCAGAAATTGCCCACAACTGGTGAAAGCCATAAAGTTTCAATTCTATAGTGATACATGGGTTTTTGGTCCAAAAACTTGGGTGAATAAATAATTCCTTTACTAAAGTTGTGTAACATGGAGAAGAAGAGGCTTGAGTTGGGGCAGGATTAGAGGAGTCAAAACTCAGTATTGTGCTTGTTAATGTCAAAATGCCTATTAGATAGTCTAGTAAAAATGTTGCACAGGCAAGTTGATACAGAACAGATGGGTGAAAAAATTAGAACCCATAGTTGTTGTTTTGTTTTTTTTTCATTCTATCTCTACCTATTGGGATGCTTTGTGACAGTAGGGAAATTCCTCTTATTTCCTTCTCTAAGAAAGACTTCTCATTTTTTCTTTTCTTTCTTTTTTTCTTTCTTTCTTTTTTGGGAGGAGGGGAGGGGGATAAAAGCTTCATTAAACTAGAAGACTATTTGAGCACTTAATGTTATTTTGAATGTGTATAGAATACTCTGCAATTGAACTAGCCAAAATATAATGCTTAGAGAACTGGGAAAAAAATATATGAAAAGTAAATATCTCTTTGTATTGGGACTTAGGATTTAATTAATAATATTTGATCATCAAGATAAATGTATATGTTATTTAAACCAGGAGGAGATGACCCAGGAAGTAGACATAGAAGAGTAAAATTTTGCAAAAATTTAGCACTGGCCACACTGATACTTAAGATCCAGTTCTAAGAAGAGATTCCAGCAAAAGAGCCAGAGCAAAAGGCAGCTAGCTGAAATTGGAGAAAAATCCAGGAGAGTGGGAAGTCCCAGAAACCAAATGATACAGCAAAGTTTGACCATAAATACCAGATGCTACTGAAAGGTCAAGATAAAAACGGGATCATCCTTTGGAAATAAAAATTTCCAAAGGGAGTCACTGGTGACTTTGAGAAGAGCTATCTGAATTGAGTGATAGGCATACAATTGTGATGTGAGTGGGTTCATAAGAGGATAAGAAATGTACGCTTCTGGTAATGGTAGGTAGTACAGGCAATTCACTTCCTTCAATAGAAATATTGATGAAATATATGCACAAACTTCTAACAGCCTTAAGGAGCTAACAACATATTGAGTAATTGCAGGTATAAAATATATAGAAAGAGATATAAATCCAGAGAAGGGAGTCTGCAATATGGAGTGGTTTTTGTCCTAGGAGCATTTGTTAATATGAAAGATGTGGCTGAGAGAGTAAGCAGTACATCTCGTAGTTTCAAAGAACTGGGGAACGAAAATTTTAGTCCAGAGTCTGTCAAGGGAGAGAGGCTTGGTAAATCACCATGTGCCTTGGGTTAGTGCCCTGAGGGATACATACTGAAAAAAGGAAGGAGCAGTAAAACATTTTCTGCAGATTTTAAAGATTTTTAATCTATAAAATGGACGGCAGCCCTTGACTCATTTTATCAGTCCAGAAGAATCTCAAGCCCTGAAATCAGATTGAAATGGTCTGGATTGTTATTTTCCCCATGTGTTTGGCAGAAGCAAAGAAACAAATCCTCTCACATGGATAGGTGGATAAGCAAGAGTAGTAAAAGTTTAACTATTTTAAAGGTAGAGTCTAGCTTGTGAATATACAAACAAGTATTCACTGTAGAATTCTATCATTTTTCAGTATTTTTTTCCTTCCTATTTTTTTAATTAAAGTTTATTGGGGTGACAATGGTTAGTAAAGTTACATAGCTTCAGGTGTACAATTCTGTAATACATCTATATATCACATTGTGTGTTCAGTATTTTTGAACATTCAAAACATAAGATGTTGGTAAAAGGAGACAGTTGTCTCTGGAGGTAAGTAATATCATTTTAGGCCTCAAATCATGTTAAAAACTTATTTTTCATATACAGTGCCTACCAAATCAATAAACTATAACTAGGCATATGAGGAATGAACACAACACTTACAAGAACAAGCACAAATAATGGACAGCTGAGACCTACAGACACTGTGCAGAGTGGGAGAACCAGCCACAGATGGCAAAACAGCTATGACTGCTATGTTTGGAGACATAAAAGCTTAGGCAAGAAGTTTAAAATTAAAGTATGATATTGCATACGTGAAAGGAACCAAATGGAAGTTTCAGAACCCAAAACTATGTTAACCAAAATCGAGAATGCAACGGCTGAGTTTAAGAGCATGATAAACTCAGCGAAAGAGAGAAACAGTCAACTTGCTGATAGCTAAGCATGAACGGCAGACACTGAAGCACGGGATGACAGAAAGATGAGGAAAAATATATCAAAGCTAGTGAAAGAGAGCTCAGTGACTTGGCCTGCCATGTATTCAACTGGGGACCGAAAAGCAGAGGAGGTAAAGAATGTAGAAGATGTAATATTTAAAGTGACTGTGGATTTAACTTTTCCAAAGGTGATGAAAGTTTAACAAATCTCAAGTCACAGAAAATAAAGATAAACCTAGGCCTTGATGCATCATAGAAAAACTGCTGTAAACCAAAGAGAAAACCGTTGATGGGCAGATAATGGTGGGAGGGGCCGACGAATCTCCAGAGCATTAGACTGATAGCTGCTTGTGAATAGCAACAAAGCTAGAAGATGGATAGCATATCACTAATGTACGAAAAAGCAACAACAAACAAACAAAAACCTGCCAACCGAGAGTTCTTGATCCAGTGAAAAATCCTTCAGAAATGAAGGTCATACAAAATATTTTCAAACAAAACATGAGAGCAATTGCTATCATAAAACCTGCATTAAAATAAATAATTAAGGGTTTATTTTTCAGGCAAAAGGAAAATCATTCCAGTTGGAAGATGAGACGCAAGAAGAGATGGAAGGGAATGAAAATGATAAAATGAAGGTAAATATAAATGAGTAATAATAGGAATGAACAAAAATAATAAAAATGTACTGAGTGGATAAAAAAACACATAGAGATTTAAAACACACAGTAGTAACCTAAATGGGGAAGAGGATAAATTAAGTTCTTGCTTTTTCCAGGATAAGGGGATGAGTACCAATTAACATGATTTTTTGTTTTTTAATGTAAAGGTTTCCCATATAGTTTTTTTTCTTTATGTAGTAGCTTTATGGACTTAGTTTAAAAACAGTTTGATTGAGGTATAATTGACATACATTAACTTGACACATTTTATAAAACTTGACATATATATACACACACACACACATACCCATGAAACAATCGCCACAATCAAGATAATGAATATATACATGTACCCCCAAAGTCTCCTCAGGCCCTTTGTAATCTCCCCTTCACACCACTCGCAGGCAACTACTGATCTGCTTTCTATCACTATAGATTATTTTGCCTTTTCTAGGCATTTATATAAATGGAACCATACAGTATATGCCCTTTATTCCAGGCTTCTTTCATTCAGAATCATCAATTGAAGATTTATCCATGTTGTTACACATAATAGCAATTTATTCTTTTTACTGACAAGTTGTAGTCCATCATATGGATAGCGTACAGTTTGTTTATTCATTCACCTATTGATGAATAAATATTTGCTTTCCAATTTTTGGTTATTTCATATAAAGCTATTGTATGCAAAACATTTGCATACCAGTCTTAGTATTAACATACGCGTATGCTTTCATTTACCTTCAGTAAATACCTAGAAGTAGAATGGCTGAGTTGTAGAGTAGGTATATTTAACTGAAAAAACAAACGAACAAAAATTGACAAACTAATTTCTAAAGTTGTTGGACCATTTTACATTTCAAGGAATGGTAAACATGACACGAGCTGCTGCTGGTGTAACATGGCACACTGTTTAACAGCAAACTTTTTTGTTATAAGTAAGAAACATACACCCCAACATAGCTATAAAAAGTTTGGTATGGTAAATACACGAACCAGTAACACAGTTGTTTATTATCATTATCAAGTTCATGTACTGTACATAACTGTACGTGCTATGCTTTCACACAACTGGCAACGCAGGTTGGTCGACACCAGCTTCACCACAAACAAACATGTGAGTAATTCATTGAGTTTTGATGATATGACAGCTATGACATCACTAGGTGAGAAGAATTTTTAGCTCTATTATAATCTTATGGGACCACCTTTGTAGATGCGATCTGAAATGTCATTATGTGGCATTTAGTTAAGATAGATACACTTAGGGACTCTACAAGGAAGAGCTTTTTAACAAGTAAAACTCTGAAAATGAAAACAATCTTCTAAGTTCTCTGATGCTGTTCTTGTTTATTAGGAAGCTGGATGAGACTTCAGTAGGGATATTGCAGAGAGTATCGGGATGAATTAGCAACATCTAGAATGACTTCTAACCCTAGAATTTTATAACTCAATAATCCTAGATCAGAATTTTAATGCTTTTTACAAAAACGCTATTGCAAGTTTATACCATGATGTTTACAGCAGCAAACACACCAGCCATATCAGAGTAGTCCCGAGTGTTAATTACCTTACAGCTCTTTTCTAAATTTTGGTAGAAATCACTGATAAAACTTACTTCCCACAGGGATGTTTTACTTATCTTGTCATTGATGAAATCTAAAGTCATGTTAATAAGACTCTGGGTCAGTCACCATAATGTTGCATACGGTACTTAAATACTTAAAAGTCTGTCACTTAGCTTCTCCTTTTGGAGTCAGGATGCTAAATGAATAAAAAGCTCAAGGAAGTTGAACTGGTTTCTCCACATCCCTGGATTTGCTCATGACTTCTTGAACTTTTCTCACCCGTTATACTCACTTTCCATATCATGTTTCTTCTCTTGAGACTGGCTCCATTTCTATACTGCTTTTCATATTTCTTCCCACTTTAACAGATTTTAAATTAAGCAACAGCAAAAACATGGTATTTAAACATTTCTCATCTGCATTTCTTGAGAATCAGCACATTCTCAATGTCTCAATGTCTAACTTACCGGCCTTAATATTTACTATCTCTTACTTGAGCTGTGTTCCTTTAAAATTGTATCTCATTTCTGTGGGTTCATGGGTATATGACTTCCTCATGTTCCTATTAAATTTGGCTCTATATCAGTCCATAAAGATATCTAAGTGGTTCTAACGTCTTGATAGAGAATTTGTGAATTCCTCTACGAGGTGTGACCAAACCTATGGGTGAATGTTTAAACAAACAAAAAAATTTATTACAGTAAAAGACACATTGCCATTAATCCCCCTCAAAATACTCCCCTTAGCTTTGAACATAATTATCCCACCCTTCTTGCCACTTTCTGTCCTCTTTCGTGTCTACCTCGATGTCCTGAATCATTTTGATTTGGGGGAAGAGCCAGAAGTCACACAGTGCCAGATCCAGTGAATAAGGTGGACGAGGACACACCGTAATGTTTTTATTTGACAGAAATTGCCGGATACCAGAAGCGATGGGTGACACGGAGCATTGTCATGATGGAGGATGAAGTAAAGATACTCACAAAACAGGACTTCCAGAACTGCTTCAGAAAGTGGCAAGAATGATGGGATAAGTGTGTTCAGAGCAAGGGGGGAGTGTTTTGAGGGAGATTAATGGCAAGTGTCTTTTACTGTAATAATTTTTTAAATATAATTTAAACATTCACCGTACTTTTTGATCACACCTCGTATTTTCCCCCCTGGCCATGGATGGTTCTTTTCTTTGCAAACAAAAGCTTTGTTAGCTCAGTGCGGAGAGAAGGTGAGTCACAAAGTTAAGCTCTGCAAACCACTGTAGTCAGAGGACCTTCAGGGCTCTGTGTTCCATGTCTGAAAACCACTGTGGGCCTCATGTCTTATCTCTTTAGAAACATCTAAGCATTGCGACAATGGTTAATGTCAAGGCTAGCTCCTTCCCATCTGAATCCTAGTACTGTATCAACAGGATTTATACACACGGGTATCACATTTGGCCATCTTTGGTGATTTATGATTTGTTCAGATTGTCATGCTTAGTGTCACCTATGTTTCCTTAGTTACAATTCTTACTGTCGTTCAGCTATAGTTCAAAGAAGCTTAAGAAAATATTTGCTCTCTTCATTTAAATATTTTTATTTCAGCAAATAGATATTTATTATATTTTTTATTATTTTACTTATTACTTTATCAAACTTAAATTTTTAGTATAGCAAGAATAATTATATATTGTTAATACTGAGATACCCTTCAAGCACAATGAAAGATACATTTAAGGATGAATTCTTTTTAGATTAGAATTTGTTTTTACCTACACATACATTTTAATATTACCACAGGTATGTGTGCAGTCTTAAGGAATCCTTCCTAATCTTTTTCTAAATTTACTTCAAAATCTCAGGTAATTAGTTGAAAGTATGCTGTTATAATGGTTAATATAAATCTTAAATGGTGCCCAATATTTTAAACAACATGCTAGTAACCCATCAAATGATATTTGTAGGAAATATTAACACCTAAAATATCATATTATTAAAATTTTTACATGATCCAGCTCTATAAAATTTCACAGTTCGAAAGATATGAATTACTAAAAGCAGTTATTTTAATAACACACATACTAAATTATCTCTAAATTCATCTGTTTATAATTTCACAAATTAGGTCATAAACACCTGCATTATAATTTTGCTAAATGAATTTGGATTGTATATATTATAATAAATCACAAAACATTCAAAAAGACATTACAAAATGCATGGGTGTTTTATTGTAACCCAACATTGTGTAGAATTTGGTATAACACTAACTATGTTTTGGGTTTCTTCCAAGAGAGGTTAGTTACTAGAAATCCTGGAAGGAATTTATTATGACCTGGTCCTACAGCATGCACCCCGAGGGCACTGTCAGAGCAATAAAGAACAATTAAAAATCAAGAAGTGATTATATTAATTCTATAACCCCAAACTGTAATATTGTAAAGATTTTGTAGGGTGTCAGATGGGCACTCGTCTTATTAGGGAGACCACTTCACAGACGGTGTAGATGCCTGACCACTGCACTGTACACCTGAAGCTGAAGCTGAATAATACTGAATGTCAACTACAAATTAATGGATATATAGTCATGGGATATGGAGTACAGCATAGGGAATAGAGTCAATGGAATTGTAACAGCTGTATACAATGTCAGAGAGGTAGTAGATTGGGGGAGAGGGGTTATCACTTTGTGAGGGGTGTAAATGTCTAACTAGTACATTGTTTTATATAACTGAAACTAATAAAAAAGAAAGTCAAGAAGTGGTTAGAAAAGCCAATACAAATAAAGTGGACTTGGTAGTCATTTTATGTTAAAGAGACCACAGCCATGTGAGTAGCTGGGTTTCCTAGACCAAAGAGCAAATGAGGCTTTTTCCTATCTTCATTTAATAAATTGTGTTTCCTGAATAAATAAAAGCTGAATGAACTTTCAGCAAGAAGGTCATTTTTCACAGGGACTGCTAAAGAACATTCTTTCCCTTGGGATAGGTAAAAAGAAGGTAATTCAAACATTTTTGTGCTTTATGATTTGCAATCAAATTTGAAAATCATGAGTCAATGCAAATATCTAGTACTCTAATGGGTGTAATAAAAATGAACTCAAAATTGTATAACTCAAGACTCTGGAACGGTATATCCCAAACGATGTCAGATGTGGCTACTTAAATTTTAATTTTAATAAAATAAAATTAGAAATTAATTTGCTCAGTTGCATTAGCCATAGTTCAAGTGCTCCATAGACAAATATGGCTACTGTATTGGACGGTACAGATACAAAACATTTCTATCACCACAGAAAGTTCTATTGGATAGCACTGCTCTAGACTGTCAGAGAGGAAAGGTATGTACATATTAAAGGGAAAAAGAGCCTCCACCCTGTGCATAAACTACAAACATAGCCCAACTGGTTCTTCTTTTCTTCCTTTTTTTCTCCTTCAATTTGTATTTAACCAGAAAATCCATACATTCCAAAAAGTCATTCTCTGGTCCTCTTGAAAAAAACATAGTGTATTTCTGTTGGGTGCAAGCATTACTGACAAAAACTGACCAGTTCTTCAAAAAAACAGACCCCAAGTTTACTAACTGGCAAGCTACCAAAAGGTGGACCAGTATCAGAGTAGCAGCATTGACTGACACTAGATTTTTATAGTTGGAAGGAGGGGGAAATCATCAAGACACATGTATATGGGTGCTGAGATGGGTAGCTTGGTTATTGAGAATGGATTGGATCTCTCGATGGGACTGCCTTCGCTCAGTCTGTCTTCAGAAAAAGTTCTACATAGTCAACCAGGAAGAGATGGAGCCAAATAATCCTGTTCACGCTGGCACATCTGCATGCTCATGACTCAGGGGGGCAAGTGACCCAGAGAATGGGTTGGAGAGGGGGTTGAAAAGACAGCATGTTTCTTTGAGACAGAAAAAAATGTGAAACCATCTAAACGCCGACTCAGAAGCCATGAAAACCACAGTGACTCAGCAGGAAAAGTGCTTATTTGAAGAATCTCTAAATTGGAGACTCTCAAACTCTGCATTTGATTAAGCCCACTTAAGAAGAAAACACCCTCATTTTGTGTTGGTCTATTATCTTCAAATAATTAAAATGATATCATTACCACTTATAAATGTTATATCTCCCTTAAAGATTACATTTGAAAAAACGCTTAAATGATACCATGCTGCCATAAAAGGCAGTTTCTCCTCTCACTGAAATAATATCCCCTTAGGGTCAGATTTACATCTCATGCAAAGCCATGGGAGAATTAGACTCCAAGAAAGCAGAGAGAATCCTCATAGAGTTACATAGGATGAAAATTTGGCTCAGACATTATTTTTTAGATGGAGGCTGATAAACAGAATAAAAGTTAAAATATACAGAAATGGGGATCCAAGGTAACAATGCCAAAAGAAAGAAGCCTTTTGTTGTTGTTGTTGTGTCCGTGTTGTTTTTTTCTCCTTTCTTTGTGCTATTTGGACCAGCTCTCGCCTGGTCTCTTTTCCGCCTGTGCTCTTGGAGCTTGCTAATATGAAAAACTAGGAATTCAAATAAAAATAAAATGGTTCCTTGTCCTATTTACCTTTCATAATAATGAGCTCTGAGTTGCATATGCTATGTGTCTCAAACTGTGACCTGAAAGACCAGCCTTTGGGCTGAAATTATTCCATGGGACATTCTAACCACAGGGCAGCAAGTACACAGAATGCCTCTTCTCTCTGCAAGAGACATCATCCCTGTGCTGTGGCATCTTCATGTTTAGAAAACCAATGAGGTCTCATGCTCATTAGAATTGCAAATGTAAACCTCAAGATGTGTATGTTGCAAGTGTACAAGTGATGTCGTATTTCATTTCTTCTTACAATTACTTCCAGGCTTATATTTTCTTTCTTTTACTCTATCTTTGCTTTATGTCTATCGCAGAATATTCTAGTATATTTCCATGTTAATTCCAAAGACAGGTTAACTATACTCTGTTTTACTTCTTATTATTCAAATAGTACCTAACAGCTCTTTCTCATTTAAAAAAAATCAGACTGTGCCATTCTCTCTCACTCTGTGAAAAACATAATTTACTTTCCAGTTGCATGTAGTATTTCTACATTACATATTCTAGGCTGCTCCTCTATTACTTTTGGATTGATATTATTTGGCTGAAATTCAATCCCACAGCCATAAACCCAACATATAGAATGAGGGAAGTGTTGTTTTATAGATGCATTAGGCATATTTTCAGATATTCCTAAAATGCTAATTGCTGATTTTAGAGACATAAAGCTAATGAATCCCATGAAGTCTGTAAAAGTATTACTCGTAGCTCAAAACGCTGCCTTATTTCTGTTGCTGCAGTGTCTCTGTGTGATTTCTAGTCTATGACCTGTGGTTGGTACAGTTCAAAATCCCAGGTGGTTTTCTGATGAAGAAACTGATTGAGGTCCAGCTTGCAACCTGAAAAACCACACCACTGTGTTCAGAGAATTCATACACACCATGCTCAGGACACTGTTCTAACATGTCTTACTGTTTTCTTTAATTGCCATACTAATTCTCTATTGTCCCATTTTGCAGGCAAAGAAACTGAGCCCTGGAGCCATTAAGTACCTTGACCAGGGTCTCAGCTAGAGAACAGCAGAACCACATTTGGCTCTGAGAAAATATGACTTCAGAGAGTCCATCACAATGAGAAGAAATGTACACCTGGCTGTTTAAACCATCATGGGGCAACAGTAGGGGCATTTTTGCATTTAGTTGCTAATTGCTATTTAAGTCTCCCTGACAGCCACAACACAATGGTGGCTTGTTTGTTTAAAGGGATGGATTGGACACCTGCCATGTGCTCAGCCCTGTGTCAGCCCTGTGTCAGGTATTTGGTCACTTCATATGATTAGCAAGAAACCTTTAAAATGTTGTTTGATCTACTATTATGCCAAAATAAAGCCACTTCACTTTTGATATTCAAGTTTCTTAAACTAAATTGTGTTGGAATATATCTGAAAGAAGAGATCATTGCAAAATAAAACTAAGATTTGAAGCAAATGAATAACTGAATTGAAAGATCAATTGCTCACTTTCAACATTTGTCACAATATGGAGAGATTTGAGATCTACTTGTATAAGCATATATTATTATGATAATATACAGAGGATGCTAAAAAATGTATACACATTTTAAGAAAGGAAAACTGTATTAAAACTGTTATACTCAATATATACCGATAACAAAAGATGAATACAAGTGACGTTTCACTTCTGCAATTACAAAGGTGCTCAAAGTGGTTACCATCAGCGTGATTTTAATACAGTTCTTTTCTTTCTTAAAATATGTGTACATTTTTTGGCACCCTTTGTATAATATGTTAAAAAGGCGACTCAAAATATTTTTCAAAATAGAAGATAAAGTCCCTTCTCCCTCCCTCCCTCCCTCTTTCTCTCTATCCATTCATCCTTCCATCTATCCATTTTATTTTTATACAAGCATCTTTGTAGAGAATTATGATTTTTGTCACCTTGTGCCATGGATTTCTAATAGCTTCAAATCTCTTTTTGTGGATAGACTTCAATCCCTGATAGCTATGTGGCATCATTAAATTTTTATTGCTCTGCTTGATGGGTGACCCAAGGAAAAGATGACGGAGAAGGAAGTTGTTCTCCATTGGAATGCTGTGGTTCAGTTTTCTTCTCTTCAGCTTCACAGAGACCCTCTAACAGGAGCACTGAGCCATCAGGCTTCCCATCCATCTACCCCAGTGCAGCCTCTGGTCAATTCTAGAACCACCACCATGCTCTCGTTAGAGGTGATTATTCCACAGAACCAGTCTGGCTGACCAGGTGGAGCGAGAGTGTGGCTACCTGCCCCCGCCTGGGGGAGGGGACATTAGGAGGAGGCTACGGGTGTGGCTTCAACAAAGACTCATTTGGGTGAAGGAAGGGACTGAGGGAAATCCAGGAGATGGTGGTGGCAGGTAAGGTAACGTGCTCATGTATCAGGAAGAGAGGAGGAAACTGTACGTGTGTCCAAAGGCGGTAGGCAGTCACTCCTATCTTCTCACTGTGGGGAACTACAAGAGGCATTTTCCATCTTTGTTAGAAAGTGGGCCAGGACCAGACTTGGTTACCCCTCTAAAATGGAACCTTACAAGCAGGAACACTGAAACATTCCTATTTGCGTCTGCGAGGCCACCATACAGTCCAGCACAGTTGTTGCTCAATATGTGATTGTACAATGAAGGGCAAAGTAAGTCGATGAATTTGTACGTTGCAGGGGGTGCTGGAGCACAGGGAATATGTCTTAGGAGACATTCCTAAGTATAGTAAATGCACTGCAGGAGGGGCTGGTGTGTGGGTGCGCCTTGAGGGAAAGCCTGAGACAGAGATGAGTATTAGTGTGTGAGAACAATCTGGAGAACCTGCCTGCATTCACCTTATGCCCCACTCTCCCACGCCATCCAATTTTCGAGGACTACAGGTGACAATCACGAGGGTGTGGGTAGGACTATCACAGAAAGAGAGTAGAGATTTAGAGGTATCTTAATGTATCCACCCACTCACTAGTTCCCTCATTCATTTATCTATTCATTAATCCACAAAATACTTATAGAGACCTACTACTATGTGGTCCAGTAACTATTCTAAGGACTAGGGATACAAAGTTGAATAAGATGCCATCGTTGTCCTTAGAGTGCCGTCAAGGAAAGAAAATATATAATGACTATATGTAAGTGCCAGGACAAAGAAATGGAACTAACAAAGGCTATTATGGGACCACAAAATGGAGCCACCTACGATAGCCCTGGGTATCAGAGAAGACTTCCTGGAGGAAGTGATGCCTCAGTTCGGTGCAGAATGTTGTCTGCCTTAGTCAACTATGTATGTAAGAGGAGAGAAAAAGTAGGAGGGTAGAGGACAACCCCCACAGAAGTTAGACGTATGCCAAAGTACAGTCCTGACAGAGCAAGCATATCTGGAAAATGACATGAGGTACGAAATGACAGGAGATGAGGCTGAAAAAATGGGCTGGGGCCAGAGATCCTCTAGTCAGAGAAACTAGAGCAGTGGGAAACAACTCAAGTGTTTCAGAAATGTGAGCTAATCGAATGTCCATACAGGGGGCTCTCTGGTTGTCTGTGTGGAGGATGGTGAGCCGTCCTTTGAGAGATGATGAAGGCTTGTCCCTGGGACCAGGTAAGGGCAAGAAAGGCTGAAGCAGTAAGGCTGTCTCTGCTTTCCGGCTCAAATCACTGAGTCAGTGATGGTGCCTCAATCTGGGCAAGAGAATCCAGAAGAAACTAGAAGAAATTGGTTCTGGAAGACGGTGACAAGTTCAGTTTGGGAGACATGGAATTTGAGGGGTTTGAGCAAAATCCAGATGATGTGCAGGAGTTAGTTAGATAGAAGCATCCAGAGTGGACACTTCTAGAAGAGTATCAGTTGTAAATAGTTAGAATGTACCCCCACGGAAACGGTGAGTGGATCATCGTGCAATCCAGAGGCAGTGGGAATAGTTAGGAGAACCTTAGGGAACATTGGGAGAAGGAAAAGGGACTGTCTAAGGACAGAAAGAATAGTCTGAGAAGCATTAGGGACATCATGCACGTATGGTGACAGGGAAGTCTTCTCCACACCTCCCCTTTACATGTTTTTTTAAATGTGATCCTGGTACATCCTAACCATATCTTTTATTATCATTGTCTCCTGCATAGTACTGATGACATTGATATCCTTTCCTCTGCATCTGTCTTTGCCCACCAGAGTAGTAGATCCTACTCAACTGGGACCGTGTTTTAGTCATCGTTGCATCTCCAGTTCCTAGCACAGAGGACATACCTAGGATATAGCAAGCCTTTGCTATGTTAGGCATTCAACACACACACAACACATACACACAGATACGCACATGCTCCTCTGTTTCAGATTTGAAACTATTTCGGCTGTAAGTTATAGAAACCCAACTTGAACTTGAAAGAAACTGGCTTATGGCATCCAAGGAATTGCTGAACATTCAAACTCTGCAAATGATAGGGGAGAACATAGGCTTTAGAAACAACAGAATTTGGAAACCGAAGGCCGTCAAGGTACTTTTTTATCTTTTATTTTTTGTTGCATTCTCTCTCTAGATGGTTATTAGTTTTCTTAACATATCGGGAAATGTAACCACCGATAACTCCTCCATTTTGCATTTTGTACCTTTAACGACTGAACAGAATCTGATCTGTGACTTGCACTTGTCACAAATCCAAAGCTGAGATGAACTGCCCATCTTTGGACTCACTGGCTGTGACCAGGGGATCAATGAAAGTGTTACAAAATGTCTGTCCTCACTGAAAGATGAGGGAAATTCTTCTTCTCACATGTTATATTGATCAGATTTAAGTTCTTAGCACTCAGAGGTAGCAAGCCACCAGGTAGCAAGTTCAGTCACACAAATCCCATTGGGTTTGTCACCCCATCACCCTCGTCAGACTTCACAGCTGCCCAATAGGTAGGACCTCAGGGAAGACCTCGTCTGAAAGCCGAGTAACCGGGGGCTCAACGTGCCCAGGCCACCATGTTGTCATGGCTGACAGATTAGATTTATGCCTTTCCCTTCACTTTAATTTACTTCACATACATTTTGTGGAGAAATAAAAACAGACCTGGGCTCTGAGGCTCGCAATCCCTGCACGCTTTGTCTTCGGACTAGGATTAGATTTTCCCTGAGAGCAGTTACGATCGGTGTAGAAGCATCATCTTTTTGTATTTTTCTTAGGGTGGGAAGGACTGCCCATTGATGCTTCTTTGCAGATGTAGCCTATATTCATGACATGGGAAACGGACCAGCCTGCTTTTACAGGCGGTCCCTTCTCTGTTTCCAAGCCTCCCACTTGTGGCTTCCAGCTTTGAATCCCATCTTCATGAAGGTGTCACGACCACCTCGATGCCACAGACACCAGGGCAGGTTTGACCTACAGCACCTTCTGGAGAATCTGCCCCAGATCTTTCTTTGAAGTGTCTAGGAGTGACTGTGGTGTGACTTTGTCCAGGAACTCGAGTTCAGAGTGATTTAGGTCAGCGGTTTTCTGTGGAATCCTAGGGGAGAAGGGAAGCCCAGCCCGTGGAACTCTGGGCCTCCTGCCTTCATTTCAGCCATAGCAGCTCCAGAGTTCTCTGTTTTATAGTTTGGGGTGCTAAATGAGGTTACGTGTGGAATTGTTGGAGAAGAAAAAAAAAATGTTTGAAAAGCACTGTTTAGACCAACAGGTCGAGGACTTTAAAAACTAGGCTAGCGGATTCGAATCGTGTCTTTCCATTAACTTTAATTTACCTCTAATACATGTCGCAGAGAAGTGAAAACAGACCTTGTAGCTGAAGTAAAGAAATACTGTCTGCTTTCCTTACCTACATACCATTCATTGATCTCCACAAGTAGTGTATAAAAAACAATATAAACGGAGCCACTTTAAAATGGAGTGGGAGCTGCCATCCCAGAGCAACAGCCTTGCACATCTTACATCTCAAACCTTTGGAAGGCTAAAATGGGGCAAAATAACCTCTGGATTGGGCCTAAAGCAGCACTGCATCCCAAACAACTGTTTGCAAAGATAACAAGATAGCAGATATTATGACGACCAAAATGAAAATCGTCAACATTGTTTAGAATCACTAGGTTAGCTTATCTGCACCTATAGAAATTCCTTCCTTCTATTAATGGAATTGTTCCTGTTCCCTTTCCTCATCAATACCCCTCACCTTTGTCTCCTAAGCAGAACACTATTGGGGCTTCTTCCTGAATCAGTGCATCTCAAATAGCTACTCTTTTGGATCTCAAATGAACGCTTGTTGCCTCTCACTTCGGCCTATTATTTGTAGGTTAACAGTGTGAAGAGAAGAATAAGGTATCTTGCTCTGTTTGGCTCTGAATGTTGGCCTGCATTTTAAAAATTTCTTTTGGCTCTGGTTGAGGCTAGAATCTCCCTCAAGCTCATTTGTCCTTGTAGAAAAAATATTTAGGACTTGCTACTTTGTAGCTTACACGTTTTCTAACCACTGTCGTCGACCTCTGTGCATCTAATAAGAATCGGTGGAATAACTGAGGGTTTTTGTTGTTGTTGTTGTTGTTGTTGTTCTGGTTTGTTTTTCTGTCTTTTTTCAAATTAGTGATGAGTTTTCAGGATCAGGGCTCGGAACTCATCAAGATACAAATTTTCCCTCTGGTTATCTTGGTAAGGTCAAGAAGGTCTAGATAAGCATGTGGCTTTACCAGGATGATGGGTTATTTTCCGTGGAAAACTAGAGCATTCTGCTAGGCCAGCAGCTTCCTTCTGCTTTTCTCTCCTCCCTCACCCCAGCCTCAGCCATTGTGTAATTGGGTTTAAAAAAAAAAAGAAAAAAAAAAAAAAAAAACATGGAGAAGTTTCTCAACTGCCCTAACACACGGGGAACTTGTACTGCATCCAGAAATCCAGCAAGTCCTTCGGGAACCTGGCAGACAGATTCTGGCGTCAACAGGGCACCAAGCTCCAGATCCAGCAAAAGGTCTACAAACAACGGAGCTGTCCAAAAGGCTGGGAGGCTCTGATAGCTGGGCCTGCTACAGATAGCACTCAAAGTCTAGGCTGGCTCCTATCAGTTATATCTATAAGCTTTATTTAGGCCACCCATTAACGAGGTTCTGCTGTGTGCTTGAGGAAGCCTTTTCTTTTTCTTTCTTTTTTTTTTTTCAAATTTAGTTTTACTGGCCATTGCATCTTAGGACCATTATGCCCTATCCAAGTTGCTAATGGACTGAACTAAAGTAACCTTGAAGAAACAATATAAGTATAGCGGGACCTAATATTAATGGTTTGGACTTCAAAGACAAGTTTCAAGTCAGTTTCCTTTGAGTGCCCTCCCTCCAAAATGACTGCTCCTTCCCACTTTTTCCAAGACCACCCCCCAAGTCCACGTGGTTACTACAAGGGTTTGCCATGTCCTTATATGACCCCTAGCAGTGGTTAGGGACGGAAGGCATAGAGCCCATCGAGGTAGCCCGTCCACTAGCTGGGGTTGATTAAGTGGGGGAAAGATAACCGGATTCAAGTCTGTGTATTGGGCTAATTGGAACTCGAAATCGTCAGAGATGCAGAGAGGTCCCTCCTCTGTGAATAGCAGACCGATTACTGGGGGCCATTGGTGGCTGTTTTGTGTGTGTCATTTTAAGAAGTTATTTTGTATCAAAGGAAAAGTAAATGGATGTGCAGGGTGCAGCAGATACTGGGGAAAAGTGAGGAGAATGGTTTCACTTGTCGTGGGACCAGCTCCATCTCTAGCCTTCCCTGCCCTCGCATATGCAATTTCTTGCTTTTTTGTTTTGGGGGTGTGTGGGTTGTGTTTAAATACGTTTTTTTCAGCTAACTGCAGTTTGGCTTCTGTAACTCGTATCCGAAAAGTCCTACAGTCTACACTTTTGAGAAGCTCTTTGGGGGAACTCCTTTCAGAGGCCACATGATAACTATCAATCAGGCAATTACTACTTATTTGACTATGAAGACAAATGTGAAGTGAAACAGTCTAGGTAAGAAAAAGACAGCATTATGAATTTGATGAAGTTTATCATCACATTCCATACTCCGTTCCTTTGAGAAGTTCATTTTCCTGTGCATTTGACCTAGGCTTACGTTACGAGAATTGATTGAAATGGACTTTCCAGCATCTTTTTCTCAGGTTGATTTAGTAAAAAAAACCTAAATCAAATACGCTTAAGCAAAGAAAGGAATGTATTATTGCATATAGCTGAAAAGTCTAGGGTATATCTAGTAAGAGTAAAAAAATGCTCAACTGATGTCATCAGAATTGGCTCCTCTCCAGCTCCCAGCTCTGTTCTTTGTATTGGTTTAATTTTAAGCAGCCTCTCTCTTCTTAACGGCAACATGGATACAAGTCGCTCTAGGTCGCAAGTTCTCAGTAGTTGGTGAATTTGTCCTCCATGGGGCATTTGACAATGTTTGGAGACAGTTTTGATTGTCACAGCTGGGGGTGAGGGTGGGGAGTGCTGCTGGCATCTAGCAGGTAGAAGCCAGGGATGCTGGGAAATATCCTACAACGCACAGCCCCTCCCCCAACAAAGAATCATCTGGCCCCCAAAACCAATAGTGTTGAAGTTAAGAAACCCTGCTTGAGGCATTCGATCACCAATGAAAGAGAGCTTCTTTTTCCGGAGAGTTCTAATGAAAGTCTGGGACTTGCTGTCCCTGGTTGGCACATCCCTGAGGAAGTCACAGTGGTCAGAGTGTTGTCGTGTCCTCACAGGCAGGTCTGGGTCCAATACCCCTCTGGTTCCATGGCAAGGGATTATTTCCACCCAAATCCCATGGACTGAGGGTGCAGGCAGAGTAGTTCCCCAAAGGAAAATCAGAATGTTCTTGCCAGAAGAATGGTAATGGATGCATGGCAGTCACAAACAAGAGCTGCCTACTAGAGTTTCCTGGTTGGTAACCAGTGATTCTATTAAATCCATGCAAGTGAACACGCCCATATGAGAGAACCGGAAGAGAAGGATGCTCCAGCCACCATCTTCATTTTCCTCTGGTTGGCAAGGGACATCTAGTGACAGTGTCCCTTTGTTTGTTGCTTAACTTGGAAGAGTAACACTAGAGGAAGAAGTTCAGAGTTAGGAGTGGTAGATCAGCGGGGTGGAATTGAGGGGGCTGAGGTGGTTTTAGAGGGGTTTTTTCATTGTCATTGCCTGCTTTCTTCTCTGTCTACACTAAACTGTATCACACCCATTGTAGTGGGAATAAGATGCTAAGATTCAAGATTCTAAGATTCCCAAGACTTCCTGCTCTGCTACACACAGCCTGCATAAGTCCTATGAACAGGATGGATTCTACTCCCATGTTTAGGTTCCATTACATGCACAACTGACCTTAAAATGGGGAGTTTATCTGGATGGGTCTGACCTAATTACATAACCCAGACGCATGACCTAATCACAGGAGCCCTTTAAAAGCAGAAAGTGTTTTCCAGTTGGTGGAAAAGAAGTCAGAGATTCAAAGCATGAGGTCCTGAAGGCAGTGTTGTGGGCTTGGAGACAGATGGGGCCAGGAGGCAAGGGTTGTGAGTGGCCTGTAGAAACTGAGTGTCCCCTGCCTGAGAGCCAGCAAGGAAATGCAGTGTCAGTCCTACTGACTGAAGGAGATGAGTTCTGCCAATAATCACGAACTTGGAAGACAACTCTAAGGCCCAGATGGGAGCAGCCACACCAGCCAACACCTTGATTTCATCCCAGTGAGACCCTGAGCAGAGAATCCAGCCACACGGTGTCTGGACTTCTGACCTAGAGAAACTGTGAGAGGATACACTTTTGTTGTCTAAACAGCTAAGTTTTGGGTGATTGCTTATGCAGCAATACGAAATGAATCTACTGATATATTAGCTCAAGACTGTCCATTTCCATTGTCCCTTAATGCTCAACCATTGTGTGACAGAATGGCAGGTGTTGCAACCCCACAAGCATCAGTACACGTTGTGGGAGGGCAGATTAAATTAGGTAAAATGTTACTTGATTGGAAAAGACAACGCATGGACTCAGCGTAGGAAGGACAACAGCTGTTTCTCCCAGCTGTGAATTCACCAGTGGATCATTAGCAGCTTTGTTCTGACTCCTTCTGGCCCTTTTCCCTCCCTAAACTCCAGCCACAATACATTAGCCTCAGCTCTCTGAATGCGCTTCGCCATCTCACACCTTCCTGCTCCGGGGTCAAGCTCTTTCTTCTGCCTGAGCTGGTCTTCATCCCTAACTTTACCTGGTGAACTCTACTCTTCCTTCAAGATTTGGCTCAAGTGTCATTTCCTCTGTGAAGAACTTCAGTTCTCCAGACCTGGGTACAATAAATGTCCTTCACCTCTCTGTGTTTCATATCTCCCTGGTTGACAACAGGATCTTGAGAGCAGGAACTCTGGCCTTATTGCTTTGGGTAATTCCCATGAATCCTGAACCCAGGCCCTCGACACCTTGGGAGTCGACCAGAAGTCTGCCCCAAGTCTTGACACGTTGTCCCTACAGCAGGTCATCGGTTGGGATGGCTCAAGTGGGCTTTGCTTTATCATGTCTCTTGGCAGCTTTGGGTGAAGGCGCTTATGTCCCTGGTGGGATGGAGGTCTCACCATCCTGGCTGACAGCATTCCCCACTGGGCTGCAGCTTGGACGAGTTGTTGACCAAGGGCTTCTTTCCTGGCCGTCACCGAAACTGTCAACAAAATTGATTTTTTCTGTAAAAGTTTACAATTCCTGGGCAGCAACTTCATCATAAGGCACACAGTGTGCACAGCACCAATTTGTTGAATAAATAGAAGACAGCAGAGCACGATTCCATAAAGAATTTCTTATGCTCGCTCACCTGTCAACACAATGCTGGTGTTTACATATTTGGAAAGTATAGTTTATCTGCACCCTGGGACCGAGGGCTGGAAACGACAGGATGCCTCTCTGAGAGGGGCTGAGAAACCTGCCAGGTCCAGATGTTATTGGGGGAAATCCCAAACACCAAGCTGGCTTGCAAGAAGGATATTTACTCTATTGCGCTATCCCATCTGTTGACTATGCTCAGATTGCACTACTTGTGAGAAGAGACTGGTCTCATTCTTGGAACCGAGAAAAACGGTCAGCTCAGGTTGTTTACTGCACTTGGAAATTACCTCAAATACAGTAGCAAAATCTAGCATCCCATTTTCAATCCATTAATTCATCATTCAACAGCTATTTATCGAGTGGCCACTATAGGAACACAACAGGGAGGACGTGTCCGGTGTCTTGGAGTTTACCTCCAGTAAGGGAAACATCTGCATTAATATAAAGGTGCTACTGCAATGGGTACTGCAGAAGAGAGGCTCCCAGGGTTATGAGCGATCATAAGAAGATTTGACTGAGTCAAGGAGGTGAAGGGAAGCTTCCCCGAGGAAGGTGAAAAGAAGAAGGAAACGCATTCCAGGCCAGTAGAAGAAAGCATGTAGAACTTGTGCAGAGGACATGATGCAGAGATCTCAAGGTGCCCAGACAAGGCCATGTCCTGGAGTGCAGGAGAGGACGGGGCAGGAGGGCAGCATGAGAAGGGGCACAGAGCGGTGGGGGGTATGGGAGAGTCGGACTATGTCAGAGGTTTAGCTTGATCCTGGGAGCAGTGGGAAGCCTTCAAGGGTTTTAAACATAGTGACATGATCAGATTTGCACTTTTAGGACACGTCCTCTGGTAACAAGGTGTAAAGTGCATTGGAGGAAACCTGAGCAGATGTGGTAGAGCGGTGGGGGTGGGGGGCACTGTGACCCCTGTGAAAAATGGTAAATGGTGGTGAATTGGACAAAGGGGAGAGTGGGAGAGAGATATTCAAGGGGAGGGATTTGAGAGATATTTAGTATGTAGATGTGTATTTTCCCAGAGAAAACTGTCAAGAACGTTTGTGTGGTAGGATCAGCTTCTAATCCTTGCCTTGAGAACTGAAAGTATATTAATACAGTGGGAAAAACAGCATTCCTTTAAACAAAACAAGATGAAATAAAAAATAATTACTAGAATAATAATAAATAGTTATAAATAAAAAGAAGACACAGCGCTAGGCAGACTTATGAATCCCCAACGCACAAAAGCAATCGCATCTCATGTGGCTTGGACTTGACACTAAAACAGGGCTGAAAAGTCTTATAAAATGGAGACTGCCATGAGATTTGAAGCTTTCTATAAATGTGCAGCCAGAACTGAATGTGACTGTTGGTGTTCATTTTCCCTCACACAGGACTGTCCTCATTGCTAAGATATTTTGGAGGGTAAAGGACCATTTCTCTTCCTGGAAATAAAATCCTTCTCATTGGAGTACATAATTATAGTCAAGGAAAAACAAGTTATTTGAAGTAGTCAGCTTCTAGGAAAACATTCCAAGCCCAACAAGCAATTCTTGCCTGTGTTTATCCCTGGGACGCCATCACCACACCACGGAGACATGGGTCTTCTATGTGTCTCTGCAGAGATTTAATTAACCACGAAGGTGCTCGACGGTGAAGAAAGAATCCTGCTTATTCACGGTGTTTTAACATCTATGAAAAGGAAATACCATGGTTTTCAGGTCTGGTCACGCAGCCATACGTTTCCATTCAGAAACACAACTGGCAGGAGGCATACTCCTTAAATAAATAAACTGATTGAAATTATGGGACGTTGCACTTGAGATCCTGAGGTGACTGACAGTCACTGTTCTTAGATTGATCAAAATGCTGCCCATTAGAGAACGTTATATAGTAATACCTATCAAATGCTGAAAAAGTGAGACTAGAGAAGGACCCTAACCTGAAGCGAGCATTTTCATGAGGAAACATCTTAGAAAACATTTGAAAAACCTGAAATCACAGGCACAAGTCAGACCACTTGACTATAATTTCAAAACAGGCGCTATAGATTTATCCCCCAGTGAAAGGTTGTTTTTGACAAGAATCGCCCCAATTTGGATTAAACTAGGGGACTAGAAAAGAAAGACAGAAAAGCCATATGTGCCTCAATAAACTGTAAAATAAAGAAAAAAAAACTATAAATGTAAAGACTAGATTTCCAGTGCTTTCAACTTCTAAAACCTGTTTGAAGGAGGCCTAGTGCCATTTTTCATATGGTGTCATGTGTTACCTGGTGGTAATTTTTCCCAGCACTGGATCCATTTTCAGCTGCACGAACCAGTAACTTTTGTTTGTAGCCATCAGTTGGTCTAGACAGACAATTCTTTGGAGAGCCATTCTCTTTTGATAGGTTTATCCGATTCCCACCTCCATTTTTCCTTTATAATTTTCTATATCCTCCTGTCTCTCTTGCTTGCCTCTGTGAGGTAATGGCACTTATTGGCCAAGGTCACTCAGTGGCCCAAATTCTCCGACAGCAGCAGGAAGAGCAGAAAAGAAGAGCAATGTCTAGTGAATTCCGCACGCCTCCCAAACTTTCCTGTTAGGAATCGTTCTCCCCTTCCCTACTTCCATAAAAATACCATCCCCCACTTCACTCTCAGTGTCCTTAAACACCGAATACCAAGGAAAGGTCACCTAAGAGGCGATGAAACGGAGTGGTAAGGAACACACTCTTCAGATGGTCAAGCACCTCAGTTCCCTCCCCAGTTTGGTCACTGCTAGATGTGCCATCCTAGGCAATTACTAACCTCCTCATATTTGTTTTCCCATTGATAAGGAAGACTGTAATTTTTGTGAGGGTCACATTGTTATTATGAAGATGACATGAAAAAAACAAAAACAAGCGCCTAAAAAGGTCCCTGCCCAACACCCGGCATATTCCAACCAACCAATAGATGTCAGTCATTCTTAGTAAAGGTCAGAGATGCAATCTCCCAGAAGGGAGACACTGCAAGCACGGCATCTAAAATTCTGTATCCGTACTAAATTGTACAGATATTTATTTCCTCTGGCAAGCTTTCGTTTTTTTGAAGAGCAGCAGCAAGAACAACAAAAGAGTTCTGTCCACAGAGAGGATTACTTAAAAGAAAAGAGTAGGGACAGCTTTAATCAAGTTGTATTCAACCACGGGGATATTTTTGTTTATTTTCAGAGCAGGAGCGCTGTGCTTTGGTATTTCTGTCCTGCCGGATGTGTGAGATATTTAAAAATCAATTCCAGAAACCAAAGCGGTACTGTTCAAGATGCATCACGGGCTAGATTTGAGCCACACGGTCCACATAACTAACGTAAAGGCATAAATCACACTTCATGGTAGGTTGAACAAAAGAGAAGGAGCAAGATAAACTACTGAAATGATTGAAATTAGGGGAAAAGAACTGGCTGACAGCAAGAAGTCCATTTCTGTACGCAGACCACTTAGCTCTAAATATATACACACATTCATATATGATGGCTACAAATGAGCTTGCGATTTTCCTCCGAAAGTATTTGAGCAGGAAATAAAACCTTTTCCCAGTGGATGAAATAACAGTCGTTTCTGCCAATCTAAGCAAGGCAGATTTAAATTTTATATGTGTCCTACCGCTTGTTTCCCCTTAGCTAATAACCTGCATGTTGGAAACATTTCAAATGAAAGGGAGTTCACAGCCCCACAGCCCGACTCTGAATATATCTACCATGCATGTAAACAAGTAAACCATTATGTTTCTTATTGAGATAAAGAATACAATGATAAGTGGGGACTTTCACAAAACAAAGAGTTTCCTATTGCGAGTGTGGATAATCTTCCAGAAAACCCTGTGTTTTGGCAAATCGCACCCGATTAATCTATTAGGCATCTCCTTTCATTATCAAATTTCCGCTGCCTATCACAGTGGCTACCTTATCAAGCACCCCTTTTTCAATAGCAGCCCCATTCCTAAGATTTCAGATGCTGGCTTTCCCTGCACGGAAAACAGGTGTCCCCACTGTTTGTAGGCAGCAAAGGTCCCTGCACAGAAGCCTGGGAAAGGGCAGGGCTATCAGACTCTGTTCTACCTGGAGGAACAGGTAACAGAACACTGTTGATTCAATGAATAGAACTTAATTGGCACACATTAGCCAGAAGTGAGGGTTTTTTAGAATTAAAATTCCTTAAAAATTTCCCACTGACAAGAAAGGCTTAGAAAAGAAAAAAGAAAAAAAAAAAACCAAAAAACCAAAAAAAAAAAAAAAAAAAAAAGAAAAATTGCAGGAGATTGTTTTCTAATCATCAAACGGGCAGCTCCAAACAATGGAAACTATTCTTTGCGGAATTCTTCTGCAAACATAATGTTCACCCAAATTTATTCTTAAAATTAAGTATCGTGGTTTATGACCACTTCACAGAGTTCCTTGTGGGGTTTAAGCTGTTGGGCACATCATCTGTATTCGGGAGGAAACGGATTTCATGGCTCTACAAAAGGCTAATATTCCAAATCAATTAGTATGATGTATCAGGTTGTCTGGTTCTCAGTGTCTCTGCTTGCCAGCCTGTCTTCTTTTCTTACTTAATAAAACTGGGCATGTGGTTTCTGACCAGACCTTTTGTGTGCTAGGCTAGGGTCACCCACCAACATGGGCCAATGAAACCCACTGCTAACAAAAAACTCAGCTCTCACGGCAATGTGCCAAAATGTGCTCACGTAATCACCTGGCTATTTGTTTCTACTGCAGAAAATATTTGTATTAGGTCGGTGCAAAAGTAATTGTGGTTTCAAAGGTGAAAAACAATGGCCAAAACCGCAATTACTTTTGCACCAACCTAATAGACTAGATATAGGTCATGCTGATATTGAAAATTAATTTGCAGACAGCCACGCAGAGGAAAACCATCATTTGTTTTCCTTAGTCAACCCCAGGGTTTCTTTAATTTCTCCTTGTCAAATTGGTGCCCAGCTAGTTCATGTCTTGCTCGTCTATCTACGCCCATCTTGCATTCTCCAGCAAGTAGAAAGGCTTCATTCTCTGCTCTGAACTTAGCTCTTAAAAACTTGGCTGGTGTGTGCTGTACTGTAATGAAATAAAGGCATTCAGGAAGGCCACCATCCTGACAACCGGAAGATCCAGTCTGCCTGCAGCTCCCGCGCCGGACGGCAGGAGGGCTCACGGATGGGTGCTGGCTCTGCGGGGCGGGTAGGAAGCAATTGATAAGCGCATGCCTCTGCTTCCGGGCCTTTACAGCACCAGCTTTGTTTCATCTACAGATGATTAAATGGTCTACAGGGCAATTATGAACTGGAGGAAGGAACAGCCAACTCTCTCCAGGTTTCCTCAATCAGCGTGATTGAATTTCTCAAAGGCAGAGAGCAGTAGCAGAAGCAATTTCAATGACTTTTCCTGGAAAATGTTCGGCAGCTCAGAATTGAGCCTTGCCTTTAACTACTTGCTGTTTTATTTTATTATGTGCAAATTGTGGCTTAATAGATTTACAGTCGCTATAAACTCTCAACGGCCAGGGTAGCCCAAGTGGCTAGTACTTTTTAAAATGACTGATATGAACCCAAGAAAAGTAATAGTTGCAAATTCTAACCAGAGGTCGAATAAATTCCATTTTAATAAACAGCATTCCAGCATCGTACACTGTTTCAGTCAAGGAGCAGTGTTTTTATTGCCCCCTATTAAGTCATAGAAAAATATAAGGTGTAGGTATTCATTTGTGGGGGGAGGGAATAGTGGAAGAAGCACTTGAGCAAAGTAGAAGTAATTA
Organism: Rhinolophus sinicus; assembly: GCF_057876585.1. Lineage (NCBI taxonomy): Eukaryota > Metazoa > Chordata > Mammalia > Chiroptera > Rhinolophidae > Rhinolophus > Rhinolophus sinicus. Next base: position 9,867,616 of record NC_142507.1, on the reverse strand, counting down.
TGTCACAGTTGAAGGTAAAGTGCTATTACTTAAAGACACTGGTTTAGAAAATTACACAGTAGGTAAATATATATATATATATAAATACAAGGTTTATAAAGTTTTATTTAAAAAAACAAAAACAACCAGTAGATACTTGAATGACTCCGTCTCTTCCCTGCATATAAAATAACAGTAAAACAAAACAAAAAACATGATCATCGTCTAATACGTGCCTTACTATTTCTGTGGAGCCTCTTCCCCAACAGTGATCACAGCCAGATCACAATTCTCACGGTGATTCACTTACCTAGAATGAATGATATTTGTGGATATGATGAAATAATCTGTTACCGAAAAAGGGCTTTGGAAAATAGCTTCACTAAAACTGTGCCACCCATTTGGACAACTGGCCTATAAAAAGAACCCCTGATTAGGTGTCATTGTATCTTCATAGAGTTCCTGAAGCACAATAACTTGCTGTTTTGACTTTAGACTCAGTGACTTAGGCTTGACTTTGGGACTCAGGTTTCTCATCTGTAAAATGGGGTTCTGTCTCCCCTAATTGGCTCATGCCAATTTCAAAAAGAATCCAATGAACTAGCCTTGACAAATATAACCAAGGAGCATAGTAATGTAAAAATAACACTTTGTCAAAAACATGTCATTGGATGGATTGGATTGGTTGTCGAAGCTGATTAGTTGTTTGCCAATCATTAGAACCCTATACAAGGATTGGGATCGTGACACTGAAAACGTGGCCTACAAGCGAAAGGACGTAAATGATTTAATGCACGATAAAATCTTTTACATCATGACTTAAGTTTCCAAGAAAGTCCCATCAGAAATGGCATATATTCATGAGTCTATAATGGCATGCGGCCATTTTAAGTGTGAGCAGCCAGTGGGTTAGACTACTGTTTGAATGCTCAAAGCTGGGGTGGTTACGTCTGGACTATTTCATGACCAGGCAGAACAAAGTGAGTCCTAATTTTATATGACTTGTTGGAAACACCCACAAGTCAGTAAACATTGAATAATAAAATTGTCCTATGAAGTCTTCATCGGGATAATATAATTTCGCTTGGTATCATTTAGATTAAGAGCATATTTTTGTCCTAAATTGTATAATAAAACCTATGATCATATACTAATAATCTTAGGAATCTGAGTTCAAGCCACTGATTTAAGTGAAATAATTTTTAAATATTTAAATAATATATTTCACTACATAGCAATTTCAATGACTAATTTATTTTTCCTATGAGAGTTTTCCAAAGGAAATCAACTTAATCTATTAGAGATTGGATTAAGTAATTAGCAAATTATCCGGGCTGCTAATTATCTATTTCAACTTTTAGCAAAATCTGTACAAGAAGGCAAAAGATGCAAAATTCAAGTCAATTAGATTCCTACCTTTTGAAATTGGTAAAAGGCTTGAAGCGGTAGGGGAAAGAGGGAAATGTTACTTTGTATACCTTATGTCAGGCAGAAGATGTGAAGCTGATTTTAATAAATATAAATCAATTATTGTGCTTATCTGAAGAGAGTTGGCATTTCATAATTCATTTGGAAAGAGTTAGTAAGAGGGATACATGACATGACCCAATGAGGCAATGAAATAATTAAAAATTGGGGGGCAAAAATGTGTGAAAGCAAAAACCAACAGTATAGAAAGAGAAATATAAAAATGTTTGCTGATCAACCATAATTGAAAGATAAAAAGAAGTTAAAAAAAAAATGTTTGCTAAGAAACTTACTTTGCCCATATTTCTTTGAACTACTCAAAATCCCCAAGGTGTTTAAATATTACAGTTAATGTCTGCATATATTTTTCTTTTGTATGTCAATTTCCCATTTTCCTAAAACCAAAGGAATATATAATTTTTCACTGAGTAACATCATTTTCGGGGAAAAAAAATTTTTCTTTAAGATATGCCCTTGAAATAACATCTGTTTCGCATAATGTAGATAAGAGAAGTCTAATTCATCCATCCACACAGCCACTTAAAGTGTAAGAATATATAAAGTATAATGTGATTTGCTGCATTTTTGTTGTGAAACATAATATTAAAATGGTTCAGAAGCTCCGAAATGTAATTTTACAATTGCATAGACTTCGACACTTCATTAACAAACTACAGATGTATAGATAATAAGGCCCTTTATTGGAGAATATGCTAGTATGCAGCTGTTAGCACAGCACAGTCAAACAGGCCAGTTGCAAATCTCATCAATACCTCTACCATTTTTCTCCACTTGAATGAAAAGTGATAATGTATAGATCTCACAGTCATTAAGAACTTTTCGTTACTCCTTTAGGATTAATTTGCGTTGACCCAGAATTTGGTATTTGCTTAACACAAGCCGTGGGGTACTTTGATGTTATCTGCTTCTATAAACAGTAATGTACAGACCTCTCCTGGGCTAAAACAGCTCTGATTCCAGTGAGAATTGACGGTATTAATCATTCTGAAGTCCAAGAGTGCTGATCATAAACTGTACGCGGGGTCCTCACTCAGTACCTCCCGGGACTCCCATTCATCAGCCAATTCCTCTCTTCCACCTGGGTATCAAGTCTAGAAAGAGTCATTTATCTCAGAACTTGGGCTCTGTGATCTTTGTGATGTCTAGGTGACACGAGAACCATCTTATCGACAAATAAATATTTATTCTCCTACCTTCTGAAATAAAGACCTAAATGAGCTGCCATTTCTAAAGTCTGATTCCCTCAAGTGGCCAGAATGGAAAATGCATGTCTTGCAATGTAGTGTCACGTAGGTGGAATACACTGGAATGACGGCAAATGAAGGAAATCCATTTTCAACCATATTAAAAATAAAAGATAGTAGTTTTAAATCATGACCAAGATGTCAACAGAGACTTATTTTTACCCTACATTAAGGCTAAAAATGTTAGCCTACAATTTATAAACAATATCTAGAGAGCATCATCATTATTATTTTTCATGGAAACCTGCAAAGATCTGCAAAAATGTTTATCTTAAACAAAAATGGAACAGATGCCTCAGCTCAAGAGCAATAGAAATCGAAAGAAAACACAGAAACAAACTTTGTTACATACATACTATTAGCAAAGTCTGTGTTTCACACGATCCACATTAGCTGTCCAATCTATGAAAGGGTGAGTTTGGTATTTATTTCTTAGGGGAAAAAAATCCTCATAAAGTGTAGAAGCAGATAGGCAACAAGAACAATAACCAGAAGGGATATTTAGAGATTAGATGGAAACCTTTAATGTCAGGAAGCGTTCACTTCTCCATATGACCTCATTTTGTAGCTTTTGGAATTTTCCATCACATAAGTGAAAGAAGTCCAACCAATACACACAGACTCAAACTCTTGAACACAGAGAATTTTCTGCAACATTTCTGATTTCATCCTAAGCTTAGCTTGGATCTGTGAATTCCAAAGTCTCCCTGTTTCATGGTGAACGTGTGGTTTCAAAAATTTTGCTGGGCTCCAAACTTACCAGTGTGTAAGTTTATGTCATGTCAAGCACCTTAAGAATGCAATCATTAAAATGCCAATAGAAATAACAAAAACATAAATAAATCATTGCAATGAACCAAAAAAATCCAATTTAAGTTGAACCTAAAATATTCTTGCTAGAGTATAAATGGAAAAGATTTAAAATTTTGCAAACACGATCTTTTAATTTTTACTGAAACTATTAAACTTCACAACTTTTTTTTTTAACATGATAAAAAATAAAAACACAACAAGTGGAAATATGGAATTCCCAAAATTATTCCACAGACTGTCATTTGACTGTCTTTTGGAAGACTTATTAATTTGTGCAGTGTTTTGCTATCAGAGCTCAGCTTTCTTGGTATTACTGTAGTTCCTCATTAGATGGGCTGAAGCAGTCTTGTTCCCACATTAAAATGTGTCTGAGTTTGCCATGTAAGTTGCATTGTTCACTGCCTTGAACACTGAACCAGTAGTGAATAATGTTAAGTATTCTTGTTCCTGTCTGGGGATGCACCCTATTTCCTACCGGTTGCAACCTGGCATTACAGAGAGCCTTGCTAACCAAAATGTCTCCTGTAAACAGGAGCTCTGTCGTTTGACTCCCACCATTAGGGATGTCTCCTTTTGGATTCTTCTCTGACACTGCTTTTACAAAGCATAACTCCTGGGAGGTACAACACCCTCCATTAGTGTACCCCAAGATACTGGAGTAAGGGAGTGAAGGAAGGAGTATCAGAATACTGTGGAACCCCTTCACGTACCTTTAGGTTCTTCCCGCTCCCCAAACTGCTGCCAGTTACTCTCCTGCATACATCTAGACATCTCATCCCATCTGTTATCCTCTGCCATTCCCTCCAGTTACGTAGACCTTTGCGCACGGGCACACATGCACACACAGGCAAACACGTGCTTCCTCTCCGTGCACGTCCCATCATGCCTGGCCCTTTCACTCTTCCTTACCATTTCCTACCTCTGTTGTATGCATTTATTCTACTCTGTCCCTCAAGATCCAGTTCAAATGACACTTTCTCAGTGAAATCTAAGGCACTCATTTATTACTTATTCAACAAATACTTATTACCTCCTGTGTGCCAAGAATCGTGTTAGGTGTGGAGGATATGGTGGTAGGCAAAAATAGATCAGTCAAGTTTTTGAGACACTTAAAGTGTAGTGGGAGAGTCAAGTATTCATGAAATAATCATCCAGACAAATGAAAACCCGTACCTGTGTCAGTGACATGGAAGAGAGTTTTTCATGGCCTTCTGACCTACTGAAGAGGTCAGGGAAGACTTTTCTGAAGAGGTAATGTTTGTGCTGAGAGTTGAAGGATGGATTCAAGTTAATGGGTAAGGAGGAATGGATAAAAAGAGTGTGCTAGGCTGAGGGAATAGAATGTACATAGGTGGTGCTGGTGGTGGCAGTGGGGCATTTACAGCAAGAAGCAGGCAGTAAGAATAAGCCAGGTTGAGTTAGGCAATTATTTCTTAACAACATCAAATGTACACAGAATAAAAGAAAATAAAACAGATATTGGAGGTGATAAAAAGCAAAAATGTCTGCACTTCAAAAGACACCATCAAGAAAGTGAAAAGACAACCCCCAGAATGGGAAAAAAATGTTTGCAAATCATATATCCAATAAGTGACTTTTATCCAGAATATATAAAGAACTCATACAACTCCATAATGAAAAGATAACTCAAGTAAAAATGGGCAATTGATTTGAATAGATATTTCTCCAAATGAGATATAAAGCACCATAAACACATGGAACAATGTTAAACTTCATTAGCTGTTAGGGAAATGCAAATCGAAACCACGATAAGAAACCACTTCACACCCACAAGGATGGTTGTAACAGGCATTGGTAAGGATGTGGAAAATTGGAACCTTTATATGTTGCTGGCGGGAAGATATGAAACTTTGGAAATTATGGAGCTACTCTGCAAAACAGTTTTTCATAAAAAATTAAATATATGCCATAGACATCCTATGGCCCAGCAATTCCACTCCTAGGTATCTACTCAGGAGCAGTGAAAATACGTATCCACACGAGACTGGAATATGAATGTTCAGAGTAGCATTATTCGTAATACCTCCCAAATAGAAACAATGTAAATGTCTATCAACTGAGAAATAGATGAACAAAACACGGTCTTTCCATAGAATAGAATACTATTCTACCATGAAAAGAAATGAAGTACAGATATATGCTTACAATATGAATGAACCTCAAAAACGTAATGCTCAGTGAAAGAAGCCAGGTCATGAAAGGATGCGTACTATGGTTCTATTTATATGAAATGTCCGTAAAAGGCAAATCTATAACGATGAAATTAGATTATAGTGGTTGGCTGGGGCTGGGGGTTGGGAAAGAGGAATGACTATAAGTGGATATGAGGTTACCGTGCAGGGTGATGAAAATATTCTCAACTTAGATTGTGGTGAGGTTTGTATAACTGTAAATATACTAGACTTTTTTGAATTGTATACTTAAAACAGATGAAGAGAGAGTTTATGGTATATAAATTATATCTCAATAAAGCTGTTCAGAAAACTCATGAGCCTGCATGCCCGAAACCCAGAGGGAAGGGGGAAGCAGGGGGACCCCCAGAGCTGGGTCTTTCAAGCCACAGTATTAAGGAGCTCTTGTTTTTACCCTCAAAGGAGTGGAAAACCACAACAGGATTTTAATCAGAATGAGGGGTAGTGATGATGTGATTGGATTTGCATTTGGAAGAACACTATGGTGAATGTGTGAAAAACTGCTTAGAATTAGAGGTAGGACATGGGTGTGTGTGTGTGTGTGTGTGTGTGTGTGTGTGTGTGTGTGTGTCCCTACCAAGTCAATATCCCTAATTCATAAACAACAATCTTCAGTAGTGATTTACCCATTTTCCTGCATTTATTCACCCATCTACCCTTTCTTCCTGGGGCACCACTGTAAGTTCTGGAAGGTAGGAATGATGTCTTACTTAAACTTCGATTCCCAGGACCCAGCACCTGTCTGTCATTCCACAGGCTCTCAATGTTCATGAGATGAATGATGTTGAGAGAAGCGCAGGGACACTGAGGAAATTCAGCCTCAGGGCTACGGCTCTGCTAACTTGATAGGGCTGGTTGTCTTCTGTCCCCATAGGTAGTTGTTCCAATGGAACAATATTAGGTTGGTGCACAAGTAATTGCGGCGTTTGCAATTATTTTTAACCTTTTACACCGCGATTACTTTTGCACCAACCTAATAGTTAGATCTCTAATCAGAAGACTCTGCATCATTACCGTGCTATCCACTTTGCCCTAAACTCTTTTGAAATCGATATTTTTGGCAAAAATAAATATTTAAATAAAAACTTGTTTGCAATAAGAACGCATTCTACTGCAGCTGTGCAAACACCGGCAACAAAATTCTAATGTAGGTATTTCCCAAATTTTGTATATTTTCAGTCTGAAGTCTCAACAGTCTGCTTTGATAGGTGGCATATGATTTGTTACGCTAAATAAAATATTGGGAAAACTGATAATGTTACCTGTAAAATTGAAGTATAAAGACAGCTACACTAATAATATCAGAGTAAAGCATCTTTTTTTTTTTTGAGAGGTGCATGTAATTGTACACTATCACTCATTTTTAAAGGAAAGACAGGAACGAGACGGAAACAAACTTGTATCGTAGAACATGTAACAACAAAGCCAAATCACAACAACGCCCAGCCTCTACCCTGGTGATGGTCTGCGTTCACCCCAATCACCTACATTTTGAACACACGGGTAGTATTTTGAAAGAGAACTCAAGCTCAGCATTACGACCGGAAGCCCTGAACGATCTTCAACAAGAAATAAAGACTCTGTTGTATAAAGGGTTATTAACAAAGTCAAAACCAAAAAAATCTTGAAAATTGACTGGCCAGAAGTATTTCCTATCATTCCATTTATTTCTAAATCTATTTTATATGCATTTGAAAAAATTGGAGTGAATTATGCAAAAGAAAATAACTGGCCTCAAATGAATTCCCAGGAACACTTCTCTGTATTCTCTTAAATGTTTTGCTAGAACTTCTACTGAGCCCATACTCCTGTTACCAAAGAGCCGGAGTTCAAGTGTAACACGTCTCACCTAGGAAGGTTACTGGTTGCCCTGCAGCTTTTCTCTACACAAGATTTCTGACCTATTGGGCACAGACATTGAAAAGAATCTGTCCAACAACCATTTCAATCAATATTCGATTTAATTTTTTTTTAAGTCCAAATTGACCAGTTATCTAAATTGACTGATTTTACATTTGTACCTAGGGAGTAACCGTTGGCGAACTTTTTGATTTGCTGTAACAAACTGGGCCAAAATCTTTATTGTTTTAGCCAATACCGTCTTCTATTTCATATAAGTAGTCTGGCATTTTCAAACCACTTCATTAAATTTTGGAGAACTTTTTCCAATTTGCTTTCCTCATTGAGCTCTACCTACCTAGACTGCCTGGTGTTCTAAGGTTTAGATGCTTTTGAGTAATTTGAAAGGGAAAAAAAAAAAAGGCAAAGGAGGTAAAAATATGTTTCTTTCATGTTGCGATCACTCAAAAATAAAAGCAGATTTCTCTCAGACTAGACCCCTACCCACAAATCAACTTTGGGAAGCATCAAACAGTAATTGAATTTCAAAAGAAAACTTAAAAAATGACATAAGCCATTATGATTGTATTGCTAAACAATTCGGAATCCATCTATAGCACAGAGTTTTTATAAAGTCCAGGTGCTGTTTTAGACATTTTAAGTTTAATAATTTGGATTACGGGTGTGATATAAATCATCTTCCTGGTTGGAAGCCGTGGATTTTCTTCTCATAGCTGGCCTGTTCTTAGATTCTGTAAGCTAAGGGGACCAGCTCCCCTCCCCATATATGGTGTCCACCTTTTGTAATAGAGTCTGAAATAAGAATATGACGTGCAAAATTGTTTAACGTGGTCCTAAACGTTAATAAATCTGATCGGAATGCTGTTTAAATATTAACTCTATTGTTTATTTTAAACTCAAGTTGTTGGAATTTAAAAGTCAGGAAGATTTTAGGAAGACCCCCATATATCGAATTACAAAGACTCAAATGTTTTCAGCCACAAACGTTCAGATTTGAGACATGAAGAGTCAAAAAAATAATACCCACTAACAGGTGTTGAGACTAGTCCACCAAAACTTGGCAATATTGCAGGCTATTTGGAACGGCACATTTAAGCACATTCTTGAGTGAACGCTTAAAGGTGCCACTAGCATTGGTTGCAGGGCAGAGGTAACCCAGTGAGTCACGGAATCTTCTTTTAGCTTGTAATTTAAAGGAGATACTTAGCACGCTAAGGTAACAGACTTAGCAGTCTCAGGCCTCTCATTAGCATCCAGGGAGAGAGTTAAAGGGACACCAGAATGGGACTCACCTCTGTAGCCCAAGACCCCCTCAGCAAGTAGGAGACAAGTTCCATGGAGCAGGATGCTTATTGGGATGCAATGAAGTATCGTGGAGAACAGTTTAAAAGAGGAGGGTCCCATGTCAGCAAATGGAACAAGGGTGCCAAGTCAGCACCCAGAACCAGGAGGGAGGCCAAAGTCACCAAGAATGGGAAGGAAGGTGTCAGAGGAGAGAGGGCCAGCCCTCGCTGCCATGCTCTGCCATCTGAGTGAGTTTTTTATAAATTTTGGATATTAACTCCTTATCAGATACATTATTGACAGATATCTTCTCACATTCAGTAGTTTAATGCCTTTTTGTTTTATTGGTGGTTTACTTTGCTGTGAAAAAACTTTTTAGTTTAATGTAATCCCATATGTTTATTTTTTCTCTTCCTTCCCTTGCCCAAGGCAATATATCAGTAAAAATATTACTAAAGGTAATATCTGTAAATTTATTTCTTAGATTTTCTTCTAGGAGTTTTAGGGTTTCAGATCTTACATTTAAGTCTTTAATCCATTGTGAATTCTTGTACATGGTGTAAAGTGGTCTAGCTTCATTTTTTGCATGTATCTGTCCAGTTTTGCCAGCACCACTTATTGAATAGACTGTCTTTACCCCAATGTAAATTCTTGCTTCCACTGTCGTAGATTAAATGACCATATTGGCATGGATTTATTTCTGGGCTCTCTATTCTTTTCCATTGATCTATGTGTCTGTTTTTATGCCAGTACCATGCTGTGTTGATTACTATAGCCTTGTAGCATAATTTGATGTCAGGTAGCGTGATACCTCCCACTTTGTTCTTATTTCTCAAGATTGCCGTGGCTATTCGGGGTCTTTTATGGTTCCATATAAATGTTAGGATTATATGCTCTATTTCTGTGAAAACATGTCCTTCGTAGTTTGATAGGAATTGCATTGAATCTATATATTGTTTCACGGCCTATTTTTTAATAGAGCCAGTGCATTCAGTTTTCAGCATCACTATTGACATTCAGCTGAGCAAACTGCTTTGCACTCTGACTAGAACTAGACCCACTGTGGGAATAGTACTACATTTGTCATTTGCTTGCTATTCAAGGCCAGGCCCAAACTGAACTTCACACCTAGTGATCTCTGTACCCTCTCGTCCTCTCCGTACGATCTCCTAGGCAGCCTGCAGAGCTGTACTAACTTTTGGATCCCCACCTAGGCTGCCTGCTCTAAACAGAGCCCTATGGCCTGGAAGCTTCCTATTATCGATTTTCAAAAAGTTATTAATATAGTCTGATTTACAGACATAAAGACCCATGAGGAATAAACACTGTTTTGTCCCTTTCAAACATATTTCCCTTCTGGTCTAATGTGTAGAAACAGATGTTTATAGTTTAAGTAAGTGTGTGCCTATTATTTTCTGATTCTTTTTACTTAATAAAAATTTAAAATGACTTATCAACTTGTTTACCGCTCTGATGCCTTAATTCTACTCAATTTACTTTCATAATATTCCATTCCCCTTTGGTGACATATCCATTTGCCAATTTAGGGACATTTGAATTATTTCTGGATCTATTTTCACCTTTGTCATTGTGAATATGCGTCTAACCACTGTCCCTCTTACTCAAGGTGCTGACTCTTAAAACAAAACAAACAAACAAATCCTCCAGGTGGGTGTCTGAGGCCTAGCACACAGTAGGCCTCCAATAAGCAGATGAATGAGGTATGTTCTTGAGGGCTGACATGAAGATAGCAGTACACATTGCAATATGAAATACAAAATCTCTTTTCTGATTATAGTCAAATACACATTATAGAAAATTTGGTAAATATAGAAAGGTGCCATGATGAAAACCTAAAGTACATGTAATCTTTATATATACTGTAATATTTATCATGGATTTATAGACACAATGCCTGTGAATCCAGAGGAAGAAGTCCTGTGGTAGAAAGCTCTAGGCCGTGGGGATATTTATGTTCGGTCAGGTCTGGGGTGTCCTTGGGGTTGCAGTTAATGCTGTTGGTGTTTGCGCTTTCCTTCCCTGCCAAGGACAGATGGTTTGTTACCCATGGCTACTTTCACTTAACCACCCATTTCCAGATGTCTTGTTAAATGGTTTGTTTCCTAGCCACAATCTCTTTGAAGGCTCTGGGCAGAAGGGAAAATGAGAGAACAGAAGAGGAAAACGCCACTTAATTTTGATCGTTTGGTCCCATCTGTTTCATGCACTTGGGAGTCTATGCCAGGGTGGCAGCATGTAATTTAGGAGATTTGATCACTGGTTCTCTTCTCGGGGAGGATGAATTAGGTAGTGAAGGCAAGGAAGGTAAGAAAAAGTCACAGATCTGCGGCAGGGAACAGAAAGTCTCTACTGGCTCGTCCGAGGGAGCCTCAGCAGCTGGGACCACGTCCATCTCTACAGCTGGTATTTGGGTTTCACTGTGGAAAGAGGGCTTTGTGCTCTTTCCAGTTCCAATAAGGCCACACCGCCTAACAGAGGTGAAGACTTAATTCCAGAAACATCAACAAAGGAAGGCAAGCTTTCCTATAGCAACGTGCTTTGAACATGTTTTTAGTTTTGCCTTTTCTGCTTTAGACAAAACAGCCAACATGGAGACTGCCAGATTCAACATAACTTCTCACAACTGTTCATCTGCCGACTCACCCCCTAGTTCGGCTACCTCTCAACAATGGATTAATTCACTTTGGCTGACTTTGCGTGCTCCTCTCCGGCGTGATCACAGCACACTTTTGAAAGTGCTCTAAGATGCAGATTGAGTTCTTTTCCACTGGAGGAGAACAGAGAAAATAAGAATCCATTGTGTTATCTATCTCTTGAATTTCGTATCACATATTGAGGTTTCCATGTGACTTGAGTGGGAATCTGATGTATTGCTCCCCACCTTCCTGCTCTAAGAACTTTCTCTATTGTGAACAACACTGTATTTTTATGAGGGTCCTTGGGGGAAAGCAAATTCATTTTAAGAAACAGGGAAAAACAATCTCCAAGGAAGAGAAAGCTGCGGTAGACCAGGAGGAAATGTGGCATTTCCAGGAATTTGGAAATGTAGCTTTTGTATTTGATGCATCACCGAGATTAGAGGCCCATCTTCAGTTTCAAACCTGCTGGGTAACTCTTTCTATCATTAGCCAATAGAAATCTCCTTGGTGACATTTTTGTGGTATATTCCCAGGGTTATAGAATTTCTCTCCGAGTTTTTTCCCAAAGCTCTGCTGCTTAAGGAAGGAAGGAGTTAATGACCTTGGCCATCGGCAAAAAAGTTACAAGCAGAGAGAAAATACACGATTGAGGAACTGAACACTTAATTACGCACAGAGATATTAAAAGTAAGATTTCTTGAGCTAGCAGACCCAGGCATAATCAATGGATCAGCGGTTTTAGAATCTATTAATATTTCTGACTCTGTCATTGTCTCAGGATACAGGGAAAGTCCGACGTTTCTGTTTTTTCAAGAATTTGCACCATTATGGCAATAGTCATTTATTTGGTGCGGACAATGCTTACTGAGCACCTAGAATCTAGGGACTTTGCAGCAGGGCAGAAAGTAATATGATTTTCATCTACAAATGACGGGGAAGAATATATGAATTCAAACCATCATCAGAAACATTAGCACAGACACAGAGTAGTGAAGGAATAGGACATAATATTGGAAATTTTCATTTCAGAGCTCCTGCAAGCGTTTTATTTTCCCTGTGAGTTTGTGCCTACAGAAGGGAGCTGAGGTTTATGCAACATCATTCCCACATGCCCAGAACTTAACACACTTGGCCTTAAAGCCTAACACAGGTAGTATCTCCATTTACAAATTGGAAAGCTGAGCCTGGCAGAGCTTGGAAAGCTTGCTGACGCTCCTGGTCTGGGTGGCTCTCAAGCCTGTATACATTCAATGCCTTTTACTTCGAGGACCTAAAAGCATGTCTCAGATGCGAGTGCTAATGCTAACCAATTAACATTGCTTTTGTGTTCTCCCCTCCTCTAATTCTCCTGTCTCCTAAATTTCAGGGTTAGATCTGAAAATATGGGGGTGCCCTGAACTCCCCGAGGTTCAAATGTGCATGGCTTCCCTGTTCAGATATTCTAATGAATATGAAACGCCTCCTAAGGAGCTGAAGGTCCTCTGGCTCTGTTTTCATTAGCAAAGGCAATTCAGGTTGGGGACAGCTCAAGGGACCTGGGTTTTCTCCCTCTTTCAGCTCTCTCTGAAAGAATGCTTCTCCCAAGCACATGGACTGTGGATGAGACGTCTCCCTCCTCTGTCTCTACAACTTTTTCTTAGGTACTTGGTAGCAGAGTTTGCTATCAGCCAGGCCAAAATTCCACTCGGGGTCAGTGGGCCACTCCATCAAAGCATTACAGAATCACCGGCTCCTACAGCTTCTCTGACAGGTTGCCATCCTGCCTCTTGAGAATGAGACAGCCCTGTAACTGTCACACAGAAGTCCTAGCTCAGCTTTCGGAACAAATGTTATCTGGAGCAAAATTGGAAACTGTGTCAGTCAGCGTCCAACCAGAGAAGCAGAACCAGTGGGAGATACTATGTAAGAGATTTGCTGTAAGGCATTGGTCTAACGATTGGGAAGGCCTGCACGGTCAGCCTGAAATCTGTGGGACTATCCGGAAGGGCCAGTGGAAGCCGCTGTCCAAAGGTGAAATCCCTTTTTCATCAGCTCTGCTCTACAGGCCTTTCAGCCGTTGAATCAGACACACTGGACTATTATGTCATCTCCCTTACCGAAAGTCAATGGTTATGGGCTTTAACCATCTACGAAATACCTCACAGCAACACTTAAAGGAGTGTTTGATTGAATAACTGAAGATTGTAATGTCGCCAAGTGACCCCTCAAAAGACCATCGCAAACATGGAGTATTTGGTTGTATCAAGTTTTCAAAAGCCAAAGAACAGCATGAAAGTCCCAGGCAGATGGAAGACTGCAGCAATGGAGGAGAAAAGCAGGGGAGGGGCGAAGGCTGGGAGACGAGGTGGCCCCCATCAGAGCTGCCCACAGCAGGCCTGCGTTCTCCCCTCTTCTCCAACCCGATTATATTATATTATATTATATTATACTATACTATACTATACTATACTATACTATACTATACTATACTATACTATATTATACTATATTACCCAGTCTTATATTATAGTAAAATAAGACCGGATCTTATATTAATTTTTGCTCCAAAAAACCTATTAGAGCTGATTGTGCAGCTCGGTCTTATTTTCGGGGCAACACGGTATATATTATATACACACACACAGCAAGCTCATAGATACAGAGAACAAATTGGTGGCTACCAGAGGCGGCGGTGGGAAGGTAGGAGAAATGGGTTTGTTTCTTTTTTCAGTTTAAGTAAGTTGAATTTTTAACAAAGACAGAAATGGGAAGAGGTTCACAAAAGACTGACTGGGCAAAGGGATCACCTTATATAATCTGGAGGAAACAAGGGGTGGGGACGTGAGAGCGAGAGCGAGAGCAAGAGCAAGAGAGAGAGAGAGAGAGCGCGAACAGAAGGAAGCTGACAAAGCACAGGACAAACAGAACAGAAAAGAAAATAACATGGAGGTGAAAGTAACGGATGCTTCCTTCTTTTCAGAGGAAGGTCGGGAGGTGTGAGCGGAGTGTGAACTACATGGTGTCAACAGTCCATGCAGCTGAGCCTGCAGCAAAGTCTGCATCAGCCTAAATGATGTTTCCTCCAGGACGGAAGAGACTGGAGGTCTGGCCCTCAGGTAAAGAGCCCTATCTGCCACGTGCATGATCCTTCAGGCTCATGTTATAGGGCAGGGCATCTACAGATTCAGCCTGTGCTGACCTAAAGCATCACATTTCACTTGGGAAATGTCTGACCTAATATTTGGTATATTTCATTTCTGAATTCTAATGAAATTTATAGTGAGATAATTTTGCTTCAAAGTACCCGGAACTCCATTTTACATGTACTCATGTGTTCTACAAGAATAACAGGCCAGCAGTGGCTACATGCTACGAGACTAAATACCTGTATATCAGGACATGAGTTGAGAAGGAGGCCAATTTGGGAGGAACCAGGTTTCATCTTGCAGTAATGAACATAGGAGAGCCTACCCTGCTGAGCTGCAATATGGAATACACTTATTTTCAATGCTAGACAGACAGTTCCCCTGAATCGGAGACTCCTCTTCCATTAATTAATCTAGGGAGAACAATGAGAAGATCTAACAACAACAAAAAAAAGAAAATAATAGTTAAAAAAAATTAGAAAAAGTCATGGCAAGACTGACAGAGGTAGGAAGGTCGTGTTGGAGAGAAGTGACTGAGGAAATCACAGGGCAAATAGTTTTTTCAGCTGCTCTAATGAGAGAGACCAAGGCCTTTTAAAGATTTGTGTATCAACAGCTATAGGTTTAGATTACTTCGTAATACTTACAATTGATAAACAGGTGCAAGACTAATGTCAAAATACAAATAACAAAATTGGTGCAAGGGTGGGAAAGGAAGAGTGATTACTGTCAGTTAAATTTCTGATCTGGCCTAGGGAAGATTTACTAATTTGTATTAAAACTTGAGGAACTAGAACATAAAAGTACCCATGAATTGTTTAGAGTTAGGGGGCCACTGACCAGAAGCACTGAAAAAAGAAAAGATCAACAAATAGGGCTGGAGATAAAGAAGAAGGGGCGGGGGGAAGAAAAAAAAGAAAAAAGAAAAACAAAAGCTTAGTCCTCCCCGATGAAAGCCTCTGATTATCCCTGGAGGATGACATGAATTTTGAGGACGCCATGAGTCTTGGGCATGAATCCAGAGCGACAGTCACATCTACACCATGATTAGCAAGTGTTTCCTCCCTTCACAACTTTCATAGTTTTATACATATGATTTCGTAATATTCGTGACCCTTTCCTAAAAATTGAGTGTTAAAATCTGGAATACAACGAAAATGGAGAAGTTACAGGAACATGGATGGAATAAAATTTTTATTGGAAAACAATAACTATCTTATAAAACAGGAGTCCTGGTGTGGAGAGAAGGAATAATAAAATTTGCGGTTGGTGCCAGTTGAGGAACTTCTGTAACAGATAATGTTCGGTGCCATTTATTGGACTTCTGTCAATTTTAAATACATTTCTAGTGGCAAAATATTATTTTGCAACTTTCACGCCCAATTCTTAGTGAAAACACACCCCAAAGATAGCTCAGTTTGTATAATTCAAACAAACAAACAAACAACCCAAGAAATCCAAAGATCTCAAATGCTCAAAACAGGGGCAATTAGCTTTCAAAATATTTGCTCTAAATAAGTTATCTGATCTATTTTCAGAAATACAGGTAGAGTGGTCTTTATGTAGAAGCATCAGTGAACTCTTGTAAGACTATCTCTACCTTCTGTGGATGCCCAGTCACACCACCTGTACTGAAGCCAAATGCATGATTTTCTTCCCCCTTGAGCTCTGTGGGTGTTTTCTTCAGGCTTAAAAATCTTTGCACCCTTAATTTCAGCATGCTGAGGGTTTGGTCCTCCTGCTTCATTCTATTTATTTATTTTCTAGCAATCAGTTCCAACTGAAAATGATTTCGCAAGCCTAGGAGATGGACCTTCTGCCATCTTCTGGTTCCCATGGGTTTTCGAGCTCAATGGCAGAGGACTTGAGGTGGGGATTATATAAGCATTGTTTTGTGGGGAGTTTTCCTTCTCTCTAGCCTCCCTGTTTTTCCCTCTTCATGCAAAGGTGAAGACTTAATACATTAATTCACATGGGAATCAATCACAAATGATGAAATGTTAGACTCCCCCAAGCAAGGGGACGGGGAAGAAGAGCAGAGATCCTTGGAAGACAGGGGCCCTTGTTTCTTTCCACATTGGAAGCTGCCAGTTTTCTTTTTGGATAAAACCTGCCCTGGGTATAGTATATTTCTTCCTAATTATTCAGATCCTTCAAAGCTCATTTGAAGATATTACCTCTTTAGACTCTTGCCTGACCACCCACAGTGATCTTTCTCTTTCTGGAATTATTATAACAAGTGTGGTCTGAAAACAATCCAGCTCTCGATTTTACATAAGCTTGTATGGTTCGACAGCTATTTTGTATGCTCTTTTCTCATTAACTAGAGTAGGGATCACGGCTCTTGCTTCTCGTGTACTTCTGAGTACAGACGGCATCGAGGAAATTGCAGACTAGACCGAGTTTGTCTACTTTCCATCCTTTCCCTTTCTGATACTCCACCTATATCTGCTGTCTAGTAACCGCCTCCATCCGATTCCTTTTTGTTTCTAATTCCTTTTTCTGTCACTATATAACTTTTCTGTGTCTCTTTCCTTTAGCGCCCTATTATAATCTGCCCTCTAAGAGGATGGTTACTGTCTAATTAGTTAATTCTGTGAAACACAGGTTTAACCATATGAAATTGCCAAATTTTTGAGCTACCAAAGCAGTAATTTCACATGATTTAACCCAACAGACGGAGTCTTAGTATGTTACCTCTCACACATGATGTTTGGTGACACAGAATTATATTCCAGAGGAATGAATTCATGACTACATAATTTAGCCTTAGCATTTCAATGGGGTAGACATTTTGGGCATTAAAATGCCTCGAAAGCACTTCTCAATAATATCTGACAGACAGTTAGATAATATGCTAATGCAAAAGGTCCGACACCCATCCTGGAAACAAACTACCAGCGTCATTAATATTTGTTGACTTTCTCCTTTAAATGCACTTCCTATTAACAGTATAGGCTAGAAATTGCCTGGTTGAGGCAAGATGAATGGAAAGGGGAATAAATAGATAAAAGCTTACTTTTGTTATCAAATTTCTCTCATACACATAAAGTTCAAACAGACTGAAGAAGATTGTAGGAAATGAGGAGAACATTGAAGAACAAGGAACTTGCCAGAAATTTCAAGTTTATCGAAAAACTATTTACAAACAACTACTGTGTCATTTAAAATGAATCCTCTCTTTGGGGTCAGAAATAACCAATTTGTGTGAGTTTTCCCATCTGTTATGACAAGGTTGGAACACACATATATGGGCCTTCCAAATTTTCTGTTTTACAAAAGCCATTTAATAAAGATTTCCAGACAATGTTTATGTATACACTTAAAAGTAAAACTAGAGTTTATTAAAATCACATAATGGCCATATCCCATAATGGACTTTGCATTAAATCTCAATTCTTATCTTCCTTGTTCTGAATTATTGGGGTTTTATTCTGTTTAATTGGGGTGAATTCCTTTAGTGTTTGCCACAAAACAGATTCCTATTTTAAGTGGTTTGTTATAGTTGGTGGTTTTAAGAAGAATTTGTTCATATTTTAGAGAGCAAGATGGCCTAATTCATGGGGCTAAAGGAGACAGTCTAGGAAAACAGTTGTAGAGCTCTTACTTAGCTTATGATGCTATTTTCAGCTTCAGAGAACCTTATGTATTCTACTCTGGTGACACTTTCATTTTGCATTAATTATCTGTTTGTCTGTATCTCCTACCAGGCTATCTGCTTCCCGAGGGGAGAGACTGTGTATAACTCAACCTTTTAGCCTCTGAAATATCTTACATAATGCCTTGCACATAGTAGGTGCTCAATTAATATGAATTGATTCCCATTTCAGAGCTAAAGGAGAACGTGGGAGATTCCTTATCACTTCTAGCTGAGGCCCAGAGGAGTTAAAACACTGGCTTAGGGGTAAACAGATGTTATCAACACCAAGAATCATGTGTGTCAGAGCCACTGGGATCCAGTTGTTTGCTGGGTCTCAGGAACAGGGGAGAGCCAAAAGAATCATCCTTGTTCCTCAGTGGCCCAAACTATCAAGTGGTCACATTTACAAGTGCAAGAAAGCCCCTTCTCTATTTTTCTTTTTTTTTTTTTTGTGTGTGTGTGTGTGGCTTGATTCATGATGTAGTATTAACCTGCTTTCCTGTTGATGTAGTCACTTGCCTTCCCCCAATAAAGACTCTGGAGACATGTGTCTCTGAGGAAATGCTGTTTCCGTAAGAGATGGATGGCCTTTGAAAATAAAGTTTGTTGGTGAGCGTAGGATGTGGCCACAGACCAAACCCAGCAGCCCTCTGAGTGTTGGTATAACCTCTCCAGACCCCAGCAGCACATTTCATGCCATGTCCACGCGTCACCCAGCTCTACCCAGCCTAGTAGGTCCAAGTGCAAGAGACTCTTTAAAACCAGCTCCCTATGGTTTTGAAATTATATTGCAAGCTCTTCCCTGATACAAAATACTGTGTGAGCGAAAATATTTTCAGATGTGAGTTTTCATACTAACTTCCCCTCATCTTATTGCAAGAGAAATATGAGCTTATTATAGAATAAAGAGAAAATACAGATGAGGGGGGAGGGAAATAAAAATAAAAATCAACTGGAATCCTACCACACTGCAGTCAACACAGCTAATATTCTGATAAATATGTACACATACAGGGTGATGTATATTACATCAATCTTTTACATATTAAATATCTTTCCATGATAAATACAGGTAATTCTAAATGTTTGTTAATGGGTACATTATGTTCCAGAACCATGGTATCAATTCATCAAATTCTTTCCTGTTACATGTATAGATTATTTCCAATCTTTTCATATTTAATGATAATATATGCATGTTCAGTAAGTATCATATTAATTACTTTTTCTGCTTTTGATCGTTTCTGGTTTTGGAATTTTAAAACACTGACAAGATTATTTTGAAAATACGTCGTGTGGCACTATTTTTGTGAGTTAGTATATACATAGAATCTGATGAAACGATCGTCTCAGGAAACATCACACATGAATAGTCTGTTTTATTGCCATGTGTCTTTCAGTATCCAAGCTACTGATGGGTAAAGGGGAATAATGTGGATATATGGAGCATTTTCACATGAAAATTTTTTTATGAGGTCTTGCCCCAAATAGTAAGGTTTTCACCATCAAATAATAGCAGTTAAACACAGACTACACGAATGAAAGCTGCAGAGGCATTTGGTAGCAAGGGGGGCGTCCTTATACCTCACAGCCTCCCTCTCAGCCTGGTTTTGGCCACAAGCTCTACCTTCAAAGTCCTGTTACCACATCCTTCCAACATGTGGGCATTTTGCTCTGACTTCCATAACTCAGCAGCCTCAACCTTCCCTCACGTCTCCTTCCACCAGGCTGCACTCACCACTTTTTAAAGTTCCACATGTCTTTTATCTGTGCCAGTATTTTCATTAGATTGTTATTTTCTTTGTTGATGCTCTGATTACAAAGTTACATAGGTTTTTGGGTGATCTCTACCTAATTTTACCTTTCTCCATTAGTCCTGTGATTTTTTTTTAGTACAGTTTTGCAGGATGTGGGTTTATTCAGAAATGCATATATTGTGTTGTAGCCAAAACTTTTATCTCGTGCTCAGGCTTTGAGTAAAGATAGCAGAATAAAACCTGGTATCTCATAATCTCTCTCCTGATACCTCACAAAATGATCCTCCCTCAACCTCAACAAAAGGCGAAAAACTCAGAAAAAATAAAAATTACCAACAGCAAACTGAAAAGAAAACTGGTAAGATTCCATGACATAAAATTCAGAATATCTGGATGTGGTTTCCGAAACACAGTATCAGGCAAAGAAAATGAGACACGAAAATCCAAAGAATTCTCCCTTACATGCCCCGTGTGAAAGGAAGTGAACTAAAAGGATGAATATGCAATTTTAGAAATTAGAAGACAAATTATCAAGAGTAGGATAGGAGCCCCTCGCAACCACCAGCACCAGCTCACTGGAGATGTGAAAATATTCTGTGTTTAGTAGTTTTTCGGTATCCACGCTCTAAACTTAAAGATCCAAAGCAGGAGTGTAACACCCAGAAAATAAGATGCACCGTAGCTGGTGCTAGGATTGGGGTGGCACTGCATCTGGTATGGGACATTTAACAAATTCAGGGGGAGAAAAGAATTTATATTGTCCAACCAATTTTGCTCAGTTTACAAAAAATAGGTAATACCATACTTTTCCAGTTCACAAATGGTTGCTTGGAGTGGGAGATAAACAGGTACGTGTATCAATCAGGTAAGACCATGCTGTGCGAAAGGATTTTCTGCCTGTATCAAACTTTTTGGAAATCCTGAACTGAGCTGCCCCCTTAAAATATGAAGATAACTAAAAACAATAGGGTAATCACGCAAATGTCTTACTCTCTCCCGCCAAAAGAAGAAAAATATATGTCTGACAAGGTCTCTAATTTACTTATGTTACATCTGGGTGTGTAAGGAAATTTTATTATGTCTGTAACTGCTCTGATCTTCTTCACAAGTCCCCACTCAATGGGTAGCCGCAGGAAAGTCACTGAAGTGTCCTGATACAGTCATTAAAATAGACTCCTAGGTAAATGCGCAGTCTCTTTCTGTCGTAGTTCCCACACATCTTCCATCAATGAGGTACGACAATTAAGTTCACGAACTTGTTGCAATGATGTTGCTAACTATATATATTTTTTGATATCAGAAAGCTTATTCATTATGAATTTGAACCAACTGGACATATAGTTAAACAAGCTTACTATTTGGAAGTGCTGAAAACACTGCGTAAAAAGTTAGACAACTTGAACTTCTAGCCAACAATTCACGGCTCTTGTATCACGACAATGTACCAGCTCACAGGGCACTGTCTGTGAGGGAGTTTTTAGCCAGTAAACAAATAACTGTGTTGGAACACCTTCCTCCTCACCTGATCTGGCCCTCAATGACTTCTTTCTTTACCCAAAGATGAAGGAAATATTGAAAGGAAGACATTTTGATGACCTTCAGGACATCAAGGGTAATATGATGACAGCTCTGATGGCCATTCCAGAAAAAGAGTTCCAAAATTGCTTTCAAGGGTGGTCTAGGCGCTGGTGTTTGTGCATAGCTTCCCAAGGGGAGGACTTAGAAGGTGACCATAGTGATATTCAGTAATGAGGTATGTAACACTTTTTCTAGGATGAGTTCGCAAACTTAATTGTCCAACCTCTACCAGGCAATGCTATAATTTTTGCTTTCAACAGTCATACCTATTTTAAAGACCTTTCGGGGAGAAAAATAGTCTGTAATATTTACCCAGATGTTAACATTTCTATGTTCTTTCTTCATTCCTGATGTTCTGTTTCCCTCTGTAGCCTAAAGAATTTTCTTTAGCATTTATTTTAGGACAGATCTGCTGGTGGTGATACATACTCTCGGTTTTCATTCATCTGAGAATGTCTATCTTGTCTGCATTTCTGAAGGGTTTCTTTCTGCTGAACATAGAATTCTGGGTTGACATTTCTTTCCCTTCAGCACTTTAAAGATATTGTTCCTTGCCTGGCTTCCATGGCCTCCAACGAGAAGTCCACACTCATTTAAATAATTGTTCCCTTCTGTAAGGTATCATTCATTCTCTGCTTTCAAGATTTGTCTTTATCATTGTCCCACAGGTTCTCAGAATCTGTTCATATCTTTCAGTATTTGCCCTCTTTTCTTTCCGATTAGATTATTTCTATTGAACCCTCTTCAAGTTTGCTCTTTCCTCCATTATCTCCATTTTGTTATTGAGATCATTCATGAATTTTATCATTACAACTATTGCATTTTCCAATTCTAAAAATTTTATTTGATTCTTTTTCATAGTTTCTTTTTTTTGTTTGCTTGTTTGAGAACTTCTATCTTTCCACTAATTTCAGGAGTGTTCACTTTTATCTCACTTTTAAAGTCTTTGTCTAATAACCAATACTTGGGTATTCTTGGCACTGGTAACTGGTTTGTTGTATTTACTCTTGGGAATTTGTCAGATATTCCTGGGTGTTTTGTTTGTTTGTTTGTTTGTTTTTGGAATGTCATTTTGGACTATATACTGGGCATTTTGGTATAATATTGTGAGACTTTGGACTCTGTTAAGATCCTCTGGAGAATGTTGATTTGTTTGTTTTAAGAGCCAATAAGCCCAGTTGTGTTCAGATCACACATTCTGTCTTGTGTTTTCCGGACAGCGATTCCAGTTAGGTTTTCAAAGCTTTTGCCATGCTGTTTGGATCTGCTTAGCATATGTGTCACTTAGTGGTTAGTCTGAGACTTGGGTGGTAGTTTTAATTGTAGTTTGGGCCCTAAATCCTTTGCTATATTTCTTTGCTGATGCAGCTCAGGACTGGGCCTCGAACTTGGGCTGATTGATACACAGATAGGGGACCTCTTTCTCTAGGCGTCCCCTTTCTGAAATTTCCCTGCTCTCACTGGCTTTCAGAAGTCACTTTTCCTAGCTATCTGGTTAGAAAGCTGGGTTTCTCTCAGATATTTAGCCCCCAGCACTGGGATGGCCCTCAGTGCTAAGCAGTGAGATAAAAATAACAGGCGAGATCCCCCACATTCTTCAGCCCGCAGGGGCGCCATGATCCCAGTTCTGGCCAGAGAGATGCATAGTCTCTTAGAGATTATAAGTGTGCTTACTGCCCCATCACCTTGTGGTGTAGTTTCATAACTGATTTTGCTCTCAAGAAAAAAGTGTGTGTGTGTGTGTGTGTGTGTGTGTGTGTGTGTGTGTGAAAGAGAGAGAGAGAGAGAGAGAGAGAGACTCCTCTACTTTACACACTGTTTAGCTCACAGGGCCCCCATTTTTCTGTCCTCTTGTTGGAAACGGGGAAGTTCCTCTCAGAGGTTGTGTTGTCCACACTGTCCCAGGACCTCAGCTGCTCTCAGGTCAAAGTCCAAAGACAAAGGAAGAAAAAAAGCCCGGTAAACGTCCTGCATGATGTCCTTCTTCTATTAGGTGGGTGCAAAAGTAATTGCGGTTTTTGCAATTTTTTTTTTTAACCTTTTGAACCACAATTACTTTTGCACCAACCTAATAATTTTGACTTCCCTTCCCCAGTCTGCTTGCTACTGTTTACTTTTCACTCTGCTCATGGAGTTGCTTTTCTATTCTGCCCAGACTTGTTAGCTGGAATCAGGAGGAGACAGGCTGGGGTGTGCTGACTCTACCTTGGCTGGCACATGAAGTTCCTCACCCTCTTTATGAAAAATGCTCAGCCTCTTGGATTTTTCATCTCTATCTCCTGTCCCCAGTTTTCTCCCAGATAATCTGGGTGACTGTGGAGGTGTGTGTGTGTGTGTGTGTGTGTGTGTGTGTGCGCGCGCGTGTGTGTGAATTTGTGTGTGTACATGTGTGTGTGTGTACGTGTGTGTGTGCACATTCTGCATAGTCTAATGTGAGCAGTAGAGTATGGGTCCTTAGAGTCCCATCTGTCTTCCCCAGAGACATGCAGGTAGGCTGATGTGGTTTAATGAACCAGCGCCCTTTGCGGGCACTGACCCATCTACATTTTCGGGGCAATGTTTTGGTTCTCCCTGTAGAGTCCATGGTTCCAGTGAGTTCCCACTGTGTCAAAGTCCCCACTTATTTCAACCAGTATCTTGTGGTCATGAGCCTTTCCTGTATCCTGTGTGGGGCCCATGAGAATCACGAATGAGCTTTAGGCTCACCCATCGACCTGCCTGCCTCTGACACCTACTCATCTTGGCTCCTGTGCCATGTCAGAAGGGGCTATGTGGGGCTTCTTCTATGCTCATATAACCTCCCTTACTATGTTCAGGGGAGGTCGAAAGTTGATTATATAAAAATCAACTTTCCTGATCCTCTAATCAGCTCTATGTGATGACTTTATATAATCAACTTTCAAACCAAGGCACCTGGCCCAGTCTTCCCGAGAACCCCTGCAGCCACCTGGGTGTTATGAGAGTCCAAGCTATAACCTGTGCGTAAAGTGTGGTCCTGGGGAAAGAACGGATGTGGAGAGAGACCTGACATCCACTTTGTGTTTGTCCCCCTACTTCCTCCCAACATTTCTCAGGCCAAAGTTTTGGCCCGTCCCCTTATTCTTCCTGTTATCGTCTCATTTCTTGACATGTTTAAAAGGCAAACAACAAGACTTAGAAAATCCTCTTCAACAAGAAACCAATGGTGAAGAACAGAAAAACCATAATAAAGGAACACACACACTATTCCAATGCCAAAAGCTGTGGCACTGTGTCTCCGGTGTGATCCCAAAGGTTGTGCTCAGGCAGAAGTCACTCAAATAGAGACTTTTCAAGGTACTTTCAAGTATGCAACGATTCTGAGAATACAACACTTGGGAGTCGTTCATGGAAAACCTACTTAATAAAATCCAACTAATCAAAAAGTGAATTAAAATAAAAAATAGAGAAGCTGGTGGAAATTATTGAACCAGTATTGATTCCATTTATAATGAGATGAAGTAGGTATTGGAATTATGTTTATAGGACAGAATGGATATGTTATTTATATATCTTACAAATGATAATAATAATAATGAGGAAGAGGAGGAGAAGAAAAAGAAAAGATCACAAAAAAGGGAAATAAAAGAAGAGTTTAAGTACCTATGAGAGAAAAAATTCTATCATTTCATGATTTATACGCAATGGATCGATACAGTCTAAAATTGAAATATACACATACTGACTCCAATTTCTTCATGTATTACCAAAATATTTTTTTAACCTAAGTAGGAATGTTTAGGACCATGTCTTATAGTAAAGAAACATTTAAGTTCAATAATTTTTTCAAGTTTATTTTCATTTATATTCTGCTAAATAAAGACTTATTATAATTGCATAATGATTATAATCTCATTTTATGCACTTGTTTTGCTCAATCTGTCCCCACCCACCATTCTTTTACTATTCCAGGTATATATGATACGCTCATAACAATATAATGAAATCCTAACTACATCTGGAATCATGCCCACTTTCTCTTAATGATCACCATTTCTGCTCATGTAATTTTAGAAGTACTTTATTATACTGCTTGAGTTGTTTTTTGTAATGAACATATATCCTTTTTAATCCCGAAATTAAGCCAATCCTCAATTTTGAAATTTTGAAAATGTAGGGTGAGTCCGATAATGTGTCATGAATGAATTTTCCTAATTTCCATTTGGGAGGACTGGCAATCTTTGTTAGCAGTGACGTTGTTTATTGAAGGCTGATTCCACGTGAGAGTGAGTGAGCTGTTTATACCAACACAAATCACAATTGCATTTGGCAGGATTGATCATCGGTAACAGCTTCACTGTATTTAACTGACGTTTCAAACAGTAAGACATTTTGGTAGGCGCTTTTGAAGGAACATTTGAAGAGAAGGTGGACGCTCAGCCTTTTGTTTCTATGGTTCCAGCACCTGGCTAGCAGTGCCCAGTATACACACATTAGAAACTCACTCAGAGCTTATTCTGTTGAACTGAAATAACGAAGGTTTCTGCATATTTCAAAGACTGACATATAAAAGAGATTTCACTTTTTTTTTTTTTTTAATTTCGTATCACTAGCTGAACAAGAACTACCGGTACCAATGGAGTTGTGGGAAGGTAGATTTGACTCAATATAAAGAAAACATTTAGCCATTAAGAAAGCAAATGGACTGCTTCTAAAGTGAAACAGCCTCCACCTCAAAATGCTCCAGAGCGTCTGGGGGATTATTTGAAGAACCTATTGAAAAGGAGGTTCCTGCATCACAGGCTGTCTAACTTCAGACCTGCCCCACTCTGAGATTCCACCCGTCTGTCAACTTGAGCAGACAAGTGAGTATCCACATACCCAGGCTTTTAAATGCTGAGTTAGTAGTTCTGATCTTGCTCACTGCCTTAGTTTCCCACTGATTAAATGAGAAGACTAGAGAAGGTAATCACTCTTACTTTCCAGTTCTAAGATCGCCTGATCCTAAAATCTGCTACGTATGTGACTTTATATAATCAACTTTCAAATCAATTCAGCAAATCACTCCTTGCCAACTGTGTACCAGGTACCATGGGAGATAGATACTGAGAGTCAGTCTTAGAAGCTAACACTGGTTAGCTTGTTGTGCATTTTTTCCTGAGGACATTCTGACAGGAGTGTAAAAGCATAAATCCAAGGAAACCTCTTCAATTGTATGACCACATGGACATTAAGAGGCGCTACATTAACCTAAATTACGATGCAAAGGCATATTAAAACACTAACCCTCAAGCAATAAACAAAAATATGTCTCTTTAAGAAATTGTTGAGAAATGACACGGTGACAGATTTCAACTTCCTCCTGAGATGAGTAAATTGAACTAAACCAACAGGATTGCATGCAAAAAGAATTGTTGAGAAGCACCCTCTCAAACGCATTTATTTTTCATTGTAAAGTTAATATGAAATTTCAACTAACTACCCAAAATAAAGATAATGACATGTTGTATTCACTCAAACGAAGTTGTAAGAATAAAGTACGGATCCCCTATGGTGGTTTTCTCCACCATTCCATCTCTGTTGCCATTCACTCTGAGTACTATTTATTGAATGCAATCAAGGGGCGGAAAGTAAACAAACGGAGAAGATGCAGGTGTGTGATGTGATGAAATCTGATAGGGCCCACAGTCCTGAAGGAAAATAAACAGGAGCCATTGATTTAAATGAACTTAAATGTTGTCCATTCCCCTAAGGTTATTATCCTTCCTTTCCCATTCCTTTATCTTCTACACATATGCACTTAGGTGACACATAAACATTTGGACTTATAAGTGAATTTGGAGAAATTCCTCCGAAATTTACCAGATCTTACTCGTCACAGAAAATTCAAAATGAACAATGCGAAGGGCAGTGCCTCATTAAACAGTATCATTAAGCAACATTTGTTAAACCTCTCCACCTATGATAGAATGCTGACCCACAGAGCTGTTTGCATTACTATTAATGTTTAAAAAGTACCTTTGAGAAAGCATTGTTACTAAAAGAAATGAAATGAGCCTGATCATTGCATATATGATTACTCTAAGAGAATCACAGACAATTTAATGTAAGTTTCTTTTAGTTGAAATCAAGCTGCCCTCAACCTAAAATAATCCTCTATTGTTCCCTACTCTTCAATACATTAATTGTTTTGAAATTTCTCAAACTCAGTTTTACTTGGTTTGCTGTGACATCTTTGACTCAATAATCTTTGGCCACAGTATTTTGAAAAAATATATTACTCTTTCATTAGGAAAAAAAATGTCTTCAATTTTAGATGGTATCAGCCTCTGATGTAGCTACTTTTAATTTCTATGACTATACCTATTACATTTCCCAAATCGGTATCCCATAGGACACTGCAGGATGGTAACCACAAGTCTTACAAGAGTTTTTTCCTAGGACATCTGTGTACCTGTGATATGCTAAAAGGAATAAAGCAGTCTATTGCATGAGATGTCTTATACTTATTTAACCATGCCTTTTCCTTGTTGTCACCTATTAACACTCCTAAAAACAAGTTTTTAAGTAACAACCTTTAGGAAAGATTGAACAACAACAAAAGCTAACATAACGTCAAAAACTAGCATAAAACAAATATTTCTGGATCTTCTTTCTCCTTCCTTAAGACTCCTCTCAGCACAGTGTCCTATTCTTAAATAAATCGAATTCTCAAATGACGTTCAAAGTAATTTTTTTTTAAATGAAGTTCTTTAAGGAAACTGAGAAGAGGGTTGCAAAGCATGGAATACAGCTAAATTTTCTAAAAATCCAATTTAGAATTTTCCCCTTTTCCCCAAATTCTATGCCTTATTTTATCACCGCAAATGTGTCTCCAATGTAGCCTCTGTAACGAGCACCCCTACGATGCCTCTCAGATATTTTCTCCTCCTAGTAAGTCTCTGCAAGCTCAGAAATGTCTATTGAGCAATCTACCTAATTTGCATTCTTATCTATTTCACTCCTTAGTCAATCAAAAGAAATGTCTTTTGGTTCATCTTATTACAGACCAGGCAGAGGGGGATGCAAATTATAATCCAATTGGAGGATGTGGGGGGTGGGAAGGGCAGGGAGGTGGATGAACTGGATCCTTGTATTTTTTTTCTCCTTCTATACTCACCTAGGAAAACTGAAAGTATTTCTTTCACCAGATGCCCCTACCCCTTTCTTCCCAGGAAGTAACCAGATTTTCAAAGGGACAGTTGTATTTTAGGGCCAGGTGGAAGTAGAGTTTCTTGGAAGATACCATCTCTTTGAGGGCTGGACTAGTTTGATGTCTTGGAGAGAAAATTAGTGTTTAGTCTAAATAGGGTGGGTGGGAATGGGCCAGGGCTGGGGGATATTTGGAGGTAGCTGGAGCACAAAGGAAACCTGCCTGACAAGTCTGAACACTGCTAACGTTGCTAGAACCATCCGTAGCCCACATAACGCCCTCTTCAAAAATTGAGGAAGGGGCACCCTTTCCTCAAGACACTATCTCCATCTGTCAGAAATTTGTGATGGCATATAAATTTTGTTAGAAGAGACTTCACTGCCATCTGCTGAAAAATTGTTGTAATAAATATGTGTATCGATGATATTAACAATGAGTATGGTGTCTCCTTGGGTCACCCAACCCTCACAACTATACGTGGCGGCCACAGTTCTAGCCTTGGAAGCTGTGCCTTCATCAGTGGATTGCACCTTGATGGCAGACTTGGGAACCTCACTAGCATTTGAGAGGACACCGTGTAGCGGAAGAGTGATGCTGAAAATGGGGGCTACCAAGGACCAAAGGAGAGGCCCCTCCTCCTATGTTCTAGAGACAGCCCCAGGATCCAATCCAAAAATGGTGTAGAGGAAGCAAAGGAGGAATTTCTTCTGACAGAAAGAGAAGGTACCGTCTGCCTCCTGAGTTTGTACAGGGACATAAAACACAAGTGGCTGCCATTATTCTGTCACCCAGGTGCTGGAATACTCTCTCTACAAAGGGAGGCTAGCGTAGTAGCAAGAGAGTAGCCTTTAGAATCAGACTTCCTGGGTTCAAGTACAAGCTCTGTTACTCATCTACTGCACAAGGAGACTGACGATCGGTGCCTCAGTTTCCTCACTATAAAATGAGTCTACTAACAGAATCTACCTTATAAGGTTGGTATACAAATTGAATGAGGTTTTTCAGGGAGTATATAAAATACTCAGAACATTTCCTGGCACACAGTATTGTTGACTCCTGCTATTATTAGGCCTGGCCACCTCCATCCCAGTACTTCCACAGCCATTGGAAGACTGAAGCTCCCAGAAAATATAAGTTATAAAGTCACGGGTGTGGGTTGGTGCGGTGGGAGAAAGGAAGACTGGTGGGAAGGGGGGGGTGTCACTGCCTTTTGACAGTGTGGTCCCAACAGTATGATGCAGAACGCATAGGTAGACAGAGAAAGATGGCACCGTATGTGTTATGGATTGCAATATACAAACATTTGGTTCAGTGCTTCAGAAATGAAGAGTGGAGAAGGAAATGATTCTACCCAGAAGAGCATAATTATCCTTGATAAATGCCTAAGAGCCAACAAGAACTGGAAGGGCAGCTGGACATTTCCTTCTGCTCTCTGCTCTCAAGCTGGAAGGGTATTTGTCCAGGACCTAAATGAACAATGGACACACTGAGGAAGTCAGTATCTAGTCTTTCAGCAACAATGAGATTTCATTTTAGAATCAGCAGAGTTAGAATAGCAATGGCTTACCATAGCGCTTACTAAATGGCAGACTCTGTACTAACATCTGCATATAGATTATCTCACTAAATCTCACAACCTTTGAGGTTGATACTCTTATAGTCCAGTGTCACATGGTTACACATAAATGGAGAATTTGGTTTATAACTTACTAACAGAAAGTGATAATGGTATACATAGTTTTCTGTTTCCTCATGAGTTAAGTCTTTACATTTCATCACCCATTTCTTATAAATGAGGTTTAAAGTTTTCATTACTATTATGGATCTTATAAAACGCATCTTATAAAATGCTTTTCAGTGTTTTTTTTTTTTTTTTAATTTCTAACCAAGCTGTATCTACTGAAAATTTTCCAAATCCCTGTCTTATTTTTGCTTTTGCCAGGTTTTCCCCTACTCTGATTTCTTATGAAGCTTGTAGTACAATTTTTTGGGCTGTGAGCCAAAGAAAATATATGCAACTTCTTTCTTTTCCTTCTTTAAACATCTCTAGAAACTAGTGAAGTTTAGTTTAAAAATTTCCTTTCCAAATTATGTTCAAATTTTTGTATTTTTGCTATTTTGCCTGTATAACCTCATTAGGAAAGGGGAATTGAAAACCGATACAGTCTAAATCAAAGTTTTTTTCTTACATAATTGAGTTATCCTCACATAATTAAGGATTAAAATGAAGCGAAATTTATTATGCAGATACCTTCAGAATTGTATTAACAAATCTTTCCACTCAGTAGGACTCAGTTTAAATTCCAAAGGATTCATTTTCTCTAAACATATGTAAAAACTAACTTTCCATCTTCTACCCAATTGCGTCCACACAGAATCTCCCATTCAAATACCAGATTTAGAACAGTAGCCAGCTTTGTCCAGGTCCCTACGCTTGGGATCCTATTTTATTCCTTTAGTGAGTACATTCAACTATTATAAAATCATGGTTTCTTCATCCATGTCTCTCGGTTGCATATTTCATGCCCCACCACAGCCATCACTGTCGCCCAGGCTTCAGGCATTGCCTGATGGGATACTGCTCTGTCCCTGACAGTCTCTTAGCCATTCCCCCTGCTTCTACCCTCTGTCTCAATCTATTGTTCATACAACTGTGGGCTTGGTCACCCTCAAACGTCAAGACTAGACATTCCATCAATGAATACAATTCAGTGGGAGGGAAGCAGTCGGAAAACTTAAAGTGGACAATTGATGGACATGTGCATGTATTAGACGTATATCTGAAGCTGTGAATGGCCTAAGTGACTGGTTGACTTTTAAGTTTTATATGGAATTTGCAGCAAGGTCATCTCTGAAGAGGGGTTGGAGGGAGGAATAGGCTGGGGAGCTGGGGGCAGGGAGCAGGTGTGGGGGGGATCTCGTTCTATTAGCCAGTTCTTTCTTCTCCAGGTTTCCCTTCCTCCTACGACTCACACTTTTCCTGATCTCTTCGGTCTCTTTTATTAATACTACTTCTTTTTCCATTTTATTCTCCATTCCTTCTTCCCTTTCATGGTTTCTCCTCCTCTTTCTCCTCCCCTCGCGTAACTACATGAACTCACTCCTCCCAGGAGATCTGCACGTGGCAGGGCAGGATGTACAACTGTCCAGCCCCAGGGGTTGAGTCCCTGTGAGTGTGACCCACTGAAGTTGAGCAGTGCACAACCTGAGCAGCCCTGTGCTGGGCTCTGGGAATACAGTCAAGTTGAACTGGTCTGATTGCACACGACTCTTTGTTTACATTGCCACATCATCAATAATGTCAACATAGACAGAACTGAAGGCTTTGGGAAAATGAACACATTTCTCATCCCTGCAATATACCACTATCTATTTATCTCTATTAATGGAACACCAACAGGGTGCAAATGTATTCTTTTATTGGGCTGGGAGTACAATAGCGAACAACAAAACAAAATGTCTGAGATGTGACAGAGAATGAAGGAATATACAAATATATACATAGCATATCAGATTGTACCAAATGTCATGGGGAAAAGAAAGTAGGGTGTGGAAGGGGGAGAGGCAGTGTGTGTGTTTCTGTGTTGTGGAGGGATTGTGATCTTGTTGGGATGGTCAGAAAAGGCCTCACTGAGAAAATGACGCCTGAGCATTAGCTGAAGGAGGTAAAAGAAGTGACTGACTGGGGATCTGGGAGGAGAGCACCCCGGGCAGAGAGAACCAGTTCAAAGGCCCCAGGCCAAAGCGAGCCTGACACCCTGTTTGGTGATGCAATGGTCCCTATTTGTGACTCCAAAAGTGACTGCAAGAGAAGTGTGTCCTGCTCATTTTTAAAATATTGATCCAAGAGGTGGTGAAAGTCTTGTCAACGACTTTCATATACTTTGGCTTTTGCCATTGCTTCCCTTGGGCCATTCCTGGTGTTTTGCTAAATGCTTCAGTGGTAAAAAAAAAAAAAAAAAGGTGTTTGACCAAGTTGCCAGGGGGTAATATCAAATTAAGTACCTTGAAATGCTTTGCCTCACAAATAGATAGATCAACAGCAATGTTACTTGTTTATTCAGTTATTCACAGAGAAATATTTATTAGGTTGTTACTGTGTCCCAGGAAAAGTACCATGTTTCAGGGATAGAATGGTGAACAAAACAAAAGAATTCTGCTTTGCTTTGGTGTCAGACAATAAAATAATAATAATAACAATAACAACAACAATATATTGTTAACAGCACTAGGAAGAAAATAAATAGAGCTTGTTAATAACATAAAATGGGGAACCAACCGAAGGGAGTAATGATAAACTGGTCCAAGAAGGCTCCTCTTTAACCCTTCTGGCTGAAGCCATTGAAAGCAATAAGACACTTAAGTGCACGATGAGGTGAAAAGGCTCCAGCCCTGTGAAGAGGGGAAGGGAAGAAGGGAGGGAAGAGCCACAGAGTGCCTGAACAGGACCAAAGTGGGATGTCATAGGAATGGACAGAAGGCCCCTGAGCCCAGAGCTTGCTTCTCAAGAGAGCGAACCTGATGAGATGAGGTGAGAAAGGTGACAGGGCTGGAGCAGACCCTTGGCTTTTATTCTCCACTCAACTGGAAGGCACTGGAGACTTTTAAGCAGGGGACTAACGTGACCCCCATGCTTCAAGATCACTCTAGCTGCTGGGTGAAGACAGCTTCCAGGAGCACCAATTCAGGTAAGATGCCCAGTTAGGAAGCTATTCTGGCGAGAGATGCTAAGGGCATAGAGGGGAGGCAATCGGGCACATATAAGATGTGTTTTGAAGGTAGAGCAGACAGGATCTGCTGGCGGTTTAAACGTGGTGGGAGTGAGGAAAAGGGATTTCCCAGCCACAAAGTGTAAACGTTATTCAGGATTCTTGGGTAATGGGGAAGACACGACTACACCTCCAACAGCCAGCTCCTGGGAGCCTCTGCTGGTGAGCTGGGTCCTCAGAGAGGCCCACATTCATTTGTCCAGGGCACCTGCCCACAGGCACCGGACGCCGGGGGAAAAATGGCAGCACAAGAGCGCGCAGGAGAACAATGGGCCCTGGCTCTGAGCACCAATGTATGAGGTGAGGGGCTAGGGGGCCTGCTTTCTGCTTTTGAGGCCAAAAGGACCCATTTAGATTTACCAGGATCTCACAATCAAGCTTTACTCCAACATGGCCCCTCCTGGGGCGGGCAGTGGAAACCCTGCTTCTGCGGAAAACTGAGAAGCAGATATTAAAGGATTCCCTCCAGCAGAACTCATCTGTCCAAACCTAAAGAATCACCAGACTGCTGCTCACAGATGCTAATAGGCTATGAGAGGCCACAATCTTCAGTACAAACGCTGCTAAACAGCCTGCTTTGTGACTAGTTAGGAAATACGTGACGACCAGGCCTAAATATCTGTGGGATGATTACGCTTAAGTGTCCCCTTATCACCATTATTATTGGATAGAGTGGCTTTTAGTGTTTATTATTCACCATTAACGTTCCCAGTACATAAAGAAAAATGTGCTGACTAGGAAATTTAAAAAATTCGTTCTGTTTTAATGGCTCTGACTCCTCGAGGATGGCAAAAGTGGTTGGTTTCAATTATAAAATTACTTACAAAGTATTAAATAAGTCTGTTTAATAAGTTGTGTATTATAATAAAGGAGATTAAATGAACTCCTTCATTGAATGGACATTGTGTATATTAATAAATACATGTGAAAATGATATAAATTACTCCTCTCTAGCATTTGGGATGCCGAGATCAAGCTAGCTATATTTTCTCTTAAGTACTCCTCAGCTCTAAGCATGTTAAATAGAGCCTGAAATTAAAACTCTTGTTTTCCTATTATAGGAATATATAAACCTGCTGTAAATCAAGTAATGAGGGAGATATAGTTACTTATGTGGCAAGAAAAAAAAAGGTTTTTATCAATAAAATCAAACACTTTAAAAATAATACTCTAAGAACAATGGTTCTGAACTTATCACGTAGGTTGAAGTTCGACTCTGCAAATGACCTTTGGGAATGGGTGTGAATAAATGACTTCACGGAAACCTTGAACATCTGATAGATGCTTCCTGAATTCTGGGGCATCGAAGTGACCACTAGGGGGTGCTGTGTTCAGGAGAGGGTGAGAGTCTAGAGGAGCCCTGAGTCTACCTGGGTCAGGCAGGCACGGGGGAGAGGGCAGCTCCTCAGTGGATAAGCCTTCAAAAAAGGCTGGCCTGACCTATGTATAACGTAGGGTAAAAAAGAAAAAAAAAATTAAAATGTGGTTTCTATTTAGTTTTTAAATAGGTAATTTATTCCATGATTCAAAAGGACAAAAGGACTGATAGTAGCTTCCAATATACATTCTTGCTTTCTTCCTTATTTCAACCAAAAAACTACATTTCCCAGAAGCCCCTTGAGAAAAAGGCAAGGCCACATACTTCCGGTCTGGTCAGTGATCTGTGGAAGGGGTGTTGGGTAGGAACTCTGGGAGACCTCCTGGAAAGGGAGGTTCTCCTCCCCTCCGCCATCCTGCTTTCTGGAAGAGGATCTGATTGGTGGGGCTGTGAGGACACAGGTCACACCTGAGAGGGTGGAGTGGAGAGCCTGAAAGAGTCTCCGTGGCTCTAACTTTATAGACTTGTAGTTTCAGCCCTGGAGTGCCTACCTCTGGACTCATTTTATGTGAGAGACAAATACATTTCTCTCTCTTCTTTAAGTCCTTGCTATTATTTTGATTTTTCTGTCAAATGCATCCAAACCTAATTTGAATATGAAAAGCCTGCCTTTTACCAAGTTCCTAAACCATGTAACACCTTCCCTTATAAAGATATTTTAGCTGGTAGCATATGTAAGTGTGCCCATGTGTGTGTGCATGTGTGTTTATCTTGAGAAATGTTATAATTCATATCAACACATGAAGGGCTTCCTCATTCTTTTGGGGGTTGTAGACATTTCGATTGTATAATAAACTATTGATGAACAGGTAGGTTGTTTCTAATCTTTGGCTATTACATATAATGTTGCATTCATAACTTTGTACCTCTTCCATTTCGGTCCTGAGAGTTTATATGTAGGATAAATTCCCAAAAGTCAAAGTGCTAGGTCAAAGAGGATGTGCATTTGTAATTTCGACAGCTGCTCTTTGCAGATGTTATAATGATTCATCTGTTGGTGGCAGCATATGAGCGTGCCCCCCCCCCCATCCTTCCTAACGTGGTGTTGTCAAAGGAGGCTGAGTTCACATCTTTCCTGGAAAGAAGAGAGGAAGGGAAGATGAGGTTGAGGTGCAAGTGGAAGGTTCAAATCCACGTTGCATGAATAGGGCACAGCAGTTCGGCAGTGAACTGGAAGAGACAGGCCCTTAGTTAAATCAACTCAGTTTTCTTATGGAGAAGTTGTTAGGATAAGCAGATGGCCTAAAAGCCATGGAAATGAATTGTGGTTTATGTGAAGTATACTTAGTCTACGGCATGATTGATTTGTATGTTTTTGTTATCTAATCTTAAGAGGTGTGGTACTGACGCTGTGGTTTGGAACTGAAGAGCACAGGTTCTCCAGGCGACTCTCCAGAGGTCTCGGGGCCCAGCAGGCAGGATTTGCTGCATGCAGTGAGCTCCAAGAGAGCCACGGTTGTACCAAACGAGGCCTCGCCCACACTGTTGTAAGATAACTTACCTCTGTGTCAAATCATGAAACTAAGGCACTCACCCAGGAATTGTGGCCTGTCCATGATTCTCTCCCTGCTGTCACTGCAAGTCCTCCCCCTGGGGCTCAGCATTCTCGTGCTCCCTGGAGGGGACTGTCAGAGACCTCACAGCACAAGTGAGGAGAGAGCAGCCTCAATGATAATGACCAGCGGATAAGCATTAGCACTTATCATTGGCCAGGAACTGTTCTCAGTAACATCCTGAGCCTCGGCACACTAGGAGTAGCATTAATTTTCATTATCTCCATTTTATGGGAAACTGAGGCACAGAGAGGTTAAATCAAGATCACACATCTAGTTGGTGCAGCCACTATGGAACACAGTATGGAGGTTCCGCAAAAATTTTTAAATAAATTTTAAACATTTTAAAACCTTACGACCCAGTGATTCCACTCCTGGGTATTTATCCAAAGAAATCCAAAACACTAACATAAACATATGCAACCCTGTGTTTACTACAGCACTATTCACTAAAGCCAAGACATGGCAACAACCAAAATGCCCATCAATAGACAACTAGATAAAGAAATTGTGGTACACTTATGCAATGTAGTATTACTCTGCCATATAAAAGAATGAAAACTTAACCATTTGCAACAACATGGATGGACCTAGAGGGTATTATGCTAAGTGAAACCAGTCCGACTAAGAAAGACAAATACTATATGATCTCACTTATATGTGGAACCTAAAGAATGGAATGAGCATACAAAACAAATAGACTCATAGATACAGAGAACAAACCGATGGTTGCTAGATGGGAGGGAGGGTTTGGCGGGATGGGTGAGAAAGGTGAAGGGATTAAGAAGTACAAATTGATTGTCACAAAAAAGTCAGGGGGATGTGAAATACAGTATGGGGAATATAATACATAATGTTGTAAAGACTATGTAGGGTGTCAGATAGACACTGGACTTATTGGGAGGATAATTTCATAGATCATATAAATGCCTAACCACTGTGCTGTACAAAACTAATACAAAATATTGAATGTCAACTATTAAACACATACACACACACACACACACACACACACACACACACACACACACAGAGGGTGCCAAAAATTTATTAAAGCAAACAACAACAAAAAAAGGAAGTACAAATTGGTTGTTACAAAGTAGTCATGGTGATTTAGGGTATAGCATAAGAAATACTGTCAATAATATTGTAATAACTATGTATGGTATTAAATGGGTACTAGATTTACTGGAGTGATAAATGGGAGAGGATTGGGAGGCAGGGTAAAAAAGGTAAAGGGATTAAGAAGTACGAATTGGTAGTTACAAAATAATCATGGGGATGTAAAGTAAAACATAGGGAATATAATCCGTAACATGATAATAACTATGCATAGTGCCAGGTGGGTACTAGACTCATCAGGGGGGGGTCACGTCTTAAATTATAT
The DNA here is from genome assembly GCF_057876585.1 of Rhinolophus sinicus. Lineage (NCBI taxonomy): Eukaryota > Metazoa > Chordata > Mammalia > Chiroptera > Rhinolophidae > Rhinolophus > Rhinolophus sinicus. Next base: position 9,829,738 of record NC_142507.1, on the reverse strand, counting down.
AAAGTCTAACCACTATGCTGTACACCTGAACTAAATATAAAATAATATTGAATGTCAAAAAATCAAAATATAAAAAAATACTCAAAATAAAAAATCACACATCTACCATGTTTTCCTCAAAAATAAGACCTAGCTGGACAATCAGCTCTCATGCATCTTTTGGAGCAAAAATTAATGTAAGACCCAGTATTATATTATATTTATTATATTATATTATATTATACTATATAAGACCAGGTATTATATTAATTATTGCTTCAAAAGACGCATTAGAGCTGATTGTCTGGCTAGGTCTTATTTTCGGGAAAACACGGTAATAAAGGGTGGAGCTAGGATTTGAACCTAAGCTGTGGGGATCCAGAGTCTGTACTCTACACTCTGGTGACATTTTCTTAGAGGTGTCTGTTGTACCAGCCTGCCCACATAAATATTTGCCCATATAAGCAAAACTAAATCTCTTTTATTTCATGAACGTAAGCAAAACTTAATTTAGGTTATTTCTTGCAAATGCCTCTGATAATCATAAAAGAAACTTAAGTCATCTTCCTAACGTTGGTAGAAGATAATCCTTTTCACCAATCCCCTGCAGTCTAGAAACCCCCATTCTAATAACCAATCATTGTAGAGTTTAAACAACTTTCTTATTTTCACTTTATAAGCTACCCTGTGACGTCATGCCCCAAGCTTCGTATCAGTTTTAAATTTGAAAGATCCTAGTTAGAGAACTGTTCTTACATGCACAATATACCTTGGCTATATACATACTAATTTCTTAATCTGGTGGTTTTAATTGTGCTATTTCTGGATTTTCAACACAGAGGGTACTGTTTCTGCAAGAACAAGAAAGGGACTAATTGAGTCCCATAAACTGTCTGATGAAGCACTTAATTTAAGGACAAGAGACCTGTGACTAAAGAAAAGAAATGGAGCCAAACATAGACCCCAGCAAAGGAAACTGAATTGTAGTTTTGAGAGTCCCAAGAAGAGGGGTACAATTTTGTGATAATATTAATGACTTCTGACTGTTTAAGTACCTTCAAATGATTTCTTGGAGCCGGTGGTCCATTTGTTTTTAGGCAGTGATGTTTTCCTTTATCTTTAAGAGTGCAATAGAGACTTTGAAGTAACAAGGTCACATTCAACCACTTTTGCCCACTCTGTGCAAAAATGCTGGGTTTGAGTTTCCAGAGAACATGAAGAAGTCATTTCAGCCAAGCTTTTACCACCCAGAAGTCGTTTTAAAAGATTTGCAGAAGCATCCCGAATTTGCACATTACCTCCTTGACCTTTTGAGCAGGGGGTCTGAGCCGGAGCACGTGGTTTCAATTGTCTGATAAGATACATCGCTTCAGTCTTGGCCTGGTTGAAGGTTAAACCAGCTGGTTTCTATCGCTTCTTCTGTAATCATTAGGCATTAGGCAAGCCATGAAAATGTTATCATAGCATTTTATTAAAGTCGCTACCAAGTCTCATGATGAATGGGAAAAAAACAGAAACAAAGCAAACAAAAAGAGACTTCTCTAACAAAAGCCCAGACTTCTAAATAAAGTTAAAAACCCATGTTCTAAAGAAAAAAAAAATATTTGATACGAAGTTTATCTCTTCTGAGTAACTGACAAGCTTCCTTTTCACAGACAATGGAACTTATGGAATCTGTTCTAATTTTCTTTTGGCCTTGGTTGCTAGAAAGTGTACACTTAAATGTATTGTTTAATAACAGTACCAGAATTCTGTACTCCATTCCCTAGCACTATGAGTTTTCCTTTCTCTATGTGATTTCCCAGTGTTTAAATTTTTGCATTTACTATTATTTAGTCATCTTTACTTAGCTGTTATCATATTAAGTTTATCAGGCTAATTGAGAGTATCACTTAATTATAGCAACAAAACCAAAAACAAACAAGAGAGCACAAATTCTGAAGTAACTCCAAAACACCAAATTATTAATGACATTGAAATGCAAGTCACCCAAGCAGATCCACTGAATATATCTCTTTCCAACTGGTCTGTTGAGCGTGTGGAAAATAATCTTAAGTACTTAGAAAATGTATCTGCTACCATCTAAGACACAAATACTTAAGAACATAACGGAACTTGATGCTTTTATAAGGTAACAGCTATTATATTAGGACTCTTTCAATTGTATGTGATGGAGAATTCAACTCTAAGTGACTTAAAATGTTATATCTATAATATATATACTCAAACCCAGCATTTTTGCACAGAGTGGACAAAAAATGCATACACAGTTTAAGAAAGGAAAAAACTGTATTAAAATTACGCTGATGGTAACCACTTTGAGCACCTCTTGTAATTAATTGCAGACGTCAAACGTCACTTGTATTCATCTTTTGTTATCGGTATATATTTATGCTATCGGTACAATTTAAATACAGTTTTTCCCTTTATTAAAATGTGTATACATTTTTTGGCATCCTTTGTATAGATAGATAGATAGATAGATAGATAGATAGATAGATAGATAGATAGATAGATCGATCGATCGATCGATCGATGGATGGATGGATGTAATCGAAAAATACTAGGGAGAACTTGAAGTACAGCTGGATCCAGTGGCCACACTATACTATCAGGTCTGCCTCCTTCTCTTTCCCTCTTGATTTATGCTTCCCTCCCATGACGACTTCATATTCCCTGAGTTGAGCTTTTTTATGATGCACAATGGCTGCCAGCAATGACTACCTTATAGCTAGCTTATCCACTCATCAACCCCAGCCGAAAGAGATATTTATTTTTAACAGGACAACAAAGCTCTGCTATGGAGTCCAGTTGGTTCCAAATGGTTCACATTTTATTTGAACCTTGCCTCAGTCACACATCCGCCCATGGGCACAGTTCCACTCAAACCACGCAAACTACGAATAGGGGATGGGTATTTTCAAGAGGAAATCAAGGTGCTGTTATCAGAAGGGGATAGGCAACGATCACAGATGTCCACTACATTTCACTCAACTAGACCATTTTGGGTGGCGGCGTGGGAGCGTCTTGTTTTTCCAGGAAATTTGATTGCTGCTTAAATGTTAAGATTGATCAGCGAACCAGCCAGGAAAGAAAACCCTGGCCTTGATTACTCACATGAGACTTCCATTAACCCCTGATGCATGTATTAATGAACACTGTACAGTGACATTAACGAGTGACATGGACCAAATTTTACCGTCTACCACCAAAGTCGTGCCAGTGTGCTAGCTTATTCAAATACTCAACTGCACATGATGCTGCAACCTTGCTAAAATATTTTCTATTTCATGTGTTGTTTATAAAATCTCCAGTTTGCATTTGGCGCACCCCACGTTTTCACATATAATGTTTAGCCATCCTGGTTTGGGCGGGGGATAAGATGGGAATTGGCACCTACTTGATGAATTCTGTCAATCTCTTACTCATCTTCATTATTACACATAAATAAGGTATATTAACAATAAATAGATGTCTAATGATACCTGTTAATTAAAAATTTAAAAAGGAATTGAGATGTACATTTATGGCAAAAAAACACATAGATTTAATTATATTATGTGTTTGGAGGTCCTCAGGGAGACAGAGAACAAAGTCCCAGAACTGTATGCCTCATTGAACATTACTTAGTAATTTTATTTGTGTGGGATATCATATCAGTGTAGAATGTACAGCCCTTCAACAATGAAAACAAAGAAAACTCAGTTCAGGGATAGAACCATTAGGCAAGGCAGCAGCAGGCCAGGTTGCTGTAAGCAAAGGAAGTAATTGGATCTTCATCCTTCCAGCCAGAAAACATTTATTGAGTGCCTACTCTGTTCTGGATATCATGCTGGGTCTCACACACAAAAAGAACTCCAAAGATTTACGGTCTACTTAGACCTTTCAAGACCAACAAATAAATAACAATCACAAAATCAAAAAATGTATTTCATCAGACAGGGGACCTTTGGGCAGAAACAGACATAGGTTTGGATTCTGATCCTATCATGTCCTATCTGGGTGATCTTAAGCAAGTTACTTGACCTTCTGAAGTTATAAGTTTTATGATTTGAAAAATAGAAAGAAAATACCTGTATTTTAGGTTCCATCAGAATGTGAATGGAGGCAGTTAGAACATTAGCAAACAGTTATAGAACATTTACACTGTACCAGGCAAGGTTTTAAATGCTTTACCTGTATCAACTCATTTAATTTTCACAAAACCCTATGAGGTAGGTACAAACTGTTACCAACCCCATCAAACACTTGGCGAAACCAAAATACAGAGAAGTTAAGACCTTACCTAAAGTGGCAGAGTCGGGATTTGAACCCAAGGAGTCTGGCTCCGAAGATTGTGCTCTTTGCAGTAGACCCGGCAATGGGTCTGCAGATCCCTCTTAAAGGAAGGGCTTGTTGCCCAGCTGTAGCGGGTCCAGGAAGCAAGTCCCTTCTGGCTCTAGGCTTGGTGAAGGGCTCTCTCTGCTCTCTCTCTCTAAGAGAGATCCCTTAGCCAGGATTATGCCCTTACTGGGGTGGCCTGGACCTGGTGACTGAGCAACATGAGGTTATAAAGGTCACCATTCAGGACACCCTACCGGCGATATTCAACCCAGTGATTCCTGCCAAGTGGACCAAGGCTTTGTCAGGTGTGCACCCCTGCCAGGCTTCTACCTCTGCTCAATCCTGCATCCAGCCTCTTTCACAGGGGAGGGTCCCTAATTCAATTACATGCCAGCTTCACTGCGTCTCCTACCTAATCACTGATGATGCTTTGTTCGTGACAAAAATTCTTCTCTGTATTTCATGTCGGATAGTTTCGATGGTTGTGTCTTCAAGTTCTTGACACCTCTATGATGAGTTTTAACATTAAATGGAAGAGTGGTGTGGGGGCAGAGCCCCAGAAAGTAGTTTACAGGCTCTCGGCCTTACGTGGAGGGGTGCTGGCTCGGGTAGTAGATGGCCATCAGCTGTGGCTGATTGGCCATCAGCTGTAGCCATTGAGCCATTGGCCACTAATATAACTGCTGCGGCTAGGAAGGAGAGCCGAGGAGAGTGGAGGAGAGTGAAAGAGAGTCGTCGGTGGGTTGCAGACAAAACGGACAGCAGGTCGCACGTCCAGTGAACCCAGCCTCCAGTGAGACCGTGGTGGTATGACTCCCCTACCTATGGCTCCGTGGGTGTTCCTTTTTGGCCTCACCATATCCTGCGTTCTTGTGTGGGGAGCGGGAGCAGAGACCCTGCAGGCCTCCCCGCACGACAGTAGTCACTACAGTCTATGAAGCACTTGGGAATGGGGGGCTCAGACCCCTCAGCGACACCCTTACCCCGGCCAACTGCTTAGTTTAGCAGAGGTGCTCGCCAAGGTGATGGGATGGTGTTAGTTACAGCTTTGATTAGAACTGCTGAGGGGGCTATCATTCATCCTTTTAACCCAAGTCTCCTAGGAAATAAGCCCAACCTGGGTTCTGGAGACTCTGTTCCCAGGTAGAATAAACTTACCATAGGACGCAAGTGGATCCAAGCAGCGCAAGCGGTGAATGATAGTGGATGCCAGGTGTTCCACAGAGGTCCTTCCTCAGGGCCAGAGAGCCATCCCAGCTGCTGTGAACATGGGGGGCCGATGCCTCCCAGCTGTGCTTCTCACTGGGCACCACCCCCAGCCACAGGACTACCTCCTACCTTTCTTTAATTCTGGAAAATGTTCAGCCATTTAGTAGCTCATTGAATATTGACTCAGTCTCATTCTATCTATTTTCTAAATGGTTTATTATTGCTTCAATTCTCTTTTTCACAAAATGGTCTTCAACCCTGTCCAGCCAACTGGCGCTGGCTTGGGCTGGGAGCGAGGAATGGACAGGGGAGCTGATGTGGCTGGTCTTCCAGTACAGGCGGGAGAAATAGGGAGTGAACGTCTGCATTCACTGTTTCCCACGTTTTCCTGCTGGAAAGCTTTGATCTACGCATAGGTGTTCCACAGGAAAGCGACAGATTCCCATTATTACTCTTGGATTATGGCCTTCATCATGGCCTTCATTATGGCCTTATATGTCATCATGGATTACATATAAGGGTCCAGTATCTCCAGTACAGTGTACTCCACTCTGTGTGGTGGATTCCTGGTCAGACAGCTGTGGTACAGTTAAGAGGGCAGGTTAAGTTCCCATGGTTCATACAGAGCAGGTGAAATGACAGAGGGGTAAAGTGACATGGCAGGTTATTAACTTGAGCACCTCTGCCAACTTGAAAGTGTCTGTGTTACTCTCTCAGCTTCCAGTACCACAAATATGACGTATATTCCAGGAGACAAGCCATATACATCTGCTCACTCCCACCTCCCTCATTCCTAGTTACTCATTGTTCTGCTGCCTGATACATGGAAGGCATCCTTGAAATCTGGCTGGAGTTCTGTGGTCTGCTTAAGTGCTGAATTCTATCAAGGATACCAGGCTTTGAAGGAATCAAGTAAATAGTGGGAGTAGAAAAAATAACGACAACAATCTAAGGTGTTCCACGCCGAGGCATAATGTATGTGACTACACCAAAACTCTGTATTTAGACTTACTAGGCTATCGGTAGAATGTTTAGCAATATAACTTGAATTTAAGAGCCTGCTATTCTGTTTCACTGATACCCCGTGGGTGATGGTGGTATATACGTGAGTGATTATAGAGTTGAAAATATTTCTATTGTGACTTCTACCTCCTGAGAGTTGTGGTTAAGTACTCAGTACTCTATGCAAGTCAAAGATGATATTAATAAATAGTCCTGCAGTTACAGGTAAAAATAGGGACCCACAAGAAGAGATAAGCTTGCCCTCTTAGTGAATTTATCTACCGTCAGGTGGTTTGTCGAAGTGAAGAGGTAGGTAAGAGACAAAAACAAGATTATGTCAAGGGTATTTGAGATGAAAGGGAAATGCAACAACCTTTGAGGAAGCTGAGAATGGTCTCCCATGGCTGCATGATAAACAGGGTGTTGTGACTACCCCAGGACCACTACAGGTCCCTGAAGCCCCTACGCCATTGTTTGAATGGGCAATCATAGCAAGCTGGGGTGGTGGCACTCACTACACAGTGCAAAAGGTGGGCACAGGTATTTCCACCTGGACTACACATCACCGACCTTTCAGCAATCTGAATGGAACACATTTCTTCTTCCTACTGCCTGGGAAGACTCCCACTCGATGTTCAGGACTCATTGGAAACGCCCCTTCCTCAAAGAAGCCATCTCTGACCCCTTCCCCTCATTTTCCCATCAACCCAGAGTTTGAGTCTCACATTATTCTTATACTCATTTGTTGCAGTTCGGACTTTCCTACTAGACTGTAAGCTACAGGAAGGCAAGGGCACAATCTTTTACTAGGAACATGGCTTAACACAATGATTGAGGTTGACTGTGGGAGAGGACGAACAAGTGGCCATGAGAGCCCCTGCATATCCCTGAAACACTAGGAGATTTTTGCTTGTTGCTCTTAAAGAAATATCTCCATTAGCTGAGAGCGTTCAATAGCTTCAAGAAGTTCAAGCAGAGGATCTCTCAATGCAAATATGTCACCTTCTAGTTTTCCGGCTTCTGAGAGGAAATGTATATCTACCAGTTTGGTGATAGGAGACAGTAAACTTGAAGAACTTTAAAATCATGATTTAAATAGGTACTTCACCAAATAAGAAAATGAGTGTCAATAAGCATATGAAACGGTTATTTATGAGGGGAATTCAAATTAAAATTACATGAGATAACACTACACACCCACTGGAATGGCTGAAATTTTAAAAGGCTGACAGCAGCAAATATTGGCAAGAAAAAGGAGCCATCAGAACTCTCCAGCAGTGCAGTGGAAGTAGAAAATGATACAATCACTTTGGAAAACAGTTTGGCAGTTTCTGCTAAATAAAGATAACCATAGAACTCAACAATTCCACTGATAGGCCCAAGAGAAATAAAAACAGAGTCCACAAGAAGGCTTATACATGAATGTCCATAGCAGCTTCATTTATAATATTACTCTTTGGAGCAAATAATCCCCATTTCCCATTGGGTTAGTTGACCTCTGTTGGGACCACCCTACTAGGAAAAGTAGGTAACCACGCACAGAAGCACTGAGTTGGAGATGGATTGCAAGCAGCTCTACTAGAATGAAGCTATTGAAATGCCATAGTGGCCTCTAGGAACCAAACAAGTTCTTTCACCCCACTTATAAAAAAAAAAAAAAAAATGATGTCAAGCCTACAGTGGCAGAAAAATGGAAAATAAACACCAGCAATATATGGGGAGCTCCCTGAGTCAAGTAGGGCCAGTGTGAATTAAGTTCTCAGTAGTGAGTAGAGAACAAGAAAGGATTTAAAGTGAAAGTTAGTAACATAGAGTTGGGAACACAAATGAAGGGGTTTGGGAACCAGAGGAAGAGACTCCCTGGCTCACAGGGAGGGGTGCCCTAAGAGACCCCTGCTGGTGGCTTCTGATCAGGATAGCACGTTCAGGACATTTGGGGTTCTGTGGACACTGGCAGGAAATCATTTGGACAGAATGTCCTCTTTTTTTTAACCTGTGATTGCATCATGCAGATGTAGCCACTGTCTGTGTTTTGTGCCCAGTTCAAAGTAATATTTTAAAGGGAAAGAATTATAAACACTAGAAATCTAGAATCTCCCTTTGAAAAACAAGTTAAAGTAATTTAAATTAAAATACACTGATTGAAATAGTCCTGTTTCAGATTTTAAGGCATGCGATTTCTTTCTGATTATTATCTCTCAGTTACTTAATATGAACCACCCCTGGATCAAGAGAATCAGGCAGAAATTTGGTGATAAAACTCAGGAACTACTCACAAAAGGCCAAAACACAGCTTCACAGATAGCCTCCTGAAGACATTTAATAAGCCCGTCACAATCAGTACATGAGCCTCAAGAAATGGGAATAAGAAACAGCTGCTTTGTAGCAAATCCGAACTCCAGTAGGGATTAATTCTAAACTTATGTCGCATTTAGTCAGTTTTCATTTGGGGCAACAGGGAAAATCTTTGCCAGGCTAAGGGCAATTATGTATTTGTCAAAACAGATGAAACATAAAATGTTAATTTTGTTTTTCTCTCCATATTTCTATGGAACATGGAATCTTTTCATGTTGGAATAATCAGTGAAGAAAGCTTTCTAAACAGTTCTTCTGCGTGGCCTTTCCTGCTCACCTCACTGTTTTAAATCCGGTCTTGAACTCACTTTCAAAATTCTCTGGCGGTGAGGATGAATCTCTCTTCTTCCCTCCTTTATTTGCCTCTGTCACACATTCATATTTTTATACTCAAACATAACGCTACCAATGGGGGTTCTCACGGGTATGAGCATTTCTGAGGATAAGAAAGTGAAGGCTCCCACTTTAGGTTTCAAAGGACCTGGTTTTGAATCCCGGGTCCACCGTTTACGTGCCATGTGACTTTTCAAGTTTTAAAATATTTTTATAAGTCAGTTATTTCTAAAATGGGAATTATAAGAGTGTTTCCTTTAACATAGTTGCAATGAGATAGCTCATGTGAAGAAGACTATGAGCGCATGGTAAGTGCCAAATATGTGGTAGCGATGATGGTGGTGGCACCACTAACAATGCTAAATGTTCTAGAGGTGCTTTTGCACACACGGGGGAGGGGGAGTTGGAGTGAATTCTTGTTCGGTACGGCTGGTGATGGGCCGGAGAGTCTGCCTGACCAACACCCTCCCAGGTCATGCCTGTGCTACTGGCCCACGAAACACACTTTGAAGAGCAAGGGCCTCTTTCTCTTACTGTAGGCAATCTGCTCTGTTTTCTGATTCATGGTCAGTCACACATTACTTTGCCTCCCAGTTCTTAGGTGGTTTAGTGAGCTTGTGTCTTCCAAAAGACCAAAACAACCAGGAGAGAAGCCACGTTTTTTAACTGCCCAGATGTGTGGTCTACACCGTGCCAAATATGCGGATGTCGTGGAGAACACGTATCTGAATTGCTGGCTATTCATTCTTAAATCTTTGACTCAGATATTTTTGTTCTTACATAAGGATGGGCTGAGTATTTAGATGTGGTTTCCCCCATCGATCTGGCCTACAGATGCGTAGTTTACTTGTTCACAGGTCTAGGTTTACAGTTAGCAGTTCGTCCCCTCCGTAGCTTATCAAGGATCCAGGATTTCAAAAAAGTCTTCTGAGCCAAGTCTGGCTCTTTTGTCTCAGCTTAACTCAGAAATATGTTGGTCCTATTGACCTGTGACTGTCCCACTGCCTGTATCGGGCCTTTGTGGTCTGTCCCCTGCTGGGCCCAAGTGTCCCTAGAAAGTAGAAAGAGTAAATCAGAGGCTAAATACCTCCATCTCTCCCTGGCTTCCCTCTGATGGGGTCTTGTCTCCAGCTGTCCCACTTGTGCTTCTGCCTACGGGACCACAACTGTAATTCGAAAATCTACAGTTTGCTCTTTATCACTGCAGGTTCTAAACCTTCCCCAGGCTGTTTCTCAGATATCCAGTGGAATTAACTCAGTGCTGACACCTACCCTGTAATGTCTGATCTTCACACTTGTCTCATTAGTGTTACTAAAAGATCTGGGCCATGATATATCTACCTTCGGGGATCCACGGGGGTGTAGAATGTATTTTCTCTCTAAAGACATCGCCTGATTTTCGGCAGTTGTGGGTGGTTGGACACAGAACCATAGGTAGGGCACACACCCTACCCTGTGTCCTCAACAATTTAATAGTGTCAATTCCATCCTTTGCCTTTTGGAGTCCGCAGCTGAGGGGTCGGTGACGTAGCATGAACTGACAGACACTGAGGACATTTTCCAATCCATGTTTAAGAGACAGTATAGCGTGGTCAATGTGCAGAGTAGGGAGGCGGGCATCAGGTCAGTGTTTGCATTTCAGCTTCAGTTTTTACCAGCTGTGAGAACTCGCACAAGTTATTATGTGCACACGCATAGGATAGACCAGTATGCAAAATAAAGAGCTGCTCCTTGAGAATCATTCAGCAATGACTAATGAGTTCATCTTTATGAACGCATATATTTTAATGTACTTGAAATGCTTCCATCCCGTTGCATCCTCCATCCCTTTTTCATCCTCACCCATGTTCGACCAGTGCGTGATTCTCTGAGCTATACCTTTGTTCTTTGAAATGACTTTAGGCTTCTATTACAGCTTCATTGCGATGGATAAACTGATCCGGATTCATCATGTACATTTCTTTCCAAGACCTGGACATTTTTGAAATGTCCAGACCTCTGGCTCCTGTTAGGGGGAAATTGTATTTGGAGGTTATAACCTGGGCTCTAGGAGGGCTCATTGCCACTGGGTTGGTCGTTACTTCTAGGTCTTTTCAGCAAACAAAGCCAGGAAAATTAGGGTTTTAAATAGAATTCATCACACGTTTAGACTGTATTTCCAAATTGAAACTGAGGCATGCAGGATTTTTATTGACGTCTTTGATCTTAAATCTGAAATCTTCTTTCCCCATGCTCAAATCTGAGATCTACTGATGCAGAATGTTAGAATAGCAAATATTTCTCATTTGCTTTACCCTCAATATATCCATAATATTCTCAGGATAAAACATTCACCAGCAACCGTATGATTAGTGAAATAGTACAAGGTTTGTTTTTTGCAGTTTAAAAAATTTTTGTTTTTAGGATACTTCATATAAGAGATTATAGACAAATACTTGTGTTTTTAAGTCACTTTGAACTTCTGTGTAGTTATGCTACTGACAAATTTGTTTTGTCTCATTTTTGTAGATTGATTTTCTACTTTATTTTTATGATTATGTAAAATATATACATGGTCTATGCCAAATCTATAGAACAAATCTAGTTTATATCCCGGACTATTCTACCCTATTTCCTCCCTCCCCCTATATGAAACCACTGTTTTAATATTTTTTCTCTAGTAGTTTTCTGTCTGTCATGACATTACCATAAACTTAGTGTGTCTAACAACACAAACATTTTCATCTACAGTTATGTACTTAGACGTCTGACGCAGCTCTCACTGGGCAAAAATCCATGTCAGCAGGTTCCCATGGGAAATTCATTTCCTTACTTTTTACAGCAAGAATGGCTTTTCGAGTACATCCACATTCCTTGCCTGGTGGCCTCCTTCCTCCATCTTCAAAGTCAGCAATGTTGCCTCTCTCTGACCATTCTTGTGTCGTCACGTCTCCCTCTAACTCCCCTCTTCTGTATCCATCTTGGCCCTTGAGATAACATTGGGCTTCCCTGAATCAGTAAGGACAATCCCCCCATCTCAAGGTCCTTAATCACATCTGAAAAGTCCCTTTTGTCATGTACGGTAACATATTTCAGGTTCTGGGGATTAGGACCTGAGCATATTTGGGGGGAGCATTATGTGGCCTGCCACAAGTACCCACTTTCTTAGATGAAAAGTGCGTCCTACATGCATTTTTTCTCCATCTTGCTCCTTGCATGTAACTGTAACAGCACATCCACTCCATAGAAAAAGGGCTCTATCTCCCACATCCCCTCTCTTTACAGCCATTTAATACTCTGTTGTGAGGATATACCCTAATGTATCCAACTGGCCCCCTATTAATGGAGATTTGATTTTGTTTCTTGTGTTTGCTATTACAAATATCCTACAATCAATGGCCCTGTGCATTTATCTTTTTGTATTTTTCTACTGTGCCCGTGGAATGGAGTCCTAAAAGTGTGTTGCTGAATCAAAGAATAAAAGATATAATTTTTCTAGAGACTATCCATTCCCTTCTAAATGGGTATCATTTTGCATTTATACCACAAATGTATGAGCATGCACTGGCATTTGAATATCATGCCAAATTTTGGGATTTTTGCCAATCTCAGTATACTCTTAATAAAACGGCTACCTCTCCTAGTCTTGCAGGCTTGGTCGTATGATCCACGGGGCCCAGAAGTGCAATCTCCCCTAGCTTCTCCGGCCCAGGGCTCAAGGGGCATCCCTCGGGCAGATTGCTCGACCCCACCGACTGGGGCAGAGCTGAGTCCGGCCCCTATTCTTGCCCAAGGTCAAGGCACCCTCGATAATTAGTATAACCCTAAGCTTTTGCCCTGGCGGGATGCTGGGTTTTGTCTTATCCTTGAGATGCAGTCCCCAGTCCTGCTGCCTGACTTGCTAACCTGGCTTCTCTCTCCAGTCCCTTGTCTAATCCCCTTCCCTGAATTCATCAACTTGATGAGCTGATGGATTCTTCTGATGCCGACCAGTCATCTGGATTTCTGATACTGACTCCTTGTCATCTTTTGGGGGGTCTGACTATCTGTTGGAAAATCCAAATACTCTTGTGTGGAAACTGTTGACTCTCGTTCACCTGGACATCAGCTGTGTTGCCTTGGAGGCTGGGTTTTGCCTGCTGAAATCCTCACTCGTGAACATGCAGCTAATTCAAAGTCTGTCTTCTCTCCTTCCATCCTGAGGGTGGGGCTGAGGTGCGCTGGGATGGCATACAGTCGCCAGGCGTGTGGTGAGAGCAGGGATTGTGTTCCCATGGGCTCCGCCTAAGATGGGGGACACTATACTCTGGGTAAAGGATCCTCCTTACCATTTACCTGGAACCAAAGGGTTAAGACAAACTAAGTACTGTAGTGGAAAACCAAAGTCAAAAGTTCAAATTTGCAGGAGACGTGATTGGTTCTAATATCCAGTTATATGGTGTATGGCTGCACCCTGCTGGCTCAAAGGAGCAGGGGAGCGAGATAGTCATTTCCATTAATGTCTGTCTACCTGATGATGAGGCTTCGTTAAAAGCCCATTCCTTCTCCATATGCCCTCTATGTTACACAGAATTCCTGATTGTGACACAAAACGGGGAAAGCAGTGTTTCAGTCAATAACTAATGCTCAGCTGCATTAGATAAAGTGATATCTTGCATAAAGTGTAGATTTATATATCATTCGAGTGACCAGCTACCTCCATGTTGTGATTTCAGGGTTCCCCCAAGACTTCCTAACGTAAAATATCCCCTCCTTATACGGATCCCGTCCAGATACATAACTCTCCCATGTCTGTTTGCAAAATGCACACCCTAGTTGAATGGTGTCACTCCATCTCTTCCCTTCTCTACGTCCATTGTCTTGATAGTTGTCAGAACAATACAGAAGATACTGAAGCTCTAATTAACCCACTCTCCTAATTTGAACGCCAATCAATGGTTCCTCTCTGCTTTCAGAATTCCTTGGCCTGATGATACAGAAATACTTTTATGCGTAAGGAGATGCCACAGTGACTTCTTTTATAAATCAACTCGCGCCAATCTCTGAACCCCCCAGGACCAAGGTTGTTAAGAAATGCAGTGTCCAGAAGTTTTCGTCCTTCATGGCTCATATCTCCCCGCTTGTGCTGTAATAGGATTCTCGGCAGTTTAGGGCACATGGTCATGCTGCGGACATTCATTGTCTAGGTCGGCACGGTCCATTCAAGGACTGGTAACCCCATTTGTTCTACTTCAAGCTTGGCCTCCAGGGCCATCTATGTGTCCTTGGAGCTTGGACCCCACATCCACATGGAGAAGTGAATCCACCAATAGAAAGTCTGACCTGTCTACAAAGCTGGAGATGCCTTGCAAGTAAGACCCTTGCTTTCACAGGACCTTTCCACCCTTCCATCTGCCTTTCCTCTGGGAAGTCCACCAATCCCATCTATCTTGAAGTCATAAAGATGCACGCACGTGCGTGCGTGTGCGTGCGTGTGTGTGTGTGTGTGTGTGTGTGTGTGTGTGTTGTGTTCTCAGGGCTGACCACCTCATCTGAATGCCAAGTCTACTTACTAATATCTTCCCATAGGGCACAGAGTTCCAGAATCAATAACACAAGACCCAACTGCCTATTCTTTAAGGAGAGAGGAGGAATCTATCTTTTCATATTTTAGGAGAGTTTATTCTAGCAAAAAACAAAACAAAAATGAATAAAACAGAAGTAAGCACAGAGTATTCTACATTCAATTATTAATAACTGACGCTTAATTAAACCTAACATACTATAAAATGCATCACTACTTTATGTCCTATTATAAAAGAAAAAAATGCCAACTAAACTATGGGATAATGCTTTTTATCATTTTGAAGTCTTGGGTTTATTAAAAGAATCTTTTTAGACTTACTTGTTTCTCTAATGTCAAACATAAGCCCTGCTGATCTGTTTCCGTTCCTTTCTGCATAAACAACAGTCTTTTTTTTGTTTCGACACTGAATCATATGTAATCTTGTCAAAGACATTTTATGATATTATGCCAACACGTCGCACATAACTCAAGCGTGGAGCAGCTATGATGGAGTTTGTACATATGCCGGCAGTGACACTGTCCCAAATGACACTGATGGCCAGATGCCATCACGTGAAAGATGCATCCTAATCTCAGGGATGTTAAAATGTGAATGTGCATCTTAGAAGTGGTGGAATAAAATAAATGTGTCAGTCTGCTGTGCTGATGCACCCAATTCCCTGCCTGCCTCTACAATGTATCTTTCCTCCTACAACCATTTCCTCCCTGGCACATTGTACTGGTCTTCCAACCACACCAAACCACTAACAGCAATCTGCCTATATCAAGCTATTATATGCCCTGTGCCTTTCCGTGTGCAGTGCCCACTTTCTAGAAAGCCCTTGTCCTTCCTCCCTTGGCTGTAAGCACCACTCTTAACCAATCTCTCAAAAAAGAGCTCCCAGATTCTTCACTTGAGAAGACTTCACTTCCTCACAAGCATGGTTCCCTCCCGGCTGGCTCCCTCCAACCCTTGAACCTTGTACTGTGTCTCTTTTGAACCAACACAGGACTGGCAACTTCCTCTGCTGTACCAGACTTTTTAAGAGCTGTGCTTACAGTTCGATTCCCGGATGCCTTGCAAGGAATTGATATGTAATAGGCACTACAAAGATCTGCAATAAATGCACAATCGTTTCTTAGGTAGCTATCGGTCCACAAGAGGGGTGGTTTTCACTCCAGAACTGGTTGTCTGGGGCAGGAAAGGCAGCTATGCTAAGGATCAATGAAGGTCCTGTGTAACCAGAGTGGGGAGACTCGCAAGAGGCTAAAGATAATCTACAGACAAATATTTCAACTTGTTCAAGATGCACATGAGCCAGTAGCATGCTCTTAGGTCTGATTTCAGCAAAATAGCTTTTACTAGCTAAGCAATTACCGTGCTGGGCATACTTAGTGGCCGGGGTTAGGAATAAGAAAGAGGTTACAGCGAGTAGTGAAATTTCATCAGTTAAGATCTTCTGTTAGGAACAGTATGTTTATAATTCTGATTTTCATGCACAGTTTAATAGAAGCTTCATTAATCTTATCAGGCTATTTTCCTTGACCACCAGCTTGTTGTAAAAGAATTCTATGTGAACGACATCTTTCTACATTGGGAAAAAAAAAAGATGTTCTTTCAGACAAAAGGTATTTTGATGTTACTTTGCTGCTTTAAAAAATTAATATTAAATAAGACTTAAACAATATAAATGTGACAGATCCCCTGTTTATAATAAATATCCTGTGTTCTGTTCTAAAGATCAACCGACAGACCAGTATTTATTTAAAATATACTTTGACTGTGTTTTATCCTCTTTTGAAGGATTCAAGATGCACATAATACATGTTGTTAAGTCTGGGTGTCTCTTTTAAATAGAAATTGCATAGCACAGACCTCATCCAAAGTAGCTGTTTGGACGAGATAAATTGAGTACAGAAGACTTTACATTGCTAAGCTGTTCTGATCTGTTGTGTGTACTAAATATGACAACCTTAAGTAGATCCAAAGTGGATAATATTTTTAATCTTCTGGCTATTCAACTAGTAACTTTACAGCCTGTGTTTAGTTTCAGCACAAAATGGCACACGATATAGATTCAGTTTATATTTATCACCAAAATATTGCATACGTTATACTGCCTCATTATATTTAGTATGTAAAAAAAAAATTGAGGAAACAATTTTTTGAGTATTGTTGGTAAGTACTTGCATCCCCAGGATGAGTTAATGTATATTATACAACCATTTTCTTTTTATGGTCCATTCATTTTAGGGGTGTATAATTATCTATATAAGATAATTGTCTGTATCCCTAACATGAAGTTACTCATAAGTGTGCAATAACCATTTCATCTGTCTCCTATACTGATACAGGCATAGTTGAGTTGAATTTAAGAGAAGTCAATTTAATACATATATGTGATACTGAGGAAGTGGGAGAAATTGGCTATGATTTACACAAAGAGCTTCAAATGTTTCGGGCAAAGTTCTTTTTCTGAAGCTGGGTAGTGGATATATAGATGTGTCTGTCTGTTTTTATCATTATATATACATGCACACATACATAGTACATTTATTTTCATGTGTTTCAAAATACTTCATAATACATTTTAAAAGAGGAAAAACTACAAATTGGAAAAGATGCAGAGAAAACTAATCATGGCAGAATTACTAGAGCATGGAATCTCATTTTATGAGGGAAGCATTTCAGAATGATAGTAAAATAATACTATTTTCAGTTCTAAATGCAGAATTATTAAACTTAACAAGTTTTGTTTGTTTTTAGGGTTGCTATTTGGATCTGTCTTGGTTTCTCTCCCAGTGTTTATTTATTTCTACTTACTGTTGAAAAATTATTCTATATATCTAATTGAATTATCACCTTAAGGCACCTTATACCATTTTACTTTTTGTAAAAAAACAAAAAAAACCCACAATTGCAGTATTGTTCATTCTTCTTTCAAATCAGATCAGTAGCATTTATTCCAGTCTGAGCTGGAGTTCTCCTGGCCTCTGTTGCCCAGAGAATACTGAAGCTGAGCTGTGCAGAACTGCGAGCTGATTAAACCAGGCAACTCTTATTTCCATTTAAACACCACCTCTTCCCTGGCAGTGAGGCAGACGTGTCCCCTGAAATATACATTGACTTCCTTTTGTCTGTTGTTTCTCCTCTGTCCACTGCCTGCTGATCTCACCCTTCTACAAGGACAATTCAAGGTCCTTGCTGCAGTTGGGGGTTCTCACAGCAGTTTGACGCGATAGCTTTTCTCGGCCTGCTGTGGCCACCAAGTGTACAATCGAGTGTCTCGAGAACCAGCAACAGTGCTCTTCAAAAACGGTTCAGAATGCAGCTTATTGTGACAGTGAAAGTAACCCTTCTCTAAGACTAAAGCCAGGTGGATGGATGGTAGTGGGAGCAGGTGACGTACAAAAATGGGACCCAAAACGACATAGCTGAGGTCCAGGTCTCCATGATGTGCCAATGTTGTAATGCTCCCCATGCAATCAGTGAGATTTGGTGAGGTTCACTTCTCTCTCTGAACACTGACCACCGATGTTTATACTTTTAGGAAAAACTTGATTCTGTCGGTGATGAATTCACAATGCATAGGTACAGTCATGATTGGGGTGGGAATTTCAGGGAAGCCACATGTAAGTTGTGGGCGTGACTTGTCTAACATCAGTCTCCTAACCTGTAACACGGGCCAGAGACAGTACCTATTAGGATATAGCGGTACCTTATCATATAGAGTAATGTGCCCTACCTGGTAGTTCTCCATTCTGCAGGCTTCTTGTAAAGATTACAAAATATAACCCAAGTAGAGGTCTCAACAAAAGTTAGCTATTCTCATTACTGATCTCCGAGAGCAGTGTTTTCAAACTTAAAAAAATAAAAGGTATGACAACATGGATGGGTCTTGAGATTATAATGCTAAGTGAAATAAATCAGGGAGAAAAAGCAGAGAACCATATGATTTCACTGATATGTGGTATATAAACCGAAAACAACAAAAGAACAACACAAACAACTGAAAGAACAAAAACTCATAGACATAGACAATAGTTTAGGGGTTACCAGAGGGTAACAGGGGAAGGGGGTCCTAAAAGAGGGTAAACAGGGTCTAATATATGGTGATGGAAAAAGGACTGACTCTGGGTGGTGAGCACACAATGTGAGGTATAGATAATGTAATACAGAATTGTACACCTGAAATCTATGTAACTTTACTAACAATTGTCACCCCAATAAACTTTGAAGAAAAATAAAGTAGAGGCGGCCAGTTAGCTCAGTTGGTGAGAGCATGTGCTCTTAACAACCAGGTTGCTGGTTTGATCCCCACATGGGCCACCAAATAGGTATGAAAAATTAAACTCTGCATTTACGCTATTGTACATCTATAAACAAGGATGTGTTTGTAAGTTAAGTTCAACCCAGGAAACCAATAAAATTCAAGTTATTACTAATTTAATTTTTTTTGTTGAAAATGGTACTAGATGCTATAGCACAAATTCTTCTGACATCTTTTGAGTTTGGCCTGCCTTAATTATCATATGCTACATGATACGTCAATTCTTCCATTATTTAAAGTCTATCTGAATTATTTTAAAACCGCATGTGTGCCGTTCAAAATTCTCCTCTTTTCTTGTAAGCCTGAAGTTCAGAAGCAATACAACGGTAGCTGACATTGTACAAGTGAAAGCAAACACAAGCACTGAAACTGAGAGATGTAACCGCTCTGAGAGATGGTTACCCAGGTGGGCCAGAAAAGGCTTCATTGCCTTATTTAGAAAATGACCTACATAAGGGTAAACACAGACTTAAAATCCTTTCATGGAGAACTTGCAAACCTCCCCAATAAGCTACATGGACTTCAGTGGAGAAGCTTGAATTTAATATACATTTATTGAAATGGAATAATCCTTTCTTAGAGGGCTGGGAACCATGTTAGACAACGGGTTAGCAATTTTCCTGATAAATTCCATGAGATCTACCAAGTGGAAGGCATCACTTTTGTTCTACACATTTTTACTGAAGGCAAAAGATATTTCCTTCCTGGGGCAATAATAGCTCTCATGGCATAAACATTAATCTGAGAACTCAGGAACTTTGACTCCGAATTCTGAATGCTAATGGTTGTGGGTGTAAAATGAAGTAATTTATGTGTCATAGCTAGTTAAGATTACAGTATTTCAAGGCACTTAAAATTCAAGTTCAAAGAAATTGTAGTGCTTTGGTCTGATAGGTGGTGTCAAGGAGCCCTTGAGAGCGTTTCCTGCCCACAGCAACAGGCACGCAGTAGCTCATTCACCATAGCCTACAATTAAAACAGAATAAAACTTCACCCTTACTTCTTTGGGGTGTGCAAGTTTTTTTTTTTCCACAGAAAATTTAGGCATCGCTTTCTACAATTTTATTTCAAAATGGAAAGCTTTTGTGGAGTGGACACTTATTTTGTGATCTTTTCATTAACACATGCCTTTGATTCGAGCTATATTTCTGATGTAGACGAAGAATGGAATTATGAGTAGGAAGGAAGAGAGGACAACCACAGAGGGAAACAGTGAAGCTTTATCTACTATCGCCGAAAGACATTCATTTCTAGGATCTGAGGATTCTACTCTGAAATGGTGACTATACCATGACAATGTGTGCAGAGGCACTGTAAGAGCGAGGTGTGACAATACTTATAGCAACAGTACACCTAATAGTCAAAAACTGGAAAGGACAAAAAAGTCCATTGACAATACAATGGTTAAATAAAGGTGGCATAGTCATAGTAATGAAAATTATACAACATTGAAAACGAACAAATAATAACAATACACGCGAATGAATTCCACAAACAATATTGAGTGAAAGACACCAGACACCAAATAATACATTCTGTATGACTTCATTGATAATAAACTTAAAATAGGTGGACTAATCCATAATGCTAGAAGCCAGGATAATGGTTACTTTAAGGGAGAGAGGACTGATTGAGCAGGAAGGAAGGGTTCTAACATGGTAGCAATGTTTCATTTCTTGACCAATACTTACTGAGTGTTCATGATTGAACTTCTTAAGCACTTTAAATTTCACTAGTGAAATGGGATTATGTCTACCTCAGGCGGTTATTGTAAGGATTAAATAACAATAAAGTGATGCACATTTTACTTGATATATATATAAATGCTCCAACAGCTGTGATTGCAATTGCTATTGTTATCAGTGTTACACTGTACATACAAAAAGTTTTGAAAACTTACATAGTTAGCCATGCTCTTAGCCATGCTTTTGTTGAAGCTCCATTTGGTGTTACACAATTCTCAAACATGGAGGGACTTGCCTGGAAATAGTCCTGTGAAACCAGCTGCTTTATTATCATAAGGGTGTTGTTGAGGACATTGTTTATTGTAATACATGTGTTCTCTTGCAAAAGACCTACAGTAGACATTTTTTTCTGATCTCATAGGAAAAGAGTTATACTTCTAAACAACAGATTTTTTATTATTGTCTAAGTTTAATCTTACACATATTGTGAATCCTGTAAATAAACATGTCTTTCTTCTTGGCTCTCTATTTGGATACTGAAAATCTCAGACTCAAATCTGTGCTCTAACTTTATCAAATGTGTAGAGACTTATAGAACACATTTTCTGGATAAATTCCATGTTCCTTAATTACTTGCTTTTACTTTACTTTTATTTCATTTTTATGTGTGATCTTAAATTCTTTTTGGAGTAAGAGGAAGATATAAATAAATACATGAAGAACAAACAAATGCCATTATATTGAATTCAATTACACAAATATCTGCCAAGACAGTTACATTAACATGTGCTACATAAATGAATACGAGAACAATTTGGCATTTTGGGATGGCTCCATAAAGAAGTGGAACCTCAGCAAGGTTTTGGTGGTTGCCAGAGGGTAAGGGGGTTGTGGGGTGGGGGGTGGGAGATGAGGGTAAGGGAGATCGAATATATGGTGATAGAAGGAGAACTGACTCTGGGTGATGAACACACAGTGGGATTTATAGATGATGTAATACAGAATTGTACACCTGAAATCTATGTAATTTTACTAACAATTGTCACCCCAATAAATTTAATAAAATTAAATTAAAAAAAAAAAAGTTAAAAAAAAATAAAATAAAAGCCTGTGGTATGAACAATGGACTGGAAAGGATGAAAAAGGAGAGACAGTGGAAGCAAGAATAAATTTAAAGTTAGGAGGGCTCTGTGGTCCACAGGCCATTCCACACAGAGTGCTCGAGAAGCATTGAGCGATAAGTGTCTGTTGATGACCCTGAAGGGGGGGCAGGTGTGATAGCAGAAAACGTGGAGACTATGGGCAAATCCAAGTGGAAGGTTCAACAGTCTTAGTGAACAATTATACAGAAAGTACAAAACCTGAGAAATCAGGAGTGAATTCAAGATTGTTTTAGGCTTAGGATAAATCAGAGTTTTGAGGAAAAGCAAGCTAAAGAATAGGTAATCAAATAGTTCATAAGATACATGCAGATATCTAGAAAATGAATGCATTTCTCCAATATAAATTATTTACAAATTTAGAATTTGTGAATTCTGACAACCTAGGCTTTGCGCTTCATACATTAAGTCACTAGAGGGGGGTGGTAGATGAGGGTCAACAGGATCAAATACATGATGATGGAAGAACTGATTCTGGGTGATGAAAACACAATGTGATATATAGATGATGTATTATAGAATTGTACACCTGAAACCTATGTAACTTTACTAACTATTGTCACCCCAATAAACTTTAATTTAAAAAAAAAAGATAAATGTAGGACCTGGTCAGCTCATTGACACCTATAGACCAGCCTCCCTCTTACTTTTGTTGTTGTTGTTGTTCTCAGTTATTTTCTTTATTAAAATGTTATGAAGATAAAAAAAAAAATCACTAGAGTGTAAAATTGCTTTTTAGGGGGGTTGGGTGTAAGCAAAGACTAGTTAGGACTGATCGATGGATAAAGCAGAAGGAAAAAAAAAATTCCATTATGATTTCAGTACTTTAAAAACAAAACAAAATATAAAAGCGTGATCTGTGTTAAAAAAAATCAATAAAACTACTGTTGAAATCATCTACATACATATATTAATTAATTTATCCCAAACTATGTATTAGAATAAAGTACATGCAAGATGCAATGGTGGGCAAGACAGACAAAAACTTTGGCCTATCGAAATTTATATTTTGGGAAGACAAGCCTACATAAATACCTATATCTGAAAATAATTTATAATTTCTAGATAAGGGTTTGAAGTTACTGATAAAATGGCTTCCTTTCTTATATCATAAGAAAATATTTCCTACAAGAAAACAGGTTGCAGTCTCTTTATGAGGTGGTTTTGTTTTTTTCCTGACATAAAATGACATTACTATTCACAAAGCAGCATTACTAAAAATAATGAAGATTTCTTCCTTATTGATTTTTCTGGAAACGGCCTTCCTTATTTCATCCATACTTCATCTATAATTGGAAAAGGGAAACTACTAAATTGATAAATTCTACAAGGGGAGGATATATCTTGACTATGAAGTTATTACTGTTGACAGTCCAATAAGAGAGACACAGTGGAAGAATTTATGGAAGCTCTTAAAATTGGCTGAAGCAATTTTCAACACACAGTATTTCATTCCTGGACAAAACTAAAACTGTATTTCTCACACAGTTTTTTTTTTTTTAGAAGTCAACATCTAACCAGTGGTAGATACTTCTCCAGGCGTTACCTGGCATGATCCAATTCCATTAACTTCTAAAACTCAAACATTTGAGTATTGGGACTTCTAGTTGGGATGTCTAGCCATTCAATAATTCTAATTCATTTATTTTACAGAGCATGAGCCTGGCAATAAACATCCCATTGTTTAAATGCCTTCTATTTTCAAACTGCCTAGAGTTTGACCTTACTCAGGCTGTACCTGTTTGCTGGGCATATAGGGAAACGTTAATTAACGAAATGACCTTGAGACGCTCACCAGCTGTTTTTCAGTTTCCCTACCTGTCATTTGAGTTTTGCACCTTTTTTTCCTCCCCCTCTGTGAGGAAAGTTTCTAGAAAAGGCTGGAGCCACTTCCCTCAGTATCTGCTTCGCCCCAACAACAAAGAAAATCTTATTTTTCCTTTGCTTGAAACACACACGAGTCCTTTCAATTCAGCAGTTCTGTGGGTCCAGGATAAGAACTGCAGCTTGAGGTGGAGGTTTTGAGGATGCATTTTTAAGTGTAATGTTTTCATTTGGAAGGTGAAGAAGCCAAGTTTCAGTGGCTTTCCCAGAGCAGAGCGAGGCTGAGAGCTCAGAAATTACATACGAATCGCACACCAACAATGAGTGCTGGGCTCCTGATTCCCATTTTTCAAAACTCTGCATTTTTTCCACCTATGGGCTTATCCTTATTTTTCTCTGCATGTCATCATTGCAACCAATGTCTATTTGGGGTCAAATTAGGCTGAGAGTACCCAGTAAATTGAGAAAATCACCCTGGTATTCTGAGAACAAAATCAGTCATTGTGTTTTCTATAGCTTAAGAAATGATCTGGGCCATACCATTGAATTTTAAATTAGTTGAGTACCTATTTTTATGTTTTACTTCATTTTTGAAAACATTAAAATATTTGCCCTCAAGGAAATTTTTCAGAATACAACTTTTCTTCCAATGTTGAAATTAAAAGTTGGATAAGTTGGAGACATTACGGTTGTTGTTTTTTGTTGTTTTTTTCCCATGTGTGATACCGTTCCTGCCTGTTCCCACAAATATCCCAAACATACCCCAAAGGCATGTACATCACCCAGTTTTTCAAAGTGGCAAAACTTTAGGACCTTAAAATGGTTGAACTAAATTCCATTACAATCAAGATTGAAGGATATTTAAGCATGAACATAGATATATATGGGCAATTGTGGGGACATAAAATGTACCCACAAGACCCCCACAGATTTTCATAGGTTGCACACAGGCAACTGAGCTCTGTGTGGTTCAAAGAGAACTGCTTCAGGGCACGCTTTATGATTTCTTGTCAACAAATTATGCTTTCTAGATTTGTGGGCCAAAGCCTCAGTTATCTCATTTACACAACATGGATAAATATATCTACCTCTTTCGTTGTTCACACATGGTATGTGTTCAGTACGTGTTTGCTCAGTCTTGAGGAGCTAAAGGATGTTAAGAACCAGTTGGCCAGTTTATAGAGAGGGTCCCGTCAGTTGCTGGGAATGATTTTCGTCCATGTCATTCTCACTTGGACAGCTTTGATGGGGCTTCACTGACCACAGAGCTCAAATCTGGCTCTCACCTCCCCATCTGCCTTTGTTTGCCCTTTTCTTCCACCACCAGTGACATTCACATGCCAGCGGGCTCCTCAGGAATACCCCTGGGTGAAGTGGTGCAGGGAAATAAAACAAGCACGTTGTCTGAGTGATGGCTGAGAAGAACTGGAGAACATACATGTGTCTAAGGGTGAATGCTGGCTGGCTCTACCTAATGTTGCTCTGTAGGAAGGAGGGTCCAGTGTTGCCAAATCCTCTGCTTTTCTTCAATAAAATGCAGGCGGATGGCTCTTTTAATTGTGGAATATCTTGATTTGTTTCTAACATGTGGCAGGTATTTTGTATTCACTCTGCTGGTCATGTTGGGTGAACAATTTCCCAGCATGGCTGGCGGCTCATGACCCCTACAGAACTGTGCTCTAGCAACCCTGACTACTTGGGGTTTTCTCAGAGTGCAGTGTGTTGTCATGCCTCTGGGCTTCAGCTCATGTAGCTCTCTGCCCTACAAGCCCTCCTCCACTTACCCACTTGACAAAGCTCTACCCACTCATTCTTAAATACTGAGTCAAAGCCAGCGTGGACAAGCCTTTCCCAACCTCCCTCCCCATCTGATCTCCAACAGCCCAGAAGAACTGTTGCTTTTCCTCCTGTTACAATTAACAGTGTTCATACAGTAGAGGGGGCGCTGCATTGGAACACACAGTGGCTATACCCAATATTCGTCTCCACCCCCAGCATGTAAGGCACATTTTACTCATCTGCGTATCCTGCGTGCTTGATTTGATGGACAGCACCAAGAACGGCCAGTGCTTGTTGAAACAGCACATAAGATACAAAGTTCTCACAAACTTCCCTACCTTCATCAGTCATCATTTTCTACCCATAGCAGAGCAAGAAAGCACCAAAAGTTTCAGGGATAATACGGTCTAATGTTCAGATGTAATTACGTCTGTTCTGAAACTATATTTTCATAACTAGTGTGGCTGTTTGCTGCCATCTCGTGCAGTATGAATACACCAATAAGCCTGCTCTCAGGGGGCTTACGTTCTAGGGGCAAGGCCAGAGCGTTTGATTTCAATACTGACTGTCACTCAACTGCCTGCCTAGCTAAAAGTAGATCAACTAACTCTCCCCTTTTCCATCACTCTATTTTTTAGATGCAGAACCTGAGGACCAGAAGATGAGATTTTAAGCATTTGATCCAAAGACACGCAGCAAGTTACTGCTAGAAGTGGCTATAAGGATCATTTCCTAGCACTGACTATAACAAAAGTGCTTCAAACACATTTGTTTCTTAAACATGGCTGACAACTTGCTATTAGTACACAGTCTGCACACACTCCGCACCCACGTACAAAACACACACATATAAATGTGTTTTTTTGAATATTTGATGACACAGAGACATTTTTCTCAAAATTGTTTAGGTGTGATCAACACAAATGTTTTTAAAAATCAGGGATCAGCTACTCTTACCAGATTCTAATTTGTTTTATCTTTGAATCATTTTGTTTGGCACTTTAGGTTTTGTACAACTGATGAAATCCCTCCATTAAGATAAACGCAAATGTAGCATGATCTCTTCCAGGATATCTATCTATCTGTCTGTCTGTCTGTCTGTCTGTCTGTCTATCTATATCTGGAAAAAGAATATAAACTCATTAAAACCTTAAGAGTGCTTAACTTTGGATGGTAAGCATTTGGGTAATTTTAATTTTCTTCTTCTATGCTTTTCTATATTTTCAATACAACTGCATGTTTTAATTTTATAATTGGAAAACTATAGGAAAATTTGTTTTTAAAAGAGAATGAAAATATACAAATGGTCAGTCTAACTTATAATAGTCGTAGTAAAATAACCATTTAGAATATTATTCTACGGGCACTTGTTTTTGAAAGTGGCAAAACTTTATGATCTTAAAATGGTTGAAGTAAATTTCATTACGATTAAGACTGAAGGATATTTAAGCACGAACTTAGATATATATGGGGCAATTGTGGGGAAATAAAATGTACCCACAAGACCCCCACAGATTTTCATAGTTTGCACACAGAGTGACTGTGCTCTGTCTGGTTCAAAGAGAATAGCTTCAGGGCATGCTTTATGATTTCTTGTCAACATGTTGTACTTTCTAGATTTGTAGGCCAAAGCCCCAGTTTTTTCATGTATAAATCATGGATAAAAATATCTACCTCTTCTTTTTCTACCATGTCTGTTAGAGCCACACCAGCTCTTAGAGAATAAAATCACAAAACAGAAACAGAAGGTTCTGGAAAACTATCTACTAGAGTTAGGAAATATTTATTTTGTATTGAACTGACATGAAGGTGAGAAAGTGTTTTCACTGTGTGGAAGAATCCTTAGAACGTAGCAATATTCATTCATTAGTTCAATAAATATTTTGAGGACTAAATATCAAACAGTCATAGGCCCTGGGACTATGATGGGGAATAAGACAAGGGCCTTGACCTTGTGGGATTTAGAATCTAGCAGACAAGGTAGGTAATAAATAAGGAAATACACAACAAGTAAGATAATTACATAATAATCACCCAATTAATACAAACAATAGGATAACCACATAGTCATTTTACAATTAACTATAAAAAGTAATAGTCCTTGTTTCCATGAAGGAAACTGGGTGCTGTGATACAAAATTACAGAAGAAACCTATTTAAGATAAAGATTGAGCTGATCATAAACATAATTTTTTGTAGGTCTTATATAGATAGGTTGGGACAGTTGTGTTTTCTCTTTAAATATAGGGATTGAACATTCAATAAGAAATTCTAATGATACAAAATTAGCTGCAGTAAGAACTGATTACTAATTACCTAATAAGTACTTTTTGGTATTAGGGACATTTTGTATCTCTAGATTTATCTCATCTTTAATCACATACATACACACAAAGAATCATTTCACTTTTACATTTCTGCATCATCTTTGACTTTGTTTGAAATCTCAGAAAATTGCTGAACCTTTACTCAGCCCCCCACAGAACCATTATAAACCCATTTTGTGAAAGTAACAAGTAGAAGGATGGGTGGAAAAAAGAAAAACACATTTTGTCACTCGTGAAATATTCCCAGATCCAACCTTCACTAACCCCATTGTGTAAAACATTTAGAATATTATTGAGAGAAAGCTTACGAGTGTAAATATACTTATTCTCAATGAAATCAACACCAACCGACTGATTTGTAACTATTCCCTTAATGCTGCTATAAACTTTATTGCAGTGAAAACACTGGTTCTACAGATTGCTTTCCTCTTCCTCAGGATGTGTTTGACCTTTGTGGCACTGCCACTATAAATCTCATGGCCCAACAACCCCTTGTCTGCAAGTGATTTCAAGCACTATCATAAAAATGAAACAGACAGACTTAATTTGAGTTCCAGACTTGAGGAAACTCAACTAAAATATTAGCATAATTTCACTGAGGATGGAGGAAATTGTTAAAATATGTGTATTAGAGAGTGTCTGCAATTCGATCCATCTTTTTTCTGGCTCTTGGGTGCCACCCAGTGATTAACTTAGCGGCAAGTTTCCAGAGGGGTCTGTGGTGCATAGAAGAGCAGGGCAGAGATGCAAGAGGTAGTGAGGGCTGAAGTCCTAAATTAAATTTAGGAACTAAAAATATATTAAAAAAATCTCTGTTAGAGATTTCTATCCCATCCAGTAAAACCTGGCCCATGATGATGTATGTATTCCTTCCAGACATTACAGATGATCCGGTCTATGAATAAGGAAAAGCAGATCTTTAAAACACAGCCTGGGTCTACAGCCACCGGACGAAGGAGAGCAGCAAGGAAGTAACCAGCACCATACAGACTCCGCTTTCCTAACCCCCTTCCCCTGCCCCTGACCCCCCACTGTCCAGTCCCCCTCCCTAATTTTGTCCTAAAACAGGGCTTGAAAAACTCTGCTTTGTAACAACAAACACAGGAGCTGACTCAACCAGGTGATTATTTTCATGTCTCAAACTTACTAGACTGTTTCTTATCCTTTTAATTCACGGGGGTGGGTAGAAGAACACACACTCCCCTGAGCCTCACACTTCACAAAAATCAATAGCCAGCCAGTGTTGTTGCTGTTGCTTTAAAACAGGTTCTCTCTTTTTTCTCAATAATATTTGAGACACATATAACATACTTTATCAAGGATTCGTGCGATTTTTTTGGAGGTGAAGCAATATATACTCAACTTAATGTGCCTTGTTTTCTTCTAGAAAAATATAATGAACTTATAAATAATATTTCACTATATGTTACACATAATTTTTATTATATAGTATATATTATATGTAATATACAAAATATATTACATATACAATTTTATTTGTATTTACTATATATATTTTATACATGATACATAATATTATCTACTTATTTTATCGTTTGTCTAGTCTCTCCTACACCTACTTCTTAAATGTCCACCCAGGCATGCTGAACACAGGGGTGGATCATACACAGAAGTATGAATGCGAGATGGATGTCTCAAGCCATTCTGCTCTCTCCCTGCTCAGGTGCTATTACTATGGTGTCTGAGGGAGGTAGGATCAGAGGACAGACATATTCTCCAAAGGACTAGGAAGGTCTCTATGAATGAGATGAGAATAAAGGACCAGAATCAGGAACGGGAAATGAGCACCTGAATCAGTCCCCTGTTCTCCATATGTACACCTGCTCCATCACCCACCACCTCTCCTCCTCTACCACCCTCTTCTGTCCTTATGCTCCACCCTGGATCTACAACTTGACTGAATAAAGCAAAGGGGTGGTGGTGGTGGTGGTGGTGGTGATGGTGGTGGTGGTGGTAGTTGTTGGTGGTGGTGATGGTGGTGGTGGTGGTGGTGGCGGTGATGGTGGTGGTGGTGGTAGTTGTTGTTGGTGGTGATGGTGGTAGTGATGGTGGTGGTAGTGGTAGTTGGTGGTGGTGATGGTGGTGATGGTGGTGATGGTGGTGGTAGGTGGTGATGGTGGTGGTGGTGGTAGTTGTTGTTGTTGTTGGTGGTGGCGGTGATAGTGGTGGCGGTCATGATGATGGTGATGGTGGTGGTGGTGTTGGTAGGTGGTGATGGTGATAGAGGTGATGTGGTGATGGTGGGATGGTGATTGATGTTGGCGGTGATGGTGGTGGCAGTTATCGTGGTGGTGGTCATGGTGATGGTGGCAGTAGGTCCAGATGTTGACCTGAGGCAGATGGTCAGAATGAGACCTCATCTGTAGGAACTGGGAACCACCAAGATGCCCATGAGCTGAAGAAGTAGTAGATGATATGCAAATTGGGGACAGATGCAAGGAAATGGGCCTCAGAAGAAACCTTTAGAAAAAGCCCACAGGACCTGTGGCCTTTCATTCAATCCCATGTGATTTGAAGCAACAGTGGATCCCCTCAGCCATTATCCAGTCCATCCACTTTTCCCTCCTGATAGTTTTCATCATGTTTTCAGGGGGAAAAGCAGAGGAGGAGGGAACCATGTTCCCAGGCCCTCTCAGTTACATGTTTTCTTCTCACAAGGAGGCTGTTTTGCCAAAGACATAAATAAATAAATAAAATAATTTAAAAAAGAATTATGAGTAGGTCCTTATACTGGCCCACAAAAGAGATATAGGAGATCCCTCCTGATTCTAATTTCTCCCAGTGGTATCACACTAGGAAGAAGATTAAATGCTTTAGTTCATGATGAGATCACACTCTTTGGCCAATTTTAGTCATTTCTAAATTGTCATTTATATGCCAGGTACTGGGCCTATGTCATTTAAAATTTAAAATCGCTAAATACATATTATTATTACCCTCTGTTGTACAGGTGTATGAACTGAGGCGTAGCAAGGTAAGTATTTGCCCAAGCTCACATTGTAGGATTGGTCTTCTGGCAATTTGACCCCAAAGCCTTTTAGTAGCTTATTACTTGATACAGTACCTCAAGTAGCATATAAACTTTAAAAAATTGCAAATAAAAATTTATCTTGATATGAATTAGACAAACTAACTTAGTATCAATGTGAATTAAATAAATATTAAATAAGCTAATATCCATTTTTTCAAACACCATTATAACATCATTGTTTTTGGAAATGCGCTCTGACTTTGTATCAACTTACAAATATAATTTTGAAACACAACCAGCTGGTCGTTGGGTATTAACTACATACATAATGTATTGGGGAAACCTTCCTAAATTGTTACTTACCACAAAATCTGATATTTTAAATCTGTATTTTCTGAGTTCCATTCCAGTCTTGTTTATTAATATAAACATTCATGAAGGTCAATTCTTTTACCTCATAACTGTTGGCAGTCAAGAATTACTAGACTTCTTACAAAAGTAAGACTTACAAGACTTCCTTAGATAGAAGCTTTGGATTTATCCAATGCTTAAATGACTACTTCACTGAAGTCATAGGTTTCTGTGGTTTAAAGCACAAAAGAAACAACCGTAACCAGAGATTTTTAGCCTAGGCATTAGCAAGTCTCTGCCATACAAATGAAATGTCCAGTGAACATTTCCTTTTGCACAGTACCCTGATGTATCCAGTAAAAGAAACTGGCCCCAAATCCATCCTCAGATAATTAATACATTAACATGTTGAGTGGGATTGTTTTGTATTATTCAACTGGATGTCAGAATAATGAGTTTAATTGGAGAATAATTCTTATTTGTCCCTAAAAATTATTGATCAAAACACCCATTCAATGCTTGATCATTGACAACAATGGCTTTCCTGGAAGGAGAGATGATTCTATTGCCATTGTATCAGTGGATCAGTATTTTTCCTGTTTGTTATAGGAGGAAAGAATGATTCCTGTCCATCTAAAAGCTTTAGCAGATTGTTGTACAAACTTTCAAAGGAGGGACGGGACGGACCCTTACTTTATACCATTTAAATAAAATGTATTGTGACAAAAGGCCATCACTACTAATCCTCTGTGTTGCACTGCAACAGAAACACTAAAAGAGAATGAGATCTACCAGGTTGATGTTGAATTCCATAGCTGGGCATGACATCATAGACCAATACAGCGATGCTCTAGAAACAGACTCATCCCGGGAACCCAGGAAGACCAGGAATTGGTTCCCTTTGGAGATGATCACATTTCAAAGGCCCAAATGTGTTGTTGGGAGATAGTCAAGAACATTCAGGGAACGGAAATTCAACTATCAGCGACTAACCCCTATGTTTACAACTCTGGAACTGGACAAATGGACAAATCAGACAAACACACAAATACCCTAGGTCAGTCTCTTTTTCACTGCTTTGGAGAAGATATTTACCTTCCTTGTGCCTGCTCAAATGTCATCATAGCAAAGCTTTTCTTGATCATTCTTTCCCTTCCCTCAACTCTCTACTCCCTTGTCCTGTTTCATTCTTTCTCAGAGGACTTATCACTACTGGATCCATTATTTGTATACTTGCTACCTGACAGTTTCCACCAGCTACAATTTAAGCTCCATGAGGGCAGGGCCTTGCTGTGGTCACATGATAAGCATTCAGTAATGAATGAATGAACATTTGCGTCTCAATTTATCCCTCTATAAAATGCTCTTTGTCAAGATTAGATCAGCTATGTTCCTTACACCAGTCGGTACTTTTCTATACATTTTGCATACTGGTTAGAGGAAGAACAGCTTTGCTTCTGGGAAGCTCTCAATCTTATATCCCCCTAATATATATCACCATAAACATCAAAACCACAGTCATGCTCTTGCACATTTCTTGATGGATAAGATGGTCTGTCGATTTAAGTCATTTATTCACTCAACAAGCATTTACTCAGCACGTATAGGGGTTACTCTGATGCTTTGTGAGGAATCCTGGAATCGTAGGGTCCTAGAACCTTCATTTTTCCTGGGCCTAGAATGCTTCTGAGATCAGACTGCTACCTCTCATGAGTCCCGCCTGAATAACTGCAGGGTGCTTCTCCAGTGAGGGCCCTGCTATTTTCCACAGCTTCTTGTTGATGTAAGAATTATGCTATTTTACCTTTCCCTTACTCAATCAGAGCGAACCTCACTTCTTTCATAAGCTCCTTCATCTAGAACATTATTTTCCTGAGGGAAAATTACAGCAAAGAATTTGATTTCAAATACAGTAGCAGAAACGCTTGCTCTAGGCTGAGAGTTCTTAGCAAAACCTCTTGTCTGTAATAGACACGGGTGAAATTAGTGAAGAGGGCAACCACTAAAATGCTCTTATGTTAAACACTCCTGCAGCCATCAATCTAGAGTGAGTTAGCCAAGGTACCTATTGATGTGTTTCTCAGCAAAACAGATTCTCCCCTTCACATGGAGAGAGGTGCAGCAGCCATCTCTTATCACAACTCTTCTCACAGTATCTGTGTTAGTGGCTGCAGGAAGGTGAGATGCTAATGACACTGCAGGAGGATGAGCTGTGGCCATGACAACCTGCACAAGCTTCTAGCCGTGAATTCCTAAAATCCAATTGATTGGCAGAAACAATGGCACCTGAAAATCTGTACATTGTGAATGACTGGCCCTGATTTCGTTTTTGTCTCTTAAGTCTGAGATGGAAGGGAAAGTACTGTGAGCCACGAAAACCGATGTATCAGAACACAAATTCATTCTGCAAAACTCATAGGGAGTCATAAGGTTTCTTAACTCACTCTCATGGAAAAGACCATGCCTTGGATAAAGTAAGGATGCTTCCAATCTTTGCTTTTAAACTAAGAATTCCAAGATACCAAGACAATTCAATCATCACCTTCAGCCAATGCAAATGAAATGTTTCATGGCCAAAGTCAGCCATGCTTAACCATTTGGCGATAGCTTTACCTTATGGCCATTTGCTTTACTATGTCTCCACAGAAAATGTCAGATACAGAACCTCAGAACCTCAAATGATCTTCTGATTCGGTTTGGCTTCAGAGATGAGGCCGAGTTTATTTTATTAAAATGTCTAGTGATAGAGGCATAGCATGATTTGCATATTCAGTGGCAGGTTGAGCACATCTGCATTTGGTTCTGTAGTCAGAAGCCCCTTGCCAGAGAAGCTGGGATTGTCCAGGCACAATTTCTGGTCACTATGAATTTGAAGACAAGGCCTTGCAAGTAACTGAACTACCTGATTCTGACAAAAATAGGTTTGTCAATGTGTATTGGAGTCTGTGATTCTAGTCTGTCTGCCATTTTTCTTGAATAATGAGTAATACACATTTTTTTCTAGCATGGTGCAGCAAAACATATTTCCAATGCACTAGTCCTGAGACCCTGTTAGGATTACTTAGTTATGCCAAAATGTACCGACAGCCATAAGTTTTACATGTAGGATCTTCTTTGAGCATCAGTTTTCACAAAACTATTGTTTCATAAAACGATTAAAACAAAATGATTACAGAACAGAATCCACAATTTAAACATATTTTAAAGATGAAACATGAGACTTTGAAGAAATTCTGACCTTGCCATGCATCACTTCCGGCCAGGCCCCGACCTAGGGTCTACACGATCTTGGCGACCCTTAGTGGGAGAGGCCGAGAAGCACTGCCGTATGCTCGAGTACTAATGATAAGACATTTCAGTGTGTTCACAGACTTAGAAATGAATGACCCCTTCACAGTTTGGAAAACTCCCCTTAGACTGCAATCCAACATCATGGAATGCCTTTTTCCTGCAGGCAATAATGAGGCTCTACAATGGTTGCCTTGCATGGAAGAAAAATGTGGTAGAAATTAAATAGTACCAGATGACACGATGTGCTTCGTGTGCTGTTGGAGGAGGTGCACTGTGGTTTATCCCCCGCTCCCTCCCTTGAATGAAGCAAATACCAACCGTTCTGGGGCAGTGACTTAATAATGTTCCTATCACAGTTTTAACATATAGTTTAACGTAGGACTTCCTGAAATGTTTCTGAGTTTATTTCCAATTGAAGCCATAGCACATTCACTCAGGTGTCCTACACAGCCTTTTAATTCATCAGAGCCCTAAACCTTCTCTTCTTCCCCCATGCTAAGGGGTTGGTGACTTTTGCAGGAAAGGCCCAGATAGCAGATATTTTGGGCTTTGCAAGCCATGAGGTCTCCGCTAAGCTACTCAGCTCTGCCGCTGTGGCAGGAAAACAACCATGGACGACATGTAAAGAAATGGGCATGGCTGGTTCTAATAAACCTTTGTTTACAATATTGTGGAGGCAGGTGGAGGAGACAGTGGATTTTTTTTTTTTTTTACGATTACAAAAGTTTATTAGCAAAACAATGCAATATGAAAATGTACACGACCTCATTTTTATGCTGTAGTAAAGCAGGTGCTGTGGAGAGGGAGCATGTTGATTTCCCTGGTGAACAGGACCGTTCTTTACACTCGTTCCAAGGCTTCTAACACGATGT
Organism: Rhinolophus sinicus; assembly: GCF_057876585.1. Classification (NCBI taxonomy): domain Eukaryota; kingdom Metazoa; phylum Chordata; class Mammalia; order Chiroptera; family Rhinolophidae; genus Rhinolophus; species Rhinolophus sinicus. The sequence goes on along the minus strand of NC_142507.1, from coordinate 9,794,401 downwards.
TACCATTTCCTCATATTACCACCATCCCAATATTGTTCTGTAGCCCACGAGCTGCACTTCCCCACGCTCACCCATCACAAGACTCATAAAGGGATCAAATGCCCACAATATTCCTTGGACACGTCTGTCACCATTTGATATCAACAGTACCTTCTTGTCCATAAATTTTTTCAACTTGGGAGGGTGAGCATGGCTCATGGTGTCCACTCGACAAGCTCAAAGGTACCTCCAAACAGAGCTGGTGGCCCCCCTTACAGGGAGACAATGGATTTGGGTTGAGGGCTGTAGTTGGCTCACCCTTGCTCTACGTTCTCTCTTAGTGGGTTCCACCACCATCCATCCATTCCCCATGTTCAAAGTTCTCTATTCATATCCAAAGATTAAGTCACAGTTGTTTCATATTAGTTTTCTAGGATGAGCAAATAACGATCTATCTTTTTGCCCACACACATGATGGATGAGTTCACTACAGGAAAACAACCTATTGGGGTGCCCAGATGATGTGATGCGCAGACTACACTCTATTCAATTAATAGAATTTCCTTCAATTTATTGATAAAAGTAAGTCATTTACGTTATTTCTGTTGGCAACATATTACTTTCAACTCCCCACTGACTGATTGTACCAAACAATGCTTTTCAACTCTAAAAACTGCTGGTATTCTGGGTACAAATTCCTCCTTGATGGGACCTGGCTTACAGTTTCTCTTTTTGGCGTTTGTCCTCTAGCAACTGACCAACTCTGCCGCTTCTCATTACTGTTTCACTCATACAATTCTTGTCTTTCCTTCTGGCATAATACACAGACTCTGCCTTCAAGTAACTTCAAGATAACATGGTCTCTGCTTATCCTTGGGAATTTGAAATTCACTTAGTATGGTTGGACATGTCTGACAAGTACCAGTGTCCTTGTGGGACTAATGTGACAGGATATCTGAAATCAGGAGTATCCCCAAAACCCAGGACACATGGCTTCCCTAAGAAAATATAACAATATACCAATAGGCTTTTTTTTTTTTAAATCTGTATTTTCCAAATTTTCTGCAATGAGGAGATGCGATATATCATAAAGGAATATGTCAGACAGACGGCTGTCTCCTGGTCTCAGTCGCTCTTACCATTAGATTAGTTCTCTTTATGCCAGGGCAGTTTCTCCCAAAGGCAAATGTTATCATTTTCTCCTTACTGTCTTCTGGGTAACGCCCTTATTTTTAATCTGATAAATGAGACCTCCCATGGCTTCTTCCTGCCAATCTGTCAATCGCCTGGGAGCCTCGCCCAGAGTCTGGGCCTCAGCAGTTCTTCAGGAATATTTTTTGAGTGAACAAATCAATCAATGAATAACTGAGTGAAATTTTTACAGCTTAAAGGAAATACTCTAAAGTTAGCTACAGCTTATTTCATCTCACAAATAAGTTCTCTTTAGACAAACGAGGAAAGTAAAACACAGAGAAATAAATAACTTGACAAAAGTCACACACATGAACCATAGATATTCAGACTTCAAATTCTACTCCATAAGAGAATAAGACATTGTATACTTGATCACTTTAAGTGTCCTTACTGAGCTATGCGTCTATAGTCATATTGACGGTTTCAAAAGCCATTGGCCTGTTGGTAAGTTTATGTGAGGATGACATAAGAAATAGCTAATGAGCTCATAAGATACATTCTGCACTTTGAAGCACTGAATACACTGAAAGTAATCTTATGTTATAGTCATTCATTCATTCATTCATTCATTCATTCGTTATAAAACTTAAAAATCAAATGACCATCTCTATATCCAGGCTTTATCATGTATAAGTATCATGGCTAAGTGACATGCTGTTCAAAAATTTGAAAATACGATAACAAAAGTACCTTTTCTCTTTCAGTTTCTACTTTAGCACTTGCCTGATAGTTCCTTATTATTTTATGTGATTAATGGTCTTAGGTAAAAATATTTGCATATGTTCCTTTAGGTTTGACTAATGCTTTCAACTAACAATGCTGCTGAAAAAGATAGGACTTGTCTGAAGAAAAAAAAGAGGATGATGACAACGCACCCATAAATGTCTATAACTTGTCAAATGAAAGGAAAACCGTTGTAACAGTCAACTAAATTATATTTTACAAGCAATCAAAAGAAACTGAACCCAAAATGACATGCTCTCTTATTATTACTTAATGCTAAGATAACACAGTCAAGGGAAAAAACATAAAGGTCCACATTTTATCTTAATGTTGGAGGGAAGGGAAAGAAACAGGTTTTGGTAAAACTTGTTTTGTTTGTTATTCTGATAGGGTAGCAGCCCACAGAAATCAGTATTCTTTTTCTTCTGTCTTGATGCAGCAATCAAACTGTTCTGTGGCTACAGACATAAGCCAGCCGAATGTCAGCTTGCCAAGAGCATCGCAGAGCACTAGGGAATACTGTAGTAAGCCTTGTTCTTGTGGGTGGATGTGAAAAGGAATGTTCGAGACCAAATTCCCTCAGCTTCCCTCCTTACTTCCTGGCTTTCCTGTTCTCAAAATTTCCCTGCATCTTCATCCAACTTCTCCCCCACTTCACTTCTTTCCTCATATTCTATTCTAATCTTTCGACTTAATCTCTTGTTCCCATCCTGAAACCCTGCTGAATCAATTAACTGGCCCCCACCGCTTCCCCACTGACGTTTGTTAATATCTCCCTCTTCCCAAGTCCCTTCCATTCAGCCTGCCAACGTGCTATTGTTTTCCTATTCAAACCCAACCGTCTCTTTATCCTGCTGTTCCCTTGAACTACTCCAGGATTTCCCTTGTTTCTCCTTCCGGCCATTGCCAAACTTCTGGAAAGGTGATTGCCCCCGGCAGTGACTCAGGGCCTACTCAGATCACTGACCGGATCCTCCCAATGGCTTGAGACATCTCACTCCAAAACTCAGTAGTTACTTTGGTTTAAATAACTCTCACTTATTTCCCCTGGTTCTCTTATACCTCTGACTGTGCCTTCTCTGCTTGTACTGCCACCGGCCATTCCCACGTGAATACGGTCTGTGATGATTGGTTTTGGTTCCTCCACTTCAGTCTCTAGGGTCATTTTCCTTTTCTCTTCCTTCCTTCCTTCCTTCCTCCCTCCCTCCCTCCCTCCCTCCCTCCTTCCTTCCTTCTTTCCTTCCTTCCTTCCTTCCTTCCTTCCTTCCTTCCTTCCTTCCTTCCTTCCTTCCCTCCCTCCCTCCCTCCCTCCCTCTCTCCCTCCCTCCCTCCCTTCCTCTCTTTCATTATTATTATTATTGTTGTTGTTATTTTTGGTAATCTCATTTGGTCTCAACTATTAATCCACACAGGGAAATACTGAGTCTTTCGCTTTAACTTTAAACTCTTTTCTACATTCTGCACGTGCATTTCCATCTGTCTCCTAGATTTCTTTATTTTAATGCTCTAATTTCATCTTAAACTCATTCATTAATGTGTTTCTTCATTCATTCATTCACGATATATTTAGTAAGTGCCTACTATATTAGCTGAGAGTTAAGCTGCTATCCCAATACAGTGGCTTTAATAAAGAAGGGGTTTGTTTTTCTCTTATTTCACAACACGTCAGAGCACCTCTATGCTACAAAGTCCTTCCGGGCCTCAGGACCCATCCAATTTACGGCTCTGTTCTGCCAAGGTGTTGTCTATATATGTATGGTCAGCACCAGATCCCTGTCCTGTCAGGTTGTGAAAAAGAGAAAGAGAAAATGGAGGACGGTGGGCCCAATGTTTTAAAACCAGGCCCCAGAGGGGTCTGTATCACTCCACCTCACACGTCTTGCCGTCACACCTACCTTGTAAGGCAGGCTGAGTCTTTAGCTGGATGTCTCCATCCTCTGCTAACCTCTATTGCCATGGAAGAAGGGGAGAACATATTTTGGGGGGAGGGACATCTAGTGGTCTGTCACTCCTATTAGGACTAGGCATTGTGCCAAGCGTTGAAATTCATTGTTTGGAATAATTCTCATTATATTTCCTTCCAAATCTGTTTTTGTTTAGTATTTTCAACTTCTATGGGTGGCCCTCCCATCCTCCTAGTCACACTGTTTTAAAACACCCAAGATATCTTTAATGCTTCATCAATCTTTCCTAACGAACTCCCTCCCCATAACAGCCACACTTTTCCAAAGAATTTCCATCTCTTTTGTTGTATATCTAGCTTAGCCCCACCCCTTTCTATTTTCCCAAACACATCTGAAGAGTTAGTGCTCATTACCATTTCTTTGAAAGGAGACAACAGCCTCCTAACTTGTCTGCTGTGTCCAGTCTCGCTCTGCTCTTGCTGTCTTGTACGTCCTGCAGTAGTCTCTCTTATACACAGGGGTTGGACATGAAGGAATGAATGCCTTGGTGTGGCATTCAGTGTTTATAAGAAGGATGCATGCTCCTGTTTGGATTGGTGGGACTGGCTATAATCATCTTCCATCCACTTCCCTGACCCTGTCATGTTGTACTTTGAGTCATGGTACGTGCTCCGTATTTTCCTCCTCTGCATACTTATTCATATTTTTCTCTGGGTCGCAATGCTTTCCTAGAGCCACAAATCCAATCACTATCAGTATTTTAAGTCCCAATTTAAATTGAAGCTTTTCCAAAAAGCTTTCTTTGTTTTATTTTAGGAAAAAGTTCTCTCTCCTTTGGTCTTCTATAAAACTTTACCTGTCCCTCTCTTATAGTACTTAACTCTTGATTTTATAGATTATAGCTTATAGGTGCATGCCTAATCTTTCCTAATTAGCTCCTAAATTTGGGGACTAAAGCTAATTTTTCTGTGTAGTCTACTTAAATTTTAGTACAATGCATGACACATAGTGGGTGTTCAACAGATATCAATTTAATGAAAGAAGGTTTGAAGAATGAGTTAAAGAAATTCATAACATGCTAATATAGAGCAGAGAGTCTATTAGGAAAATAAGTCATTTTGATTGAGTATTGGTAGATTATTACTTCTGGAGAGCAGACTTCCTAGTTAAAATACTAGGAAGGAATTTCGGAAGATGACAATTGGAGTAATAATAATCAGAATCTTGGTCTTTTAAGCTCAGTAACAGTGATACAGGTTTAAAAGAATTATCATGTAAATGAAAATACTTTCCTCAACAAGACACACTTCCCTTATGATTATCTAAAATGCTTGTGAGGTCCTAATGTTTGAACTATTGTGGGTTTTTATTTGTTTGTTTTGTTTTACACTACATTTGCCAGTGAAGCCTAAAAATATTGAAATAATTTTCATTCTAATTATTCTGTGGTATTTTCAGTCACAGTCAGAAGTAAGGCTATGAAAACTCTTACTAGAAAGATCATTTTCATAGTATTTTCCAGTTGAATGTTATAGCTTGGAGATATTGTAATTCTTAAGATGATTTTCCCCAAAAGTCCAACATTTTTCCAAGAAAGAACTCTTTCGACATTTATGTATCGGAAGCATTGATAAAATCAAACTAGCATTTCACTTGTAGCAATTCTACATTTGCTTTCTGGAGTTAGGGCAACATTTTAAAGAGGCAGGATCTCATAAATGTTTCATGGAAAATAAGAAAAACATGCTATAAAAATCACCAAACCGTGAGATAAGAAGGAAGAGGAAGGAGAGGGTAATCAATGAGGGTCTCTGGGATGATTGTGGAACAAGTTCTCCTAAATACTCGGCCAGTTTTTCACAACTCTTAAGTGACTTTCTGGCCATACGTTAGATAATTCTGGAAACTGCTTAGCCATTTCAGGAACCATGCCACCATTATCTAGCTGGCTAAATGTGGTCATTTCTGTGTAGTCTACATTTTATTCCGGAATCCCACACTTCAATTAGAAGTGGCTCCTCATTAATTATAATATCTTGGCAAGTTACTTTACCCTCTCTGAGCTTTAATATCAATAGCTATTAAAATGTCCATAATAGAGGTTTCAACTACATTCATGATGGTGGGTACATGGGCTTTTATTGTATTATGTTTTGCATGTTTGAAATATTTTATGATAAATTTAATACGTGGCAAAAAGGTATGCAAGGTTTGCAAAAATATAAGGGGATCACGGATGTGAGCTACCCAGTTCAGCGCATGGCTTAAAATTTGACAATTATTATCGCTAATAATGATGGTGCTACACATGATATGTACTGCACTTCTTTAGCAATAGTTACATACAGAGAAATTTATTGAGCATGGGGATGGGGGCAGGAAGGGTGGACAGTAATTTAAAAATAGAATAAGACTTAATCCCAGTCCTCTAGGATCTAAGTATTTTATTCTGGGACAATAGAATTTACAGACATGAAATTATTAAGCAACAAAGCAACACAGTACATGATTAAGTTTACAATGAATTATGCAGATATATGTTCCATAGGAGTTCCAAGAACCATGTGTTCAAATAATTAGCGTCTGTGTGTGTGTGTGTGTGTGTGTGTGTGTGTGTGTGTGTGTGTGTCACACTAAACGGGACCATGCAGGACTTTAAGAAAGCAGAAACTTGCACATTTCTGCCCAGAACAACAACAGAATACCACCAGGGTTTGTTATTTCAGAAGAATTCTTTCAGGGCCCGTTTTTGGAAACCCAGAGACCTGTTTGTGACAAGTCTTTCCCCTCCTGCCTACAAATGCCACCCGTGTACCATTATTCTGACATATATGGTAAAGCGTAAAATAGGCAGAAACCGCTGAATTGATGCATTAACAAAACACACATGAGCGCCAGGAAATTAACAAGATGATGGTCCCAGGTTAGCGTGAGGCATGCAGCATTCTGTTCCGTGTGGTTTTCTGGCATGCTTATTAGACTCCTAGGCAAGGAAATGCCTCTACCTGGAGATTTAGACACTAGAATTGATACTCCCAAATGAGAGCATACTGTTGGTAATAAAAGCCGTCTCTGTGTGGAGAAAATAAAACTGCAAGCTTTATACACTTGTAAACCACCACTGGCTCAGTTATTACTCCCGTTTTAGACTCAGATGGAAAAAAAGCTTTTTAAATTTGATCTATTTTAGTCTGTTGAAAAAAAAAAGAGAGAGAGCAGGATTCTGTCAGCCTAATCTCATTACACATGTAGCCATTACAGTCAAAATGAGTTTCCTCTGAGTTAAGTTTGGGTGAGTTTCAAAAACCAATTCTCAGAGGAAAAGAGTCATTACGCTAAAGCAGTGCGTTACGAAACGGAGCTTCCTATTGTAACGAGGCTTTCACATTTATGTCTGCTTACGCTGGAGGGTGATGAGATGAATAACCCAGATTCTGCGCAATGCAAAATTGAACTGAATGAAAGAAGGGGAGATGAAACATTTAAAATGCATAACATTAATGCCGTATTAAAGGTTTTCTTTAATAAGGAGAAAGAAATAGCTTTGGAAAAAATGGGGTCACGATGCTCTCTCTTGCTGCGACTTTATGTCCTCGTTTCTTGGTTGTACATGTTCTACTCAGAACCATTTGCCAGTTGGCCCTTTCATTCCCTTCGATCACTGCACATCTATTCCCTTCTTTGTTCTTTTATGTAAAACTGTGTCCTCTTAGAACATAAGCTAGTTGGTGGTCTTTGCCAAGGATGGGTTAAGAAAAAGGCAGTCCTCCCTTTTCAAGGCAACAACTGGTGATTCCAACAATTTTCTCCTTCTCCCTTTCTCTCCGATTTCTAGTCTTCTGCTTATATAGACTGAGGTTTGGAGGGAGGTTAAGACTAGGCTGCTGTGTAATAAAGCTGGCAGAGATCTCTGGTGCCAATTATTTGTATCCTCCTGTATAATGTGGGTAGTTTGACCTTTTGGGGTCTCAGTTTGGGGTCCTCCATGCCAATTTTGCGGCAACAGAAAAATCCTACTCGATATATTATTGTGTTAACAACTTATTTTATGTCGCGTGTTCTAATTTCCTTTCTCCTTCAAGATTGCTTCTGATTTTGTTGGCCCAAGAACACTGGCACGAAGGCAGATAATATTCCGTGTGTGCAGACAGTGCAAATCCAGCTTTTTACATAGGATGAGCTGGTGTGTGTGTGTGTGTGTGTGTGTGTGTGTGTGTGTGTGATCTTGTCGAAAGGGAGAGAGATTGAAATTTCATTTACAGAATCTTTACATTTTGTTGAGATTAACATCAACTGTCAATAGCATGGAAGGGGACCTTATGGAAATTACGGAGGGGCGTCTTAATACCCTCTAGCTCCTATAGCCCTGGGCAATGGAGAATGGACGTTATGCTCCTATATCAATCTTGGGAGGAAAAAGATGTTATGTTCCAAGGGGTAACTGAAGAGAGATTAATTTTCAAAAGCTCTTTACAAAAGGTGGGAAGACAACAGGTGTGATGAGCTCCTGGTAGTTAGCGAAAGCAGGAAGCCATTACTACCCTAGGCTGAAGGGGAAAGCGGGGAAGGTGTATGGGAATCCAGAGAGAGCTGCAGCTGAAGCTGTAGAAGAAAACTGCCAGGCAGCCGACGTGGCCTTTAGCAGAGAAATCTAATCACTGCCAACCTGTGGCCTAACAGAGAGAGAACGGATGTCTTTTTCTTCCTTCCCTTCTCTGACCTGGTGATTTCCTCTCATCACCTCCCATTGGATGAACTGGACTTGAAGCCACCTGGAAGCCACAAGGCAAGAGAAACCCTGAGGCAGTCCATAAGGTCAGTCTCCTGGGTGATGTCAGCAGGTCAGTAGAGCGGGGGAAGGGAGAACGAACATACAGCTGCCGGGACAAACAGAGACTACCTGCCAGAGCCTCACTCTTTGTCCAGGGAAAGCTGTCTGTTAATAGGTGATCCTATCCCTTTTTTGATACTATATTGAATCTCTGACTTTGACACCACCAGCCATCAGGAGAATTGGTCATGATTTTATGGTTCTAAGCATAAAGGTATGTCTTCACAATCCTGCACATCTCCAGAAATCCCCCACATGCCCATCTATATTCTGGAAAACAGCATAGGCCACTCACCATCTGACTGAGCCCAATTCTGCTCTCAGTTCACCCTTACTCCATTCCCCTTATTCAAGTCTGAACTCTTACGCCATTACCCTTTTTTTTTTTGCCCAAAGCAGGCATCATAAATGATCTTGGCTCTCTTTCCTGATGAGCTAAGATGCAGCCTCAGAACCTTTCTTAACCTGGTGCTTGAGCAATCAAATCAATCAACTGAAGTTGGGGTACAAAATGAAAGCCATGTATCTTTCATTGCTGGTCTGTGGGTTACCTTGAAGTAGATGGTTCCATGTTTTGTTTAACATACAATTTTCCATTAACCCTGAAGAATGTTTACTACACCCATTGTTTGTTTGTTTTTACCATCTGGAATAACATCAGCATTGTCATTAATTGGATGCCTTTCTTGAGCTTTCTAAAAAACAAGGTCTCACTACTTTGCTTTTACTATAAATGCATTTTCTTTTGTCTAGCTTAGGCCCAGCCTTTCATCCTTTGTTTATCACCTCTCACTACTTCTGACCACACATTAACAGCCAGACTCTGCAGCTTTGATTCTATTACCTAGGAGACACTGCTTCCTCACCAGGCACCATAATAATAGCAATTTACAGAATGCCTTATAATGCACAAAATGTTCACACACATATTTATGAAATTCTTTCTGACCAAAGGCAACTTGTGATGTTATTCAAGGATTTTAGATTCTTGATTTATGGGACTAAATTACTCTTCAGTTTCTTATCATCTTACTATGGCTTTTAGTCACCTTCTTGTAAAACGAGCTTTCTAGTCACACATCTCAGAGCTTCTTTTTTTCCTCACATATTTTTCTTCAATTACATACGTAATTTTGGCTTTATAGAGTTGGTCAAAGGAAGTAAGCCTTTAGAAAAATAAATACATAAAACAAACCTCTGCTTTAGGAATTGAACTACAAACACTTTCTTCCTCCAAAATGATATTCAAACAACTGAACTTATGTAAACCAAAGTTCACATGTGCATTTCTTAGCAATTTACTTATGATTTCAGAAACACACAGTCACTTTTAAGACCCTTTTTAAAGAAGTGTTCTTTTTGAGGATATTAATGTTCTAATTCCTTCCTTTAAAAGGGGTGGGGGGAGGGAGAAGGGGTAGGTTTTTGACATATTTAGCTGGTCCTCAGAGAAATTTACTACATTTCCTGTGTATTTTTTATAGGGGGTCTTTTTCTTTTTTTAAAAAAAATTTTTTTTACCTTCTTAAATCCTGATAACCCAATGCCTTTTCTCTTAGACATATTCCTCCAGGTGCTCTGGCTGAGCTTGTAAAGCTTTCTATCATGATATGTCAGTCTCTCTTTAAACTGGAAGTCTTCCTGAATTTTTTTAAAAAATGAGAACACAGCAGGCCAATTTGTGATAACATCCCTTTTCCTCCCAGCCTACCCCACTGTACCTCACATCAATTCACAGTTAGCCATCAGAGTGTAAGACAACGGAAATAAACAATGAAAAGGGTTCCCTAGGTGTTCCCTAGGTGTCCTGAGAAAGAGGAAATGGCCACGTAATTTCAGATTAGCCTATGAAGTCGTTGGATCCATTGCGATGTATGTCAATCTTCTGTCCTGATTCTGGCCCCTTCATATTCTACCCCCTCATGTAATGAAGCCAATGCCTGTGATACAGACCCTAGATTGGTAAATAGAAGAAGAAAAAACGAGAGCTAAAGCTAGAGTTTCTTTTAGCCTTTCTTATGTGCCTTCTGTCTCCTGAGGAGTTTCCAGATCCTGGTTAACCTGGAGTCTGCAGCTTTACCGTTCTTATGCCATTTTGTCTCTTCTATAATTCAGGGCCACTCATGTCCCAGGGAGTGTCTTAAAAACAGGAAGTTGCTCAAGCACATTATTATCTTTAGGAGGACAGATCTATGGCCAAAACACTGCAAAGGCCAACTGCCTCGTCTTCAGGGAGGCAAGCAGACAGGGGCAGACTTCAGAAGCAGAAGAACTGAGCATGCAAGACTGCTGCTTTCTCCCGAGTCTCTTACTCCTCAGAGAAGCCACCGCTGAACTAAAAATAAGTCGTTTAAGGCACGTTAAGTAGGACGTGTCATACCCAATTGAGCTAGCTCACATTTTTCAGTAAAGCAGTAAGTGGTTATAAACACACTCTTCATGTTCCTCCTATGTCCCCACCTTGCCTGTGGTTCAGCAGCGAGCTTCAGGAAGGCTTTTGATTCACGTTTGACTTCTGTTTCCACTTCACTTGTCACTGAGTGCTGCCACTCATGTGTGCCCGCGAAGTTGGCTCCCTGACCTTCATGGGTGTCAGGAGGCAGCAGAGAGCCCAGGTGAGGAATTATACATTTTGATGCATTGTAGTCAGTTCCTCTTTTACTGCTTGGATTTCAGGGCTTGGGGATTCCTGAATCTTATTTCCCACAGCCCACGACAGAAATGGGCTGTAGGAGAGGATCCTTTGAAAGACATATTAAAGTCTTTGTACAAAAGTTGGGAAGGATGTGAATGAATTTCAGGTGGAGCGTTACAATCTCTTCCAGAGTAAAACTGAAAATTGATCCATTTCTCAAAACTTTGGAAAAGTCAACAATGACGTGATGTTGTAATCAATATCTACGTTGGCCTGCTGATATGGGAAAATGTGGTTCCAACAGTCACTTAGAGTAGAAAACTTTGCGGGGTATGAACTCCTGGCTTAGGATGCATTTCGGCCTTTGAGCACCAGGCATGGCGGACGATGGACACTCGAGAACTGCTTGTTGATTAAATAGCTGAATAGCAAACAGTTTGTATCGGACCCCAAATAAGTATAGGCAAATGGTTATAGAAAAGATAAGAAAGTAAGAAGTAAAAAAAAAAAAAAAAAAAAATCCCTCCATTCAATTGAGTTTCTCCAAAATGAGTGGACACATGATCCATAGCACAAGATGAACGTGAGGTTCCAAGTTCCTTCCACTTGCAATTTTTAAGGTAAAAAAGCTTCCTTTAAAAACAAAGTATAACACTATGAAAACACTAAATGTTTGATGTGGAAAGCTTTTTAACATTAGGTTAAAAAAGAAAAAAAATATTCTTTCATTATTTCAAAAACAGGGAAATGGTTTTGGATTTCCTGGAGCATTTTAGAATTTAAAAGAATTTCCCATGCATGAATAAAATCAGATTTTCATCAAAAGGCTTTTAAGCAAAACTCCACACTTTTCTCCATAAAAAAAACAAATATTTTTCAGAGCAATATTCCTTTACACAAAAGATTTTACAAATCATTTGAGTATTCTGTGTGAGGAAAATAAAATTCAAAATTATTCAGTAAAATATTTTTCTTTCATTTTTTATTGCTACTGCGAATAAGAAAGCATTAAGAAGGATGAATGGCTATAGATGAAAGTTACCATGCAAACATAAAAAAAAATCTTTTAATGTTTTGGTCACGAACTCTGACAATGATAAATCACTTTTCAACAGCTGCAGACAGCTGTTAAAGTCTGGAGCCTAAAATGCTTAATTGGGGAAGTGTGTTAAAAGTTAAAGGGCCCGTGTCCTTTTAGGCTATGTGAAGACTTTCTTCAAGATACCCATGATACCGCATTCCACGGTGTGGGAAAGAATATGCTACTCTTTAGATTCATTCGGTAAACTTAAAAATTTAGGGGACAAATGTTAAGTACTCTCATTATGAGCAAGAAACAAGCAGCAGTGTAAAAAAGGCTGTCAAAATCCTTCATTTGATGAGTTTTCATATATCCGGTGATGTGATTGCAATTAGTGATATTCTTTTATGTCAGATGTTTGAACTGGCAACTCTTCTTAATCGCTTTAATGTGGGTCTTATTACAATTAATATATTTGCCCAGGATTCATTTATTTAGTGAGGATCCCCAACCCTATCTAAATCAGTAAAACAAGAAATTGTTAAAAAAATTTAAATTAGTTTTTTTGCATTGCTTGTATTTTATTCTGACAATGTTTGGGCAGTGAGATACCTCAGTTGAGGGACTTCTTTACCTCAAATTTTTCTTCATTAGGGCATTTCAAACCAGTTTGCAGTCATAATATTTATTCAAGATACACAGTTGCTGGGATAGCGTCCTTTTGGAGCAGGCTTTGTTGATTGCACATGATTTTTTCACTGCATTTGTATATATTAAATATGTATATTCATTGCATACATATTATATATATTTGCTGCATATGTATATTCACTGTAGAATATATATACGTATTCTACTAAGTTTTGAGAGAACTGAACTGATGGTTTTATTTTACTTTTTCCATGGGTACCAAGTGTGTCAAGTTAAACATCATATATCTGCTTGAAGAGGGACATTTCCCGTTGAGTAACTGTCGGTAGGTCATTTCTAATCTGTAAAACTCCTGACATTCAGGAAAGGGAGTAGTTCTGTTTCACACTCCGTAGCAAAGGTGATCTCTGGGAATTGTTTGCTGAGTAATTTGCTGTTACACAATACATCATTTTTATTGGTAATAAGGCAGATGTCACCAACAGCGGAGTTTGTCCAAGGCTGGCTCTGAAATTTCCTTTAAGACATTATGCTCCCAATCAGGCAGAAAATTGTCGTCACCTATTGCAGATTGAAAGATCACATTGCAGTGTCCGAGGACTGTTTATGACTTTTCCAGCTATCCACAGAGTGGGTGGTGGAGAGTGGCCTCATGCAAGCGTATTTGCTCCAGTTATGATGTATCCAGCGTATAAACTTTGGGAAGAAATGTACCATAAAGGATGTTGTGTGAAGTGTGTATTTTGTGAAGCAGATGGGTTTAATATGAAGGATAGAGAAAAGAGACCCATTTGCATGGTCTTTCTTATAAAAGTGTCTATTTGAAGCAATTGTACCTGTTGCTTAAAAAAAAAAAAAATCCAAGATGAATGGCTTTAAATGAAAGTTCTCCATGACTAGTTTCAATGGGAAAGACAGGCTTGCACGTTTCATTCACAGACATCCTGGGGGCCCTTCTTATTAACACTGGATAATGACCATCATGTCACGATCCCTACTGCAGAAATGCAGAGAGCTTCAAACTCACTGAGTTACTTCAAATTTGTGACAATAGTGTACTAACACTCTACACAAATTTATAACTTCAATCTCCGATAAATGTGGTAGGATCCTTTCCCACCACCCAAGTAGTTAGGAGCAGCAGAACGGGAACATAAATTTCATGTCCACATCACCAGAGTGGTAAGATGGTTCATGTCCAACATCGTACCAAGCCAGACGTTCTCCTGTTGCATCACTGTTTACAGTGAGATAAGGACTGTGTCTTATAAAGTCAACACTAACTCTTGTAGAGAGACACCCAAGTATTTCAATGGATTAATCAATGAAAGCTTGTTTCTTCACATCAAAGTCTAACATGGGTGTTCTTGGTCAGACCAGGTGGTTCTATTCCAGGTGATGATTCAGGGACCCAGCCTTCTTCCACCCTGTGATTCCACCATGCTCAACATGTGGCTCCCCAAGGAGCCCTACGGGGTGATATCCAGTAAGAAAGGAAGAGAATGGAGATGTCTGGGGCACACATCCCCTTTGCTGCATGCAATTAGTCAGAGTTCACTCTTACAGGCTGATCCAGATGCAAAGTATGTTGGGAAATGTCGTTCCTGATTGGGTAGCTCCTTTCCAGCAACTCCAGACTATGAGGGCCGGCAAGAACCTTTAGTGGACAGCTGACCATTTCCACAAGCGTGTAAAGATATAAAGATTTCATATTCATAGTCTCTCTCTCTCTCCCTCCCTGTCCATTCAACATTTGTTTACTTGTTTTAGCAATTACAAAGTGCTACAGTAAAAATGAACAAAAGCAACAAATAAGAAAAATCCTATTCTGTGTTCATTGGTAGAACTCTCCAAGCAAGAAGAGTTCTTTGATTGTGTTTGTTTTTACGGTAATCGACTTTTTAATTACAAAGACTTTAAGTATCACGGATTAATTAATATAAGGAAAATGTCTGTGCGTGTCTTGATTCTTCCTCCAACTCCCACCCGCGAAGCAAGCTGAGAGCTCATAGGTTAGGCGCACAACTGTTCTTAGTGTTCAAAATGTCTACCATACAGTTTGTGTCAAATAAATCTTTGAATGTGTGCCTCTGTACATGCATGGATGAGGGAATAACTGTGGGAGTGAGGACACAAAGAAACTAGCCATGTTTCCTGCTGGAGAGTGTTTTCAAGAACAGATCCTAAATGAATTAATTAAAACATTGCTTAATCTGATTTTGTAAAAACATGGGGGCTGTAAAAATCTACATTTAAAAAATAACCTCAAAAGAGAAATAAATGCTAGAACTGGAGCTTTCATGAACAAGAAGGAGAAAACTTAGCGAGATAAGAAAAATTTATTTCAATCATGCAGGTTCCCAATGCTTATCCAGTTAAAAAAATAATGTATGGCTAAAATACCACAGGTGTTTTTAAGTGCTGAACATGAAAAATAGCAATAGCTATAACACAACATCGAGGACATAGGAAAAATAAAAAAACCAAAAAATACTTCTATGACAACAACAAAAAAAACCCCAAACAATCCCAGAAATTGAAATGCAAATATGCACGCCCCAAAAGGAGAGAGTTGGCACTGATTGCTCAAGGAGAAATCTAAAGAGATAGCTGCTCCGATGTGTAAGATCAAAGTTAAAGGAAATGGAAAGCTATGCTTGTGTGTGGGGAAAAAAAGATGACAAATTCTAGTGTTTCGACTTAGTTACAGAGAAAAAGGAAAACATGCTTTTTTAAAATAAAACATTTACTTTAAAAATATGAACTGAAGCCAAACAATGCTTTCTTAAGGCGCAGGAAACCACACTGTGTAGGAAATCATCTGACAAAACCTCGGTGAAAAAGAATTGGTCAGTGTCTTTGAAAAGACATTGGATAGAGACAGGAAAGAACCAGCACTGTGCAAAGTTCAGAAGCAAAGGAAAAGCCTCGACCTTTCACTGCTAGGTAAGTAGGACAAGGAATCAAAACAAAATGCATTTGCACTCAGAGACATTAAGGGTCTACAATCACCATGAACGGATTCTGTCAGGCTGTGCAAATACTGATGTGTCTATGACAAAATGAGAAGTCTGCCCATGCCTAAGAGAAGGATTTCACACTTCTTCACTCAGTATACTCATTAGTAAACTCAGAAAAGTGCCTGAGATCACCTAACTCTTCAGTATGTTCACATCCACGAAGCACTTCTCTGAGAAAACAGGAAGTAGCAAATCCGCATCAGTCATAGAAGCATCACAGAGTTAGCAGGGAACGACTGGTCCTGCTGCACTGGCATCATTTTCAAATGACCTCTGCAGGCTGCATTCTCAGTAAAGCCACAGAGAGATCTTAATTGATTTCGTAGCTGCCCTGTTGTCTCTCCTTCATAGCCCTTATCTTGATTGTAATTTAAACCACCGTTGGGTGTGATGATGCTTTTAATATCTGGCTTCCCCACTAGACTGAATGTGCAATGAAGGCAGGGCTCCCGACTGGTTTATTGCTGCATTTCCAGCACCAAACACTGTCTCTGGCAAATAACAGACCCTCAGTAAATGTTTCTTAAGTGAAGGAATGATCTGAGGATGGGAAGAATGTCCTTACGTCCGCTCTTCACTTGCTTAACCCGTCCTCATCCCTCAGCTCTTGACTTAAGCGTGGCTTTCTCAGGAAAGCCTTCCTTGGTCCCCTAGACTAGGGCAAATCTACCTGTTCTGTCACTCTCTTGTCAAAGTGGCTATTTTACACTTCCTTGTGGCACTAAATGATTGATGTCTCTTCCCACAATCATCTGAAAGCTTTATGAGGGCAGATCATTTTATTTTTGGTACATAGCATAGCGATTGGCATATAATTGGCTCTAAATTAATTTAATTAACCAGCATATAATTGGCGCAGATAGTTGAAGAAAGGAACAAGTAAATGAATATACGAATGACTGAAGAGAAAGCTTGCCATTAAAGATACCTTGAATTTGGGGTTAGCCTATATACATGTTGCTAAAGAGAATAAAAATGTGAAGTGACCTATTTAAACTGGTGCGGTAATGAAAAATAAAATATACAATAGCATAAGAAGGCTAAAATATAAAATGCACAATGCAACGATGAGAATAATATACATTAGATACAGCTTTGCTAGATATGAATGGAGTCAGCGTGCCGAGAAGATTCATAACAGTTTAAAGCCCAACACTGAGATTGCAAAATTATGTTGGACTGTGTCAAATCCACTCAGAGAGAAAGAAGCATGTCCATAGCTGGCTCTACTACTGCAAACAGGTAAAGAACACTTGAGGTAGACTCGGGGGATATCAATCTGAAGAATGAGGGAGGGATTGAAAATTAATCCTTACGGAAAAGGATAAATGAACTAGTGTCATTGAGCTACAAGAACAAAAAGAGGCAGCACCGTTCATGTAAAACCATTTACACGGAGGCTTTTGAGAGCTAGTTCCCAACTGTTCTATGACGAGAGCAATAAACAGGAACAAAATGCAGCAAGTGGGATCTACGTTAGAAGTAAGGATAATTGTTTGAAATGAGCCTTACTAGTCTTGGACTAACTTATTAAGGACATTGTGTTCCTCTTAAAAATCCGTAAGACAGATTTATTCTCAGGGGAATGAAATGATTTAGGGGAAGTCAGGAGAGGGGCTCTGGGACAAAAGCCTCCAGGACAGCCCTCAACCTCCACACTGAGTAATGCGCGTGGGTGAGATAAC
Organism: Rhinolophus sinicus; assembly: GCF_057876585.1. Taxonomy (NCBI): domain Eukaryota; kingdom Metazoa; phylum Chordata; class Mammalia; order Chiroptera; family Rhinolophidae; genus Rhinolophus; species Rhinolophus sinicus. Next base: position 9,776,758 of record NC_142507.1, on the reverse strand, counting down.
GAAAGAGTGTTTGTCAATGAAAATCTTTTATTTCTCCATTGTAAATCTGCTCTGTGCCCCACCACATGCTCTGCTTCCTTCGTTAGTGAGACACCTTCAGGGGTTTATAACTAACAGAGACAATCATGGCGTATCCATCCAGAATACATTTGATAATACAGGAATCCCTGCTCATATGGCATCCAATGGGGAGTTTCAAACTTGGGCTCAGGGATTATAAATGGAGACTTGGAGGGAAAATTCATACTACTAAACCAGAAACAGACTGAAATTGGTGTTGAGTTTATGAAACGGAAAGTTTTCAAAAGTAAAGTATCTGTTGATTTAGTATACCTAGGATCAAATGTCTGAGTATTGAGAAAGCTGTGGCTTTTTGTCCTGAAATTTTCAGGTATCACTGGTGGCCTCGTTCATGCTGGAATCCAGAACTGTCCTGTGATCAGCTAGTTCACTTTAGTCATTCGTTCAGCATCAAGCAAGTATTAACTGAGCACCTATATTATATATCCAAAGTGTTAAGTTGTATGGGGCCCAGGAAGTTTAAAACAGGAAACCTTCCCTCACGAGGTCTGTAAATTAAATTTCTTTTGATTCAATATGTTGGAAACTGAAAGTATTTACTTTTCTTCGGTCCTAATATAATTAAACTTATTTATGGATTCATTCATTCAACAAATATTCATTGCAAGCGAAGTGAAGCCATACCTTCTCTCAAGGAGCTTTTGGTTTAACAGAAAAGAAAATCAGCTCCTCCCAAGTATATTAATAAAATATTAGGCAGCCTGTGGCAGGTACCATAGATTGGCGATCTCAACACCATCACTGCCAAGCCATTTTTACTTATTTTCATCGTCTACCACAAACACTGGAAAGTCAAATGCTTGCTTTGCAGCCTGCCGTCCAGTTACAGGTGGCCTGTAGCACAGTCTTCCCTAAAATGATGCAAGGCAAAGGCTACGGAGGGAGATTCTGTAAAAGCGTTTGCTTTCCAGATAAAAATAGGCACAGCCTTTTATTGCCCTTCCCTTATCTTCCTGTCTGGAATGAAAAGTGGTATGTGGAGATTCAGCTGCCATCTTGTATCAAGAGGCGACTAGTACAAGAAGGAACAGCCCACATAACAAGGATGGTGCAACTTCAGTGCCTAAGACCAGTGAGCAGCTGATTCAGCACTGAGAAGGAAGGGCCTACCTCCAGACTTGTGAGAAAAAGAAAGCCCTACACTGTTAGGTGAAGGTTGTTACATGCAGCCAAATGCATTCCTAACTGGTACAGTATTAATTCACTCGTAATGACATCAAGCCCTGTAGTGGTCCAAGCAGAGAAAAGAGGAAGCAGCAAAGCCTTCAAAGGTAAGTGGCGTTAATTTACATAACTTGAAGGCTCATCTCTTCTATTCGGTTGTAGGCTCTTTGAGAGAGGAAAATGCATCTTAATTTATCTTGTGTGCTTATGCCTAGTAATTAGAACAGTGTTCAGCATATAGAAGGTTCTCAGAAATGTTAAATAAATGAATATTTATATTCTTTCATCCATTTTAAACATAAGAAGAAACACCAGAATATTGTGTCATCTAGTCCAATTCTCTAAACCATTTTTGGTCACACGATTCCATTAGTACACCACAGATACACACACACACACACACACACACACACACACAATGCATATCACAAAATATATCAAATGAGAAGTTAAAAGAATGAGATAAAAATGATGATAACAAACATTGTGTTACCCCCCCACACACACACACACACCTCAATGGATCACGGTTATCAGGGTTAGCAGGCCATTATTAGGAGCCATGCTCCACTTGGGTATCACGACTCCAAATTAGAGCATCATAGACTATTTTGAGGCTGTTGAGCAATTGATGAATCCCACACATAATATCAACATCTCAAATCACAATATAAATCATTGTACATCATTTCCTTCTAAGTTTTATAGCTGTAGCAATTGGTACACAGTGGCTAAAAATAAACAAACTAATAGATTACTAGGAATCCAATCAACTGATTCCACTTCCATTTGCTCTGAAATGACATAAAATGTACCCAAGGAAACATTTATTGAGTCCCTACTGTGCTGCAGACACTATACTAGTTGCTGAGGACACAAAGATGAACTGTCCCCACTCTTCAGGAACTCACTGTTCATTGGGAAAAGAGGCAAGTGAACAAATGAAGCACCATAGTTTCTGCGACAGAAGCTTGTCCCCAAACAATGCAAACGTGAAGGAGGGATTAGGTATCAGCTTCATAAAAGTCAAAGACATGAGATGACAAAGACATTAAAAAGGGGTTGGCATTTTTTTTTCACTGGTCTTCGACAAGTAAAAAATCCTTTATATTTCATTAACTAATAATCAATTGCTTCTCAAATTCCCTTTTATGATGCATAAAAATTTTGATTTAACTGTTCTAATAACAGAGCATCTGTGCTCTAGATGGAATGGCAGTAACCCTTGAAAAATTGTCCTGGAAACACACAGCTGCTTTTTTGGCATAATGTTTTGTGCAGTACAGGTCAGCCTTGGAGTCAGCAGAAATTTATTTTCAGAAGTGGACGAAAGGCCCTTATTATAAGGTAGTCGGATAAAACGTCCGGCCCTAGAGCCCACAGCATGGCTCCCAAGGATATTACTGAAAAAAGATTCTGGCTTAGTGATTTTGAAATAAAATACGATTTTTAAGTGACTTAGAAATAAAAAAGTATATTTGTATAATTTTCTCTTTTTAGGAAAGATAAAATGTAAGTGTATTAAAATAATAACGTTTTACTTTATACTCTACTGAAGGAAGGAGATGAGGAAAACTTGGAAGAAAATGAATTCTTCCTTTGATTTTAGCCATTGATCTCGCCACCCCCCTCGGTTAGTCCTAGAGTGGTTTCCACACACAGCACACCCCTGTGTTTAGATCCCTGGAAGCAAAGCCTCTTTGCTTCAAGTCTTTTGACTTCCATCTCCTCCCCCACCCCTTAACCAACCCCAAGTGACTTTTCATTCAACACCTCCAAGAGCCAATGTGTTTCTTTTGTCTAAAATCGTCTAGACAGATACTAGGGGCAGGGAGAACACCAGAAAGCCTTTTTTTTTAACTGTGATAATTGAGGCTGTATTACCTTACTCTATACTAGTTCACACTAAAGAGTTTTAAAATTACAAACGTAAATCCACTTCCTTAGATCAAACTATAGTGCTTTGTTGTCCGTTATATGGTGGTGCCTAAACATCAGGGAGACCGCCTTCGCAGGAATTCTCTCCCACTTGGTTCATAATGAGTATCTCAGTGCCTAAAATCTGTTCTTTCCCAAAGCCCTCAAGTTCTGCTATCGGGGGCCTCCTTGAAAGCAGAAAGCCTAATTATTACATTCCTGTATCGTAACTGAAATGTAGGCTTTGTTTTCACACTTCTGGCAGAGTTTTTCGACTTCAACAAGATTTTAATAGTAATTTTTATTCACAGAGAGACTGACAAGAATTCCTCCCAGCTCAGTTATCAATGGACATATTAGATGACCTCATAAACTCTCTGGCATCTGAATCTACTCCTGAAGACTGCCAGCTGGATAATGAAATATGTTCCAGGGTTCAGAAGTGACTCTTATCTGAATGCACGTGTGTGTGTGTGTGTGTGTGTGCTGTTATGTGTATTAGTATGTGTGTTACCATGCATGTATGTGTTAGTGTGTATTGCTCTGTGTTAGTATATGTTAGAGTATGTGTATGCGTGTGTTGGTGTATTTGTGTGTGTTGGTACATATGTTGGTGTGTTAGTGAATATATTAGCGTGTGTTGTGTGCTAGTGTGTTCTGGTGTGTATGGGTTGGTATATGTGTTAGTGTGTGTTGGTAAGTATGTATATTTTAGTGTATGTCTACTAGTTTGTGGTGTGTGTGTATGTGTGTGTGTTGCAAAAATAGGGGCAAGGATAAACCAACAAGTAGCATCAGGAAACTTGATAAGCATGCTAATCAAGGAAAGTTGTGTTCTGTTTGTTAGTTTTTTTCCACGAAAATGCTAGCCAGACTTTTCAATAAAGTGCTGGAGCAAAGAAGTTGGGGAGAGAGAGATAAATTGAAAGCAAGCAAGAGCAAGAGTGAGGAGAAAGAGTGAGCACTAGACAGGAAGGGAGAGAGAAAAAAAAAGCGATCAGACGAGGCTGGAAGGGCGGCAACACTACCTGGGCCAGTGGATGTGTCTGGCTTTCCCATGGAACTATTTCCAAGAGCACATGAGAAAAAATGATTTAAAGGTCAAGTTCAACCACATGTGCTGAAATCCATCTCACCTCAGTTCTGTTTTGCTCCCTTTTTGAGGAACGTGAATGATCAGCCTGATGAAGGAAAGTATGACGCCTGAAAGCTTCTAAGCCACGTGGTGACTCCCTGGGACTGACAACAGGTCTTCCTGTCAACGCAGCATTGGCCCCAGAAAGAACGGGAGACCTGGGATTAAGTGTGTGTGTGTGTGTGTGTGTGTGTGTGTGCACACGCGTGTGTCAGGGCTGAGGGGAGAACAATAGAGAAAAGAGATGTGCTGTTTCCTCCTACAGTGAAAACCTTTGTAGCTGTGGGGTAATTCTGTTTTTGAGATCGAGATTTAACTAAAGGCATTGAAATATCATTTGTGCTAGTGAAAATTTAGTCGTGTAACTTATTTACATGTAAAGTCTATTCAAGAGCCTTGCCTTGCAGAACAAAATAAACCAATTCCATTTAAAAATTAGGGAGGTTAAAAAAATAAATGAGGAACATGTTTGCAGGGACAAATGTTCATTGCAAACATGAAAATGCAGTTTGGACTAAAGTCACGAGTAGCATAATTAACAACAACAGAAAAATGCTAAAGGATTTGGGAGCACTGAAACAAAAACCAAACCAATGAGAACGGCGAAGGGCTTTCTGATTCTCCCATTCCCCAAGGTCTGTCCTCACGTCAATCACCTCCCTCCCAGCGGTCAGTAACCCGGCTATTTGTCTGTTTCCACACTACTGCATCACAAAACATCATGCCCACTTGCCTGGAAAAGATAATATCTCACACATATGGGGCCTGCCTTTGATCTCTGCAGTCGAGCTAGAGGTCAGAGGCCTGCCTTCTCCAGGCCCTTACTTCAAATGATTCCTTTCATTTACTGAGAAACCAAACGTTAGAAGGGCAAAGGCAGGAAAAATAAAAGCTGTGATTTAATAGCAATTTATGTGTTTGGCCTATTTCAGTTTGGGTTTTATTCTCTTTGGGTCACATCTAATCCTCATTCCTCACTGTTACCCTGTCCTCCCTCCCCCACCATTTGTTTGTTTTGCGGCTCTCAGACAACTTGGCCTCTTCAGAGCCAGGCTTCCCCTATAACTGGTCCTGCGCCATTTTCTCTTTCCAAAATGGAGACTTCAGAGACTTAACGCACTGTCTCTTACTGACATGAAGATTGAATGCTAGTCAGAAGGCACAAGTATGGAGTGGACTCTTGTACATTTAATGTTTTACATTGTGGATATAAATGGCTTTTTAAAATGTACATGATTCATCGAAGTCATGTTCTATTCAGACACAAATGGGAAAAGGAGGCAGGTGATAGAGCAAGTGGGACCCAAAACTGGAGTACAGTTTAGACTTGGAAAATGCTTTCTTGCTCATAAATTAAATAAAAAGTATAATCCAGAGATACTTCAGATTTCAAAAGTGTGAATTTCCACGAAAGATATAATCAATTATTTTGCAGCTGTTTCGCAAGGTCATTAATGATAACAATGATACTGTAATTTACCGCATACCAACATGACGTGGAAGGTTCACATTTATTGAGTGCATCCCTGTGGAGGGTGCTGGTCATGTTTATTGTAAATCACCCTCACAATTAAGCCTAAGTGGCAGATACTATTATTCCTCTTTTTAAAATGACAAGCAATTAATCAGTGAGCTGCAAAGAAAAATGGAAATCGGGTTGGGAATTGACAATTCCCCCGGTGAGATTGACTGGGCTGGATGAGTTTGACTAAAATGATTTGTAACTACTGTACGATGCTCTTAAGAAGGAGGGACTGGAGAGCTTCGCTCCGTATTGCCACGTTCAGATCAGGCAACTCACCACTCTCCCCGCTGATAATGGAGGCAGCTTGATCAAGGGCTCTGCAGTCAGAGATCAGTGGAATCCCAAAGCCAATGTTAGCCACATGCCATGGCAAGTTATGGAACCCCCTGGACCCAGTTTCTCTGTAATGTGGGTATCAAGAGAGTACCATGTTTCCCCAAGAATAAGACCTAGCCAGACCATCAGCTCTAATGCGTCTTTTGGAGCAAAAATTAATATAAGACCTGGTCTTATATTATAGTATATTGTATTGTATAAAACCCAGTCTTATTTTCAGGGAAACATGGCATATATATGAAAGAGAGAGAGAGACTTAGAAACTGACTATTGTCCCACTCCAGAGGATAGCATTATTGAGCGAAAGCTGAGACTCACGAAGGCACAATTGCCATGCAATATAGCAAGACTTTTGCAGCTCAAAAAGGTAGGGGCAGGGGTTGGGGGGGGGGGGCGGGGTTGGACTGTTGAACACCACAGAGTGTTTAGCGGAGTGCTTCCGGAGCCTTAGAAAAAAGAACACAGAATCAGAGCTCTACACATAGTATTGCATGACTATAAACAAACATGGAATTTGGTTAATCTGGTCTGAGAAGCTTTTTATATGCAGCAGGAAGGCAAAGATAGGGATATCTAGGGATACTGCATGGGGCATGGGAAGTCTGTTGAGGACACAGTCATACTTCTAGAGTATCCTGCTCAATTTTCTGCCAGTGAAATGGCAGGCGGTACGGCCACTAAGAGCCTGGACTTAGGAGCCACGAAGCCTTGGTTCAAATACCAGGTCTGCTGCTAACTAGCTGTGAGGCTTGAGCAGCTTCATTTCCCCAATGAGTACAAAAGACATTGGTGTGAGAGTTAAATGAGTTTTCTCTGTGAAGCACCACCAGCATTGTCTGACTATATCAGGACTCAATGGACAGTCACTACATAGAGACCAGGGGTCAGGTTGGGTGCGTTCATTTCAGTCAGAAATTTAGAAAGGTTTTGAAGGATGAATTAGAACTTGAAGCTAGTATAAAGCTAATATGGCGGACGCTTCAATCACAAGATGACCACTGAGCATGGGAAACAAAGAATGCCAACGGTTAGCATCATACAGCTGTTACATGTTCACCCATCAGTATCCATCCTCAAAGGACAGCTCTGTGATAGGAAAGCCTTTATGATAATATAGGTTAAAGGCTTGCTCCTCCCCTTACCCTGAAATGGGTCAATATCATGTTGGGGAAAAACTCATTGTTGACGCCTTAGAGGAGGGGGCAACTACATAATTAGCCTCAGGTTCTACAGGAACAAAACAAAACAAAACAAAACTGCAGTAGCAATGCATATATTAGGAGAAGAAATTAATTATTCATTGGAACAAGAGAACCGTGGTCTGGGGTGGCAGACACGGGAGAGCTGGGTCCCCTCCGGGTCTTGGTTCAGCCTGAATTGTGTTCTTCAGGTGTGCATTCCACAGCTGGAAGTGCTGCAGAAGGGATTAGGTCCCGCACCTGTGCTACTCTAAGCACTAGCTGACCTTGGAACACAAGAAAGATAAGCTTTTCCAGTAAGGAATTCTTCCTTTCGACTTGCTTGAACTGAACCCAATGCTGCTTTTCCACACTTTTCACTTACCAGCAAGCATTCGCTCTCATTTTTTTTTTTTTAAAAGAAACTTTCTTGAGGTCTCAACCTGAACCCTCTCCTGATTCACTCATGCTCACTAATCTCCTCACATAACAATAGTCTGAAGTCCTGAAAACCTGGAACTCTTACCCACCTGCTAGTCGTTAAAACAATTACATGGTTAGGAGCTCCCAAACAAAGCAATTCATAATGTACCCGGGTCATATTTCCTCCTGGTCCCTTACGCAGGGGGATGAATTGTCCTTGTCCCAAGCATGAGCTGTGTCTCTGGAACAATGGCACACACACAAAAGAAGAGGGGGTCCTTCGGACTTCTCCCATCTAGACACCCAACTCCCCGAACCCTTACCTGACAATGAGCTCTTTCTCCCAGTTTGTCTATTAGCATTCACTTTTAAAATCCTGTGCTTTTTTTTTTTTTGCTCCATTGCATGTAAATTAATTTTAGTTCCTGCATTCACTATTTAGCACCTATTTATTGAGCGCTTACTGTTCTCGGTGCCAGGAGCCGCAGGAAGTGGACAAAGTCCTTGACGTCTGGAGCTGATATCCTCCTGACTGTGTGGTCTGGCTGTGACAGGACTTTGCAAGTTGGATGAAAAGTTTTACAGGGGTAAACAGGATGCTTTTTAGTCATCTTCTTGGGGATCGTTTGAATTTCACTGCCAACAATCATTCGTGCCACACTTCAGAGCTTGTAGCGCATTCTGGCCCTGTCGTTTCATTTTGTTCCTCCCAGTGGAAGGCTCTGTTTCTGCTGGGGCTGGCATTCTGTAACACGACTATTCTACCTTCTATTTCTCAGAAGTCCTCAGAAGGTTCCATGGCACTATCTGTAGTGGCTCCTTTAAATTCACTTTTTTTTTTAAAAGCATTTCTTACAATAAAAGTCATGCAAGAGTAAAACTTTAAAATACATACAGCAGAGTATCAACACTAAATTCAGAAAACATGAGGAGGTAACATTCTAGCTGAGGAGGTGAGAGAGGGTGGTAAGGCCCTTTGCACTAAGGAATGGCGGTGTCCGTGACGTCTGCAGTGTGGGAGGTACCTTTTCAGTGTCACAACGTGGAAGTTGATCTTTTTACTTCCCTTCCCCAATCCAGGCTACCACGGCTCAGAACAGAGGCTTCTGGAAGAAACGGCTATGGACTCAAATAAACAAAGAGAGCACAGAGCATTTTGAGAAGCTTAAGGTATGGCGACCCTTTTTAATACAGCTAATTAATCCATTCCATTTAACAAACACTCATCAAGAACCTTTATTATGACAGGCTTTGTGTCAGATGCTGTGTGACGGTTGGGTTGGGGGAGTGAGGATTGTAAGGAGGGATATAACTGACTTTGAATTTAAAGCGTAAACTTAGTATAGGTGTCGATACAAAACTGAATGATCAGGCATAATTACAAGAGTCCTGATATAAGGAAGCGACAATCCCAATGTGTCCTAGAGTGACCAAGAACGGTTAATAGTAATGTAAATAAGAGGAGAAAAGGGTTGGGTGTGGGGAAGAGGGTGTTAAGAAAACTCTGGTATTGACTAGAAGACAGCCAATTGCTAGCAAACTGTCTGCACCAATTTCTATTAAGAATAGAAATCAGTATAAAAACACTCTACCACATATAATTTGTCGTGTGTGGTTTTGCTCAAACTGTACAGTGAACTGTGTTCATCCAGGCAATCGCTATGTATTGAGCACTAATGTAAATGGTTCCCACCCCAGAGCAAACAAATCAGAATCTTAGTCGTGAGGTACATGTACTAGTATCGCTTTAAAAGCTCACGCAGTAACTTGAATGTACCGGCAAGAGTTGAGAACCACTGGCCTCGTACGGTGGTTCTCAAACATGACTGTACATTAGAAATGCAAGCTAGTGAGCTTGTAGAATGTACTGATCCTGGATCCCAACAGCGACCAATCAATCTGACTCTAGGAGGGTAGGATGTGAACATCAGTACTTAAAATCTGCCTGGTGATTCTAATGTTCAGCCGAGGTTGTAAACCAACCAACCCCAGGCACTCCTGTTAGGGGCTTATAAACAGAGAACAAAGTCGTGGACAAATCTGACATGATCCCTGTCCTCACGGAACTTAAGATTTAATGAGAAAGAGAGGCAACGAACATGTTACAAACAAACAAATTATGCTAGACTGGTAAGTGAGATGATAAAAACGAAAAGCTGGTGATAATTGGAGATAATGGAGGATGAGGGGATGACCAAATTCAGGCCAAATGATCAGAGAGGTGACATTTAACCTGGGCATTAAAGGAAGACAAAGAACTAGTCTTTGGAATAGGGGAGGGGAGAGGAGGAGGAGAAGGAACAGGGAATAGATATTTAAGGTAATCTGAACCGCACATGCAAAAGCCCTGGGGTGAGAAAAAGCTAGACACATTCAAGGAAGGTTTCTTCCTGGCAGGGGATAAAGACAGGTGCAAGTGATATGAGATGAGCTGGAGAAATTAAATAGGGGCTCCATCACGGCACGTTAAAGAACTTGTATTTCATGTTAAGCTTAATGAGACTCCATCAACGGTTTTTAAGCAGGGATGCGAGAGTCTTCCATTTAGCTTTTTAAATAATCTTTAATCTGTCAAGAGAAGAGATAGGCTTGGATGAGGATGGTACCATGGAAATGAGGATGGATACCTCCTATTAGCTAGTAATTGCATGGGACTGTAAGTAACAGAGACCCAAAATAATAGTTATTTAATACAAGGATTTAATTTTATCTTACATAATTAGCATTCCAGGGCTGAAATGGCAGCTCCTTCAGCTGTCACTTCTACTTTCCCTAGAGTGTGCCTCCATCCTCAAAATAATCTCATGATTGTCACATGGCTGAAATGGCCTGGCCACCGTGTCTTCACTCCAGGAAAGAAAAGAGAGGCAAAGAGACTCCCACAACGTGTACCCACGTTTAAAGATCTTTACCGGAAGTGCCACCCAGGTCTTCCTACACTCTGTTTACCAGGACTCTGGCTACCCCTATCTGCCAGAGAGGCTGAAAAATGGAGCTTTCCAGCTGCGCCCATTGTCATCCCCAACAAAATCAGAATTGTATTGTAAGCAAGAGGGGGAAAAATAATATTGGGTAGGAACGGCTGGGTTTGAGATCTATTTGGAAGTAGAATCACCAGACCTTTCAGAATTGACATGGAGAATGGCAAATGCAACATTTTAAATATCTGTGAGACAGCTAACGTTGTAAAGCAAGCGTGTGAATGGGAAATAAAAAATCATATCTGGAGAAATGGTAGGACTGAAGGTGTACACATTTGTGAGTAATCAGCTAGTTCAAAATGGAAGCTCTGCGTGGAATAAGGTTGCCCGGGAAAAGGTATTTAGGAATAACAGAAACTGGCTGAGGAGTGAACCCTGAAAAGCACTCGAATGTAAAGTTCAGTCTGATGAGAGAGAGAGAGAGAGAGAGCTAGCAAAGGAAACAGGGCAGAGGCCTGTGACTTCTACAGGAAACCAGGAAGGGATGTCAGGGCAGCCAGCAGTGGAGAGCGTTTGCAGATCACGGCAGCCAACGGGTCTAATGCTTTTGAGAGACTGGGAAAGTTGAGGACAAAAATGTGTCTATTGGATTTGGCCAGTGGCGGTCACCAGTGACCTGGACAAGAGCAGTTTCAGCTGACGGTGAGGGTGGAAGCTGACCGAGGTAAACTAAGGAGAGAAGAGAAAGGGGAGGAAGTGCAGATAGCATGTCAAAGACCTTAACTGAAAGATGTAAGACTTTGGAGAGGAGCAGGGTGAAAGGGTAATTGCTGGAGAGAGGACGGAGAATCAAAGGATTATGTGTGTTGTTTTGTTTTAAGTTGGGAGACACTAGAGAATTTTGCATATTGAGGGAAATTCTCTGAAAGAGGAGAATGATGGTGGAGAGATGGGGGAAACCAGAGAAGCTGCATCTATAAGAAGCCAAAGGGGATGGAATGAGGGCAGAGTGGAGGTTGAGGGAGTGATGAGAAGCATGCCCCATCCTCTGGAATCCTACAACCTACGTGTGACTGCAATTCAAGGTCAGGTTCAGTCCTTCTCAGGTGATATTTCTGTTTTGTGATAATGTACTCTTTCAAATCTTACAAATTTCTGTCTCAGACAAGGATTCAACCTGAGATCTAGAACCCACTGTGGGCAGACCTCAGGCTGGCAACACCTCCTGTAAAACGCAAGGCTTAGTCCCCTCTGCAAGGACAAGACAAACTCTACAGATACATATTTCCTGTCCGTTTTCAACAGCGCACATTGAGTATTAGTCTTCTCCTCTCCCTCCCCTCTCCCTCTCTGTTTCTTTTAAGATGTTTTATTCCAGAGCATATTTACATGGATGCTTAGCTCAGCTGGAACTGGAAACATGGTGCTTAAATCTTAAATGTTCGCTTCTAAAACTGGCCTGTGGCTGGGTAACCCCTTATCCTAGTTGACCCAGGACTGAAGGGTGCCCTGGGGTGCAGGACTTTGAGTGCTCAACTGGGGAAGTCGCAAGCAAACCTGAATGGCTGCCCACCCTACCTGTGGGTTACAAATGTAAAGGTGGTTTAAAGGTCTTCGGCCTTCTGGGAAACCTGTTAAAGCATTATTATTTTCTTCTCATTATTCAATCAGGTGTAAAGTACAAGGATACTTTTGATAAAGAAAAGTCAAGTGTAATCCAACTATACGGGAGTCTTTGGGAAACAAGTTAGCATGTGTAGTGCTTAAAAGCTGGCCTTGGAGTCAGAAAAACCTAGGTTCCAGTTGCTGGGACTATTACTCCATGAGTTTGGGCAAGTTATCGAGTCTGTGAAAACTTCAGTTTCCCCATGAATAAAATGGCACCATAATTTAGGACCTCTCTCTTCTTATGTTGAGCAGCGCCCAGGATAATGCATGCAAAGCACAGTGCTTGGCATGAGAAATAGCTCAGCAATTGAGAGCTGTGATGTTAGTACTGATAATCATAAGGAGACGTAAAGTGATAACATCTGAGTTACTCCCAATCCCATATATTGAGACACTTGAATTGCACTTCCGTTATTCACCAATGCAGTCTAATTGGCGTGCTCATGACAGCCTAGAAACTGAAGTGTTCTACATCCTGTTTGTATACTTGAGGAAAGAATAAATCATATCAGTACATTTTAAAGTGAAAAAATACATTGCTTTTTAAAAAACTTCTCAATTAGAAGTAAGATAGCATTCCAGTTCAGAGCACAGATGGCCTGGGTTAAAACCCCAGTGCCATGACTTACAAGCTGAGAAATCTTGGACAAGTTATTGAGCCATCTGTGTCTCTATTTCCTCACCTCTAAAATGGGAATAACATCAATTCTTACTTCCCCAGATGATTACAAACTAGGACAACACATTAAAAATGTAGCACACAGTCGCTATCAATAAAGGTAGCTATGATTATCCTATTGATAATGGTAGTTCAGGATGATATTTACACAAGGGATATATAGTTACTAAGGATATTTAATTTTATATTGATCTTACTGCAGTTAAAAATCAAGAAAAAATAAATATTAGAAAAAACAATTCATAAGAAAAATGCTAATTGATGTAATAAACCAAAACATGCATGCTTGAACACTAAAAATCTATTGTCTATCCCCTTTTCCAGATATATTAATCTGATATTTGAAAACCTAAAGGTACTACCTATTATTCAAACTATTCCATGCTGCCAAAATAAAAAAAAAGATTCTCTTAGTTATAAGGTTATAAGTTAGAGATATAATATATACTACGATCAACAAGCATTTTCAGTTCACAATTTTTAATAACATTTTTCTCAAACCAAAAGAAATATGAAATTAATGCTGAAATATTTTAAATATAGAAAACACAAAAAAAGGAAAATAAACTCTACCTCAAATCCCATTATCAGAGGTTAACATTTTGGTATATGGACTTTCATTTTTTTCCAAACACACCATGTTTCATATTTTTTTCTTAACAAACTAGACTCACACTACACACATGGTTTGAGAAACTATTTTCTCCTAACAATATAAAATGAATTGTTTTTAACTCACTGAATATCCTCCTACAATATTATCAGTGCATATTTATGTACCACAATACACTTAACCAATCACAACTTATTGAACATTTAAGTTGTATCCAATTTATAACCTTATAAGTAAAGCTAAAATATCTATTCAAGAACCTCAAAGAAAATTCTAGTTTTTGTTTTAATCAACATAAATATTTTTATTAACGGTATTAATAATGAGGAAGTAGGAAGTTAATAGCTATAAAGATAATACGAATTACAAGTCAATGAATTTATAATTGTAGCATGTTAAAGAATGAAATACACTCTAAAACTGTCTCTCTGAAATCCTTAATGCAATAAACTTTAAAAAATGAGCTTCTTTTAAGTTCTTTACTGAGCTGCAGTTGAGATGCTTGGATTCTCAACTTTACTACTGATTTAGTTTTCTACCAATAGTTACTGCTGGATATAATTTTACTACTTGACAGGATATTTCAAAACTCTGGGGATCATATGTTGTCTGGCTGTCTCTCCCCAGTGGTACCACCTGGCCCGGTGACCAGCTCTGCGTGCCTGAAAACTAAACAGTATCTGACTTTAAATTGAATCACTGTAATGTTTGTGATGTTTACTTTCTTCAAAACAAGATGAGGGTTGTGGAGATACTAAAAGAAAACGATTTGCGTTTTTTCTAGAGAAATTCTCTAAATGGTGACGATAAAAATGAACCAAAGTTAAACACATAACAAGGAGAGAAAAGAGGTCCCTGCGGAAAAGTGCTTTAAGATTTTATTTCAGAAGTTGTCTAGAGGAGACTAAGAAGGCATAACTAAAGCAATGTGGGATTCTGGATTGGAGCCGGGAACAGAAAAAGAACATTATTGCAAAATCCAGTGAAATCTGAATAAAATCTGTAGTTTAGTGAATAGTACTGTACCAAAGTCAATTTCTTAGTTTTGGTAACTGCAGAATGGTTATACAAGGTGTTAACCTTAGGGAAAGCTACAGGAAGCTGGGTGGAATTATATGGAAACTTTCAACTGTTTTTGCAACTCTTCTCTAAGTCTAAAATGATTTCAAAATAAAAAGTTTCTCTTAAATATTTAATGGTAAGCATAAAGTCATAAAGCAACAATCAATGCCACGTTGGTCTCCTAACATGTTAGAAGATTCAGGCAACATTTCATAATTATTTATTCTGAAGCTTATTAAAACAGGAGAGAAATGCAAACACTGAAACATCAAAGTGAACAATGACAGCCTGCATCAGATGTTGAAAAGTGCCCATTTCTGCGCAGCTCCAGCTCAGCGTTATAATTTTAAAACAAGCTAAACTGATGCTGTGTTACTGAGCTGCATGTAAAACTAGGAGTGAAGAGTTAGTTGCTTTATAGTATTTACCTCTGTGTCAGCTGCCTTCCGACCACATAGCTTGGTTTCAGAGAGCCAGTGAATAGGAACTGTTTTCTTTTTTTCTTCCAAATGCCTGAGAATGAAGAGTACAAACCTCAGTGCGTTTTGTCATCAGACTTATCTAGGAGCCACATATACTTAAGAAAATGGAGTTTCCATCTATAAATTTGTATGAAAGGCTGCTAAACGATGAGAAACATCCAGATGAGAGTTTACAAAATGGCCAAACTAAGGTACTTGAATTCATTTGGGGCTTGTTCCCTCTCTATCACTTCTATTAAATAGTTGTATGTAACTTTTTATTTTATGAAAAGGTCAAAAAGCGCCAAAATAACAATTGATTCTAAGGTTCGTGTATTATACCATGAGTCGGCCCAAATATAGGAGTTTTATTAACTATTCTCAGCTTCCATAGTGACCTGCTTTTTATATTTGAGAAGCAGTATCATCTGATAAGAGTAAAAAAGATAGACAAATACTTATTAGAGTTTTGTGAAGCAAAGAAAAAAATTGTGGCTGCCAATTACTTGCAATCTTTTTCTCTTCAAACTATGTCTAGAACTCAAATGATTTCTTGCCGTTAGGATAAACACAGTACAAAAATATTTCCAAAAACTAATAAACACAGAAGATTGTAACCCTGTATTCTAAATTTCCCTAAAATTCTGCAGCCTTGCAAATGGATATTTACTTTTTTTTTTTTGACAAGCAAATGCATCCCTCCTAACCATAAAGGGAACTGGAATTGTCTTGGTGATATTTTCCCCATACTAACGGCTATTGAAAAAGTAAAATTGCTCAAGGTTAATCAGCCTAATCTGGAGAGGAAGTTTACCCTTCATTTCCCGACAGATTCTCTTTAATTTGGAAGCACACTGACAGGTGGCCTCAACACTCGGCATTACAGACCACCTTGAAGGTCTGGCGGCCCGTAGCCTTTGAAGTCAGAATAATCAACAAGCCATTTGATATCCGATCAGACAAATGGCCCCGTGGACAAGGCCGTCTCTCAGGTAGACTGATTGTCTATCAAACAGTAATAACTTGATCCAGTTTGCTGGGCAAAACTATAGACTTAATGGAACTAAAAAGTGGAGATAAATGTGTATGACAAACTGATTTTCAGTGCTCTTACTTTCTGTATGACTATTAGTACATTTTCTTTCATGAGGACAAAAGTAATCCTTTCCGAATAACAAAGGGAAGAAAAATTAATTTGTATTTTATGGGCAGATAAAGCCTCCACCCCCATTTTCGCAAATGGTCAATTGAGAAAATATTTTGAATAAGAGGACATCTAAAGTCATGTGAAATACAAAGAAAAAAATTAAATTATTGTTTTTCCCACGATGTGTGAATAACATGGAGAAGAATTTCTATTTAGTGGAAGGGATTGATGTTTTCCTATCAGAACAAGATGAAAATTTCCAGGCATTAAATGTTCTCTCCTCTCTGACGATAGTTATAAAGATTTCTAGTTCTCAAACGGGATTCCAAATGCTTTTATTGAGTTCTTAGTTGTGTTTACACTCAGTGGGGCAGGTAAATTCATGTTTTTACTTTATGTCACTAAGCCTTCCTATTCAGTTGAGAAGTAATTTATAGCTGTACTGTGTGCTCAGGAAAGGAGCTGACACCATGTACATGTACATCTGTGACACTCATTTTGTCCATGTCTATGTCAATTCAACTTCATACAATAGTTTCCGAGCCTCTCCTCTGTTTCACACACTAGACCAGGCACTGTGAAAGGTATTCCATGGATTGTAATGGCTTTCTCAGTGGTACTGGCCAATGTCATGGGCAATCTGTCCAAAGTGAATGGTGTGTTTGACATGGCCAGAAAACCAGTGTCCTAGTTTGTAAGAATGCTCAACCTCACAGAATATGAAGACCTTACGGGATATTAACACTGGAGAAAAATTCAGCTGTTAATGTGGACCTTATCTACTATAATCTCCCAGCCTTCTGAGAAGCTCACATGCAGTAAAGGAAGAGAGGAAAATGAAAGGGACACAAGGAATAATTCTTTGACTATGAATCAGTAGCACTGGGAATGTTCCAAAGAGCCTAAGACTCATCTCCAGCCTGTGATGGCTGGATTCAACTCACCATTTGCCTTGTCACTGGTGAACATTTGCCACCTAATGGCTGACACATAGGTCTATGGTGGAGTTAAACACTGGCTCTGGACTCAGGCTATGACTCAAGTTCCAATTCCGCCACTTACTACTTGAGTGACTTTAAGCTGATTACTTAAGTTTTCTAAGTCTCAGTTTGATCATTAGTAAAATAGGAGCAATAATATACCTACCACATTCTCAGAGGCTCCCATGAAGATGAGGGAGATACTGCATGTAAAGTGCTTAGCAGAGCTTGGAACAGAATTAATGTTCAGTGTTTTGTAGTTTCTATTTTTATATTGTTGGAGTCTTCCTTACAGCTACTTGGCAAAGCAGATAGTATTTTTCAAGACCCTCAGCTTTTGTTCTTCTTGTTACTGTTTAGCTATTAAACCTCTATTGTTCTCTCCCCCCTCCCATTACATCCTAACTTCCAGAACTCAAAAGAGATGTCTAATGAGCAGATGAATCCAGATCATTCAGAAGTTTCTGTCATGAAATAGGAGAAAATGTTTGTAAAGATTGTCTTGAATACTACTCTGCAGAGTTTGAATGCAATGATTTTTAATCTGAATAACAGGAGGAAAGTTGTGGTTTAGGAAAGCTGGCTGCGAATAACAGCTGAGAACACTGACTGGAGACCCAGAGGCCAATGGCAGAGACTGTTAAAATAATCCAGGTGTTAACTGGAGGGGAAGGGGGTAGGCATCAGAGAAAGTGTAGCAAAAATGGATACACAGTTGGAAGAAATGAGCCTCAAAAACAAAACAAAACTAACAACAACAAAAACAAAAAAAAGTAGTACCACTTACAATAGCACCAAGAAGCATAAAATATTTAGAAAAAAAAAAAAAACCTAACAAAATTCAGGTTTCCCTTGCTTTCCGAAAGTAGTGTATTCCTATGAAAACTTTTGTAAGCCAAAATGGCATAAAGTGAAGATGCATTTACCATTAATTTACATGGAAACGTTTTTGAGAATTCCCAGATCCAAAAAATAAACTACCAAATCACACCAAATAACCCATAAAACCTAATAGGACATTAACATATAATAAAAGCAGTGCCACTCTCACTGCTTGGGGTGGGCACTGCCTGTATAACGGCTCACAGCTAAACAAACGCTGCACACTAGTTTCACGTTTTGCCTTTTTTCATAAAAGCAAAAGTCCTCTTAAGCTGTTGGTTATTTATTTGTTTGTTTATGTTTGCAGGAGACAACAAGCATGAATATGGGTCTTTCGTAAAAGTGCAGTGGTGTAAGGCAAACTTTCAAAAAGTGGGGGCATATCTTTATATACAGGATCCACGTACTGACAACCATAGAACACGGATGAAAGAAATCAAACATCAAAATAAATGGAGAGAGATACCATATTCATCTATTAGAAGGCTCAGTATCATTAAGAGGTCAGTTTCCTCCAAACTGAGCTACGGTATACATTCAATTCATTCCCAATCAATATCCCAGCAGGAGTTTTTGTAAATATTGGCAAATCCAATTCAAAAACTGCTTTGAAAGGGAGGGGGGGAACCCCCCTCACACACACAAAAACCTAGAATAGCCAGAATAACTTTGAAAAACAAAAAGTTGAAGGATGACCTGATTTCAAGAATTACTGTAACACTGAAGATACAAGGTGGTCTTGGCAAAAAGACACATAGATCAATGCCATATAAAAAAAGAGCCCAGAAATACATATACGTATAGTTAACTTTGGCAAATGGATTTTTGCCAAAGGTACAAAGACAATTCAAGGCAATTCAATGGAAAAAAAATAGCCTTTTCCACAAATGGTGCTGAAACAATTGACTATATATATATGACTCAACTCATACATTGCATATACACAAAAATTAATTAACAATGGGTGATGGACTTAAATATACAAAGTCTAAAACTACAAAACTAAAACTTCTAGATAAAGACAGAGGAGAAATGTTTGTTGCCTTGGTTTGGCAAAGATTTCTTAGCTATGCCACCAAAAACACAATCTAAAAAAGAAAAAACAAATTGATAAATCAGACTTCATCAAAATTAAAAAAAAAAAAACTTCTGTAAAAGATGCCCTTGAGAGAATAAAAATAAAAGCCACAGACTGGGAGAAAATGTTTGCAAATCACATGTTCAACAAAGGACTTTATCTAGTATATATAAAGAACTGTCAAAACTCAACAATAAGAAAATAAACAACCTGATTTTTCTTAAATGAGGAAAGATCTGAACTACCATTTCACAAAAGCAGATAATACCATGTTTCCCCGAAAATAAGACCTAGCCGGACAATCAGCTCTAATGTGTCTTTTGGAGCAAAAGTTAATATAAGGCCCGGTCTTATTTTACTACAATATAAGACTGGGTCTTATAATATTATACAATATAATAACTGGGAATATAATATAATATGATATAATATAATATAAATTATATTGCAACAAAAACCTTGTGTATAAATAAAAAATAAATGTTTATAGTGTTATTCATAATCATACACACACACACAAAACTGGGTCGACCCCAAATACCCTTCAACTGGTAAATAGATACGTTGTAGTTCATCCATACAATGGAATACTACTCAGCAATAGAAAGGGAAAAGTTCTTGATAGATGAAGCAATGCAGATGACGTGAACGTAGTATACTAAGTAAAGAAGGCGGACTAAAAAGCTACCTACTGTATGATTCTATTTAATGACAGTCTGGAAAAGGCAAATTTTTAGGAATGGAAAGTAGATTAGTGGTTGTCAGGACAATGGGGTGGGAGAAAGGGTTGATTACAGAGGCTGGGTGTGGAAATTTGGGGAGGTGATGGAACACTTGTGTATCTTGATTTTGGTGGTTGTTACGAAACTGTATGACAAAACTTATGTCTAAACCTATAGACCTATATGCCAAAAAGAGTTAATTTCATTGCATGTGCATTTTCTAAAAGTGAGTAGAATAAAACAGAAAAAAATTCAAGGTTTTCCAGCTCGTGTGGCTAAACGGAAAAGACTACAAGAGGAGAAAGAATCCCCAAAACAGATAGTCACGAAGGGAGAGGAAAAGAAACTCTGCAGAAGCAGATGATGGCAAACATAGCTAATGTTAAAGAAACTTATGGACTCAGAATAAGCTATTTTAGCAAAATGATGCCCCTTCTAGCAACTACTTTCATCTTCCTTAGGTCAACAATATATTAATGTGACATTTAAATAACCACTCTGCAAGAGGTCAGGTGAGGATAAGAAAAGACTACAGTATTTGCTAGATGGGCTTCAGGTTCAAGAGACAGATTTTTAAAGATGGGGATAGACTTGGGAATGTAAGATACAAGGCAAAGGGTTCATAGAGAAAGAGGAGATTGAAGAGGTAGACAGAGGACGAGATAGGTGAGAAAACACAACCACTCTGGAGATAGGAAGAGACAGAGGTTAGCCTTTAAGGAAGGCGAATGGCCTCTTTTCCCTCTTTTCCCTGGAGTCAAAGGGAAAGGCCAGAGGGACTAAAACCCTGAGTGGTGAATGGCTGTAAAGGGCAGAGATTGCCTCAGACAGCTTGTGAACGCCACTGCTTCTCTCTAGCAGTGACAAATTAGTTTAGACAGTGCAAAAGATTTCCATGTAGCTTATTCCTGTGGTAACTTCAAAATGGCTGGCGGGAGTTCTTTTTTTGTCGCTTTGACTCTCCTCCCTTTGGCAAGCTTGCCCCAACTCAGCACTGTACCCAGTAAGGTGTTAAACTCGTGGCCCCTGTGGGCTCAGGGAAGAGTGGGGCCCATTGTACATGTGCAAACACAAACCCCTGAACTGATGGATGCCCTCCGAGAGGAGTCTGAAGGTGCTATTATATCTACCAACCCTTCCTTCTCCCTCAGGTAACCAAGGTTTAGTCAAGTGTCACTTGGAATTAATAGTCAGGGATAATGTGTAAGCAGAAATGTTAATAATGAGTAAGAATAATGTTTGAATGAATTCTACTTCCAGATGTGTTCCAGTACAGTTATAGCTTTCATTCAGACACGACTCGCATGTATGTAACTTTTGGCAACAGGAAAGAGAAAAAAAAAAAGTTAAAAAAAAAATTCTGAAATTGTCGTATTTCGAAGCTGTTACTTAATGGGTGTCATTCATAAATCTATTTGTAAGGCTAAGGGCCACTGACAGTGAAGCAATAGAAACCAATTTGAAATGGTGTTTGGAATGGGAGACTTGGGATGTAGCTGTTAAACACCAGCAAATTCAAAGCAATTTCTTATGAAAAGCCCTAAGAATTGATGAAATTTGACATGTGCCATACCATGTTTGCCAATTAAATACAAACCCTACAGAGACACACGTAGTGCTTTAATTGCAAAAATAACACCTATACTAAGGAGAAGTACAGCACGAATCCTCATGACTCCCATTACCTCTAATTGGAATCAAACAGCAAAATCCCTGGTCTCCATAAGGGGTATTCATTTCACAGCCGACATTTGTCTTTTTCTCAATGGATATTTTAAAATTATCACACAGGAAGAAACATGTTTTCAGACACTGCTTAGTTCAGGGTTCTAGCCTCGGTTTGTAGAACTACATTCAGAGGCCCAGTTGAACCGTTTCTCCACACTCCTTCACAGCCGTATGGCAAGACAAAAATAGAATCAGGTAATTGTAGCTTTTCCTCCTAAGCCCTTCTGCAAACGGGAAAGTGCTGTAGCAAAGCGGAGAAGTGTGAATTTCCACACTCATCACCAGTAAATAAAGACATAAACTACTTTATGGATCCCATCCTTAAATGGAAACAAAATGGCTTCACCTTTGACTCCACAATTTTGTCCGTTCCATCCGAGCCATTCCCAGAGGCCAAGCACTTCCAGATCTGGAAATGATTCAACACAGCAAAAGGGAGAGGCATGATGTGCCCAAATGTCTATACTTAAGTTGACTACAAAAGGCTGATAAACTGAAAGCTGAAATTGATCATAGCCTCAAAGGTACCACGCTATTTATTTCTTGAATTTTTCTGGTTGGGGATTAATAAATCAATTGAGAAGTACTGTGGGGGATCCCTTCCCTGGCTGCTTGAGCAGCGAAGAAGAATTAAAGCAGCATAGCAGAGAGCTGATTGCCCTGAGTCTATACGATGGCAAACACCTTGATGTAAACTAAAAAATGCAGTAAATTTCTTTGGCTATTCCACCTGTCCAATAGCCAAATACACAAAAGTAGAGATACAATAATTTCCTTGTTATAGTGTTCTCGGGATCCATTGGGATTTCCTTTGAGGAAACTACAATAAGGTCTATTTAAGATAAAAACAACCAGCAGAATAAAATCGCCCATGAGAGTAACGATAAAAATAGGAATAGATATAGACATACACTTAGAAATCAGCCTTAGGGAGGAACTGTGTGAGCAAATGAATTTCCCAAGTATTGGAGCACAGAGAAGGAGACAGAAGGTTAAGGACAGATGACCGATAGATACTAGTGATTGATAGCACCACTCCCTCACACATCTTCCATCACTCTGTCCCTTATCACCACCTGACAAATTATATACTTATTTAGCATCTGTCCTATTGAGGCCATCACTATTCACAGGCCCTGTGAGAGCAGGTATTTTGTACTGCTCTTGTTGAAGTCCCAAGGCCTAGACCACAGCTTGTAATGCTGTAGGTAAACAGAAAACACACCAAGCTGGTGAATGAGGCAGAGACAAATACAAAAGAAAAAGATGAGAAACAGCAGAAAAACTGGGGGAAGACTCACACTTAAGTAGGTGGCTCACCGCTGTCAGGAGAAGCTGAAAGGCACAGATGCGAAAAATCTAGAAGAGATTCTGTATTAGGGTAGTGAACTGGTGCTGGAAGCCAGGCAGTTCATGTGATGGGTGGCGTCGTCAGACCCCTACTGAAAAATGTTCCTCCTTGCGGTCTTCCATAGCACCCGTGGGCCTCCTCTGAGTGAAGGCAAAGCATTTGCTAATTTGCAATGAAAAAGGAAGAAGGTACAGCAGAATATTAGAAGCCATTAACATAGATTTGTTTCGTAGATTGTCAACTTTCCCCTTCATTATGTGCTTTTTAAGATGGCACCATAAATGTGCGATGTCACAGAGGACAGATGTCTTACCAATTATTTGGAGAAGTTTCCAAAGCTCATTTGTAGAGGTCAGGATTGAGAGGTATGTTGGAGTCCACACAGTGGGATATCTTTTGGCAGAACTCTGAATTTCCTATTCTGATCAGGTTAATAGCAACATAGCTTTGTTGTCTCTGAATATTCACACTGATGGCAGAAAAAGCGACCTTAGAGGTTAATATGGTACAGAGAAAACAACTTGAGATATAAATGTGCTCTCAATACTCTACCTACAACCAGCCACCTAATATTTCTGAGTTATAATTGCTGCTCAAGAGCAGCCAGGCAAAGGAAATGTGTACAGTAGAATTCTATGGGGGTCTGGCTTGGGCTTGAGACAATTCAACTTTGTAATCAATGATGCATACAATCTAAAAAATATTGGTATTAAATATATGGATGTCCTAAATTAGGCCACTGTGGTGCTATAAAGCACCAGATTAAAAATAGCAAAGCAACCTTGTTAAACTGTCAAATAGAAGATGAGGACATCAGTGAATAAGACAGGACTGCAAGTTAACTTACAATTTGACAAGAACTGAATCAATAAAGAGGAATGAGACAGGGGTAGGAGAAGGGATAAGGAGGATCCATTCTGTGCAAACTGGGCAGAAAAAGATCTGAGGGTCACAGTGGTCTGCAAAATACCCATCAGTGATATAAGAAGTGTCTTACGTGTTTTGTGAACGCTCTTAGCATTAATACCTGAACAGCGAAGTGAGTGTGTATATATATATATATATATATATATATATGAATGAATTGTTTTCTCTAGTTTTAAAAACCAGACTAAGACTGAAATCAATCAGCCACAGGAAGCTGCCTTTGGCACTCAAACCACCACATTAGGCTGCTGAGATCTGCTGGAGTGAGGCCATCTTTTCACAGATAGGTTTTCCCATAGTTCCCACTTCCTCCAGGCAATGGTGGCCATTGGTCTCACGCATTCTCTCCTAATGTCCAACTTCACAATTACGTGAGTAAAGATTTCGTGAGAAGGAGGTGCCTCATGAGAAGAGCAGCCTTGAGCCATCTGGGGAACTAATTTTTTGGTCCAACTGCTTTGCTAACAACACCTGGACATTAGGGGCCACCCTTTGCAGCTGGAACACTGATTCTGCCACTTACCAAAGTATGCTTCACTGTATTTCCATTCCAACATCGTGCCCAATCACCCCCAACTAGTCACCATTGCCTCCCCCTGTCATCACTACTGGTAAGGGATGGGGGCTGACTGGCAGGTAAGGGAATGAGCCGGGAAGCAGGTGCTTGGAACACACACACAGGTCACTGGAGTCCTGTATGCAGCTTCGATGTGTGGGGGACCAACTCGGAAAATGCTCACAAACAGTGTTTCTTGTGTTTTGGATTTTTTTTTTTTTTAAATGCTATGATTATGGGTTTGGGAACTTGATCTGGAGAGGAAAAGAAAAATGAACTGTTTGTATGTAATGACCAGAGAGAATCCTGACTGGGGATTGAGAAAGGGGATTGTTTGTGATGGTTAGCTGCTGTTTTGTGTGCACCGAGAATGGTTCAAGAGCCTAGCTCTGCAGCATAGTGGATTTAAGTCAGACATTAAGACCTTCCTAAATGAACTGCTTACTGAGATAATGAACTTTGCTGTAACATTTTCAGAGGAACCACACAGCATTTTGGAAAGTTTGAAATCAGTTACACTAAAGGTATGCAAAAGGGTGTGAGTTTTGAACCATCGCCAACTGGGGACTTCTTGGGGTGCATGTGTACATTTAAAGGATAAAAATAATCTTCAAGGAAAGCTCAAGTATCCAGGGCTTTTCGGTAGGCTGGCCTTGAATATGCTCTTGTTTTCTCCATTCTGTAGATTTTTTTCTCTTGAGCTCTGGAGCCATATTTAAAACAGGGTCATAGTTAAAGTTGAAGGAAACTTGTAGAGTAAAGGAAAGGGGTTGGGAAACGGTTGAGAAGGGATGAAGGTGTGTCCTTCTCATGTTGACCTTTCTACAAAGGAAGACAGGCACAGAAGCGTGAGAATCAGGCAAACAGATGAGTGACTTTGGACCCCAGACGAGCAACTTACCCAACTCGGTGACCCTGAATTAATTGCCCTTTCTGAGCCTGATATTTATATCGTGTGTAAAATAGGGATAATGATATCTATTTTTGTAGTGATGATGAGAGGATTAGCATTGGTTTGAATAAAACTCCTGACAGATAATTGGTACTCAAACTGTAGTGCTTATTACATCTGTTCACTTACATCACCCACCCGGAGCTATGTTACACTGTATTGCATTGTATATATTGCGATGTTTATCTCTGTTATCATGGTAGCCAGGCACTCCCCTACATTCTACTTGAAATTCAAATTTCAGATAAGTAACATTCTTTTTTATTATAAGTATGGCCCATGCATTTTTTTCCGGACATACTAATACTGAAACATTATTTGTAGCTTATCTGAAATTCAAATTTAGCTGAGTACCTGGAAGTTTTATTTGCTCAATCTGGCAACCTACTACTACTCAGCATGTATTCCCTATTTACCACTTCTTAACACCATGTAGATTTTGACCCACAGATGGGCTATGAATGGTTTAAGCCAATTGACACATTTCATCCCCCCGGCTAAAGTGACTGGTTATTTAGAAGGCACGTGACCTAAGTCAAGGTGAATCTAGCAACTCTTGTGGGGACATAATTCACTCTCTCGACGTAGACAAGAAGTAAGAGTGCCCCAGATTGTTGGTAATCGTTTGAGTACCATGAGAGAAGCTGGCACACGAAAGATGCAAAACCAAGACTACACCTTATCCCCAGGAGCTAGCAGTGGGATGGGTTTTCCTTCAAGCACATGGCTGTGTGGGGAAGAGATGGACACCTGAATAAAACCTTATTTTTTTCAAGAAAGGAAGAAGGAATCATTGATGCATTATAGGTAACTGCCAGTATCCACAACAGTGTGAAAGAAAAACTACAAGAAAATGTGTCTTATGAGTTAGAACACATCAGTTTCAAGTAATAGAAACAACTAATGAGATGGGTATAAACAATAAAGACAATGTATAGGCTTCTGTAACATAAAATCCTAAGGGCACGTGAGCTTCAGGTTTGTCTCCAGAGTCGTCTCTGGGGAAGTTGTTTATTTAGTAGTGAAATATAGAAACAAAGAGAAAGGGTGGGGGGGGCTCATTCTTTTTCTTTTTAACTTAGACACTGCTTTTATTTTAATGGTTCCATACTTCTATGGTAATATGGCAAACTCGTCAGTTTTCCAAATTGATCTTTATATAACTTGATGCAGAATCCAGGGCCAAATTTGGAGTAGAACTTTACATTTTACAAACATTTCATTGAATTTCAGTTTTATCTGCTTAGAAATGCAAGCATCACATTTTCCTACACACATCCTAGAATTGTTTTTGCCAATTCAGGATTTCATGATACGTTTGCATTTGTAAGCTTCATTTCCTGATTACTTGATTTGTGCCCTTGCAAATGATAATTCTATGCATGTTTAGTAAAATTAAGAAGACAAGCAAAAAACTGGTCTGTGGCTCTTGCTGCCTAAATTTAGAGCTCAGATTTTTTTTTTAAGACAGTATTTCCCCCCAGCTGATTATAATAAAACGTACAATGATACTGTCTATGAAAAGAAAGGGCGTGTGATAAGAAATCTTCCTTTCAATTCAGCAAACGTGTTTTGAACACCTTTGTATTAATATCTAGCACTAAGATATTCTTACATGCATGAACTACTAATATGCACGTGACAGAAGCTCTTTGATCCAGGAATCTGAACACTGGAAAGATCCAAACAGTGGAATTATTCTGAAATAACTTTTTTAAACAGTTATCCATTTTACAAACTACCGGGGGTGCCAAAAAAATGTATACACATGACTTTTATTCATCTTTTGTTATTGGCATATATTGAGTATTACAACTTTAATACAGTTTTTTCCCTTCTTAAAATGTGTGTGCCTCTTTCGGCACCCTCTGTATATACTGGAATGCTTGAACATAACATAGTTAGGTACCTTCCAGGGAGATGCAATGATATAATAGCTCAGGGTTGCCCTGTGGCCTAGTAGATGCCTGGATGGCATTGAAAGTAAAATTATCACCTGGAAGAGCTTGTGGGAGCCATACTTCCTTCCTCAGCTCTCAGCTGGTACATGGTTCAGAAAGCGACAACTGTTTTAAAGTGTTATTTTTCCAATGATGCAAGTATTACGAAAAACATTTCTTAATTAGCATAATGGAAAGAAATACTGCAGGATGCATGTAGTGGAACAGAACAAATCTTTCCCTGAGTGCTGGGCTCCAGTGGAGTTGAGAGCTCAGCTCCAGAAATACTGTTGATTTGGACTGAAACAGATTTCAGACTGTCCCAGACAACTGTCCCCTCCTGGAAAGTCTCTCTTATTAATAATGAAAAGAAGAATGGCTAGTACTTACTGAGCTGTTATTACATCAGGGGCTAAGAGTTCTACGTTCGCAGCCCTGTCCTCGTTTTGTGGACAATCACTTTGCTGTATCTCAAGTGATGGGACAGCAGTCTCTGTAATATCGTGTTTCCCTGAAAAGAAGACCTAGCTGGACCATCAGCTCTCATGCGTCTTTTGGAGCAAAAATTAATATAAGACCTGGTCTTATATTAATATTATGTGAGGTAAGACCTGGTCTTTTAGTATAGTAAAATAAGACCAGGTCTTACATTACGTTTTGCTCCAAAAGATGCACTAGAGCTGATTGTCCGGTTAGGTCTTATTTTCAGGGAAACAGGGTAGCAGAGCCAGCTCAAGGATACAGACCATTCTGGGCTCTGCCGGGGGTCATAAGCAGTAGGCTCCACACCTTAATATTAGAGTTTTGTGAGACACGGACTAGTGGTCCCCATTCTGTAGAAGACAGAAGCTAGTCATTTGACAGACTCACCTAGCTGAAATACGGAAAACCTGGATTTAAATTCAGACTTCTGAACTTAACTTCATGGCCCTTTGCACTGTATATCTGCTACAGTCCCATTCAGATACTTTATCAATTTTATTTATTTCGCATGAATGCTGAAGACTATCGACGACATCTCCCCTTGACAAGAAGAAATGTGCAATGATTGAGCTAAGACCAGTTAAGGAAATTCTGTGGCCTAATTGATTTGGGAGTATGCATTTTCGAGAGAATATTAAGCTTCAGAAACCCCTCCTGTTTAGTCAGCATAAGCAAAAGTAGCTTAATCTAAGCAAAAATGTTTCTAAACCCATGTTCCTTCTCCTCATAGACAAGCGAACAAAACCACACAAACAACATTACGAGAGATATATTCCTCACCAGGCACTCAAAGAGCATATATAAGCTCTCTTATTGGCATGGCTAAGCGACTGCTTCTTTTACGTAATTCAAATGGCACTACAGTCTTCCCTTCCCTGCCTGGCTCAAACTCCAAACACAACCAACGACAAATTAAGACCTCCCTTTTCAAATCATCTTTTTGTTCTGCAGAGCTGGACCTAGCGTTCCAAGTCAGGGAAACTGGCGTTCCCGCAGAAGGGCTGCTGTCTGTAACATGGAAAGATTCTCCCTCAGATTGCTGGATGTTGGCCATGGCACCCCAAGTCAGCTTTATCAGTATAATCCACCATCAGGAAATGTATCGTCCACAGTGCGGTCAGAAGTAGACAGACTATCCTCAAGGTCAGGTTGTCCATTTCACGCTCGGTTCTGCTCTTCTTGCAGAGAGGACTGTATCGGGAGTGGAGCCTGCCATCCAGTCTGTGTGGGGCAGGGTCCAGAGAATGTCCTAATCACATGGGACTACATGCTTATGTGTGTACATGTGTGTGCATGAGTGTGTGTGAGCGCATGTTGACGTTTTCCCACCTGTCACTCGCTTTTTTAGGCTTCAGTGGCCTGGACAGCAAAAGGAAGGCACTGGACTAAATCAGTCACTCTCAAAGAATAATCAGGGCCATCTGGGGATTTCCAAGACCCTTCCAGGCGTTCCTTGAGGTCAAAACTACTTCCAGGATGACAGTAAAGGTATTATTTTCCTTTTTCACTCTCATGCTCCCGAGTGGACTGCGGCGGCATCCAGAGGCTCTGTGACACGTGACGATGTCATCACGCTGAATGTCTGTTTACATATTCTTGTGTTTTAAACTTATCTTCAGTTTTAACTTCTTATACTGTCAATATCAATAGATTGAATCAACATAAAATGTAATGGGGTCCTCAATAATTCTGAAGAGCAAAAAGGGGTCCTGAGAGCAAAAAGTTTGAGAATTATAGGACTATATCATCTCTTCCTCGGTGGTTTCTAATGGCTAGTGCTGTGGTTAAAATGTCCCATTCAAAATAATAATGATAATAATGGTAGATGTTAAATATTTTTAAATTTTCCTACTTGGTAAGATAAAATATTATGACCCCTTATCAGTCCCTCCATTAAAAAATAATTATACTAGTGGCTTATGCATAAGCAACCCTAGGCCCTTCTGGTTACCTCCTACAATTCGGAGAAAAACATTGTTTTTATGTCGATTGTTATCACCCAAATGGTCTTAGATGCTCTGTGAAACTGTCTTCACGCCCTTGGAGCTTGTATGTAGAGTTTGTACTCAGTTGGAAACCTAATTAATAGGGATACACTTCTCTCTTTCATCAACTCTCTAATGTCACATTCTACTCTGTTTTATCTTTATCTGGGTTTTCACAGGTTTCCCACAATTGATTTCATCATGAGGCGAGCCAAAGGCTCATTCCTCAAACATGATTTTAAGGTGTCAGAAAGAAGAATCGATCCCTGTGAACTCTTCCAATAGGTGCTCAAAAAATTCTTACTGGCAAACTGCAAAGGAAAAATTCCCTATGCAATCAAGAGCTCTCTTTGGAATGCTATCTGTCTTTGATAGATTACTTCTGGACAAGTTACAAAACTGAAAGTTCAGTTTTCAATTTTGAACAAGAATTTTTATGCTTTATTTTCAGAACTGCAACTTAGGAGGACATCAATGAATATTTTCTTTCCCAAACTAATTGCATGATAAAATAGGATTATCATGTTCATTTAATCTGTATAAAGCCCATACCATTAAATGACAGATCAGCTAATTAATTGCTTCCAAAGCCCTTTAGCAGCACTAAAGAATGCTTTCCTTACTCTGACTCCCTATTTAATTGGATTTCCAATTCGTGGTACATTTCTCTTGATTTTTTTAAGTACTTCTTTTTATTCTTCTCCATGACCTCATCTTTTTTCCCCCCTTGTTGATCTGAAGTGACAAGGGGCCTTGAATTCATGATGAAAGAAGATGTAATTGAACCGAGTGAACTAACCACAGGAAAATCTGAGTTCAAACTCTGGCACCGACTTCCCTTCATTATCAAACCCTGGAGTTTCATATTCGGGACAATGTATATTGTTAGACTACTTCGTGGAGATGTTGTAAAGATTACTGAGTACATTTCCGTTGCCTTCACTAGTCTGAAGAGCTATGCAGAGATAAATGTTTTTCCAAATGCATTCCACTTGAATGAGGGCACAAGGTCTGGGAAGCAACTCTCTCCAAAAATGCCAATCCAGTCAAGCAATAGAAACAAGGTGATTAGAAGTATGCTTTCTTTCACTTGTAGGAAGTTGTAATTAGTCTAATTTCTTTTGGAGGGAAACTGAAGGACCTGCCAATCGCCTCAGAAGTAGAAGCCGTTCTTCTTGCGGTGAAATTGACTTCATTCTGGTATGGTTTCAAAGGTAGGTGAAAGGAGCAGGGAGAAGGTCTCAGATCTGAATATCTACACTGCTGTATTACACTGACCCCTTGTCTCTTCAGTTGCTCTCTGGGAAAGGACTAGTCAATGGTTTTCAGGGCAGAATCCTTTGAGCACTGCGGAGTTTGGGAAGAATCTTGAGAATGTTGACATCTCTACAGCAGGGCTACTCAATCTTAGCGCTACTGACATTTTGGGGCAGACGATTCTTTGCTTAGGGGTGGGAGGCTGCCCTGTGCCTTGCACGATGTGTAGTAGTAACCGTGGTCTCCAACCACTAGATAGATGCCGGTAGCACTCCCCCTCCACAGTGGTGACAATGAAAAATGTCTCCAGACATTGCCAAATATTCTCTGGAAGAGAAAATCACCCTCACTTAAGAACGGCTAGTCAGTTATAAAATGTCAGAATGAGAAGAAACGGTTGCATCATGTAGTTCTTTTCCCCCCCAAATTGTAACTTATTGACCATTTATAATATAGTTGATAATTTTAGACAGAAAGCAGCATTAAATAGCATTGAATCACATAGTAGAAAGTAATAATCAATTCTTTCAGGGGTTCTCTTTAATCAAGGAGAAAATCTCTGTCTAGTACTAGAGCCTCTTTAACACCACACCTTCCTAATATTTGCATCTGATTGCAACTGAAGCAAATGAGGCCTTAGGTACAGAGCCTTCAGCAGACATTACTAGCTACTATTTAGTTTTTATTATTTATTCATTTTTATTATTGTTTTCGCTTTATGGCACTCATTTTGTATGGTTATCTTCTGTTTATGGTAAGCGGCACTGGTTCTCCGATTACCCTATTGATATAAAAGTTTCTTTTAAAATTAATAAACAGACGGTGCCAAAAAACGTATACATATTTTAAGAAAGGAAAAAACTATTAACATTGTAATACTCAATATATACCGATAACAAAAGATGAATACAAGTCACGTTTGACTTCTGCAATTACGAGACGTGCTCAAAGTGGTTCCCATCAGCGTCCAGACACTTCGGATTACAGTGAACTCCTGCTTGCGCAACGTTGACCAAAGTGCCCACTTGTATACATTTCTTTGGCACCCCATTTTTTTGGCACCCACGGTATTTGGTACCACATAGGAAAACATTTAGCTATGACTCAGAAATTCCACTGCTAGGTATTCACCCACGGAAACAGGTACTTATATTCACCAAAAGACACGTGATGAATGTTCTAACAGCTTTGCTTGTAACAGTCTCAAGTTATGTATTATCCAAATGCCCATCAACAGATATAGCGCGGATGCTCACACAACCGAATTTATACGGCAAGAAGAAAAATGAACAAGACTACAACAACGTAGGTGAGTCAAAGAAACTAGGTTCCCCCCACACAGAGTACACACTACGCGATTCCATGTATTTGAAGCTCAAAAACGGGCAAAATCAATCTATTAATTTAGAAGTCAAGACAGTAGTTCTCCTTATGGAATGATGACTGCATGGGGCGTAAAGGACTTTCTGGGGTGTGGGCAATAATCTACAGCTCTCACTGGTGGCATGAGTGTGTCCCATTTGTAAAAGTTCATCTAGCACATACTTACTATTTATACTAAACTTTAATAAAATACCAAAAGTAAAGTAGACTCAGAGAAATTATTAAGCACTATTAAATAAATAATTGTACTGGTCATATGTCAAATATAGGAACACAACTATACATGTGGCTTATACATGACTGAAGCAGGGGAAGCCATGGTTTTGTACAACCTACTGTGTTAGAGGTGAGGCCGTGTAGGGCAGGGAAAAGAGTGACCTGCCAGAGCCATCAGGCAATGAGTCACTGGGGACTCTGCAGCCGTAGCATTTTTACCATCCCAATCCAGTGCCTTTTGTGATGAAACAGGCACGTTCCTGGTTTTTGCTACCACCTGGTCTCAACCCTAAGTTTCTGGCATCCCCTTATCTCTACCTCCTCGAATTCAGCCACTGGTCACACTAGCTCTTTGGTCTGAAGCGCTGATCTGATGCACTTCACCTCCTGTGCACAGTTTCTCCAGAACACCCAGGTACCCGTGAGTCTGGGACAGGCACTTGACCCCCTGCCCCCGACTGCGGCTGTCACCTCATCCTTCTCTAATGGTTGAAATGAATGAACAAAGCAAATTGAGAGGGCTCCCAACCACACTTATTATAATCTTAGTAGAAACCACATTGATAATTTCTAAAACATGATATTATTTTCTAATCATGGCAAAGCATGTTTAACATGAAAGTACAGCGCACAACACTGATTGTGGAAAAAAGGCACACTCTTCTTTCTGGGAAACAAACAAATAAAACATCAACTTGAAAAGTTCCTCAACTTGCCCATATGGGATTGCAGTTTTCTCCTATTGTACTTTGATACTTACAATCACTTACGACTGGTTTACTCTTGACATCTGAATGCTGTGAGGAAGTGGAAAAGGTGCTGGGTTTGGGGTGGCATGCTTTCAGGGAGATCGCTCATCTCACAGAGCTTTAGGTCCATTACCTATGAGACAGGGACAAGAAAAAGATGTCCTGTTTATCCTGCGGGGCTTTCATCAGAACCAAGGAAGATAAAGTACGTGACAATGTCTATGAAATGTGAAGTCAGGTTTATTGTTTCCTCCATTAAGCAGCTCAAATACTTTGCTTCTCCTAGTGGACATTCTATTGGACACATCCTAATATTAAAATTGAAATGGGAAGGCTAGTTTGCCTCTGTAACATATTTTAACGTGGCCAGAGAAAACATGCTATAATTGCATCATTTATAATAGCGTGATCGCAGGCTTAAAGTTTTATAAGAAGTTGTACATTTCATTGCAAGGAGAAATTCAACTTGAACAGATTTACAACTACTGTGTCACTAAGATGATTATTCTCCTAGATGGAAACAGTTTTCTGCAGATTCCTCCATGATAAGCAGTGCTGTATTCTGGGAATCCAGCCAGCTCCAGTGGAGAACTGGGCATTATGGAAATTTCAATGTGTGCAATATACAAAGTGATTCTGGGTCGGTATTAGAAATTATGCAGATGACACAATAAATGATTGAGCTAGTATTTCTTCTCAAAAACTACTAAATATCTTCACATACTAAATCAGAATGAGAAAAACATTGATCTTTGGCTTGCATTATACTGAGTTCTGGCTTTTTAAAGTGATGTTTGAGCCTAATACGTAGGATTTATTTTATTTCATAGGCCAATATTATGTCAACAGCAAAGACTTAATCACTGTCTTGTCACTGTTTGGGTGCAATGAAAGGCCCTTGTGTTTACTCTGCCGTGAAGGGACTCAATCTTTGCAAGTTTACAAGTTGTTGGATTTCAAATGGCATGAGAGGAAGCCCTTTGGGCCGGAAGTTGACATGTCATTCTGTAGCCCTGAGCCTGACCTTCTCCAAACAGCAGCTCAGACACAAAAGACACCGGGCTCCAAATGACTTTGTACCTTCAGGCTGGTAAGCCTATCATCTTCCTGAATGACACCTCCACCACATCCACTCTTGTCAGGAAGGAAGCTTTTAATTCTTTGAAGCTCAAAGCCAGCGATATTCTTTGCAGTGACCTTGAGGGACTGTTCACCCCTTGGTACATGCCAACTATAGATTAATTTCTATTGTTTCGCCCAGAGAAACCTGTCAAGGAACAACGGATTCACGTAAGCCTCCCTGATGGGCTAAGTCCGTTTATTTTTATTTGCAGTTGAATTTACTTGTGATTGATATTTTCAGGGGAATTACAGAACCTATTAGGCATTTAAAATGTTCTCATTTAGAAAAATAGTGTGAAATACCAGTAGAGATGAAGATCCTGGCCTCCATGTAAAGAGTGAAAAATTGTTGAAAGAAAAAAAAAAAGAGAGGTTAAAGTGTTCTATTTTATTAACTAAACCAGGAGAAACAGAGCCAAAGACTAGATTTGACGGTTGGCCTCAAATAGTTTCCTGTAACGAAAATTGGGATGAGAGGAATTATCCAAATGCAATGAGAACCAACTTTGATTTAAATAAAGCTGGTGGGAGTTCTGAGAGAGTACTTTTCCTTACCTTGTTTTCCATTTTAAAAATCGTCTTTCTCACTTAGGCCGCATGAAAAAAAAGCTTGATCTATGGGCTGTCTGTAAGATACTTTCCCTCTGAGCAACAAAAGAGAAAGCCCAGGGGTCCATCAAAGCTCTCCTTCAAGGACTGAGTGGCTGGGAGTCGAATTTGGAGATGCTTATTACAGCTCTGGGTCTTGGCATTGACCTGAAATAGGAGCCGGTCTTTGGGACTGCTGGAGCACCGTCCTCTCGTGCTGGTCCTCTGTGTTTTAGGGCCTCTGCAACCCTCAAGTGTTAGGGGTCTTCATGTGTATTTGTGGTTTTAATTGAGGTGAAATTCACATCACAAAAAAATTAATCGTTTTAAAGTGTGCGGCTCAGTGCTCTGCAGTGTCTTCACAGAGCTGTGCAATCATCACCTCTCTCTGGTTCCAAAACACTCTAACTCCCAAAGGAAATCCCACATCCACGAAGCAGTCAGTCCCCATGGTTCCCTCGTTCTGGCCCCTAAGCAACTACTCATCTGCTGGTTGTCTCTGTGCATTTGCCTCTTCTGGACATTTCATATAGATGGAGGTGTGCAATATGTGGCCTTTTGTGCCTGGCTTCTTTCCCTCAGCATCATGTTTTCAGGGTCCATTCATGCTCCAGCATGTGTTAGTACTTCACTCCTTTATATGGCGGAATAATATTCCTTTGTGTGGATAAACCACAGTTGTTTCTCTTTCATCCAGTGATGGACATTTGGTTGGTTTCTACCTTTCAGCCATTGTAACAGTGCTGCTATGGACATGTGTGTATAAGTATTTGAATACCTGCTTTCAGTTCTTATGGCGCTGTACGTGGAGTGGAACTGCTGGATCATATGGCAATCCTAAGTTTCACTTTTTGAGGAACCATCAAACCGTTACCCACAACACATTCTCATTTACTCGTGTGCATATAATCCATCTTTTCTCTTTTAACATCTTTTTGAACAGGACTCAAGCAAAATGGATACAACTGCAGGTAATCTGGTCATCGTGAATCTTTTCAGTGTGGTGTGGAAGCGGCAGCGGTTATCTGTTCCATTTGGAAACTCTTTCTGGGAAGGTCTAATAATAGGGAAATTTGTCCAGCCTGCTTTGTGAATCACCCAAAACTCCAAGTCTGACTCCATCAGGGAGGATGGTTGTCACGTTTGGGAAGGATTAAATACAGTTAACACTTATTGCAGTGTGGCCTTTGGAGGCCTGGATTCGAAGTTGGACATCCGCCCCCTTCCCTCACATTTCTGTAGAACAGCAGAGGACTTTTAAATCAAAAGACCTAAGCTCAGGAGACCACTGAAGTCGCTGAGATCACTGCGTCCTTGGGATGTCTCCCAGGTCACCCTGCGTCCTCTTCTTGTTCTATTTCTTCACATATCAAGGCACTGGGTCCCTGAGTCTTGAGAGATAGGAAGAAGTTTGGCCAGTGGACCTACAGAAGAAGGGGATTCTGGGGAGAGAAAATGGCTTGTGGAAACATAGACATCGCAAAGGATGAGTGAGGGCAAGAACCTTGAGGAGGGTATGAAGCATTTCCAACGTTCTCTGGGGGAAGTGGGGCAGTCAAATCAAAAACTGTGGAGAGAAAGTACGGGATCCCATCTAAGACAGGGATTGCCTCTTTTAAAATTTCTTTATCAGTTTTATTTTAAATTTTCATCCAAAGGTTAACAAGAAAGCTCCTTTACTCTGTCAAAAACCCAACCGACGTCTCTGAACCCTACACATTACCCCACTCATACATGGCTACATAGAAATTTGAGGTTTTGACGTTTTGAAAAATCATCCAAACCATTGTTTAAATGTTGAGACCATACTTATTTTTACTGTCTTCCCGGGAGGCTTCCAAGTTCTCCAAAATTAATAAATAAATAGAAGTCATTTAGCCATTTCCGTGAATTGCTTATGTTAGAAAGACGACTCCAAGTGTCTCTTTACTGTTTGCAAATGACTATTGATACATTTATTCGCCGATTCCCTGACTGTTCATCTTGGCGAGAGTTTCTCGTTAAACATGGATTTAAGTCTTGGGGAAAAAAAAAGAAGTTCATTTTCTCTGACTTCAAGTCATAATGACTTCTCCATCTCTGCTCATTTATTGGGGAGACAACTTCCTCTTGGAACCACTTTTTTTTATTCTTTCTGTCCCAAGGTTAGATTCTTACTTATTCCCTCGTGGCTGAAAAAGGGCCTGGCTTGCTACCGTGGGTCCCCCCACCCCCCTGGGGGCTAAAGAGGTCTGAGCTGACACAGTTAGTTCATGACCAAGGTTAACTTAAACACAGTACGGTGTCAAATCAAAGTCTGATTTTTTTTTTTTGACTGATGCATTTAAAAGTCATTGTTTTCTGTCTCTTTGTCGATAGAACCTCCTTGTTTGTATTGATAATATGTTCTCTACTCTTCTATTTTACCCTCATGTGATAACGTCTTTGAAAACCTTGCCTCTGTATTTTCTCTTACCATGGAATAATGTTACTCATGAAACCAGGAAATTTAATATCTCAGGTATCACTTCTTTTGCCTACCATCCAAAAATGGGAGCGCTCATATTTAATAATTGTGCTTCCAATAGCTTGACTAGGCAGTGATGTTGTAAGAAAGGAGTTGAAATGGAACAAATCTACTCCCAGGTCTTCTGGGAGAGCCAAGGCAATAGCTTGTGTGTTGTTCTCAAAGAGGTGCAAGGTTGAACTATGGCAGGAGCCATACTGGAGACCAGCTGGGGTGCCAGGTCACCAAAGAGCCACCACTGAGCTCCCTGGAAGAAATTTAGTTGAATCAATTATGGAATAATATACACTCTTTTCTCGGCTATTTTCAAGATGCAGTGCTAGATGACACAAGTGAGGTGTTGAGAACGCCAGCCTAGGATCATGTCCTGTGGTACTACCTGTTTTGAAATGCACTTAGAGGTTGGGGGCGTGAGTAGAGAAACACCACTCAAAGGAGAATGCAGCCTCCCAGACACACCATCTTTGAGCTCTTTTACACATTGCCAAGCAGGCTTTCAGGTTCAGCCTGATTTGGATGTCAGACAGTCTCCTTTTATTTTAAGGGGGTCAGAGATTCTGTTTTGCTTTCCATGCTTTTTCCTGAAAGTGTGCCATGGTGTTACTGTACCTTTCCCCAAAGTGAGTCAGACGTGCTGACCATTAGAACACCACAGTGGTGGTTCCCATAGCAGCCAGAACCACATGGAAGCAAACAATAAAATACCAACACTGTTCTCCAACCCAGTGGAGAACTGGGATTACTAGAGCAAAGTGAGTACATAGTAAAAATGCTGTGCCTTTCTGAAGTTGACATTTCTTTTCCAAACTGGAAGAGGTGTACGTCCCTCTCTGAGGGCGTCTTCACAAGTGAGTTTTAGAACCACTCAGACTTTCCGTGAAAGGACGGACGCTCTTAAGTTTCCTCTCGTATGCACGGTTATGGCTGGGATGACGTTATATGGTGGACGCACAAACAAGACCCTTTTGTGGACTTTCAAAGTAAAGCCAGATGTTGCCTGCTGCTTCCACAGAGACTAAATGAGGTTTCAGGTAAATCAGATACATGCATGATTATAAAATTGCATGGTCCATTTAACTGAAATCTGCTCTGGTACGGAGCAGGAGCTCCATGGTACAGCCTTAAAATGTTGAGCTGAGCATTTACCTGGAAATATTTTCAACCCCCACAGAATCGTATTTGGGTGAAATAATTACAGGGACTTGCCAGTTTTAGAATATTTACCTTTGGAACAAGGAGACAGAAGAAACACATATTCCTAGAAAAAGGACCAGAAGAGATTTTCTTGATCCTGGGTAAATGTGACCCAGAAGACATTAACTAGGAGACAAAAAAAGGAAATTTCTGAACTGCTACATTTGCATGTACAATAGAAAGACAGCATAGTTCTGTGGTTAAGAGTGTGTGCTCTCGAGTGAGGCAGATCTGAGTCTTCTGTGACCCTAACATCTCCAAGCACTGACTGCTGTTCCTTAAGAGGGAGATTGTAGAGATAGTAATAGTTCCCATGCGTTCAGTATTTCCTGTGTGATAGTTACTGTGTCAAGGTTTTATCCTCATTCAATCCTCAAAACAATTTTATGAGGTAGGCACTGTTATTGACTGGTTACCAATAAGGAAACTGAGGCAGAAATAGCTTAAGTAAATTATCCAAGTACCTCAAAGAGTTGACCGGTGGATTGAGTTGTAAGTAGACTGTCTGATAGATATTAGCACTAATAGATGACCCTATGATGGGATTGGGTACAGCAGTCCCCTTTATCTGCTGAGGGTATGTGCTAAGACCCCAGTAGATGCCTGAAACCACAGATTGTACCGAACACTATATATGCTATGTTTTTCCTATACATACATACCCATGATAAAGTTTAATTTATAAATTACGCACAGTAAGAGATTAACAACAATTATAGAACAATTATAACAATATTCTGTAATAAAGTTATGTGACTGTGGTCTCTCTCTCTCTCTCTTTCAAAATATCTTATTTCACTGTACTCACCCCTCTTCTTGGATGTATTGGTGGAACCATTCCATAAACAACATGGCTGCCACCCACACTTACTATGTTGCCCGTGTACAAGCACATGATTTTTTTCTGGTTTTGTTTTTGAGAGCACGTGGCTTCTTCACTCTGCACAGTACTCCTGACCCTGCAGAATTGCCACATAAGAACCAGAGTTCATCTGTCCTCTGTGTTTTATGCCATTTTTGCGCTTTTATGAGTGTAAGTTCTATTGGGGGATCTTCTTCCAGAAGAGCTCAGTTTTCATCTCAATTGAAGACTTGCTTTGGATGGTATCCTCTCCCCTTAAGCAACTTCTCCGATGCTGCCAAAAATGTAGCAGCAGTTTCTTCATCGGCAGATGAAGTTTCTCCAGTAATTTTCATATTTTTTTCAGTCCAAACCTATTCCTGAATCTGTGTAACCATCCTCACTTGCCGTAGGTGGCTTGGGGTCACTCATTTCAGGGGATCCGTTGCTGAAATCGTCGAATAGGTTCAGTGCTTTCAGGTGCAACAC
This sequence comes from Rhinolophus sinicus, assembly GCF_057876585.1. Classification (NCBI taxonomy): domain Eukaryota; kingdom Metazoa; phylum Chordata; class Mammalia; order Chiroptera; family Rhinolophidae; genus Rhinolophus; species Rhinolophus sinicus. The sequence continues at coordinate 9,736,519 of NC_142507.1, read as the reverse complement.
ATTCCCATGAGTCAGAACATGTTTTCTGTTCACATCTTCCACCCACAAACTTAATGCCTTTTCTATCTTAATTAAGCATTTATCACACACTGTGGCTGTAACTTTTTCAGCTTGAGGTGCAGCAGCAAAACTAGCATGGATTTCTTTTTCCTTCTCCACAATTTCACAGATATAGATTCGCTCTTACCATAGATCTTAGCAACCTCAGCGTACAATTTTTTTTTCTTTAAGTCGAGAACTTTCATCTTTTCACCCCAAGGAAGCAGTTTCCAGCTCCTCTATGGCATATCTGAATTGCCAGCATCACTACACTTGCTTTAGGGCAATTAAGAATTAAAGTAAGGGTGACCTGACCACAAGCCCTGTGATACCACAACAGTCTGATAACCAAGATGGCTGCTGAGTAATGGGGTGGGGTAGGGGGGAGGGAGCGTCTACAGCATGGAGACCGCTGGGCAAAGGGATGAATCACAGCCCAGGAGGGATGGGGTGGGACAGCCCGAGATTTAATCAGACTACTCAGAAGGGCATGCTATTTAAAACTTATAATTGTTCATTTCTGGAATTTTCTGTTTAATATTGTTGGACCCAGGTTGACTGTGGTAACTGAAACCACAGAAAGTGAAACCACGGGTAGCGGAGGACTACTGCAGTTTGTACAATGTGTATCATGTAAAACTACCTTCTGTTTTACTTTAAAATGCATTTATAAAACCTTTTTTTCTCCAGCTTTATTGAGGTATATAACTGGTGACAGAAAACCGCACGTAATTAATGTATACAATTTGGTGATTTTGGATATATGTATATACTTGTGTTACCATCACCACAACCAAGTAAGAAACTCATCCATCATCTCCAAAAGTTTCCTGTGTCCCTTTGTTGCTTTTCCTGTTTTATTTTGTCTTGGGTGGTACACATATTTGGACATAGATCTACTTCTCTTAACAAAATTTTAAGTACATAATACTTTCTTATTATTAATATTATTATTATATTGTGTTATAATACATTATTATTTACTACAGGCACTACGTTGTGCAGCAGATCAATGGAACTTACTCCTCTTATATAACTAATTTTATACCCATTTTTCCAATGCCAAATTTTAAATCCCAGAAACTGATCTTTACCCCTTACAAGAAATAAGCAACAGGTCCTTAAAAGAAAGATTCTTGTTTTGTTACTTTTTCCTCTACCTAGACTCACCTTTAAATGGTAAGGGGCGGTTTTACTTTTAAATAGCTGTTTTTATGTTACTGTAAAATGGGTGGCCTCGCATCCAAACTTTTTATACTTCAAATGTTTTGGGGTGGGCATTTCACCACTGCTTTATGAAGACTTGTTTTCTCATCGAGCATGGGGAGACTATAGAGCAAAATTTCTTGAGGGAGAATTTTGTCTAACGAAAAAGAAAAGCCTAAAAATAAATCGGAACAATCCAAACATCCATAAGTGCCTTAAAAGAAAAATATTACAATAGAATAATGGGGGTGTCAAAAAAAGGTATACATATGACTTGTATTCATCTTTTGTTATCGGTATATATTGAGTATTACAATTTTAATATAGTTTTCTCCTTTCTTAAAATGTGCATACAGTTTTTTGGAATATGAATATATATATATATATATATATATATATATATATATATATATATATATATATATATATGTTCCTGAAGGTTGGACAAGAGCCCAGCTTTGATAGTTTTTGCAATGATGAGGAAAAAAAAAATGCAAATGGAGCCATGATATAGTGAAAACTCTCCTAAGCCTATTGTTTCCTGCCAGATAAAATAAAAGTGAGCTGATTGGGAAAGAATTCCTAAATGCCAGTGTCATCAAGAACTAGGTTAAATATGGGCCACCACAGCGCATCCCGGGCTTATTACATAAATAATAATCAGTCCTTCACATTGTGGTCGTGGCCCCTGACAGGGAGGAGAATGCGCCGCGACCCCGTCACGCAGTCTTGTCTGGACCCCCTCACGACGAGGGTTCAGCAATTTACGGATCATGGGTGGGCTCTGAGCAGAGTGCAGAACGTGACTCAGGGGCAGGGCTTGCTGGTCCAAATCCTGTCCCGGCCGTGCTCACATGGGGCTCTAAGCACATGAGTTAGCACAGGAAATCGACAGCTTCCACACAACTGTATTTCCAGAGTCCCAGTGTGCCCCGGAGCACCAGCATTTCTCCTGAACACGGTGTCTGTGAGTTCCAGGTTAGTAAATACTTTGAATACCACGCTGAGTGATGGCTGACCAACAGAACCTGTTAGTACAACAGACCTATCCCAAGTCGGAAAGCGTAGGAGAGCTTTAAAAGATCAACGCAAAATCAGATATTCAGAATCTGTCTAAAACTGGCCTTGCTCAGTCCCCTTAGATATGAGATGTTTAATTTTTGGCTTTGCAGATGAATCTCTTTCCAGAGTTTCCAGTTCAATGTCGATAAGAGATGCTTACATGAAGGAACAGGATTTCACTGTTAAAGAAATGATTTGAATTAAGCTTCTTTGACTCTAGGCTCTACCTGCGTAAGCCAATCACTGAGTCTAGGGCAAATGCAAACTTCACAGCAGTTTCAAAGTATACATTCAGACATCATAGTTTTGAAAAACTTCCAATACATTTGCCAAGTGCCTTTCCCCACCACCTTTTAATATTTGAACAGATTTAAGGGAAATGTAATCCACATGTTTCTGACTCATTTACACTTGAATCATAAATGTATTATTTTCTGAGAGCCATTTAATATCCAACAGCTTTTTGTCACTTGCAAAATATATACATATACATATATGTGTATGTGTGTGTGTGTGTGTGTGTGTGTGTGTGTGTTAGACCTTTTCCCCTTAAAGACAAACAAACAAAAATCATCTTTGAGTAAACTAACATAGAAAATAGGTACAATTCTAGTTCAAAGTTCCTGTTTTTGAGCATATCTTGATCTTGGCCAAGTGTGCTCTTTACATGTTCCCTATTTGTTATGTTAACTTCAGAAGCATGCCGATTTTTCATTCTTTTACTATATAATTATTAACTTTTACTGCCATTGTGGTTCCTGTTAATTCATTTCACACGTTGAATATCCTCTGGAGACTTTTATTTTTTAAGTATCTTTAAGCTTAGGTCATTTGGGGCTTAAGGAGTAAAAGAAATGGGGTGGGGTGTAATTTTGCTTTTTTTGGAATGTGAATAATTTTTCAGCAAATAATTTCTTAAAAGGCCTATACACTGTGATCCATATCCAGCTCCGAATTATTTTTCCTGCATTTTAAAAACAAATTAAATTCCAGACAGCACAATCATTCTAGGAAAATCTTCCAGGGAGGCCAACGGACATTAATGCAGTTCCTTGAACTTAAGGGGATTCGAATCAGAATCTGCTGTTTCCAACACACTCATGAATAAAAAGGATTGAAGGAGTGGGAATCTCAGAAACACTAGTATTACACATTACTGTATGACAGCCAAAAGCTTTTATTTTTTTAGCAAATATTATTTTTTCACTTTCTCCAAAAAGTTCATCTTGTTTAATGCATTTCAGTAATGGCCATAGATATGTTTCTATTTCTCACTGAAAATATTTCTATTAATTGCTTCCATGTGTCGGTATCCATGCTGATGTAAAGTTGTCTTTGCTGGGAGGCACCCAGTTATTTACTTTGACGTGACATCCTGTCTTTTCCTTACATTTATTAAACAGCAGCATATACTTAACGTAGTACAATTACTCTCCGACTTACAGATCTAGCTCAAGAAACAAAATGGCAGCCAAGAATCTTCCAAAGAATAATTGCTGTTGACTCCATGAGATATTTCATGCATCTCTATGTGATCTGACATCCTATCTTCCAAAGCATATTGAGCATGAGGTATAATTAACACGTGGTAAGAATATCTAGGCTCCATCAAGCTATTTAACTCACAATTTTCAAGTTCACTTTTCATTACAATGGAACCTATAAGCATTCATATACAGCCAAGAAGGTTATTTTGATTAGGAGGTATATCAGAGGTTATTAGAGAATAAAAATGCTCAGTCTATGTCTGCACGATAAACTCAGTATAGTTTCACAGTCTAGGAGACTGCAGTAATTCATGGTAGATGCAAAACGAATGGCACAACCAAAGGAATGGTTGGTGTGGGCAGCCTTGTCGTTGCAGCCAAACGATTTGTTGGTCCCAGGAGCCATTTCATCAGCCCAAACACTTGACTAACAGCATCTCAGGACTTTCCTTTCGATTCTCCCATTTTCTTGCCACTTGCTCCGGTGTCATCTCACAATCTTCCTATTGCATTTAAGACACACTACTCCTTCTGCAACTCCCCCCAACATATACAGAGACATCAGCTTGGGATATGCCCTTGAACTCATAGAGAGGAAAGGGAACCAATATTTTTGAAGAACTCACAGCAAGTAAGAAGACATTTGCTCTCAATTGCCATGATTGATCCAAGTTAGAGACCATAGGAAATGGTCAATAAAATCCTAGGATCAGGATGCTTTATATACTTAAAAATGCTTTGGAAAACCAAGTGCTCGGTGCTAATCTGTACAGTGTAATTCACCTCTGTGGGCTGGCTGTTTCAAGGAGACACACACAAAAGGTTTTGTCAACTTCTTACTAGCCACAGTGCTTAAATGTGAATGGCACACGTCAAAGAAGCACACACGTGTATGAGCAGTGCCAGTAATTGCCAACTCTATAATTAAATCCATGTTGTAGACCTCTGCTCTTGTCTTAGAAATAAAAATTGCTGCTTTGATTCCTACTTCAAGCCAGGGAACTAGAACACACATTTTGGCGGTATTGGGCAGTGCAGAGAAAGTCTCCCAACAATGGCCAACCCACTTAGCGCTGACCTTCCAAATAAAGGCTTGTTTCTTACGGACCCACGGTCAAGCGTTCAGAGAATTTATGTTCCAGGGTCCTGGCTCTGCCATTGGCTTGATACACAGCCTAGGGTATGTCACTTGGATACCAAAGGATCGTGAAAAAGAAAATATGCTGATCTGCACGGTGTAAATAAATGAGAACATCTCAATGAAATTTTCTTTAACATGTATCTGCGGAAAAATAACAGCGAAAAGAATATTAAAATGAAATGGATGTGTTTACGGGAAGGGGTATGTGCGATATGGGTTATAAGTAGGACGTCTTAGAGATGACAACAAAAAAGATAAGCTAAGGTAACTTTCATTTAGATGACAAAATTAATTTTTGCGGACGTGAAAGTTCCTGCTGGGGAACTGCTGGATGATGGCCAAGAGTCAAAGCTTGCGAGATGGAACCACAACCTTCAGGGACCACAACCTTCCCTTTGGGGAGGTGAGCACTCTATTATATCTAGGATGACGCATCTCACTCACGTGACAGACTGGCTCACGCACACCTGCAGAGGAGACGTGCTTACGTGACTTATTGATATGCCTGCTTATGGTTCCAAAGGGGAAGAAAAAGTTTCTGATGGCGAGTGTAATGGACTAACAAACCCTGGGATTGTTTGAATACAGTAACAAATAAAGTTAGAGTCTCAGGAACAAAATGGATCTAAGAATGGGGAAGCAGTGCAATATGATGGGAAATACATGGGATTGAGAGGTGAAAAGCTAGACTTCACTTTGCTTCTTACTGCATTCTTGGCTTAGTTACTACAATGCACTGAGCTTTCGATTCCTTAATTTTAAAATGAGAATGATATCATTGCCCTGTGGGAAGATTCAAATCCTCTGTATATAAATGAAGCACTGCACAATTGTCAAGCATTATTGTCATTAGTTTTTTCAACACATATTTAGTGAGAATCTCTTATAAACCAACCGTGTATCATTAGGATGCTCTCAGCAATAGTAAGATGTGTAGGTCTCCACCTTCAAAGAACTGAACGGCAGTCTAGTGGGAATTATAAGTGAGAAAACAGACAATTTGAATAGAATAAAATATAAAAGATACAAAGAAAGTAGTAGCTAATGCAGTTAGCGTGGGAACTGTCTTTGTTCAGGAAAAAAACACAACAACACCTTGAAGGTGAGGAGAAGAAAAGGGTAAGAGTTAGCAGCAGCCTATTCATTTCACAAGTATTTCCTGAGAGCCTACTATGTGCTAGACTTTCTTGGTTTCTGGGATCTGTCAGTAAACAAAACCCAAGATCCTTGCTCCCATGGGGCGTACAGTCTAGTGAAGTGAGACCATGACCACAGACGACAGTTTAGAGGGTATGGGGGCTGGGGGTGCACTTCATTAAGGGTGAGCAGAGTGGGCCTCATTGAGGAGGAGACAGCTGAGAAAAGACTTGTTGGAGGTAAGGCGATTCGCTATGTGGCCACTTGGGAAGCTGTGTTGCCTAAAGAGACACCAGACAGCACAGAGACAGAGGGAAGACGTACGCCTGCACGTCCTGAGGACAGCAAGGAGACCCGGATTAGGGGCGCGGAAGGGATGCCTCAGAGAGTAGTGGAAGGTGAGGTGTGAAGGTCACGACACCTTTATAGGTCCTTATTGGACCACCGGGGCACTGGAAGGATTTGACTTCTACGCTGAGTGAGATGTCAAGGTTTCAGTTCACGGAACCATGACTTGTGTTTGAAAAGGATCGCTCTGGCTAGTATATCATCCTTTTAAAATAAAGAAAGGAACTGGGATTTCAGAGGGGAAAGAGGGGAACGAGGAGAAGGCAGGGTAAGAGAAAGCAGACGGACTCCACGGAGGGAGGGTGGAGCTGCTGAGAAAAGTGAGAAACTCCCAGCAAAGGGACGGGTGCCAAACGACTGTGAGTCCAGGGCTGTTTCATATTTGTTCGTACAGGTTGTTTCTGTTGCTGTGATGTAAATTTCCAACACTTCTCCAAATCCTTAGTAAATTCAGATACTTTTATACACCCTTCTATGGTAGCTTCGTGGGCACTAAAGAATGATGCCACTCCTTCCACTACTGCCAATGCAGAGCAAAGAGGGCTCCAGAGACATGGGACGTGAACAGCAGTGAGCAAAGAGGGAAACAGAGAAGTAGCTATGGAGGGAGGTGGCCCAAGAAGGAGGGGAGGTGGCCCTCTGACAGGTACGGTAGTAACTACAACTGACAGAGGCTCAGGGACGAAGGGACCCACACGAGGGTCACCTACCACGTCAGGAGGGGTATCTGTGGGGGCCACGTGGGAGGGCCAGCCTGTACTCAGGCCTTATATGATTACAAACGTGGCAACAGGGGAACCCATCCATGGTGGTTCACCAAGGCTGGGGAGTAGAGAGTGAGGGGAAGTAACAGGAAAGATGAGATGAACTCTTTAAGCCACGCTCTTGAGTTTGCATTTTATCTTCATGGCCAAATGGAGCACTGATGTGATTAAGTAGGGGTTTGACCATCATTTAGAAAGCTCGTTCCAGCTAAAAACAGTGTATTATTGAACTTTGAGATAAATAGAAGCACCATGGACCTTAGAAGGGAACTCAGCATTATTCTAGCAGGCTCACTGGGGAGGCCCCTAGTTAACCAAAACCTCCATTTTTAATCTACTCTTAATTTTGAAAATTATAAACTAGAACAAGTCAGATGATACTGTATGCGTTAGTTTAATGGCCAAAGACCTGGAAAACTAATGAGTGCTTCCTCACTGTACAACCTTCTATGGCTAACAGAATATTCTAGTAGCAGTTTTTGCCACTTCATTAATATTTAACACTGCTATTTATAGCTACCAAATTATCAAGTATATGCCAGGTGGTAATAAATGTAAAGTATTCCATCTTCTTCTAGGCCATCTTCGGGAGTGAGACAAATGAATCAAATTCTCAATACATTCTTGAGACGTCCTAATGTGACAGTGACTCTGAGCAAATTGCCGTTGTTACTAGGTGACACATTTTCTTGCATTTCAAATAAAACACTGTATCAAAGCGGGCATTCTTTTGAATCAATTCAAAACCCGTTCCTGGACCACTCGGTTTCTTCAAAGCCTATCTGACTCCCTAATATTTCTTTAACTATGACACCTGGAAGGAGCTAAGAGAATTTGTTACGATGGCCAGAAAGGGAAAGAACAGAAGAGGGAGACGACTTGAGGTGTGGCTTGAGAAAAGTTCCAGTAGCAAGAAAGAGACACTAATCTGCAAAGGGATTTTTTCTCTGGGTAGAGAGAGAATTAAATTTGGCCCACACTGGGGAGAATAGTGGTTCTGGGATTGTTACAACATCTGATTGTGCACTTCTTTTTCACAGGTCATGCATTCATTTTCCACTGGAAAAATATATTTATCCCACTAGCCGTTCGTTCCGTGGCACATGACTCATAATAAATAATAAATGGAAACAATCACTCCATTTGGTACAATTTATTTCAGTGGGTCAAGGCACATTTTTATTGCTTGCTGTCGAGGACCTTGTGTTTGGAGGGTGTTCATGTGTCTATTTATCAACAGACAGGTACTGATATTGGCGGAAGAGGGGGACCAACAGGAACTAATCAATTCCAACCTCGTGGTTTCTCTGGGGTTCTTCAACTGCCAATACACAGGCTGTATTCCACATGCTAAGAGCTTGGGAAACCACAAGCCAGTAAACCCTGCTTTCCTCTTGCAGTTCTACATCCTGTAGAAGGACAGATTTCCCTGGTTTGGGGTGCACCGTGACATTCGGCGGTGAGGAGGAGGTGGGGGCCGGCACTGGTCTTTCGAGAAGACCTGGCACTGTGGACTGTTGAGCCAGCTGTCCGGCGTCACATTACTTGCAAAACAACCCTTCATTTTTCACTCCCCTAAAGCTGGAGGGCGGTAATTCCTGGGCTCATTACCCTTGTCTGTAAAATAGAGGAATGTGAGAATGTGCTGGAATAGGTTTCAAAGCCGGTGTACTTTGTGGTCTTGATATCTACTTGGGTGCCCGGCTTTGCGTTTGAGAAAACCATTGCCTGTGTGTTTTGTGGGCATTGTGCTGGATAAGCACTTTTCTGCTGCCAAAACTTGGAGGACCTGGAGTGACCAGATCATTATACGGCCTGTCATTAAAACTCCGATTACATAGAAATATTTCTAGGCTATGTATGGTGTAATAAAAAAAAAAAAGGTTCTAAATATATATAAATGTATTTTATATATCATATTCATAGCGGAAAATCTGGAAGGTTCCACAACAGCAATGTTACAAATAGTCCCTCTGCATAGTGGGACGTGGGTTCGTGTTTCACGTGTTTATTGCCTGTACTTTCTACTATTTTAAGAGAGCAGACTCTGGGCTTGAGTTCTGCCTCCAGCACTCAAGAGCTGGCTGTTTTGGGAGGGTTTTTAATGTCTCTAAATTTCAACTTCTTCCACTGTACAAACAGAAATCATAATGGCATCCACTATTCGATGAATGTAAATGAGGTTAGATACATAAAAAGCCTAGTTCAGGTCCAGGTTCATAGTAAGCACTCAATAAATGTTAGTTATTACTCACGCAGTACAATTACGTTAGGACTGTGGTTCTTCCTAATGGAATATATGCACATATGTTTGGTGATACTACCAGAGGCCTTTCCTGAGACGTGCAATCACTTGCTCATGTGTGTGTGTTGCTCAGAGGCCATAGGGGCCAGGGTTGTCCCAGTGGCACTTCCCAAAGAGGGTGGGGTGGGTGGGTTTCAAGCCCACCCCCACCACTCACCAAACTGGCTTGGTCCGTACTTTCTGTAAGAAAATCCTATCTTCACGTTTTCGCTTTAACTAAAAAGAAAATAATCTGCAGGCCCTTGCTGCTCACTGAGATCCTTTGAGTTCCTTTAAATCACTAGGGTTGTATGGACTGCCACAGGCAACTCGGTTGAGACGCCTGTGAGAGAATTCCAGAGTAAACACCTCAGTGCTATGACAGAGTCCCTCATTTTTATGAAACACGGGGAAAGAGCCTCTAGTGCATGATTCTTGCAATCTCCAAGGTCCTGAAGAACATTAGACAACAGGTGAGAATTGCATACTTGGAACTCTGTTTTATTAGGATGCTGGAAATACTCATGCTTTCGCATGCATCAAAGCTGAGGTATGGGGGAAGAGTGGTTGAAAATTTGGACTGGCCTTGGGTATTTTGAGTTTCTACACAAGGTTCAAAATATTTTACCTGGATCGCCTCTCTGTAAAGCCATGTAGATGAAGCTCTGTGCGTTTTTAACAGGACATTTGATGTCGTGGGAGCCGACCGACGCGCGTCCAAACACTACAGAAAGTCATGTCTTCCAAAAAGTAATCACCCTGCCTCTCTGCCAAGAGCTTGCCCTCCCCACCTCTAACTGGGCCTGCAATTCTCCCAGAGGAAGCAGCTCCCCAGAATGGTCATTGTCTCTAGAAAACTGACATTTTGATGGGAATGGGTCAGGATTCTAGCTTGAGTCGCACGCTCAGCTTGCCCCTTCTTCCCAGCCTGGGTAAGCTTACTAGTTGCCCTCCTCCTATCTGCACAATACTTAGTGGTTTCCAAAACGCTTTTAGCAGGTTGACCACTGAGCATGTTGGCAGATGCAGAGAGTGTGAGGAAGTAATTGCAGGCATGGCCGATTAGGCTTAGCGAGGGCAGAAAAGAGGCGAACAAGCTGACAGGCTGGGCCTTAGACCCTGAAAGTATAAGGGTGGGCAGCAGTGGGGGGTGAGGCCGAGGAAAAAGTAAGCCAGGGAGTAGTGTCCTAAAGGGAGTGGGAAACCAAAGCCTGTCCAGGGCTGCTTCTCTATTTTTGTCTCAGGTCTATTCTGCCCTGTAATTCTATTAGCACAGGGAACAGGAGAGATCATGCTGTCTGATGCTTCTCAATATGTCATGTGCATCAAGAAAGGCCTGGAGAGCTAGAAAAAGGCAGTTCTCCACGTCTACTTCTAGGTATTTTGACTGACCTATCAGCGGTAAGGGCCAGAAATCTGCATTATAACAAGCCTGGTGAAACTTCTGATGCAGGCTGCCTGGGAAGCACACTTCGAAAATCTCTTCTATTGTTAACCACCTCGTTTTTGACTGAAGAGACAGAAGCCCAGAGAGGTCACGTGATGTACTCTACACTACACCAGTGATTTGATAGCAAACGGGGCTGGGACCTAAGTATTGTTTCCTCACAAACCTACTGTGTGCCACAGGCTTTGCTAATTTCATGCCAGGCTGCCCCTCTTTAAAGGGGGGTAATGGTCTCCATTTCCTAGAACATGCAGTCTCTTTCCGCTGCCTGGAGAGACCTGGGAATCCCAGGCACACTTAACAGCGGGTCAGAAATTTATGTCCAGCAAAATATGGCAGAATTGAGAATCAAGGGACACCGATTGGCCATATGGCTACAGACGGTGTAGCTAGCTGTTCCCTAGCCTCAACCCTGCACTGCACACTCAATGCCACATAAACAGAAGGCACAGATTCAGAATGCTCTGGAACTCTGTTGGTCACACAGACCCGAGCAAGAACCAGATAAGGGCAGGACAATAACTCAGCTGCACAACCATGAGAGCAAGCGCCCACAGACACCTCTTGTCTTGTGTCCTTTTCTCCTGGGACAAGCACCTCCACCATGGAGGTGGCCAGAGAATCCTGGTCCCCGTGGAACAAGGCACGGCAGGATCACTCCACCCGCCAGACATCTGGTGTAGAAACCTCATCTTCAGCTTCTCTGGGACAGATGCTTAGATGAGATGACGCGACAAATCGTCTACTTAAAGCCGAGTTATGGTGGGAAACACCACATTCTTTAGATGAGGCTATCTAGAGGTCATTTAGATCCTCTCAAATACTTTGGCATCTCCCAAGCTTCCCAGTCCAGAGCAACTTCCCCTTTGGCCAGTCCGGGCACTGACCCTGGTATCCACTGGTACCACATAGAGACTGCACTGCTCTGTGGGAAAGGCCTGGAAATGCCCTGTGAGGGCAGGACATGAGGCCCGAAGACCAAGGAGGAGAGCTCAGACCTGCCCTTTGACAGAGAGGTCTGCGGGGACGGGTGGGCAACCTGTGGAGACCTGGGATCCTGCGACCCCAAAAGTGAAGGGTATCCCATATGTGTGGACATCGTTTGCTCGGTCTGCTTAATCTTCACATCTTTAGATTGGAGTCAGAGGAAGTCAGGTTGGCAGGATGGGTCAGAAGCTTCATTGTTTACTCTAGCGCTCTCCTGAGGGAAAGCCCACGTTGATGTTCATAAAAAGTACAGGGTGGCATAATAAAACACATGGGATTTTTAAAATATTTTATAGGGAGAAACTTGCTCTAACACTAAATCAAGCAGTTATATAAAGTAGTCCAACATGCAGTCTCTCTCTCTCTCTGTCTCTCTGTCTCTCTGTCTCTTTCTCTCTCTCATACACACACACACACAAATGTACAGAGATTTGGTATAATCAGAAGTAAAAATAAAATAGTCAAAATACACTAGATAAAAAACAAGTCCATTTTGATTTAAGAATTGAAAAATATTAAAAGATGTTACAAAAATACAGAGTGAATGTTTAGTTCGCTGATTTTGGCTGCCATCTTATCATTCCAAACTTTACCTCATAGGTCTATAGAATTAAAAAAACAAACAAAAAAAAACCAAAAAAAAAACCAACTAAGCTCCCAATCTTGCTTTTCTTCATTCCTGGCCCTTGATTGTAAAAATGTTTTAGAATATTGAGAGACTGCTTTGATCAGAGGAATTTAATCATAAAGCAAGACTTCGTGATGGAATATTTAGGTACGCAGCTCAGGGAGGGTGGCGGAGTTCCCATCCCCCCATCCGTTCCTCCATGCATTCATGCATTCCTTCATTCTTATTCATGTATTCATTCACCGACTAAGATTTAGATGCTGAATTCCACCCCAAAATGATGGCGTCCCCCTCCCTTAAGACATCCCCTTCTAAGTTTCTCTGTTAATGCCATTCTTGCCCTCCATTTCTTCGTTTCCTCACTAGCCACCCCTTTCCCACCACCAAGAGAAACATTCTTGAAAATCTAAGTAGTGATTAAATTATACCCCTCACCCCAAATCAGGGATCCTCTAATTTCTCTTTGAATTCCCTATGTGAGGCAGGTACCTGGTCAGAACAGGTGTTTAATAAAAGTGGAGTGAATGAATGAATGAATGAATGATTCATCCTCCAATTTCTCTCCCATCCATACCCTCTTTCTACCACCAGGGTCACGATGCAGGTCTGTAAGCCCTCTGAGTACAGCACTGAAATCTCTTGCTGACAGTCTCCCACTCCTATTTTCTCTCCACTTCCTCCCATTCCCTGCACTGCCCACTCCCCCCTCACTGTTCTGATCTGACTCCTCATGAAATCTGAAGTCCTTAGCCTGGCGCTCAAAGCATCCACAGTTTGGCTCCCATTTGTCGTTTCAGCCCTCCCTCCTGCTACTCTCTCCTGAAATCCCCGCTTTGGCCAGTCCAGACCACAAATACCATCTTGCCAGTTTCTGAATCCTTCTCTCTGCCTGGAATGTCCCTGTCCGTGTGCCCACAGACACCCCATCTCATCTTATGCAAACACTACCCACTCTGACGGCTCATTTGCACCATCTTAACATTTTTCTCTATCCTCTCGGAGTAAATTTCATTGATAGCATTCATCCCACTCTTTCTTACATTCTGGACATTTGTCACCACATCTTATCTTCCCCTACAGGGTACAGTCTCACGATGGGGAGAACTGGTGTCTCTCCGGTTCTTCCCCCATAGTGGCTAGCAAGTACCTTATACATTTCAGGTACCTGGTAAGTGATTCTAACGGAACTAAGCTGAACACAGACACAGACATAAGTCGTCCACACCCTTGAAAGAATCAGGGAGAAAAAGGCATGAAAGAACAGGCTAGAGTGAGAGCCATCAGCTTTTTGCCCTGCAGATGTTTTACTAGCCAACCAGACACTGCAGATTTATACCCCACACTACCCACGTCCTTATGCGCCTGACACCAGAGTACACGATTCTCTCTGTTGTAACACCTCTGGGCCAATCAAGGCATTAGCATCACCAAAGTTACACACACATGCAGTTTAGCATTTTCTATCGATCGTGAATTGAGAGATTTCTTCTAAATCCCTCATCTCAAACACGGAGAAGTCGAACAGAGCCCGAGGAGATGAACCATGTCCTTGTACGTTTATTACGTACCAGGTGCTATGCTAGAGGCTTTCGGCGAAATTCACCCTGAGTCCCTAGGAGGTGGGCATGGCTACGAGTCCTCATTTCATAGGTGGGGAAGCTGAGGCTTGGAGAGGTGGAATAATTGGCCCGAGTTACATAAAGCAAGGAGCAGGCAGAATCAGGGTTAAAATCCATGCGGTTGGACCCAACCATATCCTTTATTGTGTAGGTAAAGCTGTTTACACGATCTTTCAAAGCGTTAGAAATCGGTATGAGATGGCAACTCCATGTTTCTGACGTCTCTTCCACGTTTCCCCCATGCGTCACTTTCATTCCCATTCTGCTAGTAAATGTGACAAGATTGCAAGTGCTTAGGAAACGAGAGTTAAAAGCTAATACAATTTGCTTCCGATCTCTGAGTGACGGGTACGCCTTTATCTCTTCTAATGTCTTCTGTGCTTCTACATGTTTGAGATTTTCTGTAAGTTAAAGTCCATTGCAAAAACTAAAACAAAAATAAAATAAAATTCATTGTTCTCTAATGGAGTATCCTCCTGGGAAGGGCCACGTCCAAAAAAAAAGCTCCTTGGTGGGTTTTATTTTATCAAAAATAATTTTTTCAAGATGACTTTCTACTGAGACACATCTAACAACACAATTTTACATTTCAGTAATGAATGTTCATAAAAATGTGTCAGAAAGAAGGGGGAAAAGATCAGCATATTTTTGAGATTTGTGGACGGTGGTTGGGGTGGGCAGCCTTATTCCTTTCACAGGCACAGGCTGCCCTCTGCTGTCAAAAACATGCTTTTACAATCCCCTGTCTGATCCAACAGCCCAACTCTTGGGTTAGATGTGCCGTGGAAAAGACGATTGTAAGGTGTTAAGGGCAACTTTCATACTCATTATGTAATAAGCTTATTGCTTTGGATCTGAAAGGCAGAATCTAAAGATTCAGACTGATGAGTACGCGACGTGATTTTCACGTGTGCCGTAAAAAGGACACGTTTCACTTTATAATGATTCCTTGAATGGCCAAAGCTCACGTCATGGGAGGTCAGCGCCATTAGCCAGAACATTTCTTTCTCCTCTTCTTGTAAGGACATCAGCCCTATTGGATTAAGCCCCACCCTTATGACGTCATTTCACCTTCATTACCTCCATAAAGGCCCTCTCTCCAAACAGTGTCATTTTAGGGGGACACAATATAGTCCGTAACAAGGCGGGTAGTAAAATCACCTCCTGGCACATTTTTAACATTCACAGACAGGCTGATGGCCTGCCCCTTCCAGCACTTAGGTCTGCAGCTGGTTGAAATAAGCATTCCGGTGTGACAAAGTGACTCCAAAGCTTGGTGCCATTCTCTGGTGCCTTCCAGCGCGGGAATGAATCCACAAAGCTGCTCTCCCACATTTCGGGAAGATTTTCAATGAGGCCTAAAACAACTTCTAGGTTATGCCCAAAGGAGTTGGATAAACCTTAAGTGAAGCTGAAAATTCAACGAGTAAAATCCAGTCCTTAAACCCATCTGATTAATGCGAGTTTCACTCTTTTATCTTTGTCAGTGATTCCATCTCACATCTTAAAGCCAGAACTATACTAGTGCGGATAAACAGGAGCTATCAGCCTGTCTTTGTTGATGTCCACATTCCCAGAGAATCAAAGTGACTCGTGGTCCTCAGAGGGATGGCACTTCGTACAGGCCGCAAATGTGAGGTTATGCTCATAGGACTATTCTGTGGCCTCCCAACGTGCTATTTCATTTGCAAGTCATTTAAGATCCAAGGTACTACTTGGCATATGGTAGTAACTACAGTAGAAACACAAGTGCTAAGATCTCTGTGGATTCAGTAAAAAACACAAGACTTCTCTAGCCAAACAACC
Organism: Rhinolophus sinicus; assembly: GCF_057876585.1. Lineage (NCBI taxonomy): Eukaryota > Metazoa > Chordata > Mammalia > Chiroptera > Rhinolophidae > Rhinolophus > Rhinolophus sinicus. Next base: position 9,720,564 of record NC_142507.1, on the reverse strand, counting down.
TTCACCAGGTCCACTGCCCCATATGTTTCCAAAGAACAATTCAGGAAAACAGGACAATACAGCACCCTCATTCCTACTTTGCTTGCTGAGGTTTCCATTTTTCCTGTGTTTGGGGGTAAGAAATCCAGCAGGGAAAGAGAACAAATATAGAGAAGACCACAATGAATCTATAGGTGTTGAAGAGCAGGCGTCTGACCTTTTCCTTCTTCCTTCCCTCACTAGGGAAAATATTCATCGTTTGACAATCAGTCAAAGTTTGTTGCCACAGATTGCTTTCTTTTCAGTCAACAACAATCTTTGTGGTTTTAAAAAGCCTTTGTCAACCCCAAATGATTCCCATCAGTTTTTTGAGGCATAGCAGATACTTTTGTAACTTCATTCATTCGCTCAGTGATCTCAAGGGACTTGCTGTGAGTGCGACTTCTTAGAAGGTCCAGAAAACTCGCAATTCCAGCCTCAAGCTCACCTATTCCGCTCCTTCCGACCAACCCACATGCAGATCCCCAAACACACTGACTGTACTCTTCCATCTCTATGCCTTTGCATAAGCTGCTGCTCCTGTCTAGAATTCCTCTCCAACCCCATCTGGTTTGCCTGTCAAATTTGTAATCATTTATGTTTTGGATCCGATCATTTGACACTTTGCAATATCTTCATGATGACTACAGAATTCATTTCCATAAAATGCCCCTCTATTATAGCACTTCTTAGAATGAAAGGCAACTCTTTCTTTACATGCTAAAGATAACTAGCATTTTTTGAGTCCATACGACCGTGTAGGCGCTCTGTTGTATATTTGACATGCGTTATTTCTATTCCTCTTATTAAACATGAAATTGTACAGTTGTGGAAAGCGAGGCTTCCAGGAATGACATGGTTTGTCTGTGACGACACAGCTCGTGTGCGTGCAACTCAGAGGTAAACCCATTCCCTTTCAGTCCACAAGCCACGCTATTTGTCACCACCTCCCATGGCTATTCCATTCACCATCTCCACCCGATAATGAGCTCCTGTAGAGCAGGCACACGTTTAACTCCTTTTGTATGCTTCATGCCACAAGCATGGCACCGTACAGCTCACAGTTGTGTCAAGATGCACGCTGAATGAGTAAATGAAATGAACGGATCACTACAAAACGCTATTGAAGCAAAGATCAAATAGCACGAACTCTACTTTCAAAGGCTGAGAAAGGAAGTCCCCCGAAGGAGTCAGCATGGACAGCTGTTGGTCAGCCCTGTGTCCACATCTCCCATTTACTTCCTTCGTTTTCCCATCCTGTTTAATGTCTGCTTGCCCAGAACTGCCAGGGCAGCTTCCCAAAACTTCCTCTAATGTTCTCATTCTTCTCTCACCTTACTTCTCAAGCCCTTTCTCTTTCTCACCCATGGAGCGTGTGAAATCCAGACTCCCTGACAACAATACGTCGCTGGGCTAAGCAGACGAGGGGAACACTACAAAAACTAAAGGCTATTCACTGCCAAGCCCATCCTCCAGTGGTGTGGAACGGTCACCTGTGAGGGCTCTGGGGTCAGACACACGAGTTCATTCAATGGTGCTGTCACGTCCTCCCGGCATCACTTGGGACACAGGTAAAAGTCTCTCTCTACACGGCAATCTTTTCAGGTATGCCCAACTCCTACGGTGGTGCTGAGAACTCACACCTCTACAGCTTAGGATTTGGTACAGTATAAACACTCCAGGAATATTAGCTAATATTATTAGTAAAACAGAAAAGGAAAAGAAAGTGTCAACTTGTATAGACAGGTAGGTAAGCAGAATGGGAGAGGAAGAGTGATTTTCACCCTCTCTCCGGGTTTCAAGGCCCGACTCTCAGTGCTCTTATGAAGGATACAGCCCTGGGCTACATACACATTTGCAGCGATTATCAGGGAGTCTTCCTGTGAAAGCACATTGAAATTGGGGATCCAGAGGCAAAGACTCTAGTCCTCCATCTATTAAACCAGCTCCCAGCCACACACCCTGTGATTTTTAGCCAGGGGATTAATTCAAGGGCAACTGTTCAGAAAACAACACGCCATTTCCTGTTTCATGGAAACGGCTCATAAACACTTGCGCTGTAGGCTCTGAACTGAAGCATGTCAGGTTTGCCGTGACGACGGTTGACAGAAATTATTAGTTGCAAGGCAGGGACACTTAACAAGTGTTGAGTCTCACGGAAAAGTAATGATGATTTCTTTGGGGGTGCAAAGAAAGGAGCAAGGGAAGAGGGCAAGAGGAGACAGGCTCCAACCAGGAGCAGAGACCCATGGAATGACAAAAGTGAAGGTAATATTGCCCAACTTAACTAATTGCAGTTCTTCTTTTCCTAATGGGCAATCCACTTCCGTTAGCCCTTTGGTTGTAGATTTCCCAACAACTTCTTTGACACGTAAGTGTAATGTTTTCTCTTCCTACTGTCCCTCGGCACACACAAAAGCAGGATACACACAAAAGCAAAGCTTTCTTGGGCAGAAAAGCGAGAGGAAGCAGTGGAGTGTGCTGGTCAAAGCAAAGTAAGGTAGGCCTGGGTTTAAATCCCAACGCTGTCACTCACGAGTCACGTGACCTTGGGCACTTTATTGAACCTCCCTGAATCTTGGTTTTTTTCACTGTAATAATGTGGGTAAAGAATTTCTGCTTCAGAAAGCGATGGCAAGGATTCAAGGAAATTACCTACGAAACACCCTTCTTTGCCCCCGTTTAAACTTTAGGTCAATTAGCGTTGGACCCACACGGCCTTCCTGTCACAATACAGCTGCTCAGTAATGAGAACAGATCAGAAATTGTGATCCAGTTCAGATAGCTTGTTTGGAGACCACCCAGAAAATGTGTTGTCTGTGCCAAGAAATCCAACTTCTCCAACCTCAGTTAGATGAGACAAGCAAAATGATACAAAAGAAAATAAAAGGTGAGGAGGAGAGAGGGGAGAGGGGAGAGGGGAGAGGGGAGAGGGGAGAGGGGAGAGGGGAGAGGGGAGAGGGGAGAGGGGAGAGGGGAGAGGGGAGAGGGGAGAGGGGAGAGGGGAGAGGGGAGGGAAAAAGGAAGGGAACGGAAGGGAAGGGAAGAAGAAACTGTGGGGGTAGAGTGAGAAACTGGTGGTGACCTATGAGCTTATAAAGGAAGCTTAAGAAGTAAAACTGAAAAGGCAATTGAAGTAACAACCACAGAATGTGAGGCCATAGGATGGCCCATTGTAGGAGGTTGAATTGTGGCCCCCAAAAGATATGCCCATGTTCTACTCCGTGGAACCTGTAAATCTAACCTTATTTGGGAGAAGGGACTTTGCAGATGTAACTGAATTAAAGATCTCAAGATGAGATCGTCCTGGGTTCTCCAGGAGGGCCCTAAATCCAATGACAAGTGTCTTACAAGAGACAAAAGGAAAGACATAGAAGGGGAGAAGGCATGTGCAAATAGAGGCAGTGATGTGGCCACAAGCCGAAGAACAGCCACCTGGAGCCACCAGAAGCTGGAGGAGGCAGGAACGATTGTCCCCTAAAGCCTTCAGAGGGAGCAAGGCCCTGCTGACACCTTGACTTCAGATTCTAGCCTGTGGAACTGAGAGAGAAATAACTTTCTGTTTTCTCAAGCCACTAAGTTTGTAATAATCTGTAACAGTCCTAGGAAACTAAAACACCCATACACTATCAGAAAGTCAACTATATTCTCATTATGATTTTTTTTTTTTTTTTTTTTTTTGGTTAAGCCATTTCCAATATTTGAAAAGATTTGGTCTCCTCTCTTCTCTATTAACCTCCAGAGCTCCTGAGTTAGCTGAGTCTTCATGGGTACGTTCTCTTTCAGTCTCCCAAACAGGGTAACAGATTTGAGAAATTAATAATACTCCAACATTAATTTAATTGGGGCCCACAACCAAAAAAAAAAATGTACAGACTAATTTTAATTTTTTGGCTGAATGTTAAATGGACATATGTGCAAAGTTACGAATTTAGAATAAGCTACAACTGTACAAGTACAGATTCAATAGGTTAGTGGTGGAACATGGGCAAGACAATTACGCTAAATCAATAAGAATTGAAAGTGATGTGTTTGCCAACAGAAACAATCCCGGGCTGCCAAGAATGTAAGGAACAGAGCAAAGGATGCAGTAGGCTGGGCCTACTCTGCCGAATGCCATTCCTGGAATCTACCCCAGGCTGGGAGAAAATCTTCAGAATGAATGTGATGATGTCTTCATGCCTTCAAATGACCATCGTAAGACTTAGTTTGGGCTCTGGGTACCAGTGGTCAGAAGCAGGTAGAGGAGGGTCAGGTGGCAAGTGACTAACAAGAAATAGCCAGAGAAGAAAGGGAAAAACCGAGTGTGTAAGCCACAGACCTGGCCAGGCAGTGTTAGTGTGGAAATACCCATGGTACCTGTGGCACTGCCAGACCCCACAGCAGTGCAAACAAATACGAGGGAGAAATAGGACTTTTCTAGAAAGAGAGAAGTCTTTGACTAGTCCCACATTTACATTCTGTGTCTTGTCACATATTAATATGGCCTTGATTTTGGCTACTCTGGAAAAATGACCCAATACACCTATATCCTCTGCCTTTACTCAGTGGTTCCTAAGTGGTCGTCACAGCTGCAGACCACCTGTGAGGAAAGTTCCCAGAGGGCTATCAGAGTGAGGAAAACAAGAAACAGGTAGTAAGCTTTTTAACTAAAAGGGCTGCCCTTTATTTTGAAATAATATCCTCCATTTTCTTTTCTGAATGTTTAAAATACTCTTTTTAAAAATCACAATACTTGTAAACCGACTTTTTCAAGTGTCTGATTTGGCAAAATAAAATGTGACAAACCCATTTGTGATTTTTTTTTTTTTTAATTTCTTCTGGGAAATCCAAAAACCTGGGCACCAGGGCTCCAGATTATAATAGAAGGAAAAATAAGATATAGTTTTTTTAATTCAAAGATGGAAACCTAAAATTATTGTTGAAGAGCACTTTTTCCTAAGAAATTAGCAATGAAGGAAACAATGTTTAGATTTATGTTATTTACTGTTTGAAAAGTTTTTTAAATTCACAGGATGTGTACATTTTAAATCCAGTAGCAAATAAATTAGAATATGATTTGTACTAACTCAGTTAAAAGCTTTTCTGTTTGGTGTTTTAGCTGAGGTTATTCTAATTTAAGAGAAGAGGGCGAGGCCTCATGTATGCTTACCTTGGGCCAGACACACACGTCATCTGCTCCCAGCAACTGTCTCAGATAAGCTCTCGCATTCACTCCATTTTACAGAAGAGGAATCTGAGAGTTTGGAGAAGCCAAGGGATAATGAAAGAATTAAATTCTGTGCCAAAGGAATAACAACCGCGGTGCAAGCAGTCTCCCCCAAACAACTGCGTTTCTTTCTCCCTGGCACGCCCACATTCCTATGATACCACTAGTGACCACAAGGGGGAAGTATTAACTCATTTTAATGTTTATTCATTTTAAATTACCAGTTTGACCTACTCTCGGATTAATTAAAACAGTTCAAAGGGCAAAAAGGACACATTAACAGTTTTTTTCAGTGTTTCTGTTTTCACCCATAATATTATTTGGCTGCAGTAAAGAACCAAAATAGAAAAAGTGAACAGAATTCCGTCCTGCTTTAGGATGTGTGTTCTCGTCTGAAAACACAGGCATGGAATAATTATGCACGTGTGGATGCGGGTTTTCCATGAGGCGGAGCAGAATGATGCTAGTGCTTTCAAAAGATACAGCAAGTACATGTACCCCTTCGTAGTTATTCTTAACAAGGCCTGAGTTTTGACATTTGTATAAAACGGAGATACATTATCATATTATTACCTTCCTGACTTACCTCACACAGGACAGTCGAAGGTTCAAATGATATGGTGTCATGCGGGGAGGCCTGCGGGGTCTCTGCTCCCGCTCCCCATACGAGAACGCAGGATATGGTGAGGCCAAGAGGGAACACCCACGGAGCCATAGGTAGGGGAGTCACACCACTATATTCTCTCTGGCGGCACTATACTCTCAGTGGAGGCTGGATCCACACTGTCCGCAACCAGCCATCCACGCTTGCCAGCCCAGCCGCCATCTTCTTGCTAGCACCATTCTCTCTCCCTCTTTCTTCTCTCTCTCTCCCTCCCTTTCCTCCGTAGCCGCCGCAGTTATATTAGCGGCTAATTGGCTAACTGGCTACAGCTGACGGCCAATCAGCCACAGCTGACGGCCATCTACTACCCGAGCCAGCACCCCTCCACGTGAGGCCGAGAGCCTGGAAACTACTTTCTGGGGCTCTGTCCCCACATATGGTCATCTCTGGCCCATCCCTAAACTAACCTCTTCCCCCCAAAGTCCTCTTAAGAAGTGAGTGGACCAAAATATCTAAAACGGAGTGACTCCTATCAGGGGGCCCTAAAATGTTCGCAGGAGGTCATTAAGAAAGCCAGGCTTGCGTCAGCATCCAGATGAGCTCTGGCCTTTGGCGCGTGGGTAGAAGAACATCCTGGAACTTGTCCCGCCCCCTATTTCCATGCCAATTTGACGTCAGCGTTGCATCCCTGGGACTTGACCAAATCCACTTTGAATTCGCCATTCACCATGTTAAATTGCCAATTCCAGTTTATCCTTTTTTGCCTTTATAAGCCAGCTTTCTTGGTCTTTTTCAGAGCACTATTCAGGTTGATGCCTGCATCTGTGTCTACTGGTCTGCAGCTCCATTTGCTCAAATAAATGTGTGGGTTTTTTTTTAATTCTTGACTACAGCCTAAATTTAATGTGAGTTGCCAAAATGACACTGCTTGTAAGTAGGACCCAATGACCAGGCCAACGGAGCCAGCAATACATCTGTGTCGTGTTAGGAAATGGCAGTAGGTAGTTGTAACTTCCTAGAGCCACTTTCTAGAAGGGTTGTGATGTGATATTGTTGCAGAATTGCTGCAAGGGATCTGAGAATCCATAGATGGCCCACAGACAGCCGTGGTGGCTGCGCGTGTGCACGTGTGTGTGCGCCCGTGCGCGTGTACACATGCTCCCCCGAGACTGACACACGCACAGGCCCAAGTTATAAGCCTTCTTGCCCCTCCCAGAGCTGTTTTCTTGATGGCTTCCGAGGAAACATATCCATCTCCAGGAAAGTAAGTTCTATTGCGCCCCATTGCTACCTCATGGAGGAACCGTGTTGCCAGGAGGGAATTACGTTGTGGTGGGGCCACATCAGAGAAGGAGGGCAGGGGGCTGGCACAGAGGAAACCCTCCATGGGGGGCAACTTTGAGGAAATGGAGGAGGAGGGGAATCTCCTCCCCATCTCTTACAAAGGACCAGCACCACCACCATTTGGAGAGCCGGGAGATTCCTGCGGACTCTCTCAGGACACCCCGCTGGCCCCAACGCTGTGACCAGCTTGCCTAGGCGCCACCTGATGTTTGCTCGCCCTCCTTCCCTGCTTTGCTGCCCATTTCCCTCCACTTTTTGTCTCCTGGGAGCGCCATTACCTGTAAGATGTTAGCACGTGTGCTTTTGCTTCAAGCTCTCTTTTTTAGGAGGGCCAGGATAAGACAGCATGTTTTGTTATTTCAGAATTTGAAGTCTTCAAGAAGGCAAAGGTAGTGATCCTTTGTGCTCACTACCAGTAACCAAATAAACCACTTCTGCTCCAAGTACAGGCAGAAAATAACCTCGTGCTTAGTCCGAGCTCGCTAAGGATTTGCTGCAATTTATCAATTGGCCGCAAGATGGCGAGCTAATCCCATCCTTCCTTGATTGGGACAGGCTGCATCGGGCTCAGAAACTTGGCCTCCTTTGATTCCATTATTTTTCAGAATGAAGGCTGTGGTAAAGGCAGCAGTGCAGAGTTCCCAAAATATCAGAAATAGTGGTTATGTGGGCAAATAATAGAGTGTGGAAACGTCCACTGACAGATGTATTTACTGCTCTTGAATGTGGGTTTCAAAATGACTTATTTTCATATACTTGATAATATATTACTTTTTAAAAAATTGTTGAAGTGAAATTCACATGACATGAAATGAGCAATTTAAAGTGAATAGTTAAGTGGCATTTAGTGCATTCAATCATTCTATCTAGTTCCAAAATGTTTTTATTATTCTACACTGAAACCTCTTACCCATGAAGCAGTGTTTCCCCATTCCTCCTCGCCACCGTCCCTGGTAACCAATCAATCTGCATTTTGTCCCAGTGGATTTATCCATTCTGAATATTTCATATAAACTGAATCACACAATATGTGATCTTTTGTGCCTGGCTTCTTTCACTTAGCATAAAGTTTTCAAGGTTTGTTCATGTTGCAGCATGTACTAGTACTTCATTCCTTTTTGTGGCTGAAAATATTATATGTTTATAACACAATTTTTTTATTCATTCAGGACATGTGAGCTCTTTCCACCTCTGGGCTATAGTGAATAGTGCTGCTATCAACATGTGTACTTATACCACGTTTCCCCAAAAATAAGACTGGGTCTTATATTAATTTTTGCTCCAAAAGACGCACTAGGGCTTACATTCAAGGAATGTCATCCTGAAAAATCATACTAGGGCTTCTTTTCCAGTTAGGTCTTATTTTCAGGGAAACATGGTACTTGTTTGAGTACCTGATTTCAATCTTAGGAGTGGACTTGCTGGGTCATATGGTAATTCTATGTTTAATCTTTTTGAGGAACTGCCACACTGTTTTCCACAGCAGCTGAGCCATTTTACATTTCTGCTGGCAATGTAGGAAGGTTACAATATCTCTACATCTTCACCAAGACTTGTTATTGTCCTTCTGACATTGTTGTAACCATCCTAGTGGGTGTTAAGTTAGTCATTTGCATTTCTCAAATGACTAATGATATTGAGCATGTTTTCATGAGCTTGTTGACCTCTTGTATATGTTCTTTGAAGAAATATTTATTCAAGTCCTTTGTCCATTAAAGAAAAATTAGATTGTTGGATTGTTTGCCCTTCTGTTATTGAGTTATAAAAATTATTTATATACTCTGCTTACTATATCCTTATTAGGTATATAATTTACAAGTATTTTCTCCCATTATGTAGGTTATCTTTTCACTTCTTTATCCTTTGATACACAAAAGTTTTTATTTTTGATGAAGTTAAATATGTCTTTTGTTGCTCATGCTTTTGGTGTTATATCCTCTGCCAAATCCAGTGCCATGAAGATGTACCCCTATGATTTCATCTAAGAGGTTAATGATTTTAGCTCTTATATTTAAGTCATTGATGAATATTGAGTTAATTTTTGTCTATGGTGTGAGGTAGGGGTCCAACTTCATTTTTTTTCACACGTGGATATCCAGTTGTCTCAATGTCATTTGTTGAAAGGATCATTCTTTACCCCATTGAATGGTCTTGGCACCCTTGTCAAAAATCAATCAGCCATAGATATATGGGTTTCTTTTGGGGTTCTTAATTCTAGTCCATTGATCTATATGTCTATTCTTATGCTAATACCACACGGTTTTGATTATCATGGCCTTGTAGTAACTTGAAATTGTGAAATGTGAGTCTTCCCACTCTGTTCTTTTTCAAGATTGTTTTGGCTAGTTGGGGTCTCTTGCAATATTGCATTAATTTGAGGATTGACTTTTCCCTTTCTGCACAAAAGGTCACTGGAATTTTTATAGAGAATGTATTGTCTATAGATTGCTTTACGTAGTACTGACATCTTTTTTTTTCTTCTGTTTTTCCTTTTTTAATTTATTTTTATTTTTTATTTATTTATTTTTTTAAATTAAATTTATTGAGGTGACAATTGTTAGTAAAATTACATAGATTTCAGGTGTACAATTCTGTATTACATCATCTATAAATCCCATTGTGTGTTCATCACCCAGAGTCAGTTCTCCTTCCATCACCATATATTCGATCCCCCTTACCCTCATCTCCCACCCCCCACCCCCCTTACCCTCTGGCAACAGTACTGACATCTTAACAATATTGTCTTCCAATCCATTAACATGGGATATCTTTCCATTTATTTAGCTGTTTTTAAAATTTATTTCAACACTGTTTTATCGTTTTCAGTGTACAAGTCTTTCATCTTCTTGGTTTACTTTATGCCTAGGTGTTTTATATTTTGGATCTTATTGTAAATCAAAAATTTTTTTCAGATTGTTTGTTGTTAGTATATAGAAACATATATTGGTTTTGTGGGTTGATCTCGTACTTTGCAATTTTGCTGGATTCATTTATTAGCTCTTGTAGCTTTTTGTGGATGCTCTGTGGATTCTTTTGGAGATATAGGAGGTCTGACAATTAAGTTCGTGAACTCATCCTAGAAAAAGTGCTACATACCTCATTGCTGAATATCACTAAGGTCACCTTCGAAGTACTCCCCTTGAGAAGCTATGCACCAACACCAGAGCTTAGTCCACCCTTCAAAGCAATTTTGGAACTCTTTTTCTGGAATGACCATCAGAGCTGTTGTTGTATCACCCTTGATGTCCTGAATGTCATCCAAATGTCTTCCTTTCAGTATTTCTTTTACCTTCGGGGGCCAGATCAGGTGAGTAGGGACAGAATACAGTTATTTGTTTACTGGCTTAAAATTCCATTACACACAGTGCCATATGAGCTGGTACATTGTCATGATGCAAGAGCCATGCATTGTTGGCAAAAAGTTCAGGTCGTCTAACTTTATCATGCAGCCTTTTCAGCACTTGGTTAACTGTTTGTCCAGTTGGTACAAATTCATAATGAGTAATCCCTCTGATATCAAAAAAGGTTAGCAACATTATTGCAACAATTTTGTGAACTTAATTGTCAGACCACAGGTGGCAATACAATCATGCCATCTGTGAATGGAGATAGATTTAATTCTTTCTTTTGAATTTGGATGCCTTTTATTTATTTTTCTTGTCTAATTGCTCTGGCTAGAACTTTGAGTGTCATGTTGAAGAGCAGTGGTGAAAGCCAGCATCATTGTCTGGTTCCTGATTTATGGGGAAAACGTTGAGTCTTTCACCATTAAGTTTGATGTTAGCTGTGAGTTCTTCATAAATGCCCTTTATCATGTTGAGGAAGTTCCTTTCTTTTTATAGTTTTCTGAATGTTTTTTATCATGAAAGGGTATTAGATTTTATAAAAGGCTGTTTCTGTGTCAATTGAGATGATCGTGTGAGTTTTTTTCCTTCATTCTTTAATCTGGTATATCATGTTGATTGATTTTCTTGTTAAACCACCCTTATGTTCCTGAGTATTTATTACTTTTTAACAACTTTTTTTTTTAAGGAAGATACATATAAGGTATTGCAGGAATATAGATAATGTAGGATTAATTCTGCAGGTCAGGGAAGAAGGCATGGGAGAAGTAAGAAGGAAGAAGAGGAATCCAAATCAGTCAGTAAAAGACAGATAAGAAGTGATCTTGAATGACAAGGGTATAAAAGCTGAAACTTCAAGCAGACTCTTCTCTAATCCTTGAGCGATGAGAAGCCCTATCTACTTTCCAAAATCCACACTTCACTTTCCTTATCTGTAAAATGAATACATCATTTTCGGTTTTGATTATCACAATTATTTCTTATTATGCTCATATCATAAGCCTTTCCTATGTAGCTACTCAGTTTGGGGATCATAATTTTTAATGGTTGCATAACAGCCCCTGGTTAGGTAATCACAGTAAGCATTTAGATTTCTCTTATTTTTCATTATTTTTAGCACACCACGATGAACACATAGTAAATTATTTATGAGACACCTTTTAGCTCTAAAATTTTATGGCTTTATGAATCTATAAAATCTATACCATAAATTCCTAATCCGAATCCCACAAATTCCTAACCTCTAATCCTAGATAGTTAGAAAACCTCTCTCTCCCTTAAATCTCGTGTTTCAATTTAGACGTATTGTCTCTTATCCTGTCCTTGTGAAATGGAAAGTAGTGAGTGAATCACCCATTGCTGGTGGAAAGTTGTCTCTTCCTCAACTCACTTAAACAAGTAGCTATTAAGCACATCTAAACTGACTGGCTATTGTAGTCAGAGTGGGGAGACAATCAGAGAACATTGGTGGTGAGAAGGGCCTCAGGCACAGCTTTTCCTGGCTTCCACACCTCTTGTTTTTCCTGCAGCAGTCATCTGATCTTCAGATTGGTCACTTCCTGCCTCCACTGCTGGACTCTCCAGGAGTACACACAGAGCTCAAAACCCAAGGTGAGGCTAGATCTATCCTCTCTTTAGCTCAGCACATATACGAATGTATTAGGCATTTTTCAAACCATCTTCATTAGCAGATAAAGAAAAAACCAAAACCAAAAAGAAACAGATCTGTTTCTAGATGACACGTACCTTTCCCTGGGTGGTTTTGGCTGGCACTGCAGCCAGATCCTGTCTTCTTTCTTCACTCCCACCCCACCCCACTGTAAGCACTCAGCACCACGTATAATTGCAGCTCATCTATTGTCCCAAGTTGACACACATGACTAAGGTGTCCTCCTTGGTGGACCTAGAAAGAATCTGACCTAGAAAGAATCAGGTTTAAAGTCTGACTCTATCTTTTATTCCCTGTGGGGTCCCCAGGAAGTCCATGAAGCTTTGTGAGCCTGTTTTCCTATCTGTGAATAAAGAGAAGCCCAGAATACTCATAACGTAATGAGAGACTTATGAGGATAATATCATATACACGATATTATCAAATAAAATACATAGCATGAGGCTTAACATGTTTGCAATATTAATTTGTCTCTTCCAATTTTAAAGGCTTTGTCCTTTACTGAACTCAAGTTTCTTTTCGGTCTGAGGAATCCCGCGAACCATCAGGTTATATGCAAAGCTGGTGTGCAGTGTATGCTGCAGGAATTAGCTTAATTTGTCGAGAAGCAGTGACGAAGTCAACCTGTCCTGGTTGTCTGTGATGCCGACATATCTCAGAGGGCTCCAGAGAATGGATTTTCCCAAATCACCATTATTTCACACCAGAGAAATCATTGAAACCAAAGAGTCCCAATCATTATTTTCTATCACAGTGATTTATTCAATATTTATTGAGTACTTGCTTTGTACCAGACAGATGGAGGTTATAGTTTCACGAAGATACAAAATGAAAAACCATGATACTTGCTCTGAAGACATTTACAATCCAGTGACAGAAAAAAGGCACGTTCCTGTGGAACCGAGGCTGGGACACGGTTTCCAAGCTTTGCATCTCCGAGCTAAGTAGTCTTTCCCTCCCTTGAAGCTTGTGGTTGTACCTCCTTTGAATCTGAACCCCTCAGACGGAGACAGACTTTGATAAGAATCTTGTTAGGTCAAAGGACAGTAGAGTTCCTAAATGAATGGTGATAGTTTCTAAATTCTGTACTCTTTTTCAACTTGCCCTTTTAAACTTAGTGACAAATGATGACTCATGATGACTTTACCATTCACGGCCGTCTGGCCCCAGTTAGAAGCCCCGTCGTCATCATTAGGTCCTTCCTGTGTCTTATCATCCACATCCCATCTATAACCCAGTTAATTTGATCCCAGCTGTCAAGTGTCTCCTGAGTTCCCCCCCCCCTTGCATTCCCACCCCCACTCTCAGCCTCCACCCTCCGTGCCAGGCCTGTCCGGTTCAGACCTCCTTCAATCCATTCTGCACACCCCAAGCCAGTGAGCCTTCCAAGAGCCCAGGGTCAGGTGAATCCCATCTCGAGATATGAAACAAGCTCAAAGGTGTGATTCTAAAGCATCACCATTACATTTTGGGAAATGGAGCGAGGTGAAAAAGCGCTACAGGAAAACCATGAGAAAATATTCTAGGTAAAGGGGGAAAAACCTACTAGATTTTTAAAACAATACACCAAATTTTGTCATTTCCTAGGCTTCTAAGAGTTTGAAAAAAAAATAGTTGTTTATACATTATATGTTTTGCTGAGGGTTCTTTTATTTGGAGCTGATGTTTTTTCCAGTATGTGGGTTTTCCTCTGGGGCAAATCAAACACACTTATAGAATGCTTGCAGGAAGTTCTGACAGATCTCCTTTTCTTAGAGGAGACATTTTTTGACACCAATGAAAATCTGCTTTTTGAAGGAAACGGCTTGTACAATTACTGTGCTTATTTTGATTTCTAAATCATACTGAAGAAGCCTTTTTGGATCTTGTTAAGATGAAGTACTTGTAATAGAAACAAAGAGTCTGTGGTGAAGTTTATGATAGATAATACAATCACACAGTTCTGGGGACCAAGTCAAAGGATGCCTGTGGGGTTTGCGCGCGTGTAAAACATTTAAAGGTAGGTGGGCTTTGGCCTTCTGCTCAGGCTTTCAGCCTCCCTGTTTGTAATGCACAAACAAACTGCAGGGGGCGTCACTGATCCTCTTCAGAAGACCATAAGAAGCTATAAGGGACGTAAGGCGTTCTCTAGCCCAAGCCCCTCACTTTAGATGAGGAATCGAAGTTGGAGAAGCCAGTGACTGCCCAGAGCCACCCAACAAGTCCGATTCTTAGACCTCTCCACTGTCACCCCAGGCTGGGCTGGTGCACTTGGAAAGCAGCTGCAGAGCATAGCTGTCAAGGTGCCAAATACTTATCTGCTGCCCTTCAGATTGAGTGGGCTGAATGCCAAGGGGAAACTCAGAGTCTATGAATTCTAATCCTGGACAGTTCTGGTCAGCGGGCCTTAAATTTCCCTCCAGAACAGAGGTTCCGGGGTGGATCACAAGGGAGTTGCAAAACCAGCATGCTTCCTCTGGGCACCTCTGAATTCTTGCGCATTGTTGGTACTGTTTTTAAAAGCCTGATGGGTTATAATGGCCATAGGCTCAATCCATACATTTTTCTATCCAGTTGTCCTGACCATACAAATATATTTTAACAAACTATTCTCACTCCCCCAATATGAGCTAGATGTGTTGCTAGTCATGTAAATCAATGCGGTGAAGATTTCAATATTCTAAACAGGCCAACCCCTTTAGAGCCGTGCCGAAACAGCATCACAGTGAAAGGCTCAGATGTTCACACGGAAGGAAAGGTAGGGGACTCTGACCAGGGCTGTGCCCCTTAGCACTTGTCAAAGCCTGGCCAGGGGACATGCAGATCACCTCAGCGTGGTGATGATGGAGATACTAACAGACCAACATTTGTTGACAGCCCACGATGCCAGGCATGAGGGTGCTAAGTGCTTCACAGTCACTGTGGTCTTTCAGCTTCACCGCTACCCCATCACGTGGGTCCTGTTATGTCTTCACTCTACAAAAGAGGAAACTGAGGCTCAGCGATAGGTCATTTGTTAGAGTCCATGCTCTTATCCACCACGATGGACATTAACCCCAACCACTGGGTACGTACAAGAAGCCCTTAGTCCTTACAGTTCTTTCTCACAAGCCCTCGTCCTGCCTTGCCCAGCCCTCCTGTGATGCTTGGGTCCCCCGTCAGCTCTCTGGGAAGCCTTCCGTGACTGTCTCTCCAAGGCGGGGTTTTGTGCCCTTCCTCCCAGAGCATCAGCCTCTCTCATAGCACTAAGCACACAGTACTTCAATTATTGGTCCATTGGTCCATTTCCTCCTTTGAGCACTGGGAGGTGAGGCCACTTTGTTCTATCCAGCACTGTCCTGGCTCATAGCAGATGACCAGTATGTGTTTCTTGAACAAATGGCTGATGTAAAATTTTGCTTTCCGTGTTTTGCTTATCTATGGCTGAGTAACAAACTACCCCAAATTCAGTAGCTTAAAACAACAGCTATATTATTATCGTTCAGGACTCTGTGGGTCAAGGATTAGGACAGAGTCCAACGGGGATGGCTCACCCCTGTGGTCTGTCCTCTATGGCTGCTTCATTCTCCATGAGGACGTGGCCACAGCTGTCTCTCATGGCTCTGCTGGGCTTCAGTTCTCTTGTGTATCGTCTCAAGGTTTTCCTCTCATGTCACCTCACATGTGGTCTCTTCAGGAATATACTCAGATTTCTCACATGGGAGCTCAAAGTTTCCAAATAAGTAAAAGCAGAACCTTCTAGCCCTTAAGGCTTAGACCCAGATGTGTGAATCGCCGCTGCCGCCTTCCATTGGTTAGCACAAGTCACTCGACCAGCCCTACACGTGGGCACGGGTAATGGGAGGCCTGGTTCATCGGGGTCCATCTTTGGTCACTAGACCCCATTGTAGAGCCAATTCTATCCCAGCCCAAGTCTCCAAAGAAATGGTTTCAGTCAGGCGAAGACTGAGCCAGAGAAGGTGGATACCTCAGCCTGTTTCATCACCACAATTTGAAGGAAAACCTATAATTAAAATACATAGAAGTTGGGATTCCCGGAGAGTTTGTGCATGGAAGCATCCAGTGGTACAGTGCCTGGTCGGAAACACCTAAGATGCTGTGTTTAGGACATTAACGCACAGCCTCTGTCTAGCAGTGCAGGAGGTTGAGACACGTGGTATTACAACCATTGCCTGTCTTCCCCTTGCAGCTTCTTCCTTTTCTCTGTGTGTATTGATTCACACACCTTGTCCCCTCAGGTCCCCGAGGCCTTGGCTTTCACCTCTTAGAGCACTTCCCTTTGCAATTTAGGTGATCCTTAATTGCATTTAGTCTGAGGAGTTTCTGTTATTATTTTTGCACAGAGATATTCCTTTCCACTCCCTACGTCTTGGATCAACTTCCTTAAGGATCATCCAAATCTCTCTCTTTTTTTAATTTTTAAAAATTTTTCAATTGCAGTTGACATACAATATATTAGTTTCAGCATAGTGTGCACAACGTAGTGATTAGACATTAATATAACTTATGAAGTGATCACCCCTAAAAGTCTGGTACCCACCTGGCACCATACATAGTTATTTCAATATGATTGACTGTATTCCCTAAGCTGTACTTTACATCTCTGTAACTATTTTTATAACTGGCACTTTATACTTCTTAATCCCTTCCCCCTTTTTACCCATCGCATCATCCAAATCTCTTGGACCCCATGTCACTGAGCTTTTCATTTTATGGAATATTTTCTTTGCCTTTGAAGATGCTTGCTTCCAAAGCATCCGAGGAATCTCTGGATGTTTGTTGTTTGTTTGTGTTTCTTCTGTACTCAAATTGCATGTGAAAACATGTAGTTACTTCGAAGATGCGCCCTCCGTAAGTTAATCAACATTCTCGTTAATAAATCGATTTGTCTGCTACTTGGCAAACCTACAAATAAAATATTCTTTAAGGAGGATCAGTGGCAACAATCCCCACATTTCCTTAAGTAAATGTCTTTATTAGGCCTATATAATGGTATGCTTCTAGCATAGCCCTCAGAGAACACTAATATGTCGGCAAAAGAAATGGGGTTTTATGGTGGGCAGCACTTTCCGTTTCATCTGAAAGCCGGGTCTGGTCCTGAGGCTACAAAGACTCAAAACATGAGGGCCTAAAAAAGAGACAGGAGAGATGGGTATTGGGAGGATGAGTAGAAAGTAGCACAGAAACCCTTCTGAGAGCTTCATTGTCCCGCATGGATTAGCCTGGGTGGACCACAGGGGTGTTGCCTGGAGAGAGCCCTCATCCTAACCTCCTAACTTCTCTAGCCAACCTTTCTGATCAAATGTTTGCTCCTATCTCCACCCTAGACGTGATCTACAGGCTCCTGTCCCACTGAGATTGCCACAAAATCAAGAAAACATGGAATCTCATCAATGAAAAGGGCCCTAGAAATTATCCAGGCCAGTGGTTCTCAGACTTTTTTTTTTGTCTCTGGTCTCTTTCCACTTTTAAAAATTATTGAAAACCCTGAAAAGCTTTTGTTTATGGGGCTTATATTTTCACCAGGCCCAAAGCCCCTGCTTTTCACTACTCCTCAGCCCTCTTTACCACAAGGTGAAAGGAGAACAGACAAACACTGAAATTATGCAAGAGAACGGGTACCTTGGTGCTACTGTATTTATATCGTCCCCGAAGATTTCAGGTTGTGGCCATTTTCTAGACCTTCTTAGAGTCATGGATTCTAAGGATTTCTCTGGGCCAGTTCACTGCTGTGGGGAAGAAGAAAAATAATACAAAGGGCAGAAGAGATTCCAAAAGGAGGTGAATGGTGAATGGTGAGTGTAGAAATGCCAGCACCCTGGCCGCCCTTTGGTGGGCAAACAGGTGCCCTCGGAAAGGAGAGTAGCTGGTGCTTGGTTCCAAAAGGAAGCTGCTCCGTAGCCCCTCGCAGATTTTCCTAGAAATTAGATTCTTGGCAGGGAGAAATCAATTATGAATTTACCTGTTTTTTGCCCTTCCTAACATTACTGAAACGTCTTTCTCACTTATTGCTTTAATTTTTTTCCAAAGTATTAGCCAAACTATCTACCTATTATCTATTAAAATAGGATGTGTTGCACTTAGTTCTTTTTATGGAGGGGAGATGTCTTTCTTACTATTACTGTGTTTTGATGTGTGAAGAATTTATGACATGGACGGGGGTGGGGAGTGTACCTGTAAAAAATCTGCTTTGTAAATTGTACTGGTCGTTATCACTGTTGGTTGAAGGAGCCATCAGAGGGAAGGGAAGTTGTAACTTGAAGCTCAGAGCAAAAAAAGATGCACAAAATCAATTCAACATCCACAATCAAGAGAAACGCCTAAATGTTTCAAAATTACAGTGCCGAAAGCATTTCTTTTAAAATATTCATCTTAGGAAGAGCCCGTGAAAGGGGATTTTTGTTCTTTTCGATTGAGTCAGTATCACTAATAATAATGCCTTCATCCCTCAAAAAGCCCCCTGAAGAGTATTTTTCAATTTACTCATTTTATTTGTTATTCAGTACTTTTTACATTATATTTCTTAGACTTTCTTCCCCTCAACTTTTTTTCTCACAGTCGTGTAATCAAAATGAAATAACCCTAAGGACACACTTCTCTTTTGCTCTTAACACCCTCCATTCCCCAGCCCCAATTCTTATTTCTCCAACCCAAATTCCTAAAGAAAAATGATGAAGGAAAAAATAAATAAGGAAGGCTTTGGGATGCCTGCCTTTCTACCTCTTGGAGTAGAGCACACAATGCATAGTTATGGTAGATCAAGAAAAGACTGGTTCAAGGTTCTTAGGCCCCTTCTAACAGCGACCTCTGCCCAGAAGTTTGAGCAATTTACATTGATTCACTGGTACTTATTGGAAATGAGTCACAATCTCTGTCTCTCTCCCTCCTTCCCTTTCTTCTTGCCCTTCCTTTCCCCGCCTGTTCCTCCTTCTCTCTCTCTCCTTCTTCTTTTAAATAAGATAGTTCTTGGCTTTGGACTTGTTACAGAAACCATAGTGCAAACAAGTCTTGAGAAGATTTTCTCTTCTCTGTAAATCATATAATTATAAAGTGGCCATAAAAGTGAGTTCGCAGGGTACGAACTCTACATGTCAGCCAGTGAAAAGCTCCACCTTACTGTGTGTTTCTGGGGTGGGGTGGGGAGCGGGCAGAGTAGGGGCAGGAAATCAGCGCTTACCCCTGAAGGGTGCTGAGAGAATCTAATGATAGAAACAAATATTTTAAATATTTTCCTTTTATTTAATGAATATTTACCTTAATATTTCCTTGTTTATTCAAATGCTTGTTCTTATCTGTATTCACTGCAAATAGGGCTTGTTCTTTTTCTGTTTCTGCTCTTGTGGGACACTTCTCCTTTACGACTGGAATCCAGGCATCTCAAAATCAGACTCAATCTTAGACCAGATTCCTGAAATGTCCCACCTGTTTAAAATGTCCCACTTGGCCAAAGCATGCCCTCCCACCCTTTTCTTTCAGTGGTCAGCCTTTGGGGCGCTGCTCACTCACTGCCTGTTAGAAGGGTGGCTTAAATATTGTTATCACATTTTTTTGTTTCTGAGAACAATCTTCCCAGGTAGGCACTGGTATTACCCCATTTTGTAGATGAGGAAATCAAGCCTTAGAGGGGTTGCATAGGATCACTAGTCTGTGGGGTGGCAGGAGTTGAGATTTCAAGCTGGGTTCTGTGGATATTCAGGTTTATGTTAAAGTACTAGGCTGCCTCCTCCTTGCAAAGGACCTCATTTGCTGGAAGCTTTGGCAAAGACCTTGACTCAGAGCTGGCCTCCAACAGATACCCCCCCAGTAAGCCACCTACCCAGAACTCAGGGCCCTCTGAAGTGCCTTAGACTGAGCTAGGGTTTCCCATCACTAGTTATTCCCCAGTTCTTTTTTTACCATAGTGCCTGATGCCACAGAAACTGACTAATGTAAACCTTGAGCTCAGCTTCTTCAGAGGATAGGACTGGATTAGGAGGGGACTTGGGGGATCCTCCTGGGTGTGAACAAAAGCTCAAGAGAGCAGTTCTCCAGAGTCTGGGGTTGGTTTAGTTCAAAACAGGAAGTCATGCTACCCCACCTCTCTCTCACCTCTTAAACTCCACCTGTGTGTTTTCCCTCTGGTCAAGAAAACTGCCTTCCAATTTCATAAAATAAAGTATACACCCCAAATCAGGCCGTTGTTTAGGTAGCTTTATCCTTCACACGTTGCTAAGTGTTCTACAAAGAGAATGTTGCTTTTGAAGAAACCAGTGTTTAAAAAATTGTATCATGAGTTTCCCAAGTTATTACCTCCTGTGTAAATTGCAGTGAAAAGGGGAGAGAGCAAAGCAAGGAAAATGAGGTGGTGTACATTCAGAATGCTACATAAATATTACTTGAAAAACAGAAAGCTCTACTGAAATACAAATTGGTGTCCTGTTTCATGTTGCTAGTTTTATTTTGCCAGTTCGAATGAGATCCCCCACTCTGGTGGGTGGGCTGTACCGGGTCTTGAGCTCCTTCAGTCCTAAGTATTGGAGTGTGCTTTCGGCTGGAGAAAGCATACTGTGCGTGCGTGTGTGTGTGCGCGTGTGTGTGTGTGTGTGTGTGTGTGTGTGTGTGTGTGAGAGAGAGGAGAGAGAGAGAGAGAGAGAGAGAGAGAGATGGGCACCTATATTACTTTCTCAGGGCCTAATAAGCCTCCAGTTTTTTGCCTTTCATTAACCCTTGCCTCAGCAGGAAGAATTAGAATCATAGAACTTAAGGAGAGTTACATTTGGAAATGCAGTGACCCAAATGTGATCCCCACCGTTCCCCAGACAATGGCCCAACCTCTGTCTAGAGCCGTGTGGGCACCTTTCAGTTAACTTCCAGACCAGACTCAGTAAAAGGCAACAAAGACCACATTCGGACGCACCCAGGGGCACTCACTTTTCACAATGGGTTTTATTATTCATAAAAAAATAAATTTATTTACATTTGCTAATTCCTATGGCAGTGCAGCCTCCCGCAGCGGTGCGTTCCCCCCGGGCAGGGTCACTAAATACCAAACAGACTCAGCGGCTCAGAGGGAGGAGGAACGTGGGCAAGGGAGGCGGTGTTGGAAGACGGGGTGACGGGGGCTTGAGGAGGAGGGTCAGGTGGGGACAGTCAGCAGTCGCACGCGGGTCTGCAAGGAGGTGAAGGAGGAGGGATTAGGGGGAGGCCGAAGGAGACCGGAGCCTGGGGGTGGGGGTGGAGGCTCGAGCCTAGAAGGTTGGGGTGGAGGCTAGACCAAAGCCTGGCTAGGAAGGGGCGGGAGCGAGGGCCGCGCCTGCAGCTGGGAGGCTGCGCGGCCGGAGCGCTGCGGGCAGAGCCGGCTCGGGTGGTCTCTGACAGACGCCTCCAGGGCCCCCCTTGCTGGGAGGGCTCCCTCCTGTCCGCCTGGGGTGCGCTGCCCTGTGGGATACCAACCCCGCCCAGGTATCCACTCTCCTCTCTGCAACTTAAAAAGCTGCCCGTTGTGGGTTTCACGTAAAGACTTCTGTCTTTGAAGCCAACCATCATGGAGAGCGAGTTCTGACCGTGCCTAACCATAAAGGCCCGGGCGGTGCAGAGTCCTGCCCTCACGTCTACTGTGAATATCTGGCTCAGCTTGGAAACTAACGGGAGGCGGCTTGGCGCTGGGCTCTGAAGGCAGTGTGGAGGGGTTAGTCTACTGCTGAAGCCTGAAGTTGGATCTGGGTGCGCGCTCCCCAGACGGAAGGAGGCTCTTTCTGGAGAGGTCGAGTGTGGTGGCCCAGATCCGCAGCAGCTGTAGCCATGGGCTCCCCTCGATGACAGCCACGCCGCCGACACTCGGGCTCTGCCCCCCGCCCCCCAACACACACCCGCCACCTGTCTGTGGTGGTCACAGTTCGGGGTGTGGGGGGTGTGTAGGGGAATCCGATGGAACTTTCTTCCCATTCTCTGGGGGATCTCACGCAGTCTCCCTTCTCTCCGGGACCCCAAACATAAGTGTTTAAGCAGTAATCCCATCGAGTGAGTTTCAATTCGATCTAAGCAGTGGTCCCACATAGTCTGCCGGCAGCGGAAACGTCTTTGGTTTCAGAGTCGGGTCGTCCTGAGACCACAAATGGCCACGTCTGTAAAATCAAAAAGAGCGTCAGATATCGGAGGAGAAACGACTGACACCCAAACCGCTCTCCTAAGTGAACGCCGGGATACCCCTGGCTTTGAGTAGCTTCGATTTTATCAGTGTTCGGGGAATTTTTATGTCTTCTCTCTAAACTAGGACTTTAATTTTACTGGATTTTGATTGTGTGAGATGTGAGGGGTCCACCCATGCTTTCTCCTGAATTGTGCCCTCACGGCGGTTCGGTGCAACTTGCAGGAGTTGGCGATTTGGGCGTTTAGTTCCCTTCCCCCAACACACACACAACCAGCCCTCTGCGCCAAGTACGAACTGGGATAGGATCTTTCTCAAACCGGGAGAGTTGGCAGGTCGGAGAGGGACTTTCCAGACAAATCCCGTTTGGGGAAACCTCTGCTATTCTGCAAGAACTTAAAAATCCAAATATTTTTTAATAGAACTCAGCTTCCCTCCTCGTTTTCAAAAAGTAGGGCTTGTTGAATCAAACCTGTCAGATTCTTAGCTGGACAAAGTCGCATTGGGGAGATTTGCCCTTCAATCTGCAACAGGCTAGTGAACTCAAATGGAACCCAGATTCACCCCGGAAGTAGGATGCTAGCCAATAGCTGTCACTGGACACCACGTACAATGGGTCAGAATGATGCAAACACAGAGCGTGGATGGTCCTCCAGGAAAATGGCTGTCCCCTCCGGTGACTTGGGACCAACTAAACTGGCCTCCTCCCCACCCGCACCAGAAACCCCCTTTCGGCTTCTTCCCAGCGGGCTGACTCTGCCTGGCGCCCAGCGGCGCCTCGGGCATCTCTCAGCGTCTCGCCCCAGGTCTCGCGCGCAGCGCCCCTACCAGGTTCACCGGGTGCACGTAGCCGTTCTCGTAGCGATCCTCCTGAAGCAACTGCCGCAGGTGCGCGATGTAGCTGGAAGCCAGCCGGAGCGTGTCCAGCTTGGAAAGTTTGGTGTCGGGGGGCACCCAGGGCAGGCTGGTCTTGAGCCTGGAGAAGGCTTTGCTCAGCACGCGCATCCGGGCGCGCTCGCGGGCGTTCGCCGCGTTGCGCTGCGACTGCTTGCACTCCGCCGCCGAGCCCTTGGGCGGGAGGGGCTTCTTGCCGCCGCCGCCCCCAGCCACGCGGGGCCTCTTCCTCTTGCAGCCGCCCGCGCCGTCCGCCGCGCCCAGCGCGCACCGCTCCTCCTCGCCATCGGGGTCTTCCTCCTCCGCGGACGAGTTGTCACTGGGCGAGATGTAGCTGCGCTCCGTGGCGCGGAGGGGCGGCCTCTTGGAGGCAGGAACCGGGTACCCCCGCTGCAGCCCCCGCAGCTCCATGTCCTCTGGGTCGCTCACCGAGCCGGTGGACATCACTGCGTCCCCCACGCCCACGCGCGCCCGCCTTCCTCCTCCAGGCCAGTCTCGCGGTCTCCGCCTCGCCTTCCCTCGCGGAGGCTGGGGCCCGACTGAGTTCCGAGGAGGAGATCGGAGACCTGGGTAGAGCAGCGAGAAGCCTCGAGAGTGAGCCCTGCGGCTGACCCGGTAGAGCGCTGCCAAAAAGTCGGCGCCGGGCCCAGACTCGGCCCGCACAACCGCGAGCTCTGCCTTTTGACAGGACTATTTATCTGTCGTGCTCCTGCTCGGAACAAACCACCCCCGGCGAAAAAGAGGGGGCTGGAAAGGGGGGCAAGAGGTGGGGTGGGGGCGTGGAAGGGGTGGGGAACTGCTTTGGTGAGAGCAGACGATCTGCCAGTGGGGGCGGGTCAGGGGAAGTCTCTGCTGAGGCGAACATTTGGGCCAGGGGCCAAGGGACCCTCGGGTTGTCAGTGTGAGATAAGTGTGCGCAGGGCTAGTGAAGGAGGGGACACTTAGAAACCCTAGGATCGCGACCTCTGCTTCCTTCCCAATCTTTTCAGCAGAACTCTTATTTTCCAGGTTCATCACTGATAATGTAAGACCGCCCATCCAAGCCTTGCCGGGCAAAATAAACAGCACCGAGCACCCCGCAAATTGCCTCTCACTTTCCTTCTTTTCCTTTGATATCGCGTTATGATCTATCTACAAAGCACTTTTATCTACATTGGTTCGTTTCATTTTCAAACATCTGTGACTTAAATGTTATCTCCACTTTGCAGAACTTGGAGCCAAGCCGCAGAGACAGATATCAGGGGACCCCAAATCACCACACTGGTAAGTAGTAGAAATGAACTCCAAGTCCTTGGTTAGAATCCCTGCCCCCTCCGTATTTCAGTCGCCTCCCCGCCGTACATCACAGGATGTTGTACCTGCTGTTTTCTAATCTTGAGAGTTCCATGCGTGATTTTGTTTTTAGTAACACAATGCCTAAGGTAGACGATACTGCCCCAACGCGTGGAGTAAATAGTCTAGGGAATCCATTGCTGTTTTAGATTGTGTATTGAAAAGCACGCTCATGGGTGCAGAATGCTAAGTTAGCACAATAGTCCGAGGTAAAAAACGACACAACAGCACCCAGAATTATCGTGTCCCATGCCAACCCCAAATTAAACACCCTGCCCCTCCCCTGAAAGGAAACAAAACTGCCTGCAGTCTCATCGCTTTCTAACTCCAAGGGCCTTTGCAACACGTGGTCTGGGAACGTGTAATTCATTTTGGAGGTACTCACCAACGGGGAGCCACTGAGCGCCTGCTTTGTGCCAGTCACGGGGTTCGGTGCCCTGTGACTGCCCACTACGTAGTTTAAACAACAGCAACAAAAAATCTAAAACAGTAACAAAATAACTTAAACTCTCTGAGGTTGGGGTCCAGTTACTCCCTGAGCCTTCACACTTGGGAGGTCACTTGTCCTTCCCTGCAAACCCTCAGGCTCCTGAATTGAGCGAAGTGCAAGGAGACGGGTGTGCAGTCAGCCCAAGACAGAGCGGGCAGAAGCATTCAGGCCAGCCTCCCTCCGTGGGCGTCTCCAGCAGAACAAATGCGCCGGGCTCAGCGCCTGAAGTGCCACAACAGGTGGCTGGGCCCGGGGCTGACTTCATCAGTCAGGCATCGTTCCACCTTCGTCTCCCTGGCCAAGCCTCCCTCCTGGGGGATGTTTCACACAGCCCCTCCTGCTCACCCTCCTTTGCAAAGGTTTTGTCATTTTGTTGGGGGTCGGGGAGGAGCTTCTTCTGGGATCAGTTGAGTAAAAATGTCACAGGCTCTCAGTTCTCCCTGGGCTGGGAAAACTCAAGGAATATATAACAGTTTAGCAATCTTTCCTGAAGCGCTTGAACTTGAACTTGACTCTAGATGCCTGCGAAGGAGGGAAGCAAAACGAAGGGGGGAGCAAAAAGATGTAAAGATGAGATCTCAGGCTAGCTGTTTCTTCGTCTATTGATGACTTGGAGCTATCAGTAGAAATACATAGTCTCACACGTTAGAAGCAGGCATATAGGTTTTAAAAATCTGGGTTGTTTATACAGGTGCAGAACAAACTCTTTCTTTAGAAAGATTAATGGCTGGGAGAGCGCTAGATTTTCTCTAAACAGTCGCAAAAGCTGCACCCAGCCTCAACGCTAAGTGGGTCATGGACAGTTTCTTTTTCTTGGAGGAACCACCGGGTCCCAACAATTTGTCCTTGTATTTTTCATAGCTCTTTCCTTTTTCCTTCTTTCTCTTCTCATCTCTTCCCTGCCTTTTCCTTTCCCTCCTCTCTTCTCCGTGCCTCCCTGGCTTGTTTCCTTCCTTCTTTCCTTGTTTCCTTCCTTCCTTCTTCATTCCTTCCTCCCTCCCTCTGTTCTTTTTCAACAGAGTAATTTTCTATATTTTTCTTTAATCTTTTCTTCATTTTCCCTTTCCCTCTATTTCTTTCTAGTTATATTTTCATTCTTTTGCTTTTCTTCAAGTTGCAGACCCCTAAGGAAGATTAGGAAATGTATCTTCATATACATTTCATATTAGTATAAATCTGCAGTTTGCTTTAACATCTCTGTAATGATGTATGGCTGCGTCACCTCTTTACGCTTTCAAAACGCTTTTCCTTTTCCCTCTCTCTCAATCATGACAACAGCACCATGAGCTGAACAGTGCAAGTATAACGATCTCTTTTGAAAGCCCAGTTGTTTTAAGTATGTTGGCAAGTTACCACACATTGCAAATGAGTAATAAAAACTTTATTTTTGTATTTCATAAAAGCACATTGAAAACAATTCCTATCTGCCCATGCTTTACAGCCTTTTAAGATTTGTAACATGAATAGACAGTTGTTTATGGTGTACATTGATGGTCTTGAAATTCTTTAATATGTTCTTTTTTTTAAGTAAGTATGCAGTGGGGGTGGGGTTAAAGTGACATTAGAAAACAAACATTGATACATTTAGTAATGTTTTCCAATCCTGGCTTTCCTGCTTACTGGCTGTATGACCTTTAGCAACTTAGTTTATCTGAGGCCCAGATTCCTAATGTATAAAATGAACTATCTATCTTGTGAGCACAAGGAAGCATATGAGCAATTGCCTGGGCCAGAGCCTGGTACGTGGGACATCAATACATGCCAGTTATTTTTGTTGCTATGAGTTGCCTTGGGCAATAGCCCACAGCTGATCAGTGTGGAGGCCCAGCGCTGACCTGGGTTTTGTACTCCAGGGCTTATTCTGGGTCTTAGGTGGCAGCAGGATATTTTCATGTGCTTTAACTGCAGGCTTCTAGGGTCTGGAGTGCACAGTCCCATCACCTGACATTTCCCACGGCCCCATAAGGGACATCACTGAGGACAAATGTATGGGACGGCGTTAGAAACTTTTCCTTTCTCTAAGCTCTCTCACCATAAGGTCATACAGGACTTCTTCAAACCTTACTTTCCCTGTTTAAAAACTAGGATGATACTAACTCAGAGTTCCTGAAGGGTTACATGAGCTTGTGGTACATGCGAAAGCATGTGTTCAGGTGTAACACAGAAAAGGTGCTTAATACATTAAAATATTTTTTAATGTAGGTTTTAGTTTTTTAAAAAAGGGAGAATCCAACTCTGTAGTAAGTACCAGGGGAGGAAGCTGGGAAGGTGAGGTAGGTTTACCTTACAGGGCGAGCAGGGGCTGCGTCTCTATTGCCAACACTGTCATACAGTAGTAAGTAGGTGTTTAGGACGTGGGTGTGGAAATGCATTTGAATGGATAGAGTCCTCTCCACATGAGTTTCCTGGCACACCCCACCACCACCACCGCCTCTTGATGTTGTGAGCAGTCCTATTGGCTGAAGAAATTGCCCATACCTTTGATCTAGAAAAACAAAGAGTCTAGACCAGCACTGGCCAATACAGATGCCAGGAGGCCCCTGAGCACTTGAAATGTGGCTAGTCACATACAGTATTGAAAAGTAACACACCAGATGCTGGAGACGATATGAATACAATACCTCATGAATATGTAAAAGACATTTATGTCAAAGAATGATAAGATTTTGGACCTATGGGGTTAAAGGAATGAAATTATTAATTTCACCTGTTTCTTTCTACAAAGTGGCTAGAATTACGTGTGTGGCTCGCATGATATTTCTGTGGGATCATTCAGGGATTAACTCTGCAACTGTGCATTGAGTGTCTACTGTTTGCTGTGGCAGGTGTTGGGGAGCTGACTCCTGCCCACTCGGAGGGCACATCCCCGTGGGAAAAAGCACGATAATGCGGGGAGCACACATTGCATCACGTCTCTTCTCGCTGGTCCCTGCCATCTTGCCTGCACCTCACCATGTGTATCCAACCTCGTCTAATCCTCCCAGCCCCAGAACATGCGGGGAATCACTTCCGGTTGGATTTCCCGCAGCCCTTTGTAACGGGAAACTTCCCAGGATTGGGGATGGGGTCCCCAGGCCGGACGCGCCACCCTGTGGACATGACATTGGCCGGTGCTCCCGTGACCAGTTCCTTCGCCTTTTGGAAGCTGCCTTGGGCCCAGGGGACGATGCTTGGGCCAAAGAGACACAGGCTATGGGTCGTGAGGAGTGCAGGTCAGTGGTGTGTAGGCCACGTGGTGTGCTGGTCAGCTCTAGGGCACATCCTGTGGAGGCAGGTCACGTAGGGGGCACCGAGGCAGGCCTTTCCCACCCCGTGGCTGTTTCTTCATGTACACCAAGCCCGGGCCCAACTCCAGGTCAGCCTCTGTCCTGGGTCATTGAGGATGTCCTCGGCCTCCCAGAACGTCCCCACGCACCCTGCCCAGGAAGATAAGGAATTCCTGGCACTTGGACCCCATCAGCCACGGCACCTTTGGGAACAGTCATATTCGACAGGAGGAGCCATCTGTCATCAATGACTCAACCAGTTCACTGCTGGTTTATTTAAGAATTGCGGCAAGATTTTTGCCTCCTGTATCCCTGTGAGGCCTTCGTGCGCAGAGGGGCCGGGGCCTGGATACATCAAGTTTGCGGAGGCTGAAAGTGGAAAATCCCTGGTTAAGAGTGAGAAAGGGGAGAGGGAAAGGAATAAAACTTAGAGACCTGGCTTTCTCTCCCACTCAGGACAGGAGAAAAACTCCTCATTGTCTTGAAAACTAAAAATGCACACGGCTTTGGAAAAACACTTTTTAAAGCAGTATCTGTGGGTTCTAGGGAGCGGGTGCCAAGGCCTAACTGCTTTCACAAACCCCAACTGGAAGACTGTGGGACTCCTGCAAATGGCTTTGACTACTAGGTTCTCAGAGTAAGGCGGCCTGGCTCTCAGGAAGAAAAAGCCCTGTGGCCAAAGCCCTTTTGCAGAATCCCTGGACCTCACTGACCAGGAGACTCCTGAAGGAGAAGTCTGTACTGTGGCTCCAGTTTGAGAACAATCTTCTTTTTAAAAAATCCCTTGAGGCAGACTTTCACTCTTAGACGGAAGCTGAGCAACTTCTGTCTCAGGAGATTTTTCCTTTACTGTTGAATCTTATCGGCAATACTCCATTATAGAAACATCCCTTGCCATGTAGCACACAGCTCTGGTCTCCAGGATGTGGTCCCAAGCCTTGTTTGATTTAACCCAGAAGAGCAGTGTGGCGCTTACTGGAAAGAGCCCCCTCTGCTGTGGACATTAGGAGATCTCTGCATTTACCAGCTGAGTGGCCCAGGGCCACTTGCTTGCCTTCTCGGAGCTGTTTCTCTGTGTACAACCCATCTCCCAGGTGGTCCTGTGGTCCTTGAGGGTCAATGAGACTTCGGTGTGCCGGCTCCCCTGGAAATGGTAGAGCATTAGACAAGGTCAGTGATGACGTTATTGTCTGCCTGCTCTCTTCTAGGCGCACCTTCTCTCCCTAACCCTCTCCCAATAATACACCCTGCTCAGAGTCACTCTCATTTTAGCAGCCCTCCAGCCCCGCACCCCACACCCCAACATCCCTTGTAGAACACCAAGTGAAAACTAAGTGCTTCCTGGCGCCAAAGGAAGTTGGCCTGTAATAGATACTTTGTGGTGTCAGAGAGCCGGGATTCTGTACATGTTGTCAAGCAGTCCCTTACCCAGCTCTTCTGTAAAACAGGGGCCTGGCTCACTTAGGAGTACATGCAAACTTTGTTTCCCTAGCTAGCCCCAAGCCCCTCTGACCTCCAATTCTAAAATGAGCTCTCCCAGATGATCTCAGAACAGGGAGATGTTTTGGGAAATGTGCCCACGTTTTCTTGATTGTTTTCCCCCCTTTGGCTTGCTTGTTCTGCTGTGCTCAATTAGCAGACATAATGAGCTGGTTACTTTGCAGGGGAAAACAAAACAAAACAAACCACCCTGCTGCATTCCTCTTTAGGTTGCAGTCTCGAAGGAGAACTCCTTGAGGATGTTTCAAACAGAGCGAGATAAGGTCTCCTCATGCCTTGTTTTATCACCATTCCTCTGTTCTGCCTTAGATTGCCACAGGCAGGCAACTTCCTTGAGGGAAGGAGGAGCAGAATTAAAATAAATGAGGAGAAAATGAAAAGGTGAAACTGTAAGCTCGATGAAGGCAGAGGTGTGTCTTGTTCCTCTGGGTATCCTCAGCGTCTAGCAGCTTATGAAAGGCACAAGCTAAATATTTGATGATTGAAAACTTTCACAAACGCATGAACACAATCCATTCTGCACCCGTAATTAATGGGAGACACACACTCAACCCATTATTTTCCCTCCATTTAACCAATTCAGTTCATTGCTATGTGCTTTACCTTACTGTCAACACCTACAGGGACCCAATTACATTTCTCATTCACTGAATAGACTTCTAAAGAATATTTCCTGTTTTCAAATGTCATTTATAGTATATCTATCTACTTACCATACACAGTACTATACTTGCCACAACCCTGGAGTTAATTCTAAATGACTGAAGAATTTCATTTATTATAGCCATCCAGGTAATATCAAAAATAAAATCTAGCTTTAAATACTATTTGCAATATTTTTTCCTGATTAAAAGAATTCAGAATTTTTATAAAATTGGGGATTTATAAAAATTGCAGAATTTTTATAAAATTGCATCACTGACCTACAAAGCCTCCGATTAAACCTTTATCATACGTAAGGAGAGAAGGGAGCCCTTAAAGGTGCACACATTTAACGGGAGAGCAGAGAAGGGGGATTCAGAGAAAGAAAGGCTGTGACCAGAGAGGTGAGAGGGAAACCAAGAGAGGGTAGTGTTATTGACAGCAAGGGAGGAGTTTCAGGAAATAATGGGTGGGGACTTCCAGTTGAGATGCTATGGTAAGGTCATGTTCTGAAGCTTCCCGTGTGCTCCGAACACATCGCAGAGTTAAGATGTAAAAATAGAAAACTGAAAAGACAGAGCCACGTTCAGAAGCAAGAAAAGTACCTGGGTGGCCCAGCAGTGGCACCGTGACTGAGTGTTGAGTGGGCTCAAGCTCCTGGCAGACCCCCGGGGTCTTCTCCAGGCTGGGGCATCCCTGCAGATAATGAAGGGGACTCTAACTGTCCCATGTGCGAGGGACACTGATCTGGTCACTGCTTAAATTAGGGTGCTGGAGGAGGGCCACCTTAATGAATGAGCCACTAAGGAAGCAAAGGGAAGCAGGCCCAGCCAGCACATTGGCTCTGTGACTGGGTCATTCTCATTCATTTTTTTCCTCTTAATTATGGGTCCCATTTTCCTGCTGCTTTGCATGCCGGTAACTTTTATTTGGATGCCAGACATTGTAAATTTTTCCTATTGGGTTCTGGATATCTTTGTATTCCTATAAATACTCATGTTATTGAGTTCTGTTCTGGAATGCAGGTAAGTTACTTGCAAATAGTATATGGTAATCCTTTTCGGTCTTGCCTTTAAGATTGGTACAAGGAATCAGAGCAGGGCTCCTTCTAGGGCTAATTATTCCCCTTACTGAGGCAAGACTCTTCTGAGCACTCAACCCAGTGCCCTGTGAATCAGATTTTCCAGTCTGGCTGGAACAGGTATTGTTCCTGGTCTGGTGTGAGTTCCTGGCAATGTTCCCTTGAATCTTTTTTGGTGGGTCTCCCTTCAGCCTCTGCTAGTTTCCTCATATGCTTATGTTGATCAGCGGACTACTCTATGGGGACCCTCTGCCCATCTCCAGAATTCTCTCTCTGGTGCTCTGTTCTGTGAATTCTAGCTGCCTCGTTCTCTCGTTTCTCAGTTTCATCTTCTCAGCTCAGGAAGTTGGCCTGGGTCCCTGCTTTCTGCTCCCCAGCCTGGAAACCTCTGTCATGGCAGTAGCTGGGGCAGTTCTAGCAATGACAGGGCTTCCTTTGTTTGTTTCCCATCTCTCAGGGTCCACTGTCCTTCACACCGTCATGCCCCATGTTTGCAGAACCATTATTTCGTGTATTTTGTCTCTTTTGTGGTTGTTTCAGTTGGAAGGGCAAGTCTTGTTTCTGGTATTCCATCTTATCCATAAGTGGAAGTCTTTGGAATTACACCTTAGCAGGCAACCGTTTTCTTTTTGTTTTGCTTTTAAGGGTGTGAGTTACTTAAGCATGCTTATATGTTGAGGAAGCGATGAACGATATTTAAAATATGAGAAAACAGAGAATAGCGATGGGCCAAGGTCCCAGAAGAGGTAGAAGGAGATGACAAAGAGAAGAGACACCTCTTTGCCTGCAACGAGATGAAAATAGATAATGTAGAGTGCCACTGTAGGTGCCGCTGGAGGTTTGTAATGGGAAGAAAGAGAGGTTAGCCCCTCATGGTATCTGTTTTCTCAGTGCACTATATATTAAGGTTGTCAGCTTGGTCTAAGTGAGTGAACATAAGGTATCCGGATTAACAGAAGTGGGGAGTAACTGTTCTGGAGAATATAAGAAGGGTCTCACTAGCTTTAAGGAAAAGTATTTCAAAGCAGTGGAGGGGCCTGGATGAGGTTGGCTGATAAGCTCTCACACCCATTAACAAAAGTGAAGTTTCCTAGCATCGTGGTTACTGTGTAGTGGTTTTCAGTTAGAAATCATTGTATCTCGCTTGTAGGATTGCCTGTTTACACCTTTGGTAACAAGGACCTGCAAGAACAAGCTGATTAATGGGTTCGTCAGGTGTTGATGGGACAGAGACACAATTTAGGAACATGAAGTTTACAGGAGATACTTAGAGATTCAGATGAAGCTTCTGTTGTTGGGGAACCATGGTTGCAGCAGGGAGGCAAAATGAAGGCATACTTTTATTACACATTTTTTTCTTTTTTCTTTCGAGAATCAGTAGAGAGGGAAGGGTTTGCAAAGATACAGTACTGCAATGTTACACAAGTCCTGAGGGTACCATTGTCCATGTACGATGTGGAAGACTCTCTATTATATTTTTCAATTGCACCTTGTTTATGTAAAATGGCCTCGAGACCAAAGTCCATAAATGCATGTATGCGTGCATGCATACGTAAACACAATGTTCAAAATTTAGGCTACCTGGAGGGATTAGCAGATTTCTTTCACTATGTCCCACAGCCATGTAGAACACAGCAAATATTGGGTACTTTAAATCAATAATAAGCCTCTGATTTCTCAATATGAGCCATAGGGTACTAACTGACATGTGATCTATAGTTTAACGGGGGAAAAAGGTCGAGTAGGTCCTGTTGGTCCCTCACTGCCCTTATTTTCTCCTTCTGTACCCTAAATTTCAGTATCTTCTCAAATTTTGTGATGAAGATATTGAGGATAAGGGAGATAAAGTTCCCTGCCAAAGTCACAGAGATAGTTGAAGGGGAACTCAGATGTCTAGAATAAGAGTCTTGTTACCATGTCGTACCTACGATGGTGACTTATATGTGTCACCTTGGCTGGGTCACAGTACCCACGTATTTGGTCACACATTATTCTAGATATTTTTGTAGACGTATTTTTAATTTTTTTTTAGCTAAGCTTAACATTTAAATCAGTAGACTTTGAATAAAGCAGACTATCTGCCATAGTGCGAGTGGGACTTAACCCATCGGTGACAGTCTCAACAGAAAAAGACTAACTTCCCCAGAAGAGGAGGAAATTTCACCAGAAAATTCCTGCCTTCAGACTTGGACTCCAATGCTTCCCTCTGTCTCCAGCCTGTTGACCTACCCTGCAGAAAATGCTCTTGGACAAAGCATGTTAAACCCTAGAGAATTTAGTAAGCAAGATGATGTGTAATGCTAAGTACTCTGTGCCTCAATTGGGAGTATTTAAATTACAAAGGGATAGTGAATCTCATAGTTCTTGAAATTTAGTCTTCATTTTAGAAGTCATGGAAAAATTAGTCTAGCCAGGGAGGAAAATGCCCCAAGTAACTATTAAATATCAACACAGTGACTGTTCATATTTTCTTTTAATATTATTATGCTACTGGGTTGAAAAATATTAATTTTAATTACATATGTTTTCACATTGCTTGGATGGATATAACCACTGAATCCTTTCTTTTGATAGGAATATAATTCTAATATCACAAAATTCACCATTTACAAATGTGCATGGAATTCAGTGGTTTTTAGTATATTCACAAGATTGTGCAACCATTACCATTGGGTATTTCCCAAACATTTTTAGCTTGCCAAACATTTTTATCATCCCCAAATGAAACCTGATAACAATTAGAAGTCACTCCCTACCTCCTGGGAACCACTTCTCCACGGTCGGAAACCACGAGTCTTTCTGTATCGCTGTATTTGTCTATTGTGGATGTTATTACATGAATGTGGAATCATCGAATTCTGTAACCCATTCATATAATAAGCCACAGACCTGTTGTGCCTGGTTTATTTCACTAAGTATAAGTTTTTTCAAGGTTTATATATGTTTTAGCATATATTGGTACTTCATTTTCCTATGACTGGATAATATTTCATCATGTATATATACCAAATTTTGTTTATTCATTTAATTCTTGGACATTTGGGTTGTTTCCACTTTTTGACTATTATGAATAATGATGCCATGAATATGCGTGTATAAGATTTTGTATAAACATTGGTTTTCAAGTCTCTTGGGCATATATCTAAGAGTGGAATATATCTAAGCGTAGAAAGCTGAGTCATATGGTAACTCTATTTAACTTTTTGAGAATCTTATCAGATTGTTTACCAAAGTGGCCGTACCATTTTATATTTCCAGAAGCAATGCAGAAAGGTCCCAATTTCTCTACATCCTCACCAACACTTTTTATTGTCCTTGGTTTTGATTATGCCAATGTTTTGTCATGCCAATGGGTGTGAGGTGATGTCTCATTGTGGTTTTGATTTGCATTTCCCTAATGACTAGTGATGTTCAGAAGTTTTTAATGTGCTTTTTGGCCATTTGTGTCTTCTTTGGAGAAATGTCTATTTAAGTCCTTTAGTCAATTTTTTCATTGGATTGTTTGTCTTTATGTTGAATTGTAACTGTTTCTGAATACTACATCCTAATCAAATATATATGATTGGCTAACATTTTCTCCCCTTCTCTAGGTTGTGTTTGTACTTGGTAGTGTCCTTTAAAGCACAAAAGTTTTTAAATTTTGACTAGTCTAATTATTTTATTTGTTTGCTTAGGCTTTGGGTATCATGTCTAAGAAATCGTTATCTAATCCAATGTCACAAAGTTGTTCTCTGTGTTTTCTTCTAGAGTTTTATAGTTTTAGTTCTAAGAGTTTTATAGTTTTAGCTTTTATGTCTAGCTCTATGGTTGATTTTCAGTTAATTTTTATCTATGGTGTGAGATAGGGATCTGACTTGATTGCTCGCATGTGGATATCCACTGGCCCCACACTGTTTGTTGAAAAGACTGTTCTTCCCCCATTGAATTGTCTTGGTACCCTTGTCAAAAGTGAATTGATCGTAAATGTAAGGGTATGTTTATGGACTCTCAATTCTGTTTCGTTGATCTGTATGTCTATTCTTACACTAACACCATAAAGTCTTGATTCCTATAGCTTTCTCATATGTTTTCAAATTGAGGCTCTTTTTAAAGATTGCTTTGGCTATTTTGTGTGCTTCAACTTTCTGTATGAGTTTTATGATCAGTTTGTCAGTTTCTCAAAAATAGCCAGATGGGATTTTGATAGGGATTGCATTGAATCTGTAGATTAATTTAGGAGAGTATTGTAACAATATTAAATTTTTCTGATCCATTAACATGGGATATGCATTCATTTAAGTGTTCTTTACTGTCTTTCAACAATGCTTTGTGGTTTTCAGGATATAACTTTGGCACTTCACTTGTTAAATTTAATCCTAAATATTTATATTTTTGGATGCTTTGGTAAATGGAATTATTTTTTAATTTCCTTTTTGGAGTGTTTATTGCTAGTACCTATAAATACAATTGATGTTTTTTGCATATTAATCTCGTACCCTATAAACTTTCTGAACTACTTTATTAGTTCCAATAGTTTTTTGTAGATTCGTTAGGATTTTCTATATGTAGATTATGTCATCTTCAAATAGTTTTACTTCTTCCTTTCCAATTTGGATGCCTTTTATTTATTTATTTTTGTCTACTTGCCCTAGCTAGAACTCCAGTATATGTTGAATAGAAGGGGTGAGAATATATAATACATCCTTCTCTTATTCCTGATCTTAGGGAAAAAGTATTCATTCTTTCATCAATAAGTATGATGTTAGTTGTGTGTTTTAATAATGCCCTTTATGACCTTGAAGTATTCGATTTCTAGGTGTTAAGTGTTTTTATCAGGAAAGGATATTGAATTTTGCAAAACACTTTTTCTTTTTCTATTTAGATGATCATGTAGTTTTTCTCCTTTGTTCTATTGATATGGTTTGTTACATGTTACATGTATGCTTTTGGATGTGAAACCAACATCGCATTCCTGGAAAATTCTAATTGGTCATGATGGCTAATCCTTTTTAAGTGTTGCTAGATTTGGTTTGCTAGTATTTTATTGAAGATATTTGTATCTATATATCATAAGAGATAGTGATGTTTTTTCCTTGTTATGTGTTTCTCTGTTTTTGGTATCAGTGTAATACTGGCATCATGGAATGAGTTAGGAAGTGTTTCCTCCTCTTCTGTTTTTTGAAAGAGTTTGTGAAGGATTGGAGTTTAGTATTCTTTAAATGTTTACTATAATTCAGCAGTACATTCATGGGCTTTTCCTTGTGGGGAGTTTTTGATTACTAATTTAATCACTTGTCACAAGTCTATTCAGAAACTTTGTTTCTTCTTGAGTCAGTTTTGGTAGTTTGTGTCTTTATCTGAATGTGTCTACATTATCTAGACTATCTAATTTGTTGGCATATAGGTGTTCATTGTATCACCTTATAATCCTTTTTATTTTTGTAAAGTCACTAATAGGGTCCTCTCTTTAATTTGTGATGTTTGTAATTTGAGTCCTGTCTCTTTTTTTTGGTCAGTCCAGCTAAACGTTTGTTCATTTTGTTGATATTTTCGAAGAGCCAACTGTTGATTTTTATTCATTGTCCTTTATTTTTATATTCTTTATTTTATTTGTTTCCAAAATAATTATTGTTTTCTTCCTTCTGCTTGCATTCGGTTTAGTTTTTTTGTTTTGTTTTGTTTTTTCCTTATTTCTTAGTGTGAAAGTTTAGGTTATTGATTTGAAGTGGTGTTCTTTTTTATTCTTTTTCAATATAGGCATTTACGGTTGTGATGGATAATTTTATGTGTCAACTTAGACTAAGAGATGCCCAGATAGCTAGGAAAACATTGTTTTGGGATGTGTCTGTGAGGATGCCTCCAGAAGAAATTAACATTTGAATCAGTCAACTGCATGAAAAACACCACCTTCACCAATGTGAATAGGTATCATTTAATTCTGAGAGTCTGAATAGAAGAAAGGGTGGAGGAAGGATGAATTCACTCTCTCTGCTTGAGTTGAGATTATCCATCTTCTCCTGCCCTTGAACATCAACTCTCTTATTTCTTAGCCTTTCAGACTAGAACTGAATTATACCATGGGCTTTCCTGGTTCTCCAGCTTGCAGATGACAGATTGTGGGACTTCTCGGCTTCCATATTCCTGTGAGACAATTCCTAAAATAAATAACTAAATAAATACACATGTATGTATATATATTCTATTGGCTTTCTCTGGAAAATCCTAATACAAAAGATACAAATTTTTCTCTAGCACTTCTTTCAGTTTTCTTCCTTAAATTTTGGTTTATTGTGTCCTTATTTCCTTTCAGCGAAGTACATTTTAATTTCCTTTGTTATGTCTTCTTTGACTTGTTGATTTTTTTTTTTTTTAGGTGTTGTACAGAGGGCGCCAGATAAATGTGTACACGTTTTAAGAAAGGAAACAAACTGTATTAAAATTGTAATATTCAATATATGCCAATAACAAAAGATTAATACAAGTCATGTGTATACATTTTTTTGGCACCCTTGGTATATGTGAGTTTCCAAATATCTGTCTATTATTGGAGGAATACATTGTATTTTATCAGTTCTTTTAAATTTATGGTCTATCCTGGAGAATGTTTCATGTGCATTTGAGAAGAATGTATATTCTGCTGTTGTTGTATGGAAAGTTCTGTAGATGTCTGCGAGGTCAACATGGTTTATAGTAATAATACTGTTAAAGTATTTGATTTCTTTGTTGATTTTCTTTCTAGTTCTGTCCATTATTGAAAATGGAATATTGAAGTTCAACTACTATTGTTGAATTTTTCTCATTATTTCATTAATTCTGACAGTTTTAGCTTCCTGTATTTTGGGGGCTCTGTTGTTAGGTACATGTAAGTTTATAATTGTCATATTTTCTTGATGGATTGCTCCTTTTATTTTTATTATAAAACGTCATTCATTAATCTGGCAAAATGTTGTTTTAAAGTATATTTTATCTGTTATTAATATTGTCACTCTAGCTATTTGCAAAGTACATCTTTTTCTATCCTTTTATTTTCAAACTGTCTTAGAATCTACAGCATATCTTTTGTAAATAGCATGTAATTGGATTTTTTCCCCATTTTGCCATTAATTTTAAGTAGTTGAGACCATTTATAGATAGTTCAATTACCAATGAGGTAGGATTTATGCCTGCCGTTTTACTACTCGTTTGTTTGTTTGTTTTTTACACATCTTATGTCTGTTTTTATTCCTATCTTCTTCCATTATTGCTTCCTTTTGTGCTAAATAAATATGTTTTAGTGTCCATTTTATCGTGTTTCCCTGAAAATAACAATCAGCTCTAATGCATCTTTTGGAGCAAAAATTAATATAAGACCTGGTATTATATTATATTATATTATATTATATTATATTATATTATATTAATTATATTATATTATATTATTATAGACCCGGTCTTATGTAATAGTAAAATAAGACTCGGTCTTATATTAATTTTTGCTCCAAAAGACACATTAGAGCTCATTGTCTGGCTAGGTCTTATTATCGGGGAAACATGATTAATTCTCTTGTCATTTCTTTTATTATATATTTTTTTGGGGTTATTTCTTTTTGGTTGCCCTGCGGATTACAATTAACATCTTAATTTATAACAATCTATTTCAGATTAACACCAACTTAATTTGAATAGCGTGCAAAGCTTTGCTCCTCAGAGCTCTGCTGTCTTCCCCTTCTTTGTCCTGTGATTATCATACAAATTGCATCTTTATACATTGAGAGCCCATCAGTACGGATTTTTAATTTTTGCTGTATGCAGCTGTTTTTAAAATCAAGTAGGAGAGTGACCAACAACAAAAAAACATTTATACCATCTTTTATATTCACCTACGTATTAGGTTGGTGCAAAAGTAATTGTGGTTTAAAAGGTTAAAAATAATTGCAAAAACCGCAGTTACTTTTGCACCAACCTAAGAGTTACCTTCACCAGTGCTGTTTTTTTAAAAAAAATTCATCTGGATTCAAGGATTTTCATTATTGTTTAGTGTCCTTTCTTTTCATATTGTAGGACATCCTTTACTATATTTTGTAGGCAGGTCAACTAGTGACAAATTTTCTCAGTTTTTAAAATATCTGATAATGAATTAATTGGCTTTTCATGTTTGAAAAGTGTAGCTTTGCTGGATGTTGAATATTCTCTTTTCAGCAATTTGAATATATCATCCAACTGCTCTGTTGTCTCCGTGGTTTCTGATAAGAAATCAGCTATTAATCTTATTGGGGATCCCTTTTATGTGATGAGTCCCTTCTCACTGTTTTCAAGACTCCCTCTTTGTCTTTTGACAGTTTTATTTTGATCTATATCTGTGTGGATATTTGAATTTATATACTAGTTTGTTGAGTTTCTGGGATGTGTAGATTCATGCCTCTCATCAAATGTGTGAAGATTTTAGTCATTTTTTTCCCCCCCAAATAGTCTTTCTTCCTCTTTCTGCCTCTTTTTTTTAGGACTCCCATAATGCATATAGTGTTTTTGATTATGTCCTACAGGTCACCGAGTCTCTTTTGTATTTTTAACTTATTTTTATTTCTGTTCCTGAGATTGGGTATTCCTAATTCAGCTGCCTCGTAGTTTACTGGTTCTTTCTTCTGGCTGCCCAAATCACCTGTTGAAACTCCTTTGGTGAATTTTTTTCATTTACGTTTATGGGGCGTTTTTTTGTTTTGTTTTTTAATTTCAGAATTTCTGTTTGTTTGTTTTTAATAATTTCTGCCTCTAATGATATTCTTTATTTGGTGAGATGTTGTTCTCATACATTCCTTCAGTTTTTACACACGGTTTTCTTTTAAAAGTGCTTTGAACATATTTAAAATAGCGAATTTAAAGTATTTGTCCAGCAAGTCCAATGTCTGGACTTCCTTAGGGATAGTTTTCTATTGGTTGCTTCCCCTTCCTCATGTATGAGTCATACTTTATTATTTCTTTGCATGCCTCATAATTTTTTGTAGAAAACTGGACATTTAAAATAATATAATGTGGAAACTCTGGAAATCAGATTCTTCCTCCTGTCCAGGGTTTGCTGATGTTGGTGTTTGTTTAGTGACTTTCCTGCACTAATTCTGTAGTCTGTATTTTTTGCCATCTGTGGCCACCTAATTTTCTACTTGGTTAGCTTCATGCTCCCACAGTGATTTGACAGACATTTCTTTATATGCCTGGAACCTCCCAGTCCATGCTGGGGGCCTTTGTGTGTGTGTGTGTGTGTGTGTGTGTGTGTGTGTGTGTGTGTGTTGGGGCACAGCTTTAACATTTAGCCAGACAGTTTACGTTTCTGCCTTCACTTCCTACTTGCACAGAGCATCAAGATCAGCTACAGGAGAGTCGAGGGCCTTTCCTGTCTTTCCAAAGATATGCACAGCTCTGGGAATGTGCACAAACTTATATGTGTTTACTTTCTTGATTCCCAGGAGCATGTCAGAGCTTTTCAAAGCCCCTATGGAAATCTTATTCCTGAGCTTTTCCCTTTAAAACTTTTGATTAGCCCATTCTTTTCCTCATCTCTCATTTGCCGCCTTTGGCAGCTTCAAACTTAAACAATTGCCTGTAATTGTTTTTGGCAAATGCACCTGGAAAAAAATTTTTTTGCACTGAGTGAGCTCCCTCCAGTAGCTGGCAGGCTGCACTGTTTTCACTGTGATTGTCAGCTGTCAGTTTTCAAGGCTACTGTAGAGCCACAGGGGGTGGGGAATGGGAATAGGACAAGTTAAAAATGCCACAAAACACATTGTTCTTCCTGAGATTTAGCTTTCTTTTGTTCTTGAAAAACCACTGTTCAGATTGCCGAGAGCCTTTG
The DNA here is from genome assembly GCF_057876585.1 of Rhinolophus sinicus. Taxonomy (NCBI): domain Eukaryota; kingdom Metazoa; phylum Chordata; class Mammalia; order Chiroptera; family Rhinolophidae; genus Rhinolophus; species Rhinolophus sinicus. Next base: position 9,679,261 of record NC_142507.1, on the reverse strand, counting down.
GTTAACTTCTAGCATTCTGAAAATAGTAATTCTGACAATTTTTGTGAGTTTTCTCATTACTTTTATGGAGGAGAGACTTTTACTCTGCCATTTTTGCTGACATGTCCTTTCCCCCTGAATCTTGATGTAGATTATATATTTTGTGAGATCCAATGGAAAGGGTCATAAATCAAGTGCCAATTCTCCTGATTACGTGTAGGAAGGAAAATATTAAGAGGTCCCACATATGTTGAGGAATTCACATTCAATCTTTTCTGAAGTTTTCAACTTCTCTTAGTGCAAGAATCAGAGCAGAGCAGGGGACCCACACAGCAACTAGCTACTGGGATTCAGCAAATTATCTTCACATCGCTTGTCTGTCACAGCCTCCTATGTAAACCACACTCCTGTGCATTTGTATTTTTGCCTCTCCATCTTTCTCAATAGCTTCTCTGTGGTTAGAATTTCCATGGCAGGGGCTGAATTGTTCCCTTGAGAGAGTCTGGCCTGGCAACAGCTGTGCCCGAAAGGCTTAGCCTCCATATCCAAGAGGGAAAGCTACTCAGAGGAAGGGGTCGGCTTTAACTATTTGCATCTCTGATGATGATAAGTTGATATGCTCTAATACTTTTGTAAAACAGTTCCTAGGTGACTAAAAATAAACAGGACATATTTAATTTCTTTCTGTAATTCTTACCTCCCTATTACTTTCACATACAAGCCACTATTACCAAGTAGCAATGGTCAATTTAGTATGCATTCAATCAATACATTCTGTGATGAACCCAGCTGATAAAAGTTCTTTCAGCAAGGACATGGTGAGTACCTGCTATGGACTAGCGTGTGATTAAATATTTTGCCATCATTCTCCCCGAATTCCAGGATTTTCCCATTCCTTCTGTATCCTGGTTGTGAACTATGGACTATGAAATTGACTTTATTTTTACTGCCCCTTGATTCTTCCCATAAACACAGAACAAAGTGATCCAGATGTCACATAGAATCACATAGAATATTCAATAATGTGCGCGCCTCTCTCTCTCTCTCTCTCTCTCTCTCTCTCTCTCTCTCTCTCTCAGTGAAATAGAAAAATTACCTATAAAACCAAGGAACAATAAGTGAAGATAATTTTTTAAGCTCATCCCACTTCCTAGTATGAGACAAGGCATACTGGAGAATACTTATCCATTCTTTCTTCACTGGTTTTGCTCAACATCAAGAGACACATTCAGATACTAACTTGAGCTATGGAGATCATGGGGAAATTCTCCTCTTGAAAGATTCCACCTTTACATCAAATGTTTGCGAGATAGCATTTAAAAAATGCTTCATCAGTTTATGTTGTAGAGTTCAGAATTTCCTGGTTTAGTATTGGAGGAAGAGAGATGGCCAAAGCTCTCCTATTTGCTGTCTGTCACCTTGCTTCCTCTTTGCACATAAGCAGATGTATTCTGCACGTGGCTTGATACTCCCAGTTATGTGGGGGAGGGTGGGAACTCTGACAGCTGCCAGGACGGCCGCACTGGTGGACGGCTGGATGCAGGTGCGTGGACTGACTCAATTTGACAGGCTTTAAGGCTTGCATTATCTCTAGTGTTATCCAATATCCTATGCAATAAGGCCCTTGAAAACAACAGAAGCAGCACAGTTCTACATATTTTATTCACCAGGGCATACAGCTCCATAGTGTTCACTCAGGTCTACGTGGATGAAACATCTGCAGTATGTTATTTTGTGATCTGTGTGGTCACAACAGCTCAGGAATTAAATCATGCACCTGACATGATGATACTTTGCTATGTGCGTGATTTTCTTTTTGCCTCTATTCTATATATGACGTAAAGATTAGAAGTCTTCAGTTTATGTAAGTTTCTTGCTAGAGGCAAAGGGTAGGTAGTAAGTGCTGGGTAAGTTATTTTTCTGGTCCTATTTTGAAGCTGTAGCATGTCAGTGCATCTCTGATTCTGAGATTCTGTCTTCAGTGTCAAAGGACAGAATTAATGACCTTCCACCACTAACTACAGCATGGACCCATCGCTTAACTTTTGAAAATCTCTAGTTTCTTGGCTGTACATGGAAATTCATAATCCCTGCCTGGCAGGATCCCAAGGTGGTTTTGAGAATGAAATGGGAAGAATTCATGTGAAGGTCGTTTAGAAGTGGCGGTTAGAGGCAGACAAGAGCTAAAGCTTACCTGTCCTCCCTGTCAGGCTGTCACCTATAGAGAGAAGAGTCACGAGCCAAATGGAGGTTCAAAGGATCCCCTTTTTAGGAAGACAAGTGGTGATTGACATTCAGGGCTCCGGGAAATCTACATTAGAGGATGTGGATTACACCTGAGGCTGAAATTGGGCCCCGCCCTCCCCGCCTAAATGAAAAGCCCTGTAGTTGCACAGCTTTCCAGGCCACTACTACTTCAAGTTCAAGGACAGCTTCTGGAGGGCAGGAGGCGCCCGGAGAGAAAGGCAATCCTGCCCGCTGAGTGGAGCAGACCCTCCAAGAGTGGATTAGTTAGTCCCCAGAGACGGGCCGTGCCGTGGCTCGCACCGCAGTGGGAGCGGGATCTCACTGCATGAGCACAGGACCGTCATGAAGAACTTGATGTCATGCCCCAGTGACTTGTGATCTCCCTGACAGAGAAACAGGTGCTGCGAAAGTCAGGCTCCTACCAAACGGATGAGCACCCCTCCTTCCCTTGCGGGGGTGGGACAAGTCAAGGGAGGAAGAGACTGGGAGTATCGACTTCATCTGTCTGCAGAATGAGGAAGAGATTGGACGTTTCCCCCTCTGTGGCTTTATGAGGGAGAGCAAGGGCGCCCTGCTCTCACCCCGCCATGGCCGTGAGGCATGCAGATGGATGGGTCTGCCTTCAGAGGGTCTGCTTTAGTGAGAAGCCTGAGGAAATTGGCTAACCCAGGTACATTAGATGCCAGGTACATTAGTCTTTACAGGAAGAAGGGACCAAGGGCAGGTCGGTGGTGACTGACTCAACTGGTTGATGTCAGGGTCTAGCTGTCTGAAAGATTAGGTCCAGAAAACAGCACACTCCCCAGGGAGGGCAAGATTTTGGGGCCAGGCGGGGCTGGGCTCCCGAGAGCAGCATTAAGGCCACTGGGTACTCGAGGACTAGGGGCGTGTGCTCTCAAACAGCCGGGGAGCAGAATGGATGTGGAAGAACTAAAGATCCTAATTCGTTTAAAGCCATTTTCTTTAAATATAGAATTATAGTTATGATTTAGATAATCAAGGTGAAATCAAGTCATTAGCTTGAGTTTAACTGTGTCCAGCAGGAATAGGTCTTTCCTTCCACCTGCCCTTAGACGGCTCTTTCTCTTCTCTAGTATTTACCCTTTAGTCCTTATTGTGGAAACAACAGTCCGGGTTCCATTGGGGAACCACCGCTTTCAGTCCACATGGTAAAGATGGGGCTGGTGGGTGATCTGCTGACTCCCACCTGGCCGGCCAGAGCATTTCATTTTTCCTGACCCCAGAAACTGGTTCAAGGAGGGAAGGGCATGTGACCCCATCCAGGCAAGTGACACCCTTTCCTGGACCTTTTGGAAATGAAAATTCCCGTTGCTGGAGAGATTGCAGCTGACATGGTACGATAGAAATGCAGAGCTTCTGTTGGCCATCTTGTCATCATGAGGAGGGCGTTGGCTTGAGAATAAAGCCAGCCCAGAGGAAAATGAAGCAGAAAGATGGGGAGAAGCATGTTTCTGAGGACGCGAACCAGCCATGTCTTCAGCCCCGTCCATACGATTTTCAGATATGTGGTCCAGTACTTTCCATGCTTGCCTTTGGTTCTCTTTAAAACAGTTTAACTTAGGTTTCCATGATCTGAGGTCAAAAGAATCTTGAATAATACGTGTTCTCTTTTTCCTTGGTACCTCTCAAGCATGTTAACATGTGAGTAACATTTTTCTTCCTAGTCTTCTTTTCTTTATTCATCTCAGTAGATCCTAACCTGAATAATGAAGCAAAAGATCATATTGTGTTTATCAAAGGTTGGGAGAATGTTCTGTTTTTCTACAACATCAGGCTACGTTTTTTTGTCCAAGACTGTCTTTAGGTTCGTGGTGTGATAATATCACAGAAGAAAGCTTTTGCGTTATGTATTGTGTATCACTAGCTACCCCAAAACTTTGTGCTTATCACAACAATTATTTTATCATAGCTTATGATGTTGGCTGTCAGGAATTTGGCTAGGCATCAGCTGCGTGATTTCCCCCCACCGCCCATGACATCAACTGGGGTCACCTGCAGACATTGAGCTGATGGCTGACCTGGTCTGGACAGTCCAAGATGTCTTATGCCTGCGTCTTGGTGGGGATGTCTGGAAAGCTGGGTTCTACTGGAACCCTCTTCCCGTTTAGTGTTGGGGCATCTTTACATGTTCTCATAATTATGGTGGCTCAGGACTTCATGAGTGATTGCTCCGAGAGGTCTTGGATGTAAGCTGCAAGACTTCTTATAACCTAGATTCAGAAATCCAGGGATGGTATTTCTAACTCTGATGGAAATAAATGTTGTGGTTCTAGTATAATGGGAGAAAAGAAGAGACATACATAACGCTCGTACTTGGAATTACTAACCTCTGGGATTTGTTATTGTTGGTCAAGCAAGTTCCTAAGGCCAACACAGATTCAAGGGGGAAAGGAATTAAACAATTAAACTCCGTCATTCAGTGAGAAGAGCAGTAAGGCCTTTGTGGCCGTCTTTATACAGGGCGGGGTAGCACTGGGAAGAACTTGAGCTTTGGGATTGGACAGACCTGTCTAAGAAGGACTTCATCACCCCCTACCTGCATCTACTTAGCCTTCATTTGTAAAATAGGGGATAATAAAACCTCTCTTACAGATTTTTGAGATTCAAGTGAAATAATATGTGTGAAATGCCCTAGGACAACGCCTGGTGCATAGTGGTCACTCAGTACATTGTACTGTGTTTCCCCAAAAATAAGACCTAGCCAGACCATCAGCTCTAATGCGTCTTTTGGAGAAAAAATTAATATAAGACCCGATATTATATTGTATTATATTATATTATATCATATTATACCCGGTATTATATTACATTGCATTACATTACACTATATTACATTATATAAGACCCGGTCTTATTTTAATATAAGACCGGGTCTTATATTAGTTTTTGCTCCCAAAGACACAGTAGAGCTGATGGTCCGGCTAGGTCTTGTTTTCAGGGAAACACGGTAACTGGATTTCTTTAGAGAGATTTACCTGTTGATGATGTCAGTTCCCTTTCTGCCAAGAGTGGAGTCTCTCTTGATTGTAGCAGATTATTAAGTATGCTGAGATTTTGTCTCCATTTGTGAGCTCTCACTGTGTGGGGGTATTTGGGTGGTTCAAAGCTAATTCATGAACCATAGCCGCCTCTTCTGGGTTCGAGAGCTAACATTATTACAGATTGTTGAAGACAATTATCAATCAATTTGGGACCAGACTTGTTTATTTTGTAAAGGAACAGTGTCATCAAAAGGAAAGAAATTCAGTATCTTTTGCGAGACCCCAGTTCCCTTCCTGCATGGGGTTTCTCAGTTCACCATTGCTCTTGCCACAGACGAGACTCAGATCAGGCCTGAGTACAGTTCAGCCATGGGCTCATTGCAGGTCATTAGACAATCCAGTTGAATGCCCAATTCATCTGTATAGCAATGTCATATATCTGGGATCTCCAGTTAGCCTCAGAATTCCCTTGGTAGTGATGCCAGTGCAAAGACGTAGTTCTGTGTTTGTGAAGTCCCTTACTCTTGAACCACAAGCTCCCCCTCCCTCTATGACATTAGAATCAAAATAAATTGACTGTACATGCTGGCTGCCTGGGATGGAAATAAATCTTATGGTTCCAGCATAATGGGAAAAAGAAGAGACATGCGTAATACTCATACTTGGAATTACTCAACTCTGGGATCCAGTATTATTATACCCACAGCCGAATCTGTGAGTTTGCATTCAATTTATAAATTCCTAAGTGCTATTGCTGAAAGTTATGTGCGGGGGGGGGGGGAGGGTGTTAATGAATTATGAGTCTTCTGTACCAGAAGACTTAATATTTTGTTCAGTGTTTTGCACAAAACTGCTGAAGTGTCATGAGTAGTCTATGGGTCTTGCCATCATTTTTCAGTTGTTGGAGGAAAACAGTGACTTTGAAAGGCTTCCCAGCCTAAGTTTTGTAAAATAGTCATCAGTTTATTTCCACCAATTGTCTCTTAAGATGTTTGTGTTTTTCAGTTCTTTAAGTCCTCTCATGTTGCAATAGTGAGGCAATCTGGAATGTGGGTTTGCAAATTCTGTTCTGAGCAGCGGGCCAGCTGGGAGCCCAGCACAGATATCACACTTTAGGGCTGTGGGAAAATAGAAACCTCTCTCACCACTAATGACCCTTATAGATTTAATACATTCAAAGAAAAAAAAAAAGATATGTGTCTATTAGTAGGAGCTATTGAAAATCTCTACTTTTTAATGAAGATATTTCGACTAAAATATTTGGAAGCTATATAAGCAAGATGATAAATTATAATAATTTAAAAAATTGACAATAATGTCAATTTGGTCAACAATAGATTATGTTAAACAGGGTATTCTAGATCTCATTTTTTTTTTACTTCAAATTTTAAGTTTAACTTAGGGAAGGACATAGCGTTAAGAAGGTGTAGATGAGGGTAAAATTACAGTCACCCATTGGTATATTACCACATTATTTTTCTGTTCATTCAGGCACTAAAGTCAGTTTCTAGGAGAGGAAAAAAAAAATCCAGATTTTGTTCTACCTCATTTTTGTACCTTATTATGTGCTTCATTGTCACTCTCTAGCTGTTGGAACTATGTTTACTCCAGTAAACTGTGGATACAGTAAGACCCCCTCTATTCTCTGACATGGAAATGTTCATTGGGTAATAATTATACGATGCTTTGAATTTCTCCAAAATATACACATTGTTCCTCAAATTCAAGTATATGTGCTCAATAAGTCTCATAAAATACACAAAATAACTTCCCTTCATCAGTATTTAAAAAGCACACAATTTTGGAATGTATCATGAGTCATGTTAACTAAAATACCTACCCCTGTTCCACTTTATCACCATTCCCACTGTCTGTCTGTTTTCTCTATTTGGGTACATTTTGTCACAAAGACAGAATAAGTATTTCTTCACTAACAGAAAAACAGTCATACTGAACCAATTAAAGCACGCAAAGGAAACAATTAGCTGAGAAAAATCTGGGGTGTTTTATGGATGAGATGGCATACAAATATTGTACCTCATATTATCATAACTCACAGACTCTGTACTTTCTTAATGAGTGACAATAGCAAGTCTGGAAAACATCTGCCTTGAAAAAGCACGCTAACTGTTCTCTGCTTAAAAAATGTTGCTCGCCGATTAATGTCTGGCAGCCATGCGTATCGTATTGTGGTATGAAATGTCTTGGTTGCAAGAAATTAATATGCTCATGTTTGATTTCAAGTTGTCTAGAACAGAATCCCGGCATAATTCAAATCACTGTAAAGCCACAGTTGGAATAAAGACATGATTTACTCTTAGCAAATTTTCAACTTGAACTGCGGCTCCATTCCCAGCAACCCCGATGACTTGGGCAAAGGAAATGTAGCCCACTATTGCATGATTTTGTGCCATCTGAAAAGAAAGTCCGCAATATAAAAAGAAAATCTAAAAATGACCTTTAATTCAGATAGTTAACCATTTTAACCGATAAGCATGTTTTGGCTGCATAAGTAAAATATATTCTTGAAATCGCGTGACAATCCCAAGAGCAGCTGACATCAGGATAAGGTCTCTGGCATTCCCACCTGTGTTTCTGTCATGGAGAAGAGTTTTCTTCCTTTCCTCTCTTTACCAACTGATAGGTGTTTGGAAGATGAAAGAATGAATTTTAGAAAAAGGAACAAGAAACACTTCCAGTTATCAATTTGTATGTTAGATGAACTCCCTAATTCTTCCAACTTATTGTCAAATAGGCCTCAAAGTTAAAAATAGCTGTTCATTCATTTTTATTTCTCCTTAAAGTAGGAGATAAGATCACAGTAGATAAACTGCTTTGGCACTACAAATATGTGTTCTTGTGGTGCTAATATGGTGGCGTTAATTTCTAAACTGTCGCAAAAGCATAGAGTTTGGCAAAATGCTAATTACGTCTTTCCTGGCTTAGAAGATAAATTCGGTCATGGAAAAGAATTCATTTGCAGACCATCTCAGATATTTGTCATCATTTTTTTTTTCATGTTAGTAGTGATGCATTATTGTTACAAAGTGTGAAAATTTTCATTCAAGAGCGACTTTATCCAAGACATTGTCTAATAGAACAGCTGGTACCCTTGTTCATATTGACCCTGAACCATAGAAAAGTTCACAGTTCTTCCAGACCTTTGTATTACCTTTGTTATAAAAAAAAAAAAAAAAGCAGGGTCTGAATTACTTATATTACATATTTAGCTCATCATCTATTATTACATTTGATGAAATAATTCACATGAACTGAAGATAGTTTTTCCGTATACCAACTGAATTTCAAATTACAAAATTGATTTAATTTCAAACATCTTTTAACTGTCCCAAATACTCTCAAACTGTAATTTTTATATATCTATATCTACATAGATATAGATATAGATATGTAAATCTGTTTTTAGATCATTCTGTTTAGCCCAAGACATAAGCAGATTTGAATTTTTAATCTTATTAGTTCCAGAAGCCAAACCTAGCAGTGTATAAAGACTGAGCCAAGTTTGATGGGAGCTTGTGAATATTTCTGACTCTGAACGGAATCGTACGCTGTTTACAGTTGTCTTTCGCATGCTGGTGCATTGTGGGAAAGTAACCCACCAATGAAGTCACACAAATCCTTTGCTTCTAGTCTTTTAGTCACATAGTAAGACATTAACAATGCTGTATTTGTTTTGTTTTTAATATTTCTCATATTTCTTATTCTCATCCTGTAGGAATGCATTCTAATCCAAGGACACATTCTCATACATTCATTAATCCTTGTGCTCCAGAACGATTCACATGAAGACTCAAAATCAGATGGTTTCATGTGTTCCAACTTAGCTTTTGCTGAAACAGGGTCATCCTTGAACTTGTCATCTGCTGAGGTATTGAATTCCCTATTTCACTCAATTATATGATCTTAAGAATGTAGCCATTTGCCAATTGTGTCTCAACTTTGAGCACATGTTTTTGCGTCTAACTGTTGAGCTTTAGGAATCCCTCAATATACATGACTTACAGGAAAAAAGAGTAAATCATTTAAGGAGCTACTTAAGTAATATATAAGAAAGTTGTGTCTGTTTAAAATATAAAGTATTATAAATGTGGTTTTCCTGGTGATGACAAGTTTTAGGTCTTTACATCACGCTGCTGCAGTATCTGAAATACAAATTGATTGTTTAAAATATCCCTTTAGTTGTAAGAAGAACTATCTAGTTAATGACATTGTAATTAGGATGATATTTTGAGAGCGAATCAGTTTTTATTTTCTTCTAATTTAAAATATCCTAACGTGGAATATTTTAATTGTAAAAATTTATTTCTGTATGTGTATATTGTGTTACTCAGATTTCTTCTGAAAATGAAATGGATGGATATTAGTTTCAGATATTTATAGTTCAGTGATTGAGTTAAATCAAACACATTATTTGTCTTCTTTGCTGGACTAAAAACTCCCTGAGGGCTGATTGTGTCCTGTTCATCCCTCAGGTAGAGAAATGACCAGGACAGTGCTTGTCATATAGTAGGTAATGTTGCTGAGCTGAGCTGAGTCTTTCTTGGCCTGGTAAGGACACCTAGTTTATTTTTAATCATACAACCTTCAACTAAAGAATAAAATGTAAGCGCATATTTTGCATTTATCCCATATGTTCTTTTTACTTTTCAGATCACTTTTGTGTAGTTGTAACCTTTGATGCTTTGGCAATGGATGTTTTCTCAGTCCATTGTTCTTATTTGCAGTTACACCCCTGGTTAATGAATTACATGGCAGGAACGGGAAACTATTTTTTTTTTTTCTTGTAAAAACCCGTAGGCCCTTACCCTATACTTCTTCACTGTTGTTATGAGAAATATGTGGGATGGGTCAAATTGCCTCTTTGTAGAAAAAGACTTATTTCAGCTTGGAGATGAAGCGAGCTGAAAAGACTATCATTTCCTACCTGAACACCAAGAAAGAAAGCTGACAAGCTAGAAGTTAATGATTTTTCCTGAACCCATAAGAGAACTGAGATTGCAGGGCAAATAAGTACCCTGAAATATGGGGAGAAACAAGTACTTGCAAAGAACGATGGTGCCAAACTCCACATAAGCCAAAAAGAAGATTCAGCTAGAAATTCTAAATGAATTCATAAGGGCTGGATGGGGGTGTGAAGTTCCTGAGGGCTTCAGATATAGGTGTGTATCAGGGATCACAGCTTCTGGAAGAATTTTACTCTAGTCACTCACAGGGCAGATTGGGGACAGGCCTACGGAAACTTCCCCTGTGATGCCAGCCGGAAGAGGGTGGGAATAGAAGTCACTACTGAAATACTGCCAGACTCATGTTCTGTATCATCGCTGAGGAGCAAACACCTTAATTTGCAGGGGAAGGGAACAAAAGTGTAGACTGAGGCCCCCGGGGGAGGGCCAGGACTCTGTGCAGTCCCAGTGTTACCCTGTAGAAGGAGCAGGAACTCTTAAGAGTGTCACCGCCCCAAGACACCCACAATGCCTGCCTAACTCTGAGGTTTAATAAGAACATCAGACAACACCTCCTTCCTCCATCACCTTATCAAGTGTCAAATAAAATTGAGTGGAATACAGCTGGGAGAGCTGCAAGGGACAGATTCTCTGTCCATTGCACGAAGAAAAAGTCCTACGCCACATGGGGAGACCCAAAGCCAAGCAGGCAGCAAGCTGGGAACCCAGCTCAGCTCTCGCCTAGATTGACAGGGACCCCAACAGGACACGGATGGCCCAGGAGAAGCAAAGGTGGGCTCATCTCCAAGCGTAACAGTTATTTCTCTCAATATCTATTGTCTTGTGTAATATGTCCAACTTTCAGTGAAAAGCGTATAAGCCATATGAAGAGGGAAGAAAAACACAGTTTAAAATGACGACAAGTCAGGAGAGCCACTTTTTTGCGTTTCTGGTCTAGAGTACTGGTTTTCAAACTTCATGCACCTTGGACTCACACAGAGGGCACTTTAAACAAAGTTTAATTTTGCGATCTCTGCCCCAGACAACTAACCCATAATCACTTGGGGCAGGAGGAGAGAGGGGATGTCCAGATATAAGTATTTATTTTAAAAGATGCTGGGTGATTCTAATTCAACCAGGGTTGAGAAACATTGCTTTTAGTAAAGCAAGGACGTGAGATTCCCTGCCTTTTTCTAATGCCTATGCTTTCTCACATTATCCAACAGGTTGCAAAGTAAAATTATGTGTTATTTATATAATTTAAGCAATTAAATGCCAAATGGTAATTTTATTAGTAATTTGAGGAAAAGAGACATTGTATCATCCTTTAGGCTATTATAACTTACAAAAAAAAAATTACGTCTTACTGGTTTATACAGTATATCCATATATATATATACAGTATATAGTATAACCAAGGAGAATGTAATATACCGGGGGTGCCAAAAAATTATATATACGCGTGACTTGTATTCATCTTCTGTTATTGGTATATATTAAGTATTACAATTTTAATACAGTTGGTTTCCTTAAAATGTGTATACCTTTTTTTTGAGATATACATATGGAGAGAGAGAGAGAGAATAAGATACTTTGTGAATGTATATCTCTGCAGTTCAGAAGAGGCAAAATAGATAAATCACAGATTTTACTGTTTGTTGTAGTAGAAAATGGTTAAAGAGTATCATTGCTAGAATATTTTTTCTGGTCTATATAGTATGCAGAGATTAAGTAGATTTATTACCTGGGCTTCAAATGGTGAATTAACATGTGAAATGAAAGGTTTGAACCCAGCTAGGGTAAAAGCCATGGAGGTGACCACCATTATTCTCTCATTCCCTGTGGATTTCCTCCTTCAAATTCCTGGATCTTTGCTTTTTAACTTGGTGTGTAGGTTGAGAGATTATATTTTAACCATGAGGGGATTTTAATTGGAGAGAGGTGAGAGCTGAGGGCTAATTGTGACTAGATGACAGTATAAGGTGCCATCTTTCGGATTCAACTTGGATAATCATTTATCTTCTTTGCATCTAGAATGCCAGCCATAATCATAATCAATTACGTGTTCTTTTTCCTTTTTTTTTTTCTAATAGGTTGAGTGGGGTTTTTTAGGGGGAGGGGAGGTAGAGGCATAAAAACCCCATTAGTCACAGAGAATTATTTGTTGTATAGAATTACTTATTACTGATGGTGAACTGTTTTTATGGGCCATTTACTGAGACTTGGAAATGATTTACCTGGTGTAGTGGGGAGTGTGTGGACGTTGTACAGACAGACCAGCTTTTGAATCTCACGTCCCTCACTTAACTGCCTATATAATGTTTGGCAAGTTTACCTCGTCGAGGGTCAGTTTCCTCTTCCACATTATGGAGATAATAATAATACCTGCCCTGCTAGTGATGCTGTGAAGATTCAATGAGCTACTATTGTAAAGTATAATACTTGGTAGGCACTTCATAAATTCTAGGTCTCCTTCCTTTAAAACACCTCCTGCTTCTCTCTACAGTCCATTCCCCTTGCTCCCGTGGCTCTCCGGGGTCCGGCACTGTGTCCCCACTACGTCTGTGCTGCAGCCTTTCTTTCACCTCACTGTGATCACCTCACCTGTGGTCCCTCAGTTCCCAGCTTAGTGACAACTGTTAGTGCTCATCCCTCCCCCCCGTATCTCCTACTCGGAGTTAATACTTATTGGGTACAGTGTTAAACTCTTTAGATGTATGCTCACTGAATTAATAACAATTAATGATTAAGAACAACTAATTATGTCCACCTGATCTTCACAACAGTTTTATTCCTATTTGACAGATGAGGCCACCGACACTTAGAGAGGTGAGAGTCCCCTCGGTCGCGTAACTAGCTAATGTGACACGACTCACTCATTCCCTTGGTTGGCTGTGGGCTGCCCACAGGACCCCATGAGAACTTCTTAGGGCAGACAGAATACAATACTATTCCCAGGTGTCCCCCAATCTTATCTCTGGGCACTCTGCTCCTAGCTTCGGCCACATGCAAGGCCATTCCCTAACCGTTCCATACTCTTCCATGCTTCCTGCCTTTCCACGTGCTGCTCCTTCAGCCTGCAATGCCCTTTTCTTCTTTTTCCATCTCTCTGGTAAGCTTTGGCTTCTGTCTTGTCGTCTGGCAAAGATGTCGAACCCTCTGTGCATCCTTCTCTGCGTGTTGCAGGCCCTCCCACTTCCATAGCCTGTTGCACAACCCTGCAACTATAACACTTTCCATACTCTTCGGAAATTAGTGACCGACTGTCTCACTCTGCTACCATTGCCCTTGAATTGCTAGTGGGGAGGAGAATTTTTGTGTCACCTCGTTGGTGTTTAATAATGGTGTGTGTGTGTGTGTGTGTGTGTGTGTGTCTCTGTGTGTGTAGTTAAAATTTCTATTAAGATAATTTTAGATCTACATACAGCTATAAGAAATAATAGAAAGATCCCTTGTATGTGCGCCCATTTTCCTCCAATATAACATTTTGTAAAACTGGAGTATAATATCAAAACCAGGATATTGACATTAATAGAATGCCCCGGATTTTATTCAGATTTTCCCCGTTTCACTTGGACTCCTTTGCGTGTGTGTGTCTTATGATGACATGAAACCACGTCATCTGTGTAGGTTTGTGTATTAATCACCACAGTGGAACTAGTGAACAGTTTCCACAGTTCCCTCCTGCACCCTTCTCCCACCCCACCCCCATTTCCTGCGGCATCCCTAACCTCTGGCAGCCATTCCTCTGTCCTCCATTCCTAAAACCTTGTCATTTCAAAGATGTTACGTAAATGGACTCATACAATACGTACTCCTTTGGGATCGGCTATTGTAACCCTAGAGAGACACCTAAGTTATTGCATATTTTAATATTTCACACTTCTTTTCTTGCACAGGAATTTTCCATGGCAACTATCGACCACAGTTGGTATAACTGTTCATCTGATGAAGGGTATCTGTGCTGATTCCAGTTTGGGGCTGTTATGAATAAAGCTGCTGTGAACATTCGTGTTCAGATTTTTAGGTGACCAGACGTTTCAGTTTCTTTTTGATAAATACCCCTAAGTGCCAATGCTAAGTAACATGGTAATTGCATGTTTAGTTTTATAAGAATTCTCCAAATCGTTTTCCAGACTGGTTGGTCCATCTTCCATTCTCACCCGTAATGTAGGAGTGGACCCATTTCTCTGAACCCAGCCAGCGTTGGGTACTGTCGTTATTTTTCATTTGGGCCATTCTGACCTCTCCTCCTCCATCCTTCTCTTCCTCTCTCCTCCTTTTCCCTCCCTTCTTCCTGTCTTTTCTTCCTCCTGAGAATTCCCCCGCCCTCATTGTGTGTAGACTTATACTGTGAGGGTGTTTTCAGGTAGATGCCCTCCTCTCTCCATGGATGTTTATTTTCCTGCCTCCTGTACATAGCCAGGTAGCGTGCATGGAAGGGAAGGGGGCTTTCGTTGTGACCCTCTTGCTGCTATGGCTCCTTTGCCGCACCAGTGGTGCTTTCCAATCTCCAGCTTGGTTCTCCAAATACTCTCCTAGGAGACCTTCAATGTGCTTTTCATAAATTAACCTTTGCTTCTTTTAGCCAGATATCTGTTGCCTACAACCGAGCAGCCTGGCTGATAATATTTGCTTTTTAAATTTCAAGGATTTTAGTCACTAATTATTCACAGTAGAATATTTAAGGTATATTTCAGTGCTTATTGTTAGTGATAGAAACACACAGAACTACTAATCATGTGAAATAGGGCTAAGTATAAAAGAAAAGTTATGTAGGCTCGGAGGGAGAACAATTCTATTTACCTGGGTGGAGACAGGGAGAGGAAAGCAGGAAAAGCTTTGTGGAGGATACAGAATTTGAGTTAGGTTTTTAAAGTCAAATAGCATTTGGACACATAGTAATCCAGACTGAACAGCCATTAGCTAAATTTTGGTTTTATGCTTATCCAAATAACCACAATAATATCCATTGAATATCTTTTTCTGCATTTTCCCTTCCTTTTATATTTACCCATTCTGAATAGGTAGAAAATACATTCTGCACTCTGACAAAGTCTGGTTACCTTTGATTGGCCTAAATGTATCCCTGTCGGCCCTGAGAGAGAGTAATGGTGATTGTAGTGGAACTGAATGGTTCAGGGCTCAGAAAGGGGACGCGGTCTGACATGGTCATGCCATGTTTCCCCGAAAATAAGACCTCACCGGAAAATAAGGCCGAGCATGACTTTTCAGGGTGACATCCCCTGAGCATAAGCCCTCATGCGTCTTTTGGAGCAAAAATTCACATAAGACCCGGTCTTATTTCTGGGGAAACACAGCACTGGTGATCCTCATAGTTTTGTTCTGTTGATTATTGCTTTTTGAAAAAGACTTTCCTTAAAAATACTGTGCTGTCTCCAGTTGTAAAGCAAGATGGAGATATAAAATTGTAAAGTATACATTTGATTAAGCAAGTAGGAATGGCATCACCCCTAAGGGAGCTACCCACCCGTCTGGACTTACGGGTGGTAAGGAGCGATATCAAAGAAAGGAGCATAAAGTAAACTTGTAAAGAACTTCTTCATGTGTTACAGACATAGTTTAGCTTGTTTATTATTATAACTACTGAAGCCAGAGAATGGATTCCTACATGGAATGTTATGACCTCAGTGAATATTATATTTCACTTAGCTCTAGAAGCAATGAAATCTGTATCAAGTCATAAATTATACAAGAGGGGTTAAAGCAACATCTGAAATATAGTTAATAGATCAAAGAGAACTGTATTTTAACTTATATTAAGGAATTAATTTGTGACATTGTTGAGATGAGCAACCTGAACCACAAAACACAGTGACGAATTCTGGAAACATGTGTCATAACCCATATTTTCTTATTATGACATATATCAGTCCTATAAAAGAGTGTAAATAACATATAGGCACACTTTAGAGAATAGCAAA
Source organism: Rhinolophus sinicus (assembly GCF_057876585.1). NCBI lineage: Eukaryota > Metazoa > Chordata > Mammalia > Chiroptera > Rhinolophidae > Rhinolophus > Rhinolophus sinicus. The sequence goes on along the minus strand of NC_142507.1, from coordinate 9,663,124 downwards.
ATAAACAGCTATATTCCAGGCATACAATTTAGGAAACAGAATGTTCCCAGGATGTGTGCAATCCCCAGCCTGCCTCCTGGGTGCCTTTCTCTGCCTCCGTCCTGGAGGGGCTTGTAAACCTGAATTGTGTGTTTATAATTCTCCTGCCTTTCGTTATGATTTTATTGTATATGCATGTATCCATACACAATAAATACATTTTCTTTAATTTTTCATAGTGCTGAAACACATCTAAATGGCGTCTACTATATGTGTTCCTCTGTGATTTCTTTTTTTTTTCTTTCAACGTTTAAGATTTAATCCTGTCGATGCCTGAGCTGAAGTTATTCCTGTTTCCTGCTGTATAGTGTTCGTATGTAATGTCCCACAGATACTTTTATTCATCCTAATTGTAATGAGCATATACTTCAGGGCCCACTCTTAGTAAATGTGAAATAATTTAGAAACACTGTTTTTCTACTATACACGTGAGCTGAGATACAAGCATTTTGTGAGAATAGTATTTTGTAAGCTTTTTTTCTGACCCTGATCTCAGTAAGATATAAACTGGTTTTGCAACATTTTCACAAACCAGTATTACTTTGATTTCAAAGGATGCCTTTTGATATTTATTCCATTCCATTCCACTCCATTTCATTTTGTTTTGAAAAATTCAGGCTACGGTCCTCTATACTGATTTCTTGAGCTACTAATGGGTCATAGTCAGTCAACCAGCAGTTTTAAAACGATGGCGCTGGCATCAGGAAAGGAATCGCTGATTGCACACCTCCAGCCTGACTCTACAGCGCCAAATTGATTTGCAGTCAGCTGGACCGAATTCCTCTCCCACAGGCACAGCTCTCGCGGTCCCTTTGTTGTATGCCCTTGTTAACATTGAATATTTTCAGATTTTCTGGTTTACTCCATTCCATGTCTTTAATAAAAGAAAATTGATCAGGAACCCAATTCTAAAGCTCACCACAGATGATTCAAATTAGAGAGCATCTACTCAGTCTGTCAATAAAAATACACATTCAGAAGAAATCAGAAGGTTCCACGTGGGGGCATTTTAGTATATGAGATTTTTTTTTCTTTTAAGGAAAAAAGTAATGTATGCTAAATGTACACACTAAAAAGTGACCTGGAATCAGAAGTGTGCAGGTCTCAGTTGACTCTTCTGGGGACTCCCCAAGTGTCCAAATCAATAGTCAATGATGGAAAATATTAACCTAGAGTTGTACAAGTTCTACTTTGGATTTTCATCAGAGTCAACAGATTTTAGCAGCACCAGTAAGCAAATGAAACGTGTGGTTTGGGGCTTTCGGAGCTCAAGTCTACAATATCTTGAAAGACTCCCTGATGTTGTCTTTCTGCTGCTTCTATACAAACTTTGACAGAACTGTAATTCCTCGATTTTCCCACTGTCTTCAGTGAAAAAACGATAGGAAGAGATTAGAATAATCTGCTTCCTTCACTCTTCTACAGCCTTGAGAAATGTCAGGTGAACTCACTAGTGGTACATTAGGGGCCTGGGACTTGGGACAGAGGAACTTGCACTCGGTGTCTTGTGCCTCTAGCTGGCATGTGTGCAGGAGAACAGGATTTCCAAATTTACATGCACACAATCCTTCAGAGGTTTGCAACTTCCTGAACCCTGGGCCAGTCCCCATGCTGCGGCAAATGAGCAAGACCAAGGAAATCAGTGGAGTTACCTTCTTGTAGCCCGGCAGCGGATTTATGGATGGCAAATTCTTTGGCCACTTGCCAACGTAAAACATGTTCACACAAAGCTGGTTGGGGAGGGGAGGCAGAAAGGAAGCAGGCGGAGCTGATCAGGAGGGCTTCCGAAGGGAACCTCCTGCACAGGAGTGAGAGAAGCCCTATTGGGATCTCCTCATCCGTCTGAAAAAGAGGGATACATACTACTGTTAGGTGCACCTTCCTGCTGCCTGGGAAATGACCTCGTAGAGCGTTTCAGTGACAGTATTCTGTTTTGCAGAGCAGTGTGTGAGATCCAGGAAAGGGGGTGGTGATGCTGGTAGCAGTTAGGCAGTGTTTGGTCCTAACTCTGTTGGCAATGTGGTAATTAAAAAAAAGACGAAAAAACGAACACTTTTCAGTGAGAACTTGTCAAGAGGTTTTTAGCTCCATAAAGTTGCCTCTGTATTCACAGATTTAAGCAACCGACAGCAGCTTTTACCATTTAACTCCCAGATTACATTTCCTTATTGTTTTGAAAAATTACTGTTCCCTAATAGAAGGACTCTCCATGCAGAGTATGTTCCATCAGTTCACGTTGAGTTCTTAAAACTGACGGTTTTAATAAAATGATGTGAGTATTCACATTTATGTTTTCAAAAATAGCTTTATTTAAATGTGAGTCGAAAGGCTGAAAAAACCCCCAATAAATTTTAGTTTATACAGTTTATGTCTAATACAGATTAATTTTCAAGTGATAAATTCATTTATCATTCATATATTCATTCATTTAACACCATGCCACGTATATACCTGACATTCAAAAAGGGCTTTCTTTATATTGGGTTGGTGCGAAAGTAATTGCGGTTTTTGCAATTGTTTGTAACCTTTCAGACAGCAGTTGCTTTTGCACCAACCTAGTATTTTGCAAAGTACTCTCATGCATCATGTCCCAGAGATCCGGCAGAGCCCTGAGAGTTTTAGTGGGTCCACTCAGATTGCAAATGCTGACTTTGCCGGGCTGCTCAGGCTCAAGCCTGAGGTTCTGCTCCAGGGTCCAGCTAAAGGGAGGACCTGAAGGCATTGGGACCCTGGTCACAACTGATCCCTTCCTTCCATCCTGTCCTGAGCCAGTCTCTATGTTCTGGATGACAGGGTTGAGGTAACTACGACGCTGCAGCGCCAATGATATACTCTGCCATCCCTCCCAGGACTAGCCTCCTGAATATTCTAGCACAGCCAGGAGGAGGCATTTCTCCTGGTGGACCCTCACAGGTGGTGAAACCCAGGTGCAGGAAGCGGTTTTGCTGATCACTACCTAGTCCCTACCTCGAAAAGGAAAACCCAGCTGGTAATTTTTGTATAGACCACACTGCTTCATTAGTGTTATTTTCCCCTTTGCAATAACTGTAAGATTTCTGATATTTCTGTGGCGGTTTTAGCTGCTATGTTAAGTAAAAAATTTCCGCAGTGGGTGATAACAGGTTGAAACCATTCCTAAACAATTATGGGAAGGAGTGATTCTTAAATCTACTCTGGAGGCATCTAGAACAGCTGGAGGCTGTGCCTGAGTCCTAAAACGCTGATAAAATAACCGACAGGCAAGCGAGTCAGCTAATGGTGTGCACTAAAGAATTTCACTTAACTCCGCAGCCTTTTGTGGAGACAGCCCATCTTTCTCCTCTGACTTTTTTCCATACGCATGTGTGTGATGACACTTCTCATATCTTAATACTACAAGGAAACAGCTGCCAAGTCTTTCTCTCTCTCTCTATGCCCCAGTAATGGACACAGATACACTGGCAGGCGAAGCAAGGAGGGGAAGGAGGAAAGAGTTGGCCACGATTAAAATAGGGAATGCAATCTGCGTCCCTCTGGAGAAGTCTTCATGGCACATGAGCCTCGGGTTGAGAACACACCAAATAAGCTCTGACTGCGTAGGGGTCTGCATCTTGCTGGCAGATGGGAAGTGATGGACCGAGGACTTGGTGTCAAATGCTGAGATGTGAGAACTTACAAGAATTCTAGGTTGCTCTCAAGATCCAGTGCCCAGAGTGGGGTCCCAGGACCTGGGAAGCTGGACACAGGAACCAGTGTGTGGGGACAGAGTCCCAGAGAGCAGTTTCCAGACTCTCGGCCTTACGTGGAAAGGCACTGGCTCGGGTAGTAGATGGTCATCAGCTGTGATCAGATGGCTATCCGCTGTTACTGGTTAGCCATTAGCCACTGATATAACTGCTGTGGCTACGTCTGTTGGTTGGTTGGCAGAGAAGCGGACGGTGGATTGAGGATCCTGTGGCTCCGGCTTCCTGTGTCTCCAACCCAGCCAGCCGCCAGTGAGAATATAGTGGTATGACTCCCCTATCTATGACTCCATTGGTGTTCCTTTTTGGCCTCACCATATCCTGCGTTCTTGTTTGGGGAGCAGGACTAGAGTCTCTGCATGACGCAGTGCCCTAAAGGTCTCTCTGGCCTGCTGGGGAAAGGAATAAGCCCCGTGAGGCCAGCCGAGGGGGAGGGGAGATGCCGACCATGGCTGTCGTCTCACTTCAAGTTCACACATGGGCAGATCGAGCGTTGGTTAACCCAACTTCCATTCCCAACTGCCCACTTCTGTCGCTGCTGGGAGGGCTAAATGCTCCCCTTCCCAATCTCCCTTGCAGCTGGGGACAGATGGGGTACAAGCGGAGACTGCTGTGGGAGGGAGGAGTGGGGATGGGGGGTGGGAGTGGGGTTAGGGAGGGCGATTCTGGCAAAACTTTGGCTTTCCTACTAAAAGGGACAGATGTGGCTTCTTTGTTCCTTCCCCCGCCTCCTCTTTCTGTCTGAAGTGGGGATGTATTGCCAGAAGCTGAGGCAACTCTCTTATCGTTACTGCCCCCAACATGTTGAGCTGCTAAAATAACACCAACATTTTCCTACCTGAAGAATTCTTGTTATAGGAGAGAAGTAAACCCCTATTGTTGAGGCCGCAGTAAAACTTTTCTGACACTCGCTGTTGAAACGTTCCTTGTATGTGACATGTATATCGCATGAGTTTTCTCTTCATTCAAACGTCTCATGTAACTTTGCAGTGAATGTTGTCGTCCTGGGTTCCAGATATTTCTCGGTGGACTCGGGAAGGCAGCGGAGTTTAGTCCTCTTGACAATATGTCATGAAACTACCTGGGGGAATTAATACCATACCACTTGCAAAGATGAGCTACAAATATAATGGCACATTAGTCCAAAAATGAAATGACTGACTCACTGTCATTTTTTCTGAATTATGTTTCCAATAGTTTGATAAATTTAAGATTTGTCCACTATAATATTTCCATTCCTACAGTTTGGGTACACTCTGTGACCATGGAAGCATGGAAGCTAGCAGATCCTTAAGGTCAGTGGGGGACCTCTGGTATAGAGAAAAACACAGAGAACAAAGTCCTTAAGAAAGAGAGAGGGAAACAGTCAGAGTTGTGGGAAGTTTGGAATAGGGGTTCAATGAAAAATTACGTTCTGCTCATTGTTTCAGTTAATATTTCTGAATGTTTTCCATGAGATGGCATTATTGGTTTATTTTAGGGTCAAAGCTCCCAGTTTAATTACCCCCAAAGAAACTTTTTCTGAAATTTGCACCTCCTGTGCCCCCACCCCCGTATTCAGAAAGAATAAGCAACGTACTGGAATATTTCTAATCTTAGAGGCTTTGTGGTTCTATTTTCCAACAGAAGTGTTGGGGATAAAGTTGGATGATCTGAACCTTTAGAAAAGTGATATCCATTGCCTTTTACGTTTTGCTAAGTGTGATGAAAACAGTATAAAAAAGGTGCCTTTTCAATGAAGGTCTGAAATCTGCAAAGGTTTTTTCCTTCAGCTTCACCCTGATGTTTCTTTCCTGTGTCAGATTTGGCCCGGGCTTAGCAATTGCGTTCTCTTTTATATGGGGTACTGCGGAGGGAAATGATTGAGGGTCCGACAGTGAATAAAGTTTGCAAGTTAAAATCAACTGGAAGTGTCTTCTAAAACTATTATTTCTGGTCTTTTGCCTTGCAAAGTCAAATAAAGCTTCAGAACTCTTCATGTTTCAAGCACAGTGTTTTTTGACGTCCACGGAATGATTTTCTGAGGCTTTGGACAATCCTTGATCAGGGCCTGTGGCTTTTATGTCTGCACAGTGTGTCTCCAGAGAACTCGGATGGTGAATTTGTACCGTTAACCTGGTTCAGTACTTAAGAAAACTGGCACATGCTGATCGAATGCGAGCTCTTGGAATGGTGACATTTGGCAAATGGCTGAATCATTCTGTACTTTGTGTATGTTTTTTTTTTTTTTAAAGGGTTCTTTAAACACATCCTAAAATGAAAAAGGAAACGGCTCCCTCACTCTATTGCCACTTCAAGATATATCCTCCAATAATATCTCATATATCATCTTAGTGTAGCTACTTCCTAATTTGGAGTTGATACTGATCTTTTTGTGACTAGAACTTGGATTAGGCAACATGCCTGGAAAAATCTCTCTGGTACACGCACATGCAATACCCTTTCCAGAAACAATGCTCCAGCTCCAACTAGGTTTAGTCCAACTAGGACTAAGTGTCTTCCTTATCTAGAAAACTGGAAAACATTCTGTCAGCTCAGGATTTTGACCCGTCATTGGTCCCTTGTGTAAGAGACTCCCTGAATGTAATTAACTTAGTTCCCGGAAGCTGGCTGGGAGCAAGACAGAGGGGTGACTGTACCTATTGTGGAGAGTAGGGTGGTAGAGTGATTTCAGCAGGAGCCCGGGGCTCTCCCCTCTGTTACCTGAAGACAGACTCTTATTTTTGTCTCTCAGCATGATTTGACCTTTGGCTCAGCGGGGGGATGGTTGTAGAAACCATGGGTGGAGAGGAAGAAGGGAAAGAGCTAGATTCTTAGGTGCTCAGGTTAGTTATTTTTCAGGCTTCTTGACCTGTGCGTGGCCAGGAATCATAATCATGTCGAAAATGCATGTCCTGTCTTTCATGGGGCTCAAAACTGCCCAGAGAAAACATCAGTGGCACATACCTGTCATGGTTTTGAAAGGAAGAAGATTTAGTAGCTACTTTTAAGGGCCCCACTTCTATTGCTCATCTGTTCTATGAGTCAATAAACTATCTGCAGTTTGAAGTTATGTTATTTCAATCTAACACGTCCCTATCAGCTATATTCGAAAGAAACACAATGATAAACCTTTTTCTGATTTTGTACACAGTGTACAAAACTCAGAACTCTGTAGAAGTCAAATTGTTGACGTGATTATGTAAGTAGGAAATTGGGGATTTTTTTTTATATCAGATATTGTTATGGTACAAGAACATTTATTAGGGGAATTTGGGGAAGGGGCAGTTTTGATCGAAAAATGTGAGAGCACATGAACTTCCCATCTCTGCATTTTTCTTTACTCTAAGGGTGAATGGTTCCTTGTGAGGAACTGGAATTTAACTGTCTCCTTTTTGTTTTGTTGGCTTTGTTCTTAAAGGCACATGCCGATTATTTCTGAGCACCAGAATAGGCGCTTAACCCCAATGGTGTTTCTTAAATCTTAGTTAATCCAGGGCGCGTAGGAAAAGTATGTTTGCATATTATGAGAAAACTCTGAAGAATAAGATTTTCCAGTGTTTCTTTTGAAGTTGAAATATGTATAGAACATTGGGGAAAGTAATCCAGGGAAGGGAGACAGTCAGTAAAGGGTGAGTGACTAAGACAGCTACCAGTGTGAAAAACTGGAGCTGAATTCCACGGGGGGAGCTCTGGGGAATGGTGCCCGTTTCTCGGAATAAGTCCTCTGAGCAGGCGAGGAAGCGTGAATCCTTACACCCCAACTCCCATCGTTATTGGCGCAGGGTTGTTCCCAGGAAGTGTTCACTTATACGTCCATGCTTCTGGCAAGAGCCCTGGGCACTGAGAGGTGGACCCTGGCCATATTGAAGTTGCCTGGAGCTTCTGAATAGTGGGGTTCAAGGAATACAGATGGGGCTCCGACAGTACCTGGTACCGTGGGAGGTGGAGTTACTGCCAGTGGCCCAAAAAGCTGCCCATGGGGTGCTGGGACCATCTCTGGGGGCACAGGGGTGCTGTTTACGTTACAAAACCATCCGTATACGTGAAAAGTTTGAAAACCGCTTATACAGGCTGTTGATCAATGAACCACAGGCTGTCAGACGATTGTCTAATACAAATCTTATTTTGTAAATAAGGGAACTAAAGTTCAGACAGTTTTAATGACTGGTCAATGTCATAGAACCATGCTGGTCCCAAGGGTCTCATGATGTAATGACTTGTGATAGACAGATTATGCAGTTTCTCATTAATTTGATTGTCTAGAAAGGTCACAAAAATTCATTTGTGGACTCAGTGATTCTAGCGCTCTTAGCTTCTACTTTTAGAGGGCCTACATGGAACTCACTCACCATGGGCAGCATTCCTTTCTGGGTTCGAACACCTGAAAACCATTTCCTTCCAGAAACTTACTTCACTCCTCAAAACTTGCTTAAGAAAAAGTCTTTTCAGTGTTTGGATACTGAGGCATAAATGACTACGTTCATTTAGATTGAAGTATTTGTTCAATACTAGAAAGTAAAGTCTTTTGCTTCAGTGAGGAAGCTTTAATATTTTCAGGGGAGAGGAAGTTCCTTTCGGGTTCAGAGGGCCTAAGGCTAGTTTTAAGTATTCATACAGATGGGTTGTCATATACTTTTGGAAAATACTAGTGATCTCAGAACCGTTAAACTGCATTATATCACATGAGCTTGATTTACCCTGGGCAACAAATGGGGGTCCTTCAAAGAGGGAACGGGGTGTTTAACAACATGAATCCATTGAGTGACAGAATATAATTAATTACTGGAGTTTTACATTTTAGAAATATCTAGTTGTATTTTTCATCACATTGGGTCAAATACAAAGGTAAAGTCCGTTTTAAATTACAAACTAATAGTAATAGCAACTGTTCAGAGAGGATCAGAAAATAATCGAACTGCAAATTTTAAAAATTCTGTATTTGGTTTTTAAGTACTGTAACGTTGCCTGAATCATGTTTTGTTTTTGACTAGCATTAAATTGCATTTCATTATAATCAGTATTAATAGCTATCATTTTTTGAACTCCGGTGCACCAGATTAAATGTTAGGGGATTACATACTATAATTCATTTACCTTTATAGTACCCTTGCATGATAGGTATGTTCCTCCTTATTTTATGGACATAACGGAATTTAAGCGATTAATTTAGGTAAAAAAAAAAAAAAAAAAAAAAAAAAAAAAAAAAAAAAATTCAACGCCTGGCGCCTATTAGACATTTAGTAATGGACATTTAGTAAATATTTTTGAATTCAGAATCAGTGCAGAAGACTTGCCCAAAGCCTTGGAGATTCAGAGTAGATGTGGAGATGGTCAGAGGGGCCCTGCAGCCTTCAGGCTGGTCTGGCTGTGAACGTGAGGAGGTTTTCAGCGGTGGTTCTGAAGCTTTGGAGATGGGAACCAGCTTGGCCTGAAAGATGATCTACACAGTTGAGGGGGTTCCGTGCAGGTGACACCCTGGAATAACTCCCTTTGGAGAGCTGAGTTTGTCTTCTTCAGGTCCACTCCGTGCAGTATCATCAGCCTATAACTCCGTCAAGGACTCTCACTCCACGTACAGCTCAGCGCCACATATTACTCATTTGTTAATGCGCTCGTCAAACAGTTAAGAATCCAGTGTGTGCTGGGAGATTGGCCGGATTCTAAGCTACACATAAAATAGTTGCGTGGAATCAATATTGAGTTAGTGGTACGTACAAGCAACCTAGAAACTGACTGACTGACTTGCTTGAATTCTTCCCAGGATTCCAAAGAAAAATGCTTTTGCAGAGGACATTTTAGTGGATCAGTGATCTTCAGATTAAATGAGAGCATACCAGTCAGATGTTGGATTTTAAACATCTATGTCATTGAATATAAGATGCTCAAGGGGCAGGGAGAGAGGCACCTCCTTACACCGGATCACTTAGGGTTCGCCTAGGCTAGCCCAAGAAGAATTCCTCAGCTATTCCTCACCACACATCTAAGAATGATCCTAGATCAAACATACCATGATATACCCAGCACAAAACCTGAAAGGCAAGCAATTGGGTATGACAGCTTTGGAAGACATGTTTTAGCTGGCATAATTCCCACAGTGTGATTATAACACGGCCCTGTTATGTAGTCCTGATGGCGAATAGTGGGTAGCTTTTGTTCCTGAAAGGCCCATGCATGTTCTCCAACATAATCTCAAATGAAAATATAGCATCATAAAAAGTAACAGTTCTTACAATCTGAATTCTTCCCTAAATCAAAGATCTCTTTTGTCACACAATATAGTATCTGCGATAGGCAAACGTATCTGGGTTTGTTTATAGACTTTGGGGAAAGGCGTTTTTAGCACTAAGTTTTAGTGGCAACAACTAGTATGGTATCACAAAATAGTTGAACTGTCCTTTAGAATATTTTCTAGGACTTCAGATAAAATGTTTTTGCAAGGAACATTTTTTTTTTTTTCTCTTCAAGGCTCATGTTAAAATAAAGGTCAGGAAATTCAGTCGAGTAAACAAGTTAGCCACAACTTTCATCCAAAAGGACACACACCACAGGTGTCGCTCAGGGCTGCTAGAGTTGGTTTAAACACATTGGTTATGGTTATATATAGCACTTAAAGTCCAAACATTCACTCCACCTCCATCATCACTTACTCAGGTTGTCCCGGCAAATTCCACTTGGACTCTTTCTTTGCCAAGTTTAAAAAGTAATGGATTCTAAACTATAACAGAGGAAAATCAACTTCTCCATTTTAGAAAAAAAGGTAAAAGGTTTTCCCTTTCTTCCTTCCCCTAAAGAGGAAACTTTTCACGTGCAACTAAATTTATCAATAAGCATATTTAGTTACGGCAACAAGGGAAGCAATACGCTAGTTAATCTTGGTAGATGAAATTTTTATAAATTAAAAAAGTTGTAAGAAAATGTCATCTTTATTGTTTTAACAAAAACATGGAAGATAAAAAGATAAATGGCAAATGGATGTGCCTATTAGCTTATTAAGTAAACCTTTCTCTAAAGGAAAATATGCATATACAAATACACAATTCATAAGTGTGCAGCTTGGAGATTTTTCACAAACTGAATACACCCACGTGACCGGCACGCATCTCAGGAGCTAGGTCGTGCTCACAGCGTCCTCCCAGTGCCCTTCTCTTGTTCTCCGCTAGTCAGTACCATTTCCTACCCTTCCTAGAAGGTAACCAGAACCTTACCTTCTAACACCATAAACCTCTCTTGCCTGTTTGTTTTGTTTTGTTTTGTCTTGCACTCTGTATGAATGCACTTAGCTAGTATCACATGTACTATTTTGTGTCTGAAGAATGAATAGTGCTGGTGGGAACATGGTTGTACACTTCTTTTGGTGAACACACGTGTGCATTTCTTTTAGGTATAAACTGAACAATAAACTTGGTGGGTTACAGATTATGTACCTGTCAGTGATGGTCAATAATCGAACTGTTTGCAGAGTGGTTCTGCATGCTTCCTTTCTCTGCTTACCTGTGCTAAAGTCCAAGCTTTTGTGTTTTTAGGTCAGTTATGAATACAGCTTTTACAAAAACGTACTACACTATCTCAAGTCCATCATACAAATATTCCATAATTTAAACTTCTGAAGTATTTTTCATACTAGGCGGATTTCAGCATTATACACCAATCTTGTAAAATATAAATGTACACACACGCGTGCGCGCGCGCCCACACACTGACTCTCATTTGATCTTTTGACAACCATGGTCCATTTAGCAGATCATAAAGCTGATCTCCAGAGGCCAAAGGACCAACTCACAGTCATGAAGCCACCCATGACCTCAGAGCAAGTCTGGACTCCAAGGGGGACGCTTTTCCACATCCTATAACAATCCACACCCACCTCTAACTGACAGAGCCCTAACTGAAGATTTCAAGCCTTGTAAATTCCCAGCACACTTCTGAAAAGTTGGGGATGGCTGGAAGTCATTTCACAGTGGGAATGATTTTCAGCCAGAATCAACCAGCCTTTGGCCTTGTTTTTGTGTAGTTTGGATGATTCTATCATCAGATCTGCCTCTCTATATAAAATGTTTCCTGTTTGAGTTTCCTTTTTCAAATGAATGGATTTATTATCCTAGAGGAAGACTTGGCCTAACTGTTCTGAGAAGGGCAGGACGAATGAAAGGTTATAGATCAAATGTATTTTATGTGGTGCTGTCAGCTGAGAATTGGTTTATGTGTGTTATTTTATGGAAAGGAGAGGAACAGTGACACACATATTGAATTTATGGAATCATGGTAACAGCACTGGGGCAGTCTAAGAAAACAGATACATATATGGGGGGGAGAGAGAGACAGAGAGAGAGAGAGAGAGAGAGAGAGAGAGAGAGAGAGAGAGAGAGAGAGGTGGGGAGGGGAGGGGAGGGAGAGTTAGTTCACATGACCACTTTTTATCTCACTTGGGAAGTCAAGATGTGTGGGCCAGACCTTCCATGGAGTAGAAAAGGGAGAACGGTATGGATGAAGGAGACCGAGAAGCCTTCATGAACAAGCGGGGACCTTAGCAGGATTTGGATAACCACATTGCCTAACACATACTGTGTGCCTGTGTACTAAACATGGTCTCATGAAGTCTTGACAACAGCCATTTGAACTAGCTCCTGTATTGTACTTTACTTTCTATTTTACAATTCCAGGTGAATTGCCCATATCACACACCTAATAAGAAGTAGATTCAACCAGATACTGAAGCACGTGTTCTTAGCTCTACACCCCAGGTGCTACCCCAAACGGGGCACAGGGGAGGCGCCCAGTCCGGGGAGGGGATCGGAGACAGAATTACCAAAACAAAGATTGGGAGGTGGATGAACGTATGTCCTGGTGTCAGTACACCTGGCCTGACCTGCGGATGACCTAAGGTGGATGGTTTTGGGGGACAGGTTATGGTTGATAAACCTGGAACACTGATAAGATTGAAAATGTTATAGGAATTAAAGATCATTACGTTAATGGATTCTGAGCAGGAAAATGATATTAGGGAAAATAACGTTTTCTTCAGAAGGTGAACTCAGCTGTCATGCACAGACGGACAGAAGAGCGAAGGACCAGAGGCTGGGAACTCAGTGAGAAGGTGTTGCAAAGTCTGCAGAGATGAGACAATGCAGGCCTGGACTGGGGGAGCTGTTCTCAAACTTTGGGTCTTGGGACCCCTGGTGTACTTAAAAAGGATGGAGGACCCCACAGTGCTTTTGTGTATGTGGCGTTTATAAGTGTTTATCATATTTGAAATTAACACAGAGAAATTGAATCACATTTATTTAAAAATAATAATGAATCCATAAATATTAACATAAAAGCATTAGCATGAAAAATACGTTTTTAAAAATGGAAAACCCTGAAAAAAAGACATTGTTTTACGCTTTTATAAATTTCTTTACTGTCTGGTTTAATAGAATCCAACTGGACTGTCATACATTCAGTTGTCCATTTAGGCAGTTGTAACGTCACATGACGTGTGGGCTCTGGAAAACTCCACTGTCCACTTGTGAGAGAAAGTGAAAAAGGCACATAACACTTTAATATTATCGTGGAAATCATTTTAACCCCAGGACACCACAGAAGACTCCTGGGGATTCCCATGGCCCCCTGGATGACAGTTGGAGAACCCTTGGGCTAGACTGTAGTGGAGGAGATGGAGAAAGACAGAACCAACGCAGAGAAACACAACAGCAACATCTGGAGACAGATCAGATTTAGGGGGAACTGCAAAGGAAAGAATCGCATATCATCCGTACATCAAACCTGGGTGACCTGGGAACATTGTGATGCTTCTTGCAGAACGGGGAAACCCATAGGGGAAGGCAGTTTGATGGGGAAGTTAGTAATTTCTGGTTTTGGTGATTTGAATGTGAAGTGACAGATATCTAAGTACACACAGAATTAGGTCACAGAAGATGATAGAATCTTTTGTTACTAAAGAAAGTTAATTTTTCAAAACAATTTAAAATGAAATTTTAAAAGTTAATTTCAAAATGAAATGGAGCAGGAGTTATAAGTTCTATTTAATTCATCGCAAAGCATTTATTTAGGAGTTGAACACTAGAGACATTCGACTATGAAAGATTTTATTTCTTAAGATGGGGAATGAGCATATGGGCATTTGTTGTATTATTCTTCATGTTTATATGTTTGGAATAATTTAAAATAAATTTTAAAATTTAGAGTTACAAACCACATTAACCCCCACCTCTCTCTCTCTCTCTCCCACCCCACCTCTCTCACACACGCACAAACACATACAATAGTTATATTCCTTAGATCAGATGCCATTTCATTTTCAGATGCTTGTGCTAAGGATGGGCAATGTAGAAGGAGGGAGAGAGAAAGAGAGAGAGAGAGAAAGAGAGAGAGAGAGAGAGAGAGAGAGAGAGAGAGAGAGAGAGAGAGGAAATAAGAGGGGAAGAGGGAAGAGAGGAAAACTAAACTCAGAATCTTGCACCTTCTCTTTAGATATTGAAATGCAAACAGTAGAGAAAGGACTTATCTGCAACATTGATACAATATAGGGAAAGTGTACCCCAAAATAAGAAGACGTCAATATTCATGAGATACCAAAGGCCTGTATTTTATTACACGCCTTTAGCACCGATGAGATGAGACGAGAATTACTGTGGATGGGCATGATGTTTCCAGGACGCTCGGAGCACGGGAAGAAGGAAGTACTTTAGTGGGTCCATCAGAGAGGAAGGGGCTCCCTGTCCCTGGGAGGCTGGACAGCTGAGGTCGGCTCTGGAACTGCAGGAGATCTGAGTGTGGGTGCTGACTCGGGCACTTTGAAAGTTACTCAAGTGCATAAGCTTTAGTTTTAGTGATTAAAAATATAGTAATTGAAGCTGCTTCCCAGGATTGCCGAGGGGGTTAGTGCAGGATGAGCCCCAGTGTATGTCAGCCCCTCTTGCTGGACAGCACTGACCAGTAAGGGTCCACCTGCGGTCCGTTCTCACCCCGCACCCACCACAGCATCCGTCTGCGGCTCCTCTCCCAGGTCTAGGCGGCGCTCCCTAGTCTAGCGGCTTTGGTTACAGCCTCTGCCTCCCAGCCACGTGTTGTCCTGCTCCTCGAGCCTCCAAAAGTCTGGGCCCGAGTTTCTACCAGCCTTTGCCCAGCCTAGAGCATTTCTGGAACGTACCTTACGCTGCCTTTCTGTTCATTTCACAGGCCTTGTCTTTGCTGATTCTCCTTTAACTCTATAACTATTACACAGCTGCCGTAGTACATATGTTTCTTTGCTTCAGAATTCATTCTGGAGTGTGTCCTCTAGCCACGCTCCAGATAAAGTGATAAATGCGGTGGGAAAGAAAATATAAGTTGTTAATTTTTTTAAAGAAAGTAATGTGATGATACAAACTTCTAAAATTCTTTTTAAAAGCAAGTGTGTATGTGTGTGTGTGTGTGTGTGTGTGTGTGTGTGTGTGTGCGCAAGATGAGGGAATAATCACTGTATCTTAGATCATGAACAAGTAAATTCATGGGCGGAAGGAGGCATCATTTACCTTTAATGTCCGCTGTTGCGCCTATTTGGTGAATATACTGTCACCTGGGCTCTGAACTAGCAGTAAGCCAGGTATCCTGCAGTCAGATGTCTTCTTTCAATGAATGAATGAATGAACGAATGAACAATATATATGCAAAGGCTGCTTAGCCAAAAACAATGTCCACACACTGAAGCATATGAATTGCACTGTGTAGGTACTTTAGCCAAAAATGAAGCTAAACTTTATTGACAAATACGAATTTATCTTTTAGTTCTTTTGTTTGACCCAGGGATATCATTCATGTAAAATAGGGATAACAGTTAACTTAATGCCAAGTAGAACATCTTTCAGCTAATGATTGTTTCGTAAATATATGTGTTTTATAAACTGTCATAACCCTCATTTTTTTAAAGTTGTTTCATGACCTTTGCAAACAAATGAAAGACTCACATTTGCTAAGTTCCCTTTTGTACCTAATTACTAGAAATTTAAGGACCTAGCAGGGACTGCAGCTGTTCTGAGTTTCAATTATTTTTCCGCTTATCTTCCGGGCTAATAACTTGGAGCTCTAGACTGAATGCATTCCATTTTTAGCAATGGGAAGCGTCAGGAGAGTCTTGTTTCCCACGTAACCGAGGGGAACAGGAGAACTGGGTCACCCATGCTTCAGCGCCCCCCTGGAAGGGCTCAGGAGATAAGCAGGAGCTTTTACACTACTGGGAACAATTGTTTGCAATCAGAAGACTCAGCAAGGGAAACAGAAAATGGGGCTGGGACAGAAGAGGTGGTAGGGAAGCCTTCCTGAACTGTAAAAAGCGCTTGTGTGAAATAATGATACACGTTCTTTTGGTGAATCTGTTGTGATTTAGCACCGAGATACTGAATCATATGTCCCACATAGACGCATAGGTTTTTCACAGAGAATAATGGGATTTCAGGTGTCACTGGGAGCAATTTTTTTATCGCCCGGGAGGCAGGGCCCAGTGGGTGAAAGGACTTATCCACAGTCATACAGCGCGTCCGTCCGTGGCAAAGCTGGGAACAGAGCACATTTCCTATTCCCAGTCAGTACACTTCCCTTTCCCCCACATCTGCTTCCTCTGCTCCCTTCAGGCCAGAGCTCAAGTGGTCTGGTGGGTGTTCTTAGCACAATCTCTCCAGATGGCTGCTTTCCACACTTCTGTGTCTGGGCCCCTTCTGGTTCCTAACTTAAAAAAAAGATGTTTTTGTAAAATTATTAGCTTTTGTGGTAGATTCAGGCACCAATGCTTGAGAATGCATTGTATGTGGACAATATCTAGATGGCAGCTGACACTATGTAGCTGTGTGCTATTGAGTTCAAGTGTGTTTAGAGAATCGCACAGCTGGAAGGAGCCATTTGGAGCAAGTGAGCTAAGGCCCTGCTTTGCAGACTAGGAAACAAAAGCCTCGAAAAGTTAGTGGCCATCAGTTTAATATACAGAAGTCCTAATGTCATGGACTCTTCTGTGAAAGCAAAGTTTATGTGTCTGAACTTTAACTTTAACCAAGATTTCACAAAAACGGTCAGGGGTTTTTATTACACTCTAACTAAGGTTGTTTGTATTTAGTAGATGTTGGTGTATGTTATGATACTATTCCTTGTTTTATTCAGTTCCAATAGGAATACCATGAAACCATTATTGAAAATTATTGGAATGTTAGGGGTAGTGTGTTGTAGGAAACCAAACGGTTTAAGGTAATTTGAGCAACAATCGATTCCCATACTCATCAGCATTACCATTTTGATTAGATTGACTGTCAACATACTTGTCACACATGCTTCTGGCTGGATATCATTGCTTGTGCGGTTGCCCTCTCACCACCCTGCAATGGCACCTGTGAAATCCTCCGACCCTTCAGAACTCAGAGCAAGTGGCATCTCCTCCATGAAGAGGTCCCCTTCATGAACCTAGGGGATCTCTTCCTTCTTTGCATCTTCAGGACACTGAGTACTTCTCGCCTGTCAGTTATTATACCAATCTGTGTTTTACACATACATTACCGGCGTTACCCCTATTCTGGGTTTTAAGCTCCATAAACGAAGAGTTGATAGTTTGGGTTTTCCCACAGTATCTTGTATTTTGGAGACGCACAGTATTCATTGACTGAGTAGCAAATATGAAAGCTCTTGGCTGAACACAAAGCATTATACTTTCAAATACTGACGTTGAAAGCACAAATTTGAGAAGTCCTGACTTTAAATTGAGAATTCATTGAGAAACTGTGTGCAGAACAAATATCGTGAAGAACATTTTCAGTTCCTCGCTGGGAAGCCTTTATTTACAGAACAATCTGGGACGTAACAGTTTGTGAAATACTAAATGCTGCCACAAAGTGTAAGATTGGTGTTTTTCTAATATTCAGTTCCCTGCAATTTAAAAACCACACGGTGGCCTTCCAATAACGGTTTTAGCCGTATCAGGTGAATGAACAGACTCCGGGAACCATCTGCTCTATGGCTGCCACTTAAGTTGGCCGTGTTCTCCCTGACAGGCTGACTGTTCCATTAAAACAAGTAGCTTTTCCAGGAAAAAAGATCTTGAGATTTTCTTTGGTCATTAGATAGCTCTACACCAGATAGGAACATAAAAATTTTCTTTGTGTGGGGAAAGAGGAGAGCTTTCCTGAAGTTTGACTCATATTACAAAAATGGGGGGAAAGGGATTTAAGTGCTTATTTCAGTTCCTTTTCCAAACATGGAAAATTAAATAGTAGTTCGGCCTCAATCCTTTCAGAGGAAGATCTCATTGCAAATATAAACTTCCCTACTCACTCAGTGTTTCATACTCGTATATTGCAAATAACCCAGACTCAAGATTCAAACTGCCACATGCAAATCCTAGTTTAAAGTCTAGAAGTGTTAGTGAGATCAAAAGCAGAAGAATTCTCTCTGTGCTCTTAGGTGCTGAGTTAAACTTATTTCTTTGTAACTTTCTGCATTATGGAGCTCCATGTTTTGTCCTTTTAATTATAAAACAACTGAGAAAACTAGTGTGCCACTGTCATTAATTGCCAAGAGCAAATTAGTGGCAGTAATGGAGTGTGACCTTTGAATTTTATTTAAACTTGCTCAGGCTCACTAGCCCAGATTGCCTCATGTTTGTGTGGTGAAGACAGATGATCAAACATGCCCTTAGAGCTCCTTCTCGAAGGGCAAAAATTCCATAAAACATATTTCTTAAAGCACCAAGTTAGAAAACTTCATCTGTAATTCCATCTCTGCAATTTACAATTTACTTGACTCTGTGAGCCTCTTTGTTCCCAGTTTGCCAAATGGGAATAATTGCTCAATCTGTATAGCTCTTAAGTTCAATATAAAAACCAAGATAACCTAGAAAATGTTAAAGTCCCACCTAAATGTAAGGTACAGTGTAACCATAGGGTGCTACTGTGTTTTCCTGAAAATAAGGCCTAGCCGGACCATCAGCTTTAATGCGTCTTTTGGAGCAAAAATTAATATATGACCAGATCTTATTTTAATATAAGACCCAGTATAATATATAATATAATATATAATATGATATAATATAATATAATATAATATAATATAATATAATATAATATAATATAATATGGTATAATACTGGGTCTTATATGAATTTTTGCTCCAAAAGACGCATTAGAGCTGATGGTCCAGCTAGGCCTTATTTTCGGGGAAACACGGTACATGTACTAACCTGTGAACCTCTGATTTTCTGTACTGGAAACACTCAAACATCCTAAATATCACACACCTCCCAGAGCACACCTGCAGCTCCACAATTGCTTGCTTAGATGAGGGGCGAGGTCTGCTAGCTGGAGAGGAGTGGAGAGGACAGGAAATCTTATTTACTTAGCGTAGAAAACACATGTAGGGAGGTTTCTGTCGCTTGAGGAAGAGTTTTCCTTCTCCCCCCCTTCCTTCCTCTCTCTCTTCACATATGTGCGTGCACACACATATCAATATAGACTCATTGATTCATTTTTGTTGTTCGAGTCAGTAATAATCTGTTAACATTGATGCTCGAAGTGTCACCGATTTGCCCCGGGGAGCCCCTTACGTTGCCTCCTGTGACCCATTGACAGGTCCCATCATTCTTCGTGCACTTCCTTACTTAGTTTTTGCACAACATGTGCTAGGCTTGTACTTTCCCTTCCCCAGCCCTAGAATCAGCCATTTTCCCATGAAGTTCAGGTTCCTTTTTGCAGAGAATGGGATTTAGAAAACCAAAATCTTCATGCTGCGTGTGCTCATTGCTGCTGGAGTGTCTTTGCATTAGGTCCTTCCAGAGGGAAATAAGGAAAAAGACGAAGCCTGCCGGAAGTGTGTATCTGTTTATCCCTGACATAATGAGTCTGCCAAAGAGAAAAAACAGCATGTGCTGTTTTTGTGTGTGTGATCTTGTTTTTCATTTCTTTTGTTACTAATAATGCTAAGCCTTTTTGTCATGTTTATTTGTCACTCACTTTTATTCTTTTGTGAAAAGAAGTGTGTAACTTTTTTCTCTTTTGCCTAATCTCTACTGGGTTATTTGCCACTCTTTTTATGTATTTGAACCTTTTCTTAAAATTTTAATTAAAAATACTTAGATATACATATTTGAAAATAGGGAGTGAAACAGCTATGCTTATGCAAATGTCCATCACAGCATTACTAACAATAGCCAAAATGTGAAAGCAACCCGAGTTGCTTCCAAGCGTCCAACAATAGTTGAATTGATACACGGAAGGTAGTACCTACTTACAATGGAATATTCCTCAGCCGTAAAAAGAAATGAAATTCTGACACACGCTAGCTACAACATGCGTGAACCTTGAAAACATTATGCTGAGTAAATAAACGAGACACAAAAGGATAAATATTTTATGATTCACTTATGTGAAATATCTAGAGTAGGAAAATTCATAGACACAAAAAGTAAATTCACGGTTACCAGGGGCTGCAGGATGGGGAAAATGGGGGTTACTGTGTAATGGTTACAGAGTTTCTCTTTGGAGTGACAGAAAAGTTTTAGAAATGGATAGTGGTGATGATTGCACAGCATGGTGAAAGTAATGAATGTCACCAAATTCACACTTAAGGTGGTTAAAAGAACAATTTTAATGTTATGTATATGTATGTGCAATATGCATATGTATATATATTTACCACAACAGTAAGTAAATAAAGGGACATATTTGTGTAGATCTACTTCTGAACTCTCTTCTGTTCCATTCATCTGTGCGTCTGCCCTCCTCGCAGTACCACACTGTCATGGTTACTGTAGCTCTATAATTAGTCTTGAATTTGAGTAGACTAATTCCTCCCACTGAATTTTCTATGTCAAAATTATTTTAACTATTCTACTTTCTTTGCCTTTCTATATGAATTTTAGAATAATCTTGTCTATATCGACAATAAAAATTCCTGGGATTTTAACAGGAATTGGTTAAACCGGTATTGTTATATCCTCTTGATGTAACATTATCTTGTATTCCTAGAGCCCTTGTAACAGTTTTTTTTGTTGTTTAGTCTAATTTGCCTTAACAAAGAAACTGCCACTCCAGTTCTGTGTTTAGTGTTTTCATGGCATATCATGTTTTACCCTTTTACTTTTGTCTGTGTCTTTATAGTTAATGTTTGTTACTGATAAACAACATATAGTTGGGTTGTTTTTTTCAATCCAGTTTGATAATCTCTGACTTTTAATGGGTGTATTTTCAACATTTACATGAAAATAATGATCTATGTTACTAAATTTAAATATTTTATATTTTTCCCATCTTCTTTTTTTCCCTCCTTTCCTTGTTCCTGCCTCTTTTACGTGGATTAAATATTTTTGTATTTTATTTTCTCCACTGTTACTTGCTGTATCTGTTTTATTTAATTTCTTGGTTAGTGTTGCTAGTCTATCTTCAAATAATATTATGCCACTTCACTTATAATGGAGAAACCTTACAGCACCTTATTTTAATTCACCTCTGTCCTTTGTACTGTTGTTTCCACGCGCCTACCATTACATATGACATAAACCCACAAAACATTGTAATTATTTTTGGTTTGGGCTGTCTTTTTCCTACTCAAGGGGTTTACACAGGAGGAAAAAAGGCTCACCTCTTTCCTATAGGATTCTACAAATATTATAGAGCACTTGATAGCCCACTCACCTCTGAGGTTTTGTTAAACGTTTTGGTCTTGTTTGTTTCTTTATGCTTGCGTTTAAGAACTTTCTATTGTTTGTCTTTAAGCTGATTAATTTTTTTCTTCTGTCGTCTAATAAGCTCTTCCTCATAACCAATGATTTCATTTATTTCATATATATTATCTCTAGACTTTCCATTTGCTTCTTTTCATATATTTAATTTTTATCATTATTATATTCATATCTTAATTTTAAGTCTTTGAGCATATGTATAGTAGCATAGCTTTGTAAAGTCCCTGCTGTAAAATACATCGTTTCTTTCATTCCCGTCAGATTCTATTGACTGACTTTAATTTTGGTTATGGGTCACATCTTTCTGCCTCTTCACGTGTCTAGTCATTAAGCAGAACACAGACATTATAGTTATTAGATGGTTGCATGTTGGATTTTGCTGTCTTTCCCCAAAAAGTGATGGCCTTTCTTTTGGCCTGTAGTTAAATTACATGGATCCACTTGATCCTTTTGAGGTTTGTTTATAATCTTTATTGGTGAGTGTTTAGAGTAGCCTCTACTCTGGGACGTGGCCCTTCTGGAGTATTTATTAAATGTTCTGAGTGTTCAGCAAGGATTCTTACTCTGATCAAGTCAGAATTTGAACATCTCTCAGCCCCACGTGAGCTTTGGGAATTATTTAGCTCAAGGCGTCTTGTGGTTCTTTGCTCAGTTCTGTGGCGTTTCATCCCATACATGTGTACATTGGTATTCAGCCAGTGATGGAAGATGGATGATGTGGAGAATTCTGAAACTTCTTCTCCGAAGCTTCCTCTTCTCTCAAACCATGATCCTCAAATACCAGTTGGTTCATCTCGTGAACTCTGATCTCTGTCTCATAACCTCAGTGAGACCCATCTGTCCCACTTGGGGGTCCCCCCCACCCCTGCACAGTGACCAAAAATATGCCTCAGACTGAATGCTTGAGTGACCATAGAGCTTACTTCATTTATTTACTTTCTTTTGGAAGGGACAGTCCTGTGCCATCTATCAATTTTTAATATATTTTTTTCACAGATTTTGTTCATTTTAAAAATTGTTATTTACAGTGAGAGGAAAAGTATGGTCTCAGTTACGCCATCTGGTATCCTCACTTCATTTTTCTAAATTGCTTTCATTTTAATTCTGTTTTTCATTGTCATGTTCCTACATAAAAATTATCCTACTGTATTTATTATAATGCCTCCAATCCATTCAAATTGTTGTGACAGTTTTTTATACAGCAGGGCATGTATTATAGTTTTATAGAATTATTGCTCAGGAATTTTTTTTTTTTCAAAGAGAAATACCAAGGCTTAGATTTATCGCACATTTACAAAGTAAAATCTATATTTTACAATTCCTTGGATACTCAGTGTCTGTAAGATAGCTGATGCCTGGTTCCGATTCCCTAATTGTATTTGTGATAATGTTATAATTTTCCTCACTGCCAAAATAGTTATATTGAGTCTTATAATCAACATCATAAAAGTCAGAAAGATGATTTTAAATTCCCCTTGTTTTTTCTGTGTTTTTTTTTCAAGTTAACACTTCATTCTTTTTAAACATCAATCGATGCTAGCAAATAAAAATGTAATTTTAGAATTATGTGTCCAGACAGAGCAAATAAGAGTGGCCCCGAAATCCCAAACCCAGATGTCTATGACTAGTCTATTAGGCACAGTTGCAGAAGTAAGTTGATTTGATGTGTAAACAACCAATTGTTGTGTAAAATCAAAACAGAAATAATACCAAACTACTGGTTTATAAAGAAGTAGATTCATTTTTTAGGAAGCCCGCCAAGTTTCTCTCCTCAGACCGTGGTATTCACATTCCATCTCATCAACTCCGCAGGTTAGCACTTGTGTCACAGCTCCGGCACTCACGGTAGGTGCTCCCCGGCGTCCCCTGTGAGTGTGTGCTGGTTGCATCATGTCACAGCTCCAGCATGTCGCAGGGGGCTCCTTGGTACCAGGTGTGAACTCATTCGTACAGTGTGTGCGGTATTTCAGCTGTAGAGCTCTAGCATGGGTTCCTGGGGACCTCCTGCAATCCCGTGCAGTTTGCACGGTGACACAAGCAGCGTATTGCTATCACGGGCAACCGGTATGGTTCACCTAGGGAGACCTACGAGTGTCACCAGTGTTTGACCCACTGCCTCTTAAAGAAGACTTGGATGGCTTTGTTTCCTTTGCCCTCCCTCCTTCCCATCTTTGCGGCCTTGACCACACTGACCCTTGGGGGCTGGTGTTTTGTTTTTTCACAGAATTAACAAGGGGGAGAATATGGAAGAGATGAGGAATATGAAACTAGTAAATGTAGGAAGCGTGTTGAATCTATGCCGGGTACTGTTTTAACAGCCGGACAAATATTAATTGATTTAAACTTCACTATATTATGAACCTTGTATATGATTATATTCCTGTGTGTGTGTTTTTTTTCATCTACACCAAAGATCAGATACTGGTCTTGGCTTCAGTAGCATTATGCTCAAAATGACCACAGTTGTAAGTTACCAGCTTCCATAGAATGAAAATTCTCCAGGCTTGTCTCACTCGGTTTCACTCCTTCATCGCCCAAACCTCCGAGATTGACAGAGGTGAGGAAGCAAGGTTCTCCTAATTTTGCTTTCATGTATATGTGACAAAAAAATATTTCCTTTTTTTCCAAACTACTAGTAATGCCAACACTTCAGGAAGATGTGCTACAGCTAGTCTGTGGTTTTGCATGCCTTCAGCACAGCAGTGTGAATACCAAGCCCAGCGGATGCATCAAAATGGTTTCAGGAGCTTGACATATTACATCTTAACATTAGCAACATCTTTTCTAGAGATCGTTTTCACTTGCAGTCAAATGATGCCCAAATGAGGGTCCAAGAGCAAGTCAATAGAGAGCTAGAGGAATGAAGGGGCTGCCTGCTCATAGTTAACTCAGTGGGAGGAGAAGTTCAAGGTCAGCGATGGTCAGTGAGGGTAAACCTGCGTGTGTTTTGGTAGCACCTGTGTGCAGTGGATGGCTGGTAGACGCTCACAAGAGCTGACAGTTTCAAGAGTTTTGCAAGCCAGTTGTTAAACACAGCCATTATCAAAAATGAAATTATGTAAACTTGCAGTTAAATAAACTATACTAAAAGCAAAGGTAACAAACGCTCCAAACTCTTCTCCTATTTTTTACTCTTCTCTGTGCTCTTAAGTTATTGACGTGTGTTATTTCTGTATGTTCTGCGACAACTCTGTGTCTCTTCTCAAGTCCAGGTCACTGATGTCACTTTGGGAGTTGAAAACTGGCCAGGGATTTACAGCATGGAGAGTTGGTTGTTAAATGTTGACCAGCATACCACAGCCTGGGGAGAAGGGGGGGCGGAGCCTGGGTCTGGGAAATGGGCTCCTGCATCAGGCTGGGATGAGGAAATGAGGATGGAAAGCAGAGATTTCAAAATGAGGGCAAAAAACTAATTTGTATGCATTGGCAGCCTTTATAAATGGGAGAACTTCATGTAAAGCATCAGATTCCCAGCCTCTTTAGGAAAATAAAACATACTGGTAGTATACAGAGCCACTGTGGGGACAGGGCCAGGAGTGCAGTTTCCAGGCTCTCGGCCTCACATAGACAGGTGCTGGCTCAGGTAGTAAATGGCCATCAACTGGGATTGCATGGCCATCAGCTGTGGCTAGTTGGTCGTCAGCTGTAACCAGTGAGCCATTGGCCACTAATATAACTGCGGTGCCTGCGCTCGCAGAAAATGGGGGCTAGCAAGAAGATGGTGGCTGAGCTAGCAAGAGCGGATTGCAGGTAGCAAGTGGGGTTGGTTGGTTGGCAGAGAAGCAGACGGCAGGTTGCGGATCCTGTGACTCCTGTTTCCTGTGTCTCCAACCCAGCCGCCAGCGAGACTATATTGGTATGACTCCCCTATCTATGGCTCCGTGGGTGTTCCTTTTTGGCCTCACCATGTCCTGCATTCTTATGTGGGGAGCGGGAGCTGAGACCCCGCATGACACTCTGCATGACAGCCACCTTCTAACATGGCAACAATTGGCTAGCGTGATCATTACCCCCGCAGGGTATCTGTTCTCTGGGGTCCTTTTACCTTCCCAGCCCTGGTTGTCTTTAATGTTCTTACTCCTGTTGTAATGGTAAGAGACCTTAGGGTCCGTAGCCAAGGGAATGGAAAGAACGGAGGACTATGAAATGCAGGCTAAGTGAGGTTAGATGGTTCTGGGACAAACACAGGCATATCCTCCAGTATTCCTTTTAGGAAAAGGTTAGACTTGCCAGGACTGGCATGACTTCTTAAGAACCCACCCACATCTGGACATAGAAAGGTCTCCATGCCTTTAAAAGTAATTGCACTTTAAAAGGTTCAAAATAATTGCAAAACCGCAATGACTTTGGCACCAATACAAAATCATTTATATTATCTAGATTGCCATACCACAGCAGACGATAAGGTAAAAGTTGGCAATAGAAACAGTATTACTAGAAGCACTATCCAAAGTCAAAAGTGATGTTTGATGGCAAATAAACAAAAAAGGATACAGGAAAAATATAGATACATCACATATGACGTCAGGCACAATGGCATGGAACCATTTATTTCAGGGGCAACAACTCCACATCCCTGTAACGCCTAAAGATGCTATTTCTTAGGACAGTGTAATCATTGATGATTAAAATGAGAACCTGAATTTGTCAGAAAGTTGACAACACATTCAGCACACTTAGTTCCAAGGGTGGAGAAATGCAGACTATTACAGAGATTCCTGTGCTTTCTCTAATCCAGGAGATTGCTTCCCCTCAGGGCCTCATCTGCGGTGCCTAAGATTCTCTTTTCCTCTCTTTTCACGTGCCTCATTTCTGTCTGTCTTTCAGGTTTTCAGTTAATGTCACTTCCTCGAGGAAGTCCTTTCTGATTTTCCGGGCAATATCAGGTTCTCCTGTTATATGCACTCTGTTTGTCCGTTAGACATGTCCTTTAGGGCTTATTCAGTCATAATTCTAGAAATCTCTATATTTCCTTGTTCAGTGTTTATCAATATCACTAGGCTGTAAATTCCATGAACTCACTAACTATATTTGTTTAGTCGTTGCCATGAGGCCCAGTATACATGACAGGTATCGAATAAATACTTTTTAAAACAAATAATGGTCAGATTGAAAAAAAAAGAAAGTCTCAAGATGTTGTCAGTTATCTACAAAACTTTGGTCTTAATAAAAATGTGTAGTGAGACTGAATTCCTTGTGCGTGCTTTTGTTTCTTCTTAGTAGATCACGCACAGTGTGCGTGGTCAATACAGGCTGGATGAATGACGCTGTAGAAGAATAAATTACTCTCTGGTGCGTTTTCCTTAGAGCCAGCGGTTCTTAGCCCCTGAGACTTGACAGTAACTAAATATTCACACATTTTAATTACAAATTTAAGCAGGCGATTTCTTTTAAAATATTGGGAAATGCGAAATCTTGTCAAACGTAATAATGTTACAAATGTAAGACAATGCAGCGATCTGTGCTTAAATTAATTAGCCACTTTAAACCCCACTGTTCCCTGTTTTACTTTTTTGGCTCATAAACGCTGGGCAGACCCAACTCCTGTAAGTATGTCTGTCTCCCCAGGTGATGGCCAAAAGAAGCTCGCCTTTCTGTGACTAATGATAGGCAATTGTGGTAGCCAGAGACAAAGATGTTTTCGTTGGGAGCGAAAACAAAGGTTATGTTTTAATGTAATGGAAAATCAGGAATCCTAAACACTGTGCTCATCCATCAAAACACTGGAAATTTTGAAAAAAAAAAGGAGAGACTTCTAGTTAACAGCGTTTTCACCTGGGGCTCATTAGTGGCCTAAAAGTGGTTCTTTCTCCAGTTTCTAACTAATGTGTGGCTGGGAGTCAGGCCAGGTGTTTCTTCCACCAACTTCCACCCTGAGCAACTTTATCTGAAAACCCATCCCCTTCACACCACACAAAAGCAACCTGGTCACTGGTGCCTTTGAATTAGCTCCGTCTTCACTGTTCCTGGACAGAGATGCGTGGCTGGTAATAACAGCGAAGACTCCTAAAACCTTTTGCCTGTTTGCCTTGTGTTAATGAAAATGTGAGCTGTTTAAATTTGAAAAAGGACTTTTTTAGGTTATCTTGCCCTCTTGAAAGCATTAAATAAGAGACTGTGCTCATAGTCTCTTTAACAAATGTGTTGAGCAGTTGGAGTATTAGGATAACATTTTTAAGTGAAAAGATTTAAGCAGTATCCCTGTGTCTTCCCCCAGGTTTCAGTGAGAGAGCTGTAACCGTGTATGGAGGAAGAACCTGACCCAAAGCTGTCTGGCTTCCCATATCTGACTTTCCCCACGCGTTTCCAAAGCGCCAGCAGACTTCCATTCTTCCTGGACTGCGCCTTGGTGAGAAATGCCATGACTTCGCCTTTCATTTAATGTAAGCCCTGGCCTTGAAATCTTTCGGTGTTATAGACTTCCTTTTCAAACCACAGCAGTGCTGGCAACTGACGCTACAAAGCTGCACCAGACTGTACCATAACTTGTTCCAAGGGCGATTAGTGGGGTTTTATTCCTTGCCAAATGTATGTGACTACTCCATCTAAAGCACTTTGGAGAGCCACTAAGAAAATAACACAATTTTAATGGTTTGGGGAAACGGGAAACAAGTAATAAACTATCATAAAGGGGAGACAACCTCTGACTCCAACATAAAGAGGGAGTCAGAGAAAGGTAGAATGAAACAAGTGAAGGTAAGTAATGGCGGAGTGAATACGGTTCTGAAAGTGGGCTGCAGTACAATGGGAGGGAAGCAAAAATTTCACCTGTCTTCTACATTACGTCAGAAGCCTAATCTCCCCCTTCGATAACTAACATGAGTGTAGGAAAAGTAAATTTTGCTTGATAAGAGGCTATGAATATCCCTGGTAGAGAGAGACAGAAGAAGGAGGCGGGAGGGAGGGAGGAAGGAATACAGGTCTCATCAAGGTTTTAGGCTAGTTAAGATTTCTTTTAGCGTTTGTTCAAAAGACAATGTTTAGGAATTACATAATATTCCTCAGCTAGCAGGCTCTCTGTGCGATCATTTTAGTATTTCCTGTCCTTCGGTTCCTTTCATCTCCAAGGTATTACTTATTTCTGTAGCCTTCCATCCCTCACTTCCTTCCTTTTTTTACTCTCGTGGTTTTCTTTCAACATGTTCCTTTTGTACCTTTTTCTTTCTTCTTCATTCCTATACAAAGAATAAAAATATCCTCCTGAGTGTCACATGTGACCAAATTCTCAAGTACTGCATGCATGCTTGTTGATTTTTATAAAAGTAGTTGTGACTTGCTATTAATTTAATATCAAACTGCAGGATTATAGCTTATCTGCAATGTTATATCAGACCATCAAGAATTAGGAATTTCTATGAAAAACCCCAAAGAAAGGGAAAGGTCCTGAAAGTTCTTGTCAGAACCTATGACAATGTATCTGTATATAAGATTGGTTTGGTCTTTTTGAAAGTAGATTTGTAGGGAGATGCAAACTCAGCTTTCATCCCCACTACAAGGAGACTGTTCACTCTGGCCTGTGGCATTTGCATCCATTTCCATAAAATAGTTGGGGTCTGAGAAATCCAAAGAAATCGGTATTTATTTTGGGTCAGCCTTGAAATTTATCCCACATCTTTATAAGACTTCGATTATGTAAAAAGCCAATCAGTAGACCTCTCTCTTTGTATTCTGAATTTCTTATGTGATTTCCATTTTGTTGCAATGGTTACTTAGAAATGTGTTTTTTTAGTTTCTAAAGTTTCTAATTTTTAAATCTATTATTTTATTCCTAGCATAAATTTATTGTATTATAAGAAAGACAACAAGTTATGTTCCTGATCATTTAGGATTTAGGCCTAAATTTAGAGTTCATTTTGTGGCTAGTGCATTGCTTGCTTTTGTAGACAATCCATGTATAGTCTCTATTTAGTGTAGAGTTTTATAGATGTCTAATAGTTTGTGCTTATTAATGATACTGTTCATATCTTGTTATCTCTGCTTAGTTTTTGTTCACTTGATCTATTAATTTGTGAGAAGGATATACTAAAATCTTTAGCTATGATTGTTGATTTCTCTACCTGAAATTCTTTCAGCTTTCCTTTTCCTATTTTGAAGCTGTTTTGGTAGATCCATGTAAATTTATGATAATACATCTTCTTTTTTTTATTGTTCCCTTTTGCCAGCATATAACATTCCCCTTTATCTCATTCTATCGTGTAATATATTAGGATTGTCACCTTAGGTATCTTTTGATCCATATTTGCCTGGTCAGTCTTTTTCCTCACTTTTATTTTCAACCTCTCTTTGTCTTTTGTTTTAAGTATATATTTTTTAGACAGTATATTGTTGGTGTTTTTTTTTCTAATCTAGTCTGATAATTACTGTGTCTTAATTGGTGAATTTAACCCATATACGTTTATTGTAATTACTTTATGTTTGAGCTTCTTTCTTTCATCTTATTTTATATTTACCCTTACACTTTTTTCTTTCATCCATTCTTTTCTTTCTCTATTTATTTCCTTTTTATACTTTCCATTGGGTAGTTAAAGTTTTCTTCTGTAGTTTTAAAAGTCAATACTTTTGTCCTTATAGTGGTTATTCTTGACTCAAATTTATATTCAGTTTTAGTCACCTTTATTGAATTCTTAAGCTCATCAGATTTAAAAAACTATCCTGGTACATTATCCCCTCCAATGCTACATCATATGAATATTATCTATAATTTGATTTACAGGTTGTTAATAGATATACTTTCTTTTCTTACTTTGGTCCTTGTCATTGTTTTTTTTGCTTCTTTTCAATAAACAATAAACTCTACAAGATATTTCTTTGATAATCCATAACTCATGAAATATCCCCTAATTTTTTTTTCTTCATATTATTTGAGTACTTTTGCTATGAGTGTTTTCAAGGTGGGTCTTTGTATAGAAAATCTTCTGAGGCCTGATATATTATTGAATATTTTTATTATACCTCATATTTTAGTGGCATTTTAGATTGATATTAAATCCTAGGATACAATTATTTTCCTTTAATATATTAAAATATTACTACATTGTGCATCCAGCATAGATAGCTATTGGCAAATCTTGTATTTTTATAGATAATCTATGATTTCCTTCTGTAAGCTTTTCTTTGTATTTGATATTCTTTATTCTCACCACATTAGATCTAAATGTGTTTCCTTATCTGTACTGTTCAACAGATTCAAGGCTGAAGTTTTTATGTTCCGTTAATTCTGGAAAATGTATGTTGTTTTAAAAAAATATTTTCTTCTCTTCATATTCTTTTTCTTTCTGGGACTGCTATCATGCATGTGTTGGCATATCTACTTCTATCTTGCAAGTCTATATTTTTATGTATTTTCTTTTTTTAATGCTTTTTTGGAGAATGACTGAATCAGGCTTTTCAATTTATTAAAGTTCTTCAGTGAATCCATTTATTGTTTGTCCCATCTATTATATTCTTTATGTCAATGTTTATATTTTGCATACCTAATATTTTCATTTTTTAATTATTTCTTGCCCATGGTTATGTTAACAAATGTTTTCCATTATCTCTCCCTTAAATATATTTTAGGATGTATTAAATTCTTGATTTCAACACTCAAGACTGTGAGTCATTACAGTAATTCAAAATTACAATGTAGTCAGTCAGTCAAACAGCTTGATTTCTGCCTGTGGCTCATGTTCTTTTTGTTGTTGTTGTTGTTGTTTTGTCTTCTGAATTATCTGGGCGTGTGGTACTCCCTGGAGGCATCAGGTACTCAGCCAGGAAACATGTAGGGAAGGAACTGAAGTCCGTGCCCTCGACTGTACCCATTCTGGTGAGTTTAAAGAGGAGGGACAGGATGAGGCACAAGGAGAGCCCCTGATCCCCCAAATCCACTACTGGTGATTCCTGTTGCTGCCACCCCACCGAGCAAGTCTCCTGTGTAAGATTTCACCTTTCCAGACTCGGAAAGATACAGCAGGCAGGCAAAGCAGTCTCCTTAAGCGGAGTCCTACAGCCATGCAGGTTGGAATGGGAGGGTGTGGAGAGGGACTCACCTCCTCGGTCAGCAGCTGCTAGCTCTCCTTCGATGTCCCCAGAGGACCAGGACTGGTGCTTTGGGCTGGTTTTGCCTGTTTCTGGGGAATGCATGGGCAGTGATTATACCAAGTCAGCATGGGGTGAGGAAAGAGAGAATTCACTGCTTTCCTCCAGCGTATCCTTTCATTGCTACTTCTACCTTCCTTCTGCTCTGGCTGCCGTTGCCCAGCTGCCAGGCACATGGGTTTAGGACAACCTGCAGTTTCAGTGGGAAGTTCCCATGGTCTTTTCTTGTGGTTGGTCCTAATCCTGGAATCCATACGTCTTTTCTATATTTCGTTCTTTTTAGCTTCTATACTTTAAGTTTGATTTGGGGGATGGGAGCTAGCCATGTATTTACCATCCTGACAGTAACAAGAAACTGTGAAAAGATTTCTAACTTGTATCTCTGAAGAAGGTCTCTTTTATATGTTGCCCAATCTCATTTACTCATTGGAAGGTATCTTTACATTTAGTAGCTGGGGGAAAAAGATTTTTATTGAACCTTCAGAATTCCACAGTAGCTAGATAATAATTATTGATTGCCTAACATATAAAAGTGCTAGGAAATTTGTTTATATGCTGTCATTGGACATTTGGATAAATAGCATGTGATTAGACTGGTGAACATTATCATTTTATTAATTTTCTATATTTACTTGTCATCACATGTTTTGCATTACCTAATTATTCAAATCGTTGGGGACCATTAACTAGTGAGAAAAAGCAAGCACGGTCACATCCATGATCTGTATAGGCAGTCCTTGCTTTGTACGGGACTGCAGAACTGGCTATGTGAGCTGAAACTATACAAAGCAGTGTGAATGATCAATGGGGTAAATTATCATTGTCCCGTGACCTTTAAACATTTTTATCACCCATTGAAACTCCCTCGCTGTTAGTTATAAATATATAGGGAAATGAAAATATATTAGTACAACTAATATTTCTTTAGTACACTGTAATTTAAGGTTTTAGAAACACGGAGAATTAAAGTATTTTATATCTTTGTAAAAACTTATGAACAGTGGTTTGAACAATGCTTGCCTTCTCATCGTATAACTTGCAATACTGACTGAGGATTTTTCCCATGCTTTGATGAACGGTTACACTCCTTTTTAAGTCTGGGTCAGCTTCCAACATTTTATCTTTGCACTAACAATGTTGTGAAATATCCCTTGGAGTCCATTTCATATGAAGACTGTTAATGGCATCAGTTCTTCTGGAATGTCTTCATCCTTTTTGTCACGACTTTCCTCACTTATGTCAGTAACTCCATCCTCATTCTGTTCTCCGTGCTGTGTGTCTAGTGTCTCTCACAGTGGCAGTTTCAATGTTCTCATGTGCAGCTGCTTTTCTATAACTCTGTTTACGTTCAGTCCCAATTACACTTCTAGCATTGTCACCACTTGGTTGTTGACCTCATGGTACTTTCTACCTGGTAGAAAAGACAAAGGGAATGATAACACAGGAAGCTGTGGAAAACAAAGGAGGGGAATTTAATTCAGTCTTGAGCAAAGGAGGAGCAGAGAGAATATAGAGACTGTTCCGAAAAGGTCAGGCAGAAAGTGGGGCGTGAACCTTGGTGGAAGAGGAGGGCTGACATGGATTGAAGGGGAGAGAGAAGGAGGGGATCCTACCCAGAAGGCACAGCGCAAGCAAAGAGCTGGAGGCTTTAGCAAACAGGGCGTTTCCAGGAGCTGAAATCAGTTTGGTATATCTGAAGTGTAGGAGACGTAGAGGAACTTTGCGAGATGAGAGACGGGGGTGGCAAGTGCCTTGTGTGTCCCGAGAAAACGTTAGCTTTTATGAGGGAGGTTATAAGTAAACCCAGCAGGATTTCAGCTGGGGATGAGGGTGAGTTGTGTGATTATATTTCCACTGGAGGCTGCGTTGGAGATGGACCAAAGAGGCAATATACTTGAGAAGGAGATTATAAGGAAAGGCTGGGAGCAGGGAGGTGCCTTAAGAAATCACTTCAGGGATCCATGTGGAAAAGTGATGGGAGTTTGAGCAAACACAGGGCCAGGAGAAGGAGATAAGATGTATTTCAGAAAGACCTCGACGTAGAAGGAAGAGAACTTAGTGACTGGATGTGATGTGGAGAAGTATAGAATGGTCCTTGGGCCTTTATAGTCTAGATTATGCCAGTTTTCACTCACAATTTTCTCCCTGAAGCCTAGCAAAGAGGAGTTGAGAAAATATTTGTTTTATCAATCTAATTAAAAAATGGGCAGAGGACCTGAATAGACATTTCTTCAAAGAGAACATACAGATGGCCAATAAACATATGAAAAGATGTTCAATGTCACTAATCATCAAAGAAATGCCAATAAAAACCACGATATCACCTCACACCTATCAGAATGGCTATCATCAATAAATCATCAAACAAGTGTTGGGGAGGATGTGGGAAAAAAGGGAACCCTCGGGCATTGTTGGTAGAATTGCAAACTGGTGCAGCCACTATCGAAAGCAATATGGAGGTTCCTCAAGGAGTTAAAAATAGAGCTGCTATATGACCCAGCGATTGCACTTCTGGGTATTTATCCAAAGAAATCCAAAACACTAATTCGAAAAGATATATGCATCTGTATGTTCATTGCAGCATTATTTACAATAACCAAGATATGGAAGTAACCCAAATGCCCATCAATAGACTATTGGACAAAAAAGATGTAGTACGTTTATACAGTGGAGTATTACTTGGCCATAAACAAAAATGAAATCTTACCATTTGCAACAACATGGATGGACCTGGAGGATATAATTGCTAAGTGAAATAAGTCAGACAGAGAAAGACAAATACCATACGATTTCAATTATATGTGGACTCTAAAACACAAAACAAATGAACAAACAAAACAGAAACAGATTCAGAAACACAGAGAACAAACTGATAATTGCCAGATGGGAGGAGGGTTTGGGGGACTGAGTGAAAAAGGTGAAGGGATTAAGAAGTACAAATTGGCAGTTAAAAAGTAGTCATGGAGATATAAAGTACAGCATAGGGAATACAGTCAATAACTATAACTGTATATCGTGTCAGATGGGTAATAACGGAATATTGTGTCAGATGGGTACTAGACTATTTGGAGGATCATGTAAATTATGTAAATGTCCAATCACTATGCTGTATATCTGCTATATCTTGTGTCTCTTATAAGGATACTTACCATTGGATTTAGAGCCCACCCAGGTAGCCCAGGATGACTTTCTCTTAACCTGATTACATCTTCAAAGACTTCACAAATAAGGTCACATGCACAGGTCCCATGGATGTGGTGGGGATATATTTTGGGGTGGGGGGGGACACCATTCAATCCATGAAAGGAGATAATTGTTTCTTCCAAGTACCCCCTGTCTCAAGGACTTATCTCTTTGTAGCATCATAAAATTATGTATGCACCGAGGTAGTTATCCTTGTTTCATTTTAGTTGGCCACAGAATCGATGTTGTTCCCTTTTAATAAAAACACACAACGCAAACTTTCTCTTTGTGATTAGATAGAAATGTACATAGACTTGTCATTTGCCCCCTTAATATGTTTGTGGAACTTGTGTAGGTCGTTGAGAAAATTCAGCCAAGTTGAATTCGCTGATTTCCATTCTGATTCCTAGTCCTTGGGACGACATTTTTCAGTAGTAAAGACAACTTTGAGCTTCCATTCTTAGCAGATCTCTTCCAGTTAATATTCATTCTAATAATTAAAAGAAAATGACTTTAGAAAGCTTCCCTCAGAAGCCAAAGGGAAAGAAAAAGTTTAAAAGAAAAGAGATTTGAAAATTGTCATAAAAATGTAAGGTGATGGAGACAGGGCACCTTGTAAATAAAAGCTTTTGAAAAAACAAAGGATGTTATCACCCACCTGCCCGTGGATGCACACAGCTCTTGCTGGAAACTTGACTTTAAGAGAACCAGGGTTGACTGAAGATAATGCCGCTGATGTCACTTCTGGGTGATTTATTTTTTTTCCTAGAAATTTGAATCTATACATTTTGTTTTGTTTTGCTGTCCTCAGTGAGATAGCAAATAGAGTTGGGAAGTTGGTTCCATTAAGTAGCCGCATTAAAGATAGAAACTTATTTTCAGTATTGTTTACAACCATTATCTGATGTTCAAACTTAGGGGTCCATAACACCCTGACAAGAGAAAAAGATTTTGTGTGGAAAACGTGGTTTGGGGTTATTTGGGGTGTAGCAAGAAGGATCAGACTTATTCCTGGGGTTCCCCCCAGGATTCTCTAAGACTGAGGTTAAATCATTTTTTATATCTATATTTTTATTTGTTGATGGGACATGAAAAAATGGAATTGATGAGAACTGAAAATGTCATTTACTGACTAGGCAGGGTTTGATTGATAATGGAAAACAGTTTTGTCATTATTCCAAATGGATTCTCTATGAATCCCTGCAGTGTGCCCAATTCCAGATGCTTCGTAAAAGCCATCAGTATAATGAATTAGATGGAAATATGAATCCTTCATCTGGTGTATTTTGACCCCAGCTGGTAATAGGACTGTGACCTAAGGCAAGAATTTCCAGAAGTCCTAAATGCAGTTGGCATAGCAGTAACAGATATTAGTCTCAGCTATCATGATATCAGATTTTCATTCTCCTCCAGCCTGGTGCTCCGTGAACAATGCAAGCCGTCCTGTGAGATCCTTCTCAAGCCTGGGGTTTTTGTGTTGGGATCCCCAGAATCTAAATTCCTCCTTGCATAACAAAAAGAGAACTTGGAAAATGTGTTGGGAAAGGAGAGTCCGGATAACAAACCTCCAGTGTGTCAGGAATTTGCCCTACCAGGCTGACAATGTGGGGCGCAAACAATAAAGACGGACCAGACGTGGGTCACAAAGGGATAGTTAAAAGACAACCAGCAGCTGTTCGCATTTCTCCTGAGGCCAGAAGAGGAAATGGGTTTACACTGGAGCAGGAGGGATTTAGACTGGCATATGAAAGGATTTCTGACTCAAGGTAATGCTTTCTCACGAACAGCACAATCAAGTCTCCTGCTTCTGTTATTTAAAAACACAATCTGGTGTCTTCTGATGGTGGGTTAGAGACCAGAGGGCCCCAGAGTTCCAGAGACCCCCCCCCCGCCCCCGCCACCCGCCAGGATGGCTCTATTTAGTATTTGAAGAAGCCTAATAATATAGATTAAATATTTAAACCCAAGGCGACTACAAGTAGACTAATAAGAATGTCTTTTTGAAATCCCTTTGACTGAAATTATATCAACTCAGTATTATCTCACATTGGGTCAGACACTCGTTTGAATTTTGATAGATATTTTCTATGACTACAAACAGGGAACCAGTAGTTACTTAATTTTTATCATTTGTTGGCCAGTCAAAATTATATCAAAACTCGGGTCCAATGGGAGAGAAATGAAAAATTAAAAAGAGGCTCTTGGTGTTGAAAAGGCAGGAATCCATTTCTTTAGGATGGTAAGCAGGATGTATTGAGAAACTAGACTTAGAGTTCAGATACCTCTGTGTTAGAAGTCTAACTCTTCACACACTGTCCCCAGGCATTTTTCCTAGCCATGCTAAGCCTTTCCTTTGCTCATGCTAAACAAATACTTACTTTGTAGGCTGATTGTGAATATTACATGAGAAAATATATGCAAAACTGTATTTGAAGTTTTCTGGTTCTGAGGAAGATGGAAGGACAGAAATAAATTTTCCAGGGAGGAAATCAACAAATACAGGGAACCATGCAGCTAAAGAAGGAGAAATTTTGTCAAGTGAACTTTAAAATGACAGTCTTATCACTGTTGCCTCTTAAACATGCATGCATGTCTGTTTGTTTTTCTTCACTAAATAAATGGAAAGGATCCATTTGCAAAAAGCACAAGCAATGAGAATGAAGAGCTTTTACGAGTGACGGCGATTTTATTTATTTTTGGCTGTCTCTGCCTTCTCAATTATTGGTAATTTTATTAATGCAGTTTTAACACAGTTGATTATATATACCCAGCTCATTTATTATTTATAGGATCTATGTGTTGTTATTCCCTCATTGATTTCTCGAGGCTTAAACACTCTTTAACCCACTGGGAAATAAATGATATGGTTCTTAGGCAGTCTTTCCGTGTTTCCCGTTTTCTTCAGGCATTGTACTAATAGCTTATTCTTACAGAGGAGATACCGTAGCAGGGAACCCAAGTCTGCGTTGGACTAAATCCTTTGATTGCTTCCCTGCTTCTTTTACTCAAGTACAGATGATATTTTTGCCTTGTCCACTCTGAAGGTTATCCAGGTGCTTTTCTGGCAAGGCTGAGTACAGCAGAGACCTCAGCTCCTACTGGAAAGGGTACATGGGGGCTGCCTACATATGGCAACAAGCCGAGAACAATCCAATGCAGATAACTTGTGGCTCTTCTGTGGATAGTGTCCGCCTGGTTTTCACGTAGTATCTTGCCTGCCTACTGACAATGTACCACCATATACCTACCAGCCACATGTAACTTCATTTTGAAGTTTCTGCCTATGGAAAATTTACAAGTAGACCCAGATGGTTTAGGTAAAATAGATATACGATCATCATGGCAACGTTGAAAGAGTAATATACATACTTTCTTTTTCTTTTTCTTTTTCTTTTCTTTTCTTTTTTTTTTTTTTTTTAAGTAACAAGAAAGCATCTCTAATTTTTTGAAGTAACAAAAAGAAAATCTCTAATCTGGAATGCTGATTTTTTTTTTTTTTTTAAGCAAATCCAAAAATAATAGTGTGGCTGCATCTGGTGATGAAGTTTGGATGGAATAATCTTTTGAGGCAAAATTATCTGAGCGGTTAGAGCATTTCTTCCCAAAGAAAGAGCTGTATAGAAATTATGAACTACATTGTGCCTCTGTGTTAGACAAGCATTCCCAAGGGTCTGAAATGTTCATCCTCAGAAGTTTATCCTCGAAAGATAAACTCAAGCTGTGTGTTTTCCCTGAGGGGCTGGCTCAGCCATTAGAAGGCCAGCCGTGGACTCAAAAGGCCAAAACTGTCAGCCTGTCCAAAGTTCATCTTCCTGTTGGGACTTGTCTTGAAATGCAATTAGTAGGACATGTGTAGACACCTTTCGGTGTATGGTTACACGGAGTGTGGGGTCGACCAGCTTGGACAGTGGCAGCCAGAAGACCCTTTGCTCCTTTCTGAAGAGAGAAAGCTCGTTTGCTTGCATGACACCATATTTAACATTTAAATACACTCAACCATGCAACTCCCTGAGCCCTTTTCCCCACCGCGCTTTAGCCAGTTGCTTCCCATGACATGACATGGCCAGTGGCATGAACTCCTTCCCAGCATCCTCACTCTTGACTCGAAGAGCCTCTGTCATATTCTGTTTGCTCTCTGTTTTTCCTCACTTCTGATGTGGATTAAAGTCTACACTCACAGCTCCCTCCACTAGTTGAAGGACATCTGATCCTTCAGTATTTATCCATTATTGGCTCTGTTTACCCAAGGGAAAATTAAGTGCAGGGTCTCCGAACAGTGAGCGCTTTAATACATGGATGCATAAGCTGATCTCTGACAGATGTTGGTCTCTGGGAACAACAGAAGGGCAGCTACGTCATTCGCTTGGGAAGCTACTTGTGCAAACTGACGGATCGTGCAGGTGCCCGGGAAGCATGGCGTGAGCCGCCCGCAGTGCTGAGAAAAATGTCTGGTGCAGGGACAACTCCCGAAATATGACGGTTTTCACACACACGCCCCAGCCAGCTGGCAGGGGATTCTGAACCGTCGTGCCTCGTAGGAAAATTCGTGGTTCTAAGAAGTTTGGATTTGAAGTGTATGTTACTGGGCTTGCAAGTTCAACTTTGTGTTTTCTATAAAAAGATAAATTGTATTTGTCACTAGGTAATCTGACTTCCAAATCTACCCAGCGATGGTCTTTTTCTCAGGCTGAAATGAATATGTGGCAAAGTGACTTTTGTGCATGTAGATGGGAGTAGTGTGTGTGAGTGTGTGAGAGAGAGAGAGAGAGGGTATATGTGTGTGAGTGGGCGTGTGTGTATGAGATAGTGAGAGAGAGAGTGTGTGTGTGTGGTCTTGTGTACATTTGAGGTTGAAGAAAACCCTTCAGGCAGGTTTTGGTAAAAACTCTTGGTTTCTGATTTAACGGTTTTTCATTTGCTGTTATAGGAGCCTCTTAGGAATGTTTCCTCTTTCTGAATGTGCTGGTTTCTGCGGCCCCGAGCAGTGTCTGCGGGCCGGGCTGCCTTATTCACCTCGGTGTCCCCTTCACCTCGAATGGCCCCTGTTTCACTGTGGGTGCTCAGGGTCCCATGAAGGCACACCCCGACCTACGCAGGGACGCACCCCATGGAATTGATGCTGTGACTCTTATTCCAAAAAGGGAAGAGACCCTACAAGGGCAGGCATGGCCTGAGACTGTGTGAGAACCTTAGGAAAACATTGTTCTCATTGCGTATGGAATACCTTTGTTTTCTCAACCACTACTCGTTACTGAGATAGCACTGGTCTACATTACTGTCCTCCTAGGCTGGCTGCCACTAGAGTCCTGAGATATCATCATAGAGAGGAGCCACTCTGGAACCAGGGTGCCCAGGTTCGAATCCAGGCTCTGCCAGTCCCGGGCTCACCTTGTTGGTGTGGGGATTAAATGAGTCAGCTGGTGTGAAGCGCTCAGAGCAGCACCTGACGTTTTACGTTTTATTACTGAGTTTTCCCATAACCTCTCTCCTTCTGGTATACCCAGGGAATGAGGCGAATTCCAGAAGGAATCCGCGAACTTTTCCTCCTCCAGCGACTCAGAACGTGACACTGTCCTGGGTGTTAGGGCTTTCTGAAAACCCAGGTCTCCTCCCCGCCTGGCTCTGACTCTCCATCTTGGCCCCTCCCTACGCTGCCCCTGCCCTACTCCTGTCCCCTCTCCTGACTGTCACTCTGGACACCAACCACTCAGATGCCCCCTGGTGCCAATCGGCCACTCTTCCCCGGGGGGTATATGTGAAGTGGCCGAAAGGCTCTCTCGGCAGTTTTAACATACGGGACTCGAATCAAGTTCCCCTTCCCTCAGGGGAAGCTGAGGACTCACTTTTTGAAAATATCAACTGAGTATCTATCCACTGGAAGGCACTCTTCTTGGTGCCTGGGACACAGCAATGAACAAAACCAAATCCCTGAGTTTATCTTCTAGACATTTAATTGAGCGTCAGGTTTCTGGTGCACTCCAGTTTTCTTAGGGGTTGCAAGGTAGGCAACACTGTAATTTCCATCTAAGGAATGTTTGGCCCCCTTGGGCCTTTGATGCAAGTAGAGCCCAGGGCTGCCTCGGACATTTCAGAGCTTTCTTAAGCAAGCGCGAGTCGTCACACTGGCTGATGTTCTTCCTGCCAGGAAAATGTCTGGAGTTACCAGGTTGAGTTGGAACTGGCATAAGGTTGGTCCCTCACTCCTAGGATATCACTTGCTGATGTCACCGGAAGTCGTGGGGCCATTGGAAAGGCAGGTAAGCGCCATGGTTATAGGTTCAGGTTATGGATAGTCAGACAGAACTGCTTCAATGTTTAATTTCGCCATCACTCGCCAGCAAAGCAACCATCGGTAAGTTATTTGATCTCTCTAAGCTTCCGTTTTGTTATTCTCATAGTGGCAGGAATATAAGTATTTAGGTCATACACCTTTGTGAAGATTAAATCCCATTATTCAGACTTGACTTGACCCGGTACAAAAGAAACTGTAGCTAATGGTTAAAGTCAATGACCGAGGTGGGAGTTGGAAAGAACTACTCCATGACCAAATGGGAAAGATGCCCTCTAGAGACCTCAGATGGAATCTGACAGTAAAGAAAGGACAGCATTTAATAAAGCTTTTGCTGGGAGGACCGTGATGGGAATACTGGGACTCCATTTTGGTTCTTCCTACGCATGGTGGTAAAATTTTCAAATAGTAATTTCTCCTGATAGTCGATTTGTGGTATGTCCCACAGCAGCGTGGTAATTAAAGCTCTCCAAGTTGCTGGTATGAAAGCGATTTTCCAGTCGGTGGGTCTTAGCTGTCACGCCAGTGGCATTCACCAAAGCACCAGAAGCAGGTGGAGGTCCTATGCCAGCATGTTCCAAACTGTCAGTCCTCAGCTTGTTCCCCTGTGCCACACGTGACCACTGACTGTCACGTCCAGATCAGCCACACCCACCTGTAAGTCCTGATGCAGTAGTTAGAACTTCTCCTTTCTCTTCCATCCAGGCAGGCACCTCAAGGTGAAAGTGAACATGGCCTTATCGTAGAAACAAACTTGAAGCTCCTCAAATTAATTCTGGAAAGCAATTTCTGAACTCCAGAACCATATCGTTACTAAGAAGTCACTTGCAACACAATGTATAAATGGTTGTGATTTATCAGTGTATACATTGCTATTCTGATCAAGTCACAGATTTGTGTGAACAAAAACAGTTCTTGAATAATACACCAAATTAACATGTTGGGCTTTTAAAGAAACAAACTCCCAAATACAGCCAGTGCCTTTCCCTTTAAATCTTAATGTGGATGATCTTAATGTAATCTAGGCTCTTTGGCTAGCATCTGCCTTTCTATTTAGTAGCCATAACCCTCAATAGTGGGTCCAGAGGGGCACTTAGCAAAAGTAGATTGGGATGATGGGTGAGAAAGTAGTGTTGGCCCCCAGGAGGTCACTAAGCCGATTTAGAACTTTCAAGAGGGCATGACTGATGTTTGTCCTGTCTGGGCCGCCACAAGGTGGGCTGGGGGTTGTCTGGGAAGCTGCAATATTGTGTTAGGACAGAGGCATCCCCTTGGTTGCCTGGAAAACCCAATAGCTGGGGTATTATCTGAGAATATGGGGAGCAAATTCAGTCCTTAGGGAGAAGGCACCCTTAGGAAGCAAGTTGGGGGTTATGTCGAGGGGTGCAGAGCAGGTCTTCGGTGACAGTGGGGAGCAAGCATGAAAGGGAAACGAGACTGACACAAAAGCTGGAAAGCAGGGGAAAATGCTGACTCCGAAGGGCAGGCAGTATTGGGCAGACTCTGAGGCATAAGCCAGCAAGTGCTCCCCAGTGCTGACCGCCAGGGCAGCCAGGGTGCATCCTGGCTTGGGTCTCCTCGGCCCGGCGCTATGCTTACAGGTATCACAGGATGCAGATTTAGTTGGTCTTCAGATGTGAGAGAGGGCCTGAGAAAGAATTTGTATTCCTCCTCACAAATGATATTGAACAAAACATTTAATTACGGCATCTCTACAAATGTAGATCTTTTTTTTAAAAATTTTATTTTATTAAATTTATTGGGGTGACAATTGTTAGTAAAATTACATAGATTTCAGGTGTACAATTCTGTATTACGTCATCTATAAATCCCATTGTGTGTTCATCACCCAGAGTCAGTTCTCCTTCCATCACCATATATTTGATCCCCCTTACCTTAATCTCCCACCCCCCACCCCCCACCCCCCTAACCCTCTGGCAACCACCAAACCATTGTCTGTGTCTATGAGTTTCTGTTTCTCATTTGTTTGTCTTGTTCTTTTGTTGCTTTTGGTTTATAAATCACATATCAGTGAAATCACTTGGTTCTCTGCTTTTTCTGTCTGACTTGTTTCGCTCAGCATTACACTCTCAAGATCCATCCATGTTGTCACAAATGTTCCTATATCATCTTTTCTTACCGCCGAATAGTATTCCATTGTGTATATATACCACAACTTCTTTATCCATTCATCTATCAAAGGACATTTTGATTGTTTCCATGTCTTAACCACCGTAAACAAAGCTGCAATGAACATTGGAGCACATGTGTCTTTATCTCTAAATGTTTTCAGATTTTTTGGGTAGATACCCAGGAGAAGGATTGCTGGGTCATATGGTAATTCTATTCGTAATTTTTTGAGGAACCTCCACACTGCCTTCCATAACGGCTGCACCAGTCTGCATTCCCACCAACAGTGTATGAGGGTTCCTTTTTCTCCACAGCCTCTCCAACACTTGTTACTA
This sequence comes from Rhinolophus sinicus, assembly GCF_057876585.1. NCBI lineage: Eukaryota > Metazoa > Chordata > Mammalia > Chiroptera > Rhinolophidae > Rhinolophus > Rhinolophus sinicus. Next base: position 9,619,675 of record NC_142507.1, on the reverse strand, counting down.
TTTGTCTTGTTGATGATAGCCATTTTGACTGGGGTGAGGTGATGTCTCATTGTGGTTTTGATTTGCATTTCCCTGATGATTAGTGATGTTGAGCATTTTTTCATGTGTCTATTTGCCATGCAAATGTAGATCTTGATGACTTTGTTGCATTTTCCTTTCTGCATCCCACTCCCCTCCACTGGAGTCTCTCCCTCCTCCTCCCTCCTCCCACCGGGCTCCAGAGTTTTCATTCTGCCTGAAGGAGCCTGGGCTGGTGCATGAATCCTCTGTACACGGTAGGCAGTCCTCCTGGCAGGACATGTAAAAGGGAGCAACCTAAGCAGATGCATATTTTTTAGGGTAGAATTTTAGGCCCCAAGGTTCCAAAGTGAAGACTTTTTTTTTCTGCCCACCATTTCAAATGTCACTACTGACTAGTCTCATAGACGTAAACAAGCTTTGGTACGTATTAGCCATGCACTTTTTATATACCGAGAGTGCCAACAAAATGTCTACAAGTGGACACTTTGGTCAGTGTTGCTCAAGCAGTAATTCGCCGTAATCAGAAGTGTCTGGACGCTGATGGTAACCGCTTTGAGCACCTCTTGTCATTGCAGAAGTCAAACGGGACTTGTATTCATCTTTTGTTATCGGTATATATTGAATATTACAATTTTAATACAGTTTTCCTTTCTTAAAATGTGTATACATTTTTTTGGCACCCTCTGTATAAATAGAACACATATCTGTATGGGGACAGGGTATTGGCAACAATGGGAAAAAGAAAAGCCCCCAATAACTATCATATAACCTATAAATAATGTTAGATATAATTGTAATACACATATAAAATATTTATTAGCACGTTTGAAACTATTTCGCTTGTTTTTATTTATTTGTTTTCTTGGACTCCTCAGATAGTGAATTTGGCCATTGAACTGATTTTGAAGAATGAGTTGGAAATGGCCAGGTGGGTGTAAGGAAAGTACGTGCTAGTGATATAACTCACCGGGAAAGGAGGCGGAAGGCAGTCCTGCACGTCTAGGGGAGGGCAGAGTCCCCTTGTCTGCAGCACAGGATGTTTGTGAAAGGAGAAGAGAGAATGGGAGTCGGGAACAGATCATGGAGGGTCTACAAACCCCACAAAATTCCAAAGACCACAGAGAGCCTCAGAAGCAATTTTCCAGGGGAAGGATGTTATCAGACTGGCAATAAAGCAGACTTGGAAATAATTCTAAAGGTGGCATAGATGCTGGAAGAATAGTAATAACGATTGATGCTTAGGGAGTGAGTCCTCATTCTGGGCCAGGATCTTTTCTAGGCACTTGCATATGTTACCACGTCTCATTTTCACAGTAACCTAAGAGGTGAGTACCAGCATTTCCTCTTTCCCTAAGCCCCAGAAACAAGGAGCTGAGATTTGAACCAAAGTCAGCAGGCAGGAGAGTCTGAAGCAGCACACTCAGGAATGTGGCTCTTCAGAAGCAAGAGGGATTGGAGACCAGAGGTAAACAGCTCAGTTACAAAGCAAAAGCAGCATTGTAGGAAAGAAATAATAATCGAGGTCAGTAATGAGGCAAGTCAGAGATAGCTTTAGAAGGCATGTAGGAGGTACACTTAACGAGACATGGTAGTGCTTAGAAGTCCAGGCGGGTGGACGGTAAGGTTTAATATCTGCCTCAGGCAGATGGAGGTGCTAACTGCGAGACAAGACTAGGAGGTGCTAACTGCGAGACAAGACTGGGTTTTGCTGCTGAGGGAGCTTTCATTGCGGAAGGGAAATCAACACAGAAAGCTGGCAATATTGAGCAGTGTGGCAAAGTGACATATTCGGAGTTGCTAATACACAGAGAGAAGAGATTCCTCTCTGATGAGGTGAGTCAGTGGGACGTTAAAGAATGCATACATGTTCTTCAGGTACAAAAGGAAAGAAAGGTCTTTATAGGCACAAGGAACAAAATGTGCGAGCTTGTTGTCAGGACGGCCAGGGAGTTTCCAGGATGCAGCGAGAATCCGGGCAGGATACGCAGTGAAGAGCGGGAGTGGGAGTAGAAGAGGCTGGAAAGGTGAGCAGAAGACGCAATGGGAAAGTCTGCTCATCCAGGAGCCGCTCATGTCTGCACCCTACCAACACATACCCTCGAGAGTCCCAGGCTCCGTCAGTACCTGAGTATGGTTGTACCTTGGGAAGGTTATACCCCAGGTGACATGTGAAAGCTGCTGGTGAGCTGCTGGGCACGAAGCTAAGGCCTGAGTTCGCCAGCCAGCGACCCCAGAGGAACTTCTGTTCCCAGCTGAAGATCCAGCCTTGCACTCTCACCCTAGAATGTGTGTGGGTGGCAGCTGTTACCAGCACAGTATTTTGTGCAGCTGTACATACGCTTCCTGGCCCAGAAGATACGTGCTCTGGGGACTGGTGACAATGGCAGTCACTATTTCCAACCCCCCTCTAGGTTACTGTGTCTCTCACTGAGCCATGCACACACACAGCTGGGACTGAGCTGCGATTGATTGAGCAGCTTACTGTCCCCTGCAAGCCATCATGTACATTAAATGGCACATTCTCCGCCGGTTCTTGTCTTGTGCCCCAGTCCCCTAAGTCTCAGTTAGGAACCTTTCCTTTTGCTTTCAAATTTCATAGCCGGGGCCCCATGTGCAGTATTTCAGCAGTGATCGCTTTGGTCCAATTACCCATCTCCTGCCGGGATGGTGAGCTCCTCGCTCACCTTGCTCGCTCCTCCCAGCCCCTTATTTCTTTGTCCACTCTGCCTCACACAGTGCCCACCACGTACTAGGCACTCGCTAAATTTCTTATCGACAGGAATAGTATGAAAAAAAAAGAGAGAAACTTATGTACTTATTCTGCACATACATTTCCCTCAGTGTGACCCTTAAGCAAACTTTTCTTCTCTCCCGCCACCGCCCCCCCATAATCAGACCCCCTCGCTGTAGGAAATAAATCCTTAGGGAAGAGTATGCTTGATTACCTTCCCAGAGGATCAAGATTACTCCTGTTCCCATATCTCAAATGATAATTTTCCTTGATTATGTGTGAAATGCGCTTATCTGGGAAGGAATCACTGTGAGGATTGTTCTCACCGGTCACATTTGCCAGGAGGAAACATTTTCATAAGTAGACACAGTGACGTCCATCATCTGAGAAATCACGGTGGCCCCGGTGGGTCTTTTGTGTCCTTTGTTCCTGGAGATTGTGTGAAACGGGGCACACGTGTCAGTAGTGACGATAGCCGAGAGGAGAAAAGGCGTTTTGGAGTTGTGTCTCTAAAATTCATTCTTGCGTGTGTGAGGAAGTCGAGCGAAAGGGTAGAACCAATGCAGTCATTTCACAGAGAAGAAGGTCAAAGTCTGTTCCTTTGCAATAGTGCAGTGCATTGACCCCTCTTTCATTTGGCCCAAATAGCAGTTGCATGCGGTCTGCTTCCAGGCCCAGTGTCTTCACAGACCAAAGGGTCTATCCCAGGGCGTTCATGCCTGATCTGCTACCTGTTGTGGGCAGAAGACTTTGCAGTTCTCTACCCAAACGTGTGGACAGAGGAAGGCGATGTTGACTAGTAATCTTGGCAGTTAATTATTAGAAGATGCAGGTACTGTTGTGAATGTCTAAGTCATCTTAGCAAGAGAGGAACAGTGGCCTCCCCAAGGAGATGGCATCTGAGTTGAATTCTGAAGCATGAGAGAGTGAGCCGGCATAGACTGTGACCAAAGCAGGTAGTGGTGGTTTCTAAACATAGGGCACAGCACATGTAAATGCAGAGAACAGGAGACGAAGGTGACACACTCAGAAACTAGTTCCAAAGGACTAGAGTATAGGGGAAAGGGATGGCAGATGAGCCTGGAGAGGGGGGCAGAAACCAGAGACAGAGGGACCTTATATAAGTTCCTAAGGACTGTGCAATTCATTTTGTAGAGAAGGAAGAGCCAGCTGCAGGTTTTAAGGAGGAAAGTAATACTCTTAGATTATATTATAGAAAGATAGCTTTGGAAGTGGAGTGGGGCAGGCATCTAATTGAAGCGAGACTTGAGAAATGATGCCACTTCCAGTACACCTGACTAAATTTCTTACATGTGAGTCAGACTCAGGCAAAGAGATTTGTTACAGCCTTCTCTGCAATAGCAAAAAGTCAGAAACAATCTGAATACTCAATGCTAAAGGATTGAATCTATCAAATGCTGCAGAGTCACATGAATAAATGTATTAACACAATTAAGTGGTATAAAACGTGATCATTTTATGGTCTCATAGACTGACTTTAAAATAATGTTGAACCAAAACAAAAAAAGAAAAGTGAAAAATTTTGTATGGTATCATTTATGTAAATTTATAAAACACACACAGAACCAAATAACATTTGAATAAGTATGTGTACAAGTAAAAATTTTTAAATGAGCTGGAAGGTTATATAGCAATGTCATGATAATGACAGCCTGAGGTAAAGGGCAGGGAATAAAATAGGATTGAATAAGGGTGGTGAGCTAAAGAATCTCTAGATTTATCTGAAGTGTTTCCTTTTGTTTTTAAAGGAGAATATAGGATTATATTACGTATGTAATTTTCCTAAGGGTATAATTAGGGAAAAAAAGAGTCTGATAGCAAATATCACACAATGTTAATAGGTTGTAGGTGGTGTTGGTTAAATTATACTTTATATCGTTTATACTTGAAAAAAATCATCATCTCTTTATAAGTAAACAAATTGGTGTATGTGTGTGAGAGAGAGAGGGAACACGAGCAGTGGACAGAGAAGTGTGAGTACCCACAGAGAGTCTGATGACTGTAAAACCAAGGGATATGAAAGTTCAAGAAGAATTGTCCGCAAGGTCAAGATTACAACCAAAAGGAATTGAATCAATTTGTGATTTGGCAGGTCATCTGTGGCCTTGACCTGGATGATTTCAACATCGCGATGCGAATGGAAGACAGATGGCAGTTGATTAAGAGAGTGGGTGGAAGAGGAAGAAGAGGTGACAGTGGGTTCCATCTATTTCCAGAAGTTTGACCATAAAAGGGAAGAAATCGTTGGGCTAGTAACTAGAGAGGGCATAGGTTTAAGGAAAATGGTTGTTACTTTTAAGAGTCGGGAAACTTGATGTTGTTTATCTGAAACAAGAGAATTACAATAAAGAGGGGAGGTTGAAGATACAACTGAGAGACATGATAACTGGTGGGGCTGGTTAGGGTGAGGAGAAGAATGGAATCTGGTGGGAAGGTGGGAGGCTTCCAGAGCTGTGGACGTGGAGGGGAGTCAGTAGAAACTCAGGATTGCAAGAAGGGTGGTATGGAATGATTTTGAGGAAGTTCAGGTCATCAATAGCTGCAATTTTTAAAAAATCAAAATCTCAACTGTAATTCCGCCTTTACTGAATATTACCACTTACATAGAAAAAAAAGTACGTTCTTTAAAATGGGCATCGTTTAAAATGTACATTCTTGCACATAGGGAACGGTGTAACTATCTTTTTGTCGTTATGAAAAATGATCAAAAGTGGTAAAAATATTATTCTTCTGTCAATGAGATCAATTTGGGTTTCTGTAAGTATGATGGATATTAGAAAGAAAAACAAATTACCAAGTAATGTAGATACGGATATGCTTTTAAGTGGAACATATGCCCTTGATCGTGGAAGTTAGGTCTATTCTACACTGATACACCATGTAGGAAATTAAATCAACCATACTATGTGCTACCTTGTCCTAAGCTCGGGAACTATTTCATAGAGATACAGTGTTACAAACTCTTAACTGATGTACTGCCCCTCCTCTCTCATCCCTTCCCTGATAAATTAATTTGATATTTCACCTAATTATTAATAACTGGATTGATGGGTAGTTTAGCCTTTTTTTAGTGATACCTTCCTCTTATAATGCAAATGGACTTGCAAATATTACCTATTGACTTCATTCATTCAAGGATACTAATGGAGCCCCTAGTATCAGAACCTCTTATAAAAACTTGATTTTCCCAGGATTATAGAATTCCAGGATGGGAAGAAATGTTAGATGACTTCTGCTCATCTAGTTTAGCTTCCAATCCATTGATGAGTCCCCACTGTCCATTGAAAACCTGGAGGGATCTTAGAACCACAGTGAGGGGGTAAGGAACCAACAACATTTTCCTCTTTCTCTGGCTGAAGCAATCATGGATGATGTACTGCCCACTGACGGCTATGCTAAGGGCAGCAATGAGCATCTATTTCTATTCATTCAGCCAATAGTGGCTGAGCAGAGACTTATTGAATAAATGTAAAGTTAAACAGGAAATGGTTACTTTCTTTGCTGACCAGGATCTTCCAGTCGAAGAAGGGAGCAAAGCTCCCAGAAATCCAATGAGATACACACATACCCAGTGCCGAAGGCAGAGCAGCACATGTTTTGCAGTCGTACAGCACCAATTTTTTGTTTGTGGATATACACTCTGCTATAGAGACAGAGATGATCCCACTGGGGAAGCAGAGAGTCTTTTATGAGGAAGTAGAATTGGAATTGGGCTTGGAAGGACAGGTAAGTGTGGCCATGAGAGCTGGTGGAAGATGGGCATCCCTGGGAGACCGAAAGGAGGAACAGAAGCCCAGGGCCACCCAGGAACAGAGCAGGCCTGGGCCAGAGAGGCCATGGAGAACTGCAATCGGAGAAAATGGCGGAGACATGGGTCGAAGTCAGACTATGCAAAGCTCAGGGAGCTGGGCTTTATTCAGGAAACAGAAGCGATACCTATATCCTTTGGTTTTCAGAATGATACCCAACTACTCTCCATTTCATATGTTTTCTTTCCAAGCAAAAATGGAAGGTTGGGTCCCTTTGCTTTTACACTTTATTGGCTAGATCACAAATAGGGAAGTGGCCACAGACTTTCCTCCATTCTGTGTTGAGGGAGGAGGGGGTGTAAAGCGTGGTTGCGTAGGAACAACGTGAAGGAGGAAGATTTGCTCACGGCGATCTGATGTCCACAGATGAGAGTGGTGTTCATAGCTTGCCCACCCTCTCCATCCACTCTCTGACCCATCAGCTGTACTCACACTTAATTTTTTTTAAAATAATCGAACATTCATTCATCTAGCAGCTTATCTGTGTTAAATCTGACTAGCTGTATCGTATTAGTGATTATTGCTTTTAACATTCACTCACCAAACCCTTTTATGCTCAAAGGGAGAATTTCTGCTGGTTGGTGTGTCATAGTTCTTCCTGTTTCTTCGGTCTCTGAGTAAAGAATCATCATGGATGGACAGATGTCATGACAATACATGATTGAATCAGATTGGAAATTTAACGATTTGTCGATAAATTCTACAGAGATAACACAGAAAGTCTCAGGTTGTTTGTTTCTTTGCTTGCTTGTTTTAGCACATAGCAAAGGAACAGAAGCAGAGATTTTTTTAGGGGACCCACGGAGCTAGCCCTGGGTCTTTTCACGTCCTGTAGATTTTTGCTAATTTGGGTTACTATTTCAGTTATCTTTCTACCGAAAAGGTTCTTATTAATTTATTAGCAAATGATGAAAAATTTTACAGAGCTTCAAGGTGCTTGGGGTGTCATTTTTGTCATAAGATAGTCTAATTTATATATTCTTGAGAACTTCCAGTGAAGAAAGCTATGTGCGCGGTGATTATAACAGCACTGCTAAGAAATGACTGTGCCTGCATTCTACCCCATGGCCTAATTGCAGTTTCAGTTTCCAGTTAAAGCATTAAAGTGTGTTGGCGTTCCTGAAAAGGAGTGAAGGGGGAGGTGGAAGGTATGAGAGCAGCAAAATACTCACTTACGGGATGTTTAAGACCAGCCCCAAATTTCTTAAAATAATTGGGCTCCAAAACTTGAGTGCAAAAAGGAAGAGTGAATCAGTCAAGTTTTCGGTTCAGAAGTTATGTTGTGAGTTTTTTAACCCACAAGTCTTTATTTACATCTGAAGAGCTAAATGTTTGTAACATTCATTCATTTCAGCCAAGACCCTTACTAAGTTGTGCTCCCAGACAGATTGCACTTTTTCTTTCTCTCTCTCTCTCTCTCTTCCTTCCTTCCTTTCTTTCTTTCTTTTTTCTTTTCTTTTTAAGCAGACCTGTTGTTTTAGAGAAGCAGAAGTTGATGGCAAATGACCCTTTCATTTGGAAAGAGTTTCCACACTGTGTTATTATCAGAGAAGGTCTGGGTAGGTTGCATATTTGAAAATTGTTCTGATTATTTTAACATATTTGATACAAAGTATTATATCACTTTGTTCATAAGAAATAAAGTTATGACTTTTGTTAATGAAAGGCTAATTAGTTAAGAAGGTGGAGGTATATCTTTAATTTCCAGTAAATGCCTGTTGGGGTGGGAAGGAACAAAGGTTGCAAAGCCAGGAGTTCCTGTGCACAAATGCACCATCTAGTGACCACAGGGCGTAACTGTGTGTCCAAACACATAAAAATACAAAAGCAGAGCCCATTAAAGCGCCAGGCATGGCCTGGCTCCCAAGTGCTCGCTCTTCTCTCAGCCTCCGTGTCCCCATCAAATGGGAGTGAAGAATCATTTGTCAGTAATTCATTTCCAGCCCTACCCTCATCTCCTTTAGGTAAATTCTTAAGGTTTTATGTTTTGATGTGCTTTCCTCCTTTTCAATTGGACAGTTTCAAAATGACCTGGTAATCTTATTAAGTTGTAAATGACTGATAATTTACCTAAAGTGTTTACTTCCCAGGATGTATTTTAATTTCAAAAGACAACAATCTGCTAATCAATAGAGGCATCTTATGGGTTAACAGGTCTGTAGCTATTTTGGATAAAGGAAAACTCCTCAACCATTTAAAATAATGAACCATTCATAGCATAACATTTCCTCTGATTGGGTGGCATGGTCATTGGAAAACCATTTGGAAATATCACCCTGGCATTAAAATTACTGGCTATTAATACTTTTCTATTGCTTAAGAGGACAGTACGTGTAAAGCAAAACACTACAAATTAGGATCATATATGCCGGCACTATGTGTTATTATGTACGATTTCTTATGCCATACCACTGTTTTTTGTTGTTGCTTTATATCCAAAATACAGCTTACTCAAAGCTAAGAGATGGCTGATGCCGCTTAAGGAAGAAGAAACACATTTCCTAAGAGTCCATCCAGACAAACGTTTTACAATTTTTGTTCAGGCCTGGATTTTCCTTCCCTACCTGCTCCACAACCTGCCCAGTCAGCATGTTTCTATATGCTTCTGTGCCTCAGAGAAGTGTCATTTTTATCATCAGGGGCATCCCTACTCAGAAAATAGTGTCTCCAAAGTAAGTGTCCAACCGCAGTGGAATGAGTAAATAAAATATAGCATATCTCTATGTTGGCCTATCATATAGACTTCAAAAACTAATTAAGAATATTTAATGACACAGAAAAACATCTCCAATACACTTTGGTGAAATTTCTTAAACCCTCATAACCATATTTTTAGTTTGATGTCAAGTTTGAAAAACAAAAAATGAAACAATTTTTTATATCCCTAGGAAAAAAATACTGCAATGATAAAGTCATTATTAATCATAGTTATCTGTGGATGGTAGGATTAGGGAATAAGTTTTAATTTCCCTTTTATCCTCACTTGTCTTTTCTAAAAGTTTAGCCACTATGTTTGCCAGATTGTATTCATGTCTACAGTTGTTCACCCATCTCTGTGTTCTTTGCATTTCCCCATGTGGTTTTGTAGCTCTCCCAGTAAAAAGCAATATTTTGGCCACTCATTCCATGTGGGTTCACCATTGCGACTTGCTTTGGTCAATGAAATGTGAGCATGTCGTGAGCAAAGGCCTGTCCAGTGGTTTTGCGACTGGGCTTGCCTCCTGTCCCTCTGCCATATCCATGAGAAGAGTGGCCTAAGCTATTCCATGGCATGTGGGTGACACAAGCGTAGAGCAGACACAAGCAGAGCTGAGCCCAGCCGACCCCTGGCTCCCAGCTCATCTTTGTCTTCGGCTGAGACTTTTGTGGTCAACTGTTACACAGCGTTGCTAAAGCAGTCGCTATTCAATTCATTATTATTAGAAGGAAAAAGCCGTATGTGTGATCCCAGCAGGTAGAGGCCAGTGTCATTGTGGAGTAGAAAAGAGACCCAAGGAAGGGACAAACGTCTCCTCACAGCAAACAAGCGTGACAGTGCTTATTCTCAGGGCTTCCTCCCCACTCTTGCATCGTCTCCTTAGACAATGAGATGCTAAACACTTTGAAATCTGTAGTCCAGATGTGTAGTGACTGGGGCAGCTCGACTCATTTATGTGCTGTTCCTGTGATTTTTCCCTTTGCGTCTCCTTTTAGTCGTTAGTGTGGACATTTATCAGTAATATAGTCTTTGTCAAAAAGTCACTGTATTATTTTTCACTGCTCCATGTTCCAGTTTCTATCCCCACCCTTCTTTCTCTCTCTTTCCTCTCTTCTTTCCTCTCACTATGGTTTTATTCCAACAGCGAAACTACACAAAGAGGCAGCAGTTCTACAGGGTTCTTTTCAAAGACCACTCCTTTGGAATGTCTCAATTTAGTACAAGGCTGTTTCACTATTTTTCTCCCAGAGGTATTAATCTTATGTGTCATGGTCTACTTTGTGGGGACTCCAGTGCTTTTACAGCCCAAACATGGCTACGTTAACCAGCCAAGCTGAGTGCAACAAATCCAGTCACCATTCCACTTGCCTCACGCCAAAGTGAGTGGAGTTTTAGTAGAGGCAAAGGCCTCAGAACTAAGCCAGTTTATCCAGAGCGGGTTTTGAGGGATCACTTCTCTCAGAGAGCAGGGGGGTTAGGACTGGTCCTGGGTCATCAGCAACGCTGAGACACCAGTAGTGTACCCACACCCTGAGCTAGTTGGTATTTGGACACTTGATTCACAGAAGGAACTGTGAGCCACTCAGGACCACACAGAGAAGCTGTGACATAGGACAGAAAAAAGATGGTAGCCTCATCATGGGCCTTTGAGCAGGCTGACCCTATCTGGCTCCTTTTTCCTTCTCCGCGTTCAGTCTCAAAGGGAAGAAGGGGTCCATCCTACATCCACTCCAGGCCCCTCCAGCCTGTGGTGGTTTGGGGATGAGAAAAGCTTGAGATAAATATGAAATTCAAGTTTATGAAAACAAAACAACCGAAATACAATTTAAGAACTAAAATGAAACTGTTTTAATAAATCATAGTGACTTAAAAAGATGGACTTAAAGACTGTCGTTAGAGAAAACAGAAAGCCAGCTGGCATGGAGAATTTGACAGAGCGCAGTTAAGAGCAGATATTGGAAAATTATACCCACTTAATGTTCAAACTCCCAGCCAGTTGAGATGGCTTCCTCAACCAGCTCCCTCAAGTTTCTAGATAGAAGATTTGGGATGGGAGGAAGACGAGAAAAACAGGGGATGACTCTTTCGTGGCAAGATGGCCGTCCTGGCACTTCCCTGCCCCGCCATCTCCTCCCCACCCCTTTCTGCACACCCCAGTAAAGACTTCGCTGATGTTGTGGACCAATTGCTTTCAGATAAGAGACCATCACCAGTTGAGCACTGTTCAGTGTTGTAGGAAGAGGGGCCAGGTGGTTGAGTCAATTTGGGAAGCGGCAGTCAATGCTCCCACACTCTGTGTTCCTTACAAGGCCTCCCTCCCTCTTCTGAGTCCTTTCCTTACAGTAATGTGTGTGTCTGAGAGTGTGTGTATGTGTGTGTGTGTGTGTGAGAGAGAGAGACAACAGCGTGCTTGTCCCAATTCTCCTAAAATGGCGCCTTGGAAATCTTTAAACCTAGAAAGGGAGGTACTGAGCCCCTTGCGTCCTCATCAGTGGGCCATAGTAGTTAATTCCAAGAAAACAAGACGCACTTCCTTCCACACCTCACACTGGCCTCTTTGAAATATGTAGCTCATGAGTGTAGCTCACCCACACTGCCTCTCGTTTGCCCAACCAGCCATGTGGCCTAACCTACCACCTGGGACTTTCATTCGTACTGCTGAGACCACTCGTGGTAATGTCGTTTATAAAGCACCGCTAGAGGGTCCACCCTGCACAGATGCTTTACCTGTTCATTGCCATTCAAGTCTTATGACACCTCAAAGCTTTATTGTCCATTGGACAGACGGGGCGTCTCTGGCTTTGACCACCTCTCCTCCATCCAAGACAGAGTTGTCACAGTTCCTTCCTGACCTCGTGCCCCTCTGAGGCAAGCTGGGGGCCCTCACAGCCACACAGCCTACCAGGAACCCAGGGCCACTACTATCAATACCTGCCTCACTTGCCAGAGAAAGGTCAGACAGGAATTGATTTTCCAGAACCAGTTACAACAGTTCACAACCATGATATCTGGGTATTCTGTTGTCAACAGCAGGCAGACTATTTCTTCAAAACAAGGTAAGATTGGTTTCTTACTGTGTGGCTGAGAAGTCTCACACGTCAGTGCTTTTTGTCCCCTGCCTTTGTGAACCTAGGACCCCTTTGATGGGACCCCTCCTTTGCAGCTTTCGGTATGTACTGTCTCACTTCCCTGCACTGGCTCACTTCCTGCTTGGTCCCCACTTCAGGTGACAATCACAGAGGCCTTGGGATTGCTAGATTATACTATATGAAGTAGCCATGTTTGTAGGTCCTAAGTCATTGAATATCGGCTTGTTTGTATGCTTTAACCTCAGACTCCCACACTCACTAAGCCCCACGAGAGTGTAGTGGGGGTTTTATGTTATGTAAAATCAGCCACTGTACACTTAATCAAAACGGTGCTAGGAGATTTCATGTTTTAATTAACCTAATGAAAATTGTTTCATCACTTCAAGTTTCCTTTTGTAATATGAGTAAGTACCTGCGGCCCATCTTCCGTGGGCACACTGGGTTTTTGTTTTGTTTTGGTTTTATTGTTGTTCTTTTGGCTAAAGTCAAGCATAGCAGTGTCTGTTTAGCAGCGTTAACTAGAAACGGTCATCTATCCCATTAAATATGATTGCCTGTCAAGTGGAAATGTCAGTAAAAGAAGCAATATCAAACTGTCTTAAGTAAATGCTAAACCCTAGAGACCAAGTCAGGAAGGTACCTGTGGGCACACTCACTTGCAAACAACTTATAGAGATTGTTCTACATGAGCTACTTTAGTTTGCTTCAGGCGTTCTCCATGCTGAGAAATTCATGTTCTCAGTGAGAGAGAATAGAGTCTGGCCTTTCAGAGAAAGGGAGTTCTCTGCAATAGGATAGATCTCTGAAAAGGCTCCTGTGCTGCAGATTCCAAGGGAGCCAGCCCCTGTGCTGCATGCTCCTCGCCAGTTCTAAGTTGGAACATTTCAAAGGTCCTTTTCTTTGTTGTTCAAATCACACATCCTAAAATCCTGCAGCTGTTCCCCCAAGATTGCCAGCCAGATAACAGCTATAAAACTCCAACTGCAAGATGCACATTTTTGCACCTTTTCTCAGTTCAGGTCTAGCAAAACTTTCTGCGTCCCTCCCTGCTTCCTCAGGGCTGTTGCTCTGTGGGGTTTGATGGCTGATCGCAGGGAACTGAGAAGATGCTGAGGCCAGTGGGCTTACCGTGCATCTCGGTTTCCTTAGGGTCCACACTTTGCCCAAGAGGGACTTAGTTTAGACATGCTGTCTGTTTCAAAGGACAGCAGAGTCACGAAGGGCCATTTTGAAGGGAGTGGACACAGACTCTCCCCCCGCCCCCTTTTGCTGCTGCCAGTGAACAAAAGCACAACTTTCTCTTTCTAACGGTTTGGGCTAATACAGTGTGAAAAACTAAATATAGACTACTTTTGTTAAAATCAGATTAGACTAATTCTATGTGGAGCGCTTTAATGAAAAATGTTTAATGGTTGAAATCCTATACCTCTGGAGCTAAAGTGCAGGTGCAAGAATGATATTCTACACTCCCCAGAGAGCAAACGAGAACATACTGTGAAATATCAATTAAAGTTTATAGTTGCCTGGGTTGGCTAAATGTCTTTTTCATGGGAAATTTTCATTCTTATGCAATGATCATTTTGGGTTAAAATATGTGCTGAATTATGTGGGCATTCCAAGTTATTAAGAAATGGATTTATTTTACAAGCAAGCTGTAAGCATTCTTTGCTGTTTTTATGAGGTCATCGACATGACTTTTAAATGGGGCTCTAGGCCAACTCTCATTCTCACATCAGTTCATTAATTCACACAGCTGTCTCTGAAAACTACAAGAATAATATATACTGCAGACAGAGGGCCAGAGAGGGGGCGGGGTGAGATTGCAAGGCCGTATTTCAGTCGGGAGATCCTGCTGACATCATAAACTATGAGAAGACAGCTTAAGCTGTTTGGGGAACTGCAGTAGCCCCCCTGATGGAAATATGGCTGGTTTAATTGATTCTTTTTAGTTTCAGAATATACAGAGCGGGGACACCCAGTCGTTTTTATTCGGAGCAGAGTCAGAACATGAAAGGCAGGCACTACGGGAATGCATTAGCAAGGAAACCCAAGCAGCGACCTAAGGTGTGGGGATGGATTTGATTGTGTTAATGATATATGAGCAGCCACGCTGACATGCAAAGGGCTCCGGCAGAGTGTACTCGCTGCACAACGATTTTGCTTTAGAGGCCACTGCGACTCACCATCTCGGTGCAGAGTTTTTCCCAATGAGATGTGACAGGGATGATATGATTGTAGTGTGAGTGACGGGCTGGGAGAACCTCTGAGGAAGGTTCCTCCCCCTCGGTCTCCTTCCTGATTTGTAGCAAACCTTGAATGAGAAGGGCTGGAAATACCCGGTGGTGGGGTATTCTGACAGCTTTCCCCACTTGGTCACAAAGAGGCATTGCTAACATCTGTATTCAAAACTCATTCGGGTGCGAGCCCACGTTCCGGAGGGTTTGATACCAAACTGAATTGGGAGGCAACTCAGGCAAAGCTCACGTGGAGAATGTCCTGGTATCTGACACGTCCTTTAGCATTACATGACGTTTTTTAAAAGGATATCTGTCATTTCATATCCTTCCAATTCCAGATTTGTTTTGGTTGCCATGGGAAGGTGAGCTAAGCCTGTCTGAGAGTCATTTCAGTTTTACAAATAAAGCCAGCCAAATTTTTGTCTTTCGATGGAAGAAAGTTTCATGACATGTGACATTTTAAGTGTGCTCTTCAGTAACTCTCCATTAAAACATTGACACCTGGGTACATGTGGACATGGAGGTTTGGTGGCCCTTATCTCAGTTGTATACACAAATGTCTTTTTGTACATGGGAGTTGAAGCTTTGCATGAGAAACAGATGTGTCCTTCAGAGGCAAAGACTGCTAATGCATGAGAAAGATGAAAAACTTCAAATTTAATTAAGAGATCAGGGTTGAATCTCCTCGAGGCTTTCCCTGTGTTTGGTCCTCCTGTGTACAAATACGGTAAGTTTTTCTCTTAGAAGCATGAGAATAGGTAAAAGCCCAGCGTGTTGAACAGAATTGTCTGAGTCAGTTCAGGCTCCTTGAACCAAGTACCATAGCCTGGCTGGCTTATAAACAACAGACGTTTATTCCTCACGTTCGGGAGGCTGGGAAGTCCAAGGTCAGGATACCCACTGAAGCCGTGTTCACTGACAGGCCACATCCTCATACAAGGCCTTCTTACTGGAACCTCACGAGGTGGAAGGGGCGAGAGGGATTTCTCTGGGTCTCTTTTATAAGGACACTCATAACACTCATGAAGGCTTTCCTCTCCCACCTCCTAGTGCCATCACTTTGGGGGTTAGGGTTTCAACATATGAGTCTGGGGGGACACAAACATTCAATCTATAACATTTCATCCGTGTCCCCCAAAATTCATGTCCTTCTCACATGTCAACAATGCAGAAGTCTAAGTTTAAAGTCTCATCGGAATGTCATCTGAAGTAGATATTGGTGAGGCTAGATGTACAGTTCATTCCAAGGCAAATTCCTCTCCAGCCATGAACGTGTAAAATCAAACAAGTTATGTGCTTTCCAAATCCAGTGGTGGGACAGGCATAGAATAGATACTCCCATCCCCAAAGGGAGAAACAGGAAAGAAGAAAGGAGTGACAGGCCCCAAACAAGCCCAGAGCGTTAAGGATCAAGAATAACCTTTGATTCAAGGCTCGGCCCACCGCAGGCCCACTGGGACAGGGATTGGGCCCCCTTGGCCTTGCTGGGCACAGCCCACCCTGCAGTTCTCCTGGACTGGAACTCAAACTGCTGGCTCTGCCAGTCTGGAGTGGCGGGGACAGCCTCATCTCCACAAGTTCGGTGGCCTTTCCTCCAACGTCCAATAATAGATACTCCATTTCCCTCTGAGACCCCATCATAGCAGCCATCACCATCCACACGTCTACCAGAATTCTGTTCATGGTTACTTAGGTTTCCTCTGAGAAGACTGAGGCATTATCTATAGCGCTCCACTGTGCTTTCTGGGTCCTCAGAATCAGTCTGACTGGTCTGTTCATGGCACTGTAGGCTTTTTCTAGCAGGCATCTCGAGACTCTCCCAGCCATCACCCATTTCCCTGGTGCAAAGCCGCTTCCACACTCTTAGGTATTTGTCACAGCAGCCCCGCTACTTCTAGTACCAATTTCCTGGCCTAGTCCATTTAGGTATTTTGCTATAACAAAATACCATAGACTGGGTGGCTGATAAACAACAAACATTTATTTCTCACTGTTTTGGAGGCCGGGAAGTCTCAAATCAAGACACCAGCAGATTTGGTGTCTGGTGAGAGTTCTCTTCCTAGTTTCCTGAGGGCCATCTTCCTGCTGTGTCCTCCCATGGCGGAAAGGGCAAGGGAGCGCTCTGGGGTCTCTTTTCTTTTTATTATTATTATTTTTTTTTAATTTTAATTTTTTATATTTATTTGTTTGTTTATTTGTTTATTTTAAGAATCAGGAGCAATCAGGGTGTTGCAAGACCTGATTATGCAGAGATATTAATCACAAATCATAGAAACTCCAATCATCATGTTCTAATCTGCCCTCCAAAAGGAGAAACAGGTAAGGATTGTCCTACCTGATGATGGGGTCTCTGTTATAAGGGCACTAATCTCACACATGAGGGCTCTACCCTCATGAGCGGATCACCTCCCAAAGGTCCCGCCTCCTAACACTGTCACACTGGGGAGTAGGCTTTCAATATAAGAATTTGAGGGGGACACAAACAATCTATAGCCGGAGCCCTGACAAACAGGTTGCAATCTCCAAGTGTCAATTGAGAGGCTTTCAAGCTGGCAGCCGCAGCTCTGCACCCGCCGCCCCAGACCCTGCCACACCTCTCTATCCCGTACCACAGCTCTGTGGGTGATGACCAGACACCGGATCAATTGGAAGCACTTCCTCCACAAAGAAAGGACAGGACTCCTGATGGAGCATCTGAAGCCTTAAGAAGGCAGGTTCAACCTTTGATAGGCTTGCGTTGAGAAAGCCAAGTTTAGTTAAATATGTTGTAATTTGTTTTTAAAACAGGTTTTGTGTTATATTTGTGTATATAAAGGAAATACGAGTATACGCTATTAATGGGTTTTTATTTATTAGAATGATTTTCAGTTTTGCATGCTAGAGGTGATGGATGGAATAAACGACAGCTTTTGTGGATGAAGAAATGACCATTAGGCAAAACTGGACAGTTTTAGTTAACTTTTAAGGGGTAAACTTTTATACGAGATAAGGGAGCAAGAACTAAGAAAATCTAGTGTGAGAACCTTAAAAGTTCAGTAACCAGGGCTCAGAGACTTGAAGTCAGAAACTGATCTCGCTAGTTTTTTTGAGGGGTGAGATCTCTGGAGTAATAGTTGGTAGGTGTTATGGGGTGATCTTTGTGTCCTCACAAAATTCAGAGGCTGAAGCCCTCACCCCCAAAGTAGTCGTATTTGGAGGTGGAGCCTTTGGGAGGTAATTCGGTTTAGATGAGGTCATGAGGGTGGGGCCACTTGTTAGTGTTAGTGTCCTTATAAGAAGAGGAAGAGACCCCAGAGCTTTCTCTCTCTCTGCCATGTGAGGACACAGCAAGGAGACAGCCATCTGTAAGCCAGGATGATGGTTCGCACCAGGAATAGAATCAACCAACCCTGTGATCTTGGGTTTCCCAGCTTCCACGACTGTCAGAAAAAAACATCTGGTTTAAGGCAGCCAGTCTATATATTTTCTTACAGCAGCCCAACCTGACAGATTCTAGTGAAAGAGCCCTTTTTTATATAGTTACTGAATTTTCTCTTTTGTTGGATTTGCTTCTTTTATTGATAAGAGTATAGGTAGTCAGATTATTAACTGTTTCATTGCAGCTGAATCTTCAAAGCTACATATTTCAGGCCATTGTTTGTACTATATAGTTCATACCTTGTCAGCCAACTGGTAGTAGCAAAACTAGAATGCAAAGAATTCCTATAAATTGGGGGATATATTAGGATTTGTGGACCTTTGATATGTTTGTCTAATAAATAAATATAAATATAGTCTTTTCCTTGGTGAATGAAAGTTGAAGGTATTAAAAATATGTTATTTTCTTATGAGAATATGTAACACTGATTCAATAATGATTGAAGCCTGTTTTTGCCCCTTGGGCAAATAGAAAACTGACCTGGGAGGAAGACTCTAAATACTGAATAGATTCCTATTGTGAATTGTTTCTGTTTCATCTATTTCAACTAAAGCAAATCAGTCCAAGTATTATTTCAAATATTTTGCTCGTAAGCCACAGTCTAAAGCTCCTAGAGACTAATAATATTTCCTAATGGCAAGCGAGTCCTTCTGAGATTAGATTGCATTTCTTAAGTGACATGTCCTTCTGATTCTTTCTTAGGAAGAAAACACGACACTTTAGATAATCCCATGACATTTTTGTAAGGATATTTTTCCCCCCTGATTTTATTTATCCTCAGGAGCACCTGGAAACTGTTATTCAACCGTGGAATGGGGGCTATGCTGATCTGCTGTCTGGGATTGTTCTTTGGCTGGGCCAACAATGCAACCATCAAGACCAACTGGACTTCAGCCTTCTCTCCAGTACACAGGTATCTGCGTTCCTTTGATTTTCCAGTGTATTTATGGCTTCCTCTGACTGTTTCCTGAGCCCTGGGGAACAGTGGTAAGTATTGGTTCAAAGCATGGTTTCAAAGGCCTCAGTTTATGGTTAGAGAGACCTCGGTTTAAATCTCAGTTCTGCTATTTAAATAGTCTACGACATTGCGAACAACTCTCTCTTCCTCTAGATAACAGGCATCCTAACGAGCATCTATCTATCTCATGAAATGGCTGGGGGGGTTCAAATGAGACAATGTGTGTGAAGTCCTGTAGGAACACAGTAGGAAGTCAGGGCCTGTGAGCTCCCTTCTGTTCTCCATACCTGGACCCATTCCTTCTGTTTGCTTTTTCCTGGTTTCACCTAGAAGCTGACCTCAGGTAGCTATTCCTCTGGAACAAAGACAGCCAGGAGTCACACATAGATATCAACGACGGATAAAACTGGGTTTCAAGGAAGTTATACAACTTTCCTAAGATGATAGAGCACGTGGCAAAGTCAAGGATCCAACTCAGGGACGTGTGACATCGAAGTCCACGGCATTGACCCCTAGACTACCTCCCAGGAGCTGCTGCCAAGCCTGCTCGCCACGGGGAATTCATCTCATGAGATACAGACAGTAAGAACAGCAAAGTGGTTCTCCTTCCATCACCATATATTTGAATGTACACTTGAAACCCATGTACCTTTACTAACCGTTGTCACCCCAATACATTTCATGCGAAAAAGAAAAAGAGCAGAGTGGATGCCAAACAGCAAAAAATAAGCAAATGGCCTTTACCAAAGGATTTAGAGAATCCTCTCTCAAGATCAGTGAGTGCGCACTTATTTCTTGACATACTAGCTGCTACCGAATATTATTGATCTTTGTTATGTGTGGCTTTCTGATGGATGAAAACCATCACTGTGCTGGCCATTTGTATTTCTGATATAGTCACGTGGGTGGATTCAATATGCAAATATTTTATTTGCAATTTCCTCTATATTCAAAAGTAAGATTTCCATGATGATTTTTTTCATGACTTACTTTGAAGTGGTTTTAATAATCCAGAAGTATTTGGAGAACATTTATTTGTTTTGTTTTTGTTTCTTACTAATTATCCTAATTGTATTGCACTTGACTTGGACAATACAGTCTGTCTCCACGAACGAAACTTCTTTGATATTTTTTGAGACATACTGACTTTCTAGACACCAAAGCTGAGTTTCCAGCATTCCTTGTTGTGTTAGGTTGGAAATTTAGTAGTGTATACTTTCTCTTTGAATGTATTAGGCATATGTAAGGAGAATGTGTAACTGGAAATTGGGGGAAATTTTGAAATCCATTTCCAAATGTCCCAATGTTCTAACTTTAACTTAGCAGGTTATAGTTAAGTATTGATCATATTCTTAATATTTAGGAACCACCTAACAATATGAGTTTTACTAATGACTGCATAACATGCAGTATGATTAAGTGCTTTAAATTTACAATTTCTTTCACACTAGGAGAGGTTTCTTCACCTCATTATTATAAGAAATTTGACAATGTTTATAACATTCAAGTTGATTTTTTAAATGCTGATGTATGCAGATGGTTTTATTTGGTTATTT
This sequence comes from Rhinolophus sinicus, assembly GCF_057876585.1. NCBI lineage: Eukaryota > Metazoa > Chordata > Mammalia > Chiroptera > Rhinolophidae > Rhinolophus > Rhinolophus sinicus. The sequence goes on along the minus strand of NC_142507.1, from coordinate 9,599,137 downwards.
TCACCACTAGAATTTTTTTTTCTCTAAATATTATGTTACTCTTAAACGGGATTGTTTGTAGCATAGCTCACACAAATGAATACACTTAAGTGAATTCATGCGAATACTCATGAAGTTAGTTTCTGTTCACTTGTAGTTCTAGGTAGTATTATTTCTTCTCTCCCCATTTTAAAAATGAGATGCTTAAAATAGAAATGTTCTTAAGATATAACAAAAACAGAAAAGCCAAATGAAAGTCACTTGGTGTGAGATTTGCCTCTTGCCTTGTAAAATGAGTGGCTGTAAGGTTTATGATGCTGACAGTAGGAGGTGTGGGCTGTGAAAATGACTGGGTATTTTCATAGGTAGACACACACACACAGAATGAATAAGTTGATCTAAGTGGAGCTTCACATTGAAAGAAGTGATTTACTGCATATTTGACCCATTAAATCTGATAAAGGAAAAGTAGTCCAGACAAAATGATAGTACCCCCTATAACGAATTAAAGAATTTCTTAGATGAATGTTCTCTGCTATTTTGACTTTGAACAGATTTCCCCCTCGCCCCTCACCCCGCCGTCAAATAAAATAATTCTCTATCAGACTAAATGAAATTGCATATTTTCAAGTTTAATTGAAGATGAACTCACTTTGGGTCAAAGATTAAAGCTTATTTTGGACTTTAAATGCAAATTACGTAACCGAATGTGAAACACAGTGTGTAACTATGATCAAAATTCTCTTTCAAAATTAACACAGCTTGTGGAGTGTGACACAAATGCTCCACATTGTTGGATTGACTTCTTGAATTAGCACAATTGCCATTAATTTGAAAGGAGATTTTAAGTGGTCTCAGGGAAAACTTTCTGTCCCCAATCTGTCTCCCATTCAAGCTGCCACAACAATTGGTATCTGTCATAGATCTCTGTCATTACTTCAAGCAATGACAGTTAAACATGGTGACCCCCTGCCTAGCCTCCTGTGGTAGAAATTTGTGTCTCCTGGGCCCCGCTCTCTCCCTTACACACTTCACACTCAGTTGGTCACAAATACCTCCCGAATTCTGTCCTTCTCTGTTCTTGTCACCATTTCCTGGAGCCTCTGAGTTCACTTAGTCACCCCTAGGCTGTTGGGAGGCTGCTCATAAGCTCTCCCTCCCTCATCTCCTCAAACACTGACCAAGTGTCTTTTGCTTCAGGCAGACTACGTTTTCCCCTTTCCTGGAACATTTCTGGCCCTTTCACATCTCCATGACTCCATCTTCCTGGCTGTCCTTTTCTTTGCTTAGCCTAGAAAACAAACAAACAAAAGCCTCCTCACCAATCAATATTCACCTCAAATGCCACCACCACTGTGAAGCCTTCCCTGACTGGCTCTTCTGTCCTCTGACAGCGTATTTCCCGCAGCATGCATTAATAGCATGTTGTATGTAGCATAATGTGTTTGAACTCCCGCCTCACCCCACTAGACCCAGCTGCCTCAGAGCAGGGATGACGTCTTCACCCGACTGGGTCACTGCATTACGCGTCACTGTGCCTCAGTACACAGTGTACCTGCATCCAGTAGGTGCGCAAGCTATGTTTGATGAATGAAGGGTAGACCCAAAACTCCAACATTGGGGAGTAAAACATCAAGCCACTGCTTCCAAATGCCGTGTTTATCAGGTGCATTTCCCTGGGGTTGGAGCAACTGAGTGGTGAGGGGACCTGGGGGCTTTAGGGACGCTGATGGAGCAGAGGAGAGGACAGCAGGGCTGAGCAGGACCTCACAGTGGGGCCAGGCCTGTCGATGTGCTCCGTACCAGGGGGCTTCAAATAGCGCAAAATGACCCGTAGAAAGAGGAGGGGAGAAGGGAGGGAGGGAAGGCTAGGATCCTGCTGGACGCTTAGGTTCCTTAGATGAGTGCTCTGGATAAACGTATTTGAAAGCAAAGCTTTATGAAGGTGAAGTTCACACGATAGGAGAGGAGCCATTTTAAAGTGAAAAATTCAGTGGCATCGAGTAACCTTCACAATGTTCTACAACCAGGAGCGATGGAAATGTTTTGGAACGAGATAAAACCCTAGTTTTCACCCATCCCTCCTACTCGTTTCACACAATATCCCTCTAGTAAATGAATGCCTGCAGTGGCCACCCTCACTCAGCCCTGAAGCAAATGGGCAGCCAAGGTGTGACAGGTGTGTCCACACACCTGCCGGTTTGAATCCACCCCGCCCCCCCCCCCCCCACTGCCCACCCCATGGAATTCTGGTATCATTGTGTGATGCTGAGGCAGGCATTGGAAATAGACACCAGGTGGATGACACAACACCCAGACTGCAAGAAAACCACATTTCTGCTCAGAAGCTTGGGACAAGAGATACCTTTATTATGGCTCTTCTCTGCTTGGGTTCAGGTGAGAGATAGCACACGAGGAAAATCCCTTATTTACAACTGGCCACCTGTGCTGATGTGTTTTATTATTTATTTTTTCAGCTTTATTGGTAGATTACATTTCTCCTCCAAGAAATTTATTATTTTTAATTTTTTAATTTTTTTTTTAGCATTAGCCACAAGTCTGCATTGTGACGCGTGGAAATACCTCTCAAATACCTGTGACCATCGTGGCACCAAGGTAAGCTGTTCTCACATTGCTCACAAATACTTGGCCTGGAATAATTTTAAGTGGTAAAAGGGAACAGGCTACAGCCGCCCTTGTAGACAACGCTCCACTGCAATGGAGCTAATGGAGATTTATCTGGATACACAATGTGTGATTTCCTTCCAACGGCATTGTCTGTTGCTTGCTCCTCCTGTGAAGCCAAACCACATTTTCTAGCTCCTGTAAGAATACAATGCCTCTGAGTATCAGCTTTATTTTCTTAGTTGACATTAGTTTGTTTTAACATTCCCCTCAAGGATTCTGTTGTGAGAGGAGACTTTACCTTGTTTATTCTGAGTTTCTCATGAGCAGATTTTTGATGAAACAATCTTTGAAAATCCAAAAAACCCTACTGTGATGGCACAATCCAGTTTCTCCCTCACTTTCCCATCTGACATCCTTCCGGGAAAAACAAACAAACAACAAACAAACAAACAAAGAACAACAACATTTCAGGCAGGAGACAAACACAAGGGAAAGCAGGGGTTTGGGGGTGAAACTGGGGACAGATGAAAACGCCAGTGCTTTGGTGAAATGTATCTGCTCACTCGGTGTGTGTACCAATTCTCAATCTTCCAGCTTCCTCTGCTTTTTCATCCCACTTGCCTCCCCCACCTGCAAAGTCAGCTGCTCCAAGGAGCAATTTATAAACTTGCAGTTCATATTGTGGTTGCCGTTCCAGGACTGACATGAAATTAAATCAATCTTGAGTGCTGTAGGATACAAAAGCTACCTTCCAAGTTTACCGAGCCCTCCAGACTCCTAATAAATCTTGGAAAGGGAGCATTCCACCAGTAACTGCCCCGTTTCTCCCCTCGCAAAAGGACCTTGAAATGGAGACAACGCAGTTTTCTTTGAGGTCGTATTTCATACCTCGGAGAGAAAGGCATACGTGGAAGGCACATTGTTAAGCACCTTTTCTAACTTTAGGGCGGAGCTTGTGAGACAACGTTAGAGAGGCTGTAACTTACTCCTCCACGCTCCGAGGCCAAGGGCACATGGTGTGAAAACAGCCACGGAAAGTCGACTGTACCCACAAAGTTTCTTTATGGTTTTTCAAGAGCACAAGGCAAGGCTTGAAAACATCAGTGAGCTTATAAACATGCCTTTGCTCCAAATATGTCACCCCTCAATTTCCAGTGACCCCGAGATTTATTGCTACAAGCTCTTCAGTGCCGCTGAGAAGGAATCTGCAGCAGATGCTGTCAGATGGTAACTGAGTTATACCTAGTTAGAAGTCACATTTTCTACTATTTTAAAATTTAATCTTAAATCATTAGTCAAATCTGCCTAAAATCTTGGGACACAGAGTCAGTGATCCAGTCCTGTGCAAAGTGTTTGAAAGGCGTTAATACTTACTGGTCCCCAAACCTGTCTGAGGAGGTATTACTATGATTCCCTTTGATGGTTAATGTTATGCGTCAACTTGGCTAGGCTGTGGTACCCAGGGTACCCCGTTTTTGGCCAAACACAGCCTTGATGTCACTGTGAAGTTATGCTTTAGATGACATGAACATTGAAATCAGTAGACTTTGAGTAAAGCAAATTACCTTCTATAAATTGGGTAAGCCCCTCCAATCCCTTGAAGGCCTTAAGAAAATAATTTCCCAAGGAAGAGGCAACTGTCTCCAGACTGCTTTTGGACTCAAGACACAGCTCTTCACTTGGTTCTCTAGTCTGTAGGTCTGTCCTGCAGACTTCAGACGTGCCGGATGCCACAATCGCATGTACCAGCCCCCCAAAATCTTTCTGCCCTTCCCTTCCCTTCCTTTCCCTTCTTTCTCCCTCTATCTCTCCCTCGCCCCCGCCTCCCCACCCCGGATTTCTCTGGAGAACTCTAACTAATACATCTCCATTTGACAAAAGGTGAAACAAAGTCTGAGAGAGAGAAAACGGTTCGCCGTGGGCCACACAGCTCGTCAGCGGCAGGCCGAGTGCGGACTGCTCTTTCTCGCAGGGCTGTCCTCCTTCTCATCACACTAGAGCCTGTGCCCCTTCCCAGCCCGTGGCCAGCAGCCACATGAGGGACACGTGAAGAGTCCGTGGTGTTTACTCCTGTCATCGGTTATTGGTAAGCTTTTCCCCGCAGCCCGCGTGAGGGAACCCGATTTGCTCAGGATGAACGCGGCCACCAGTGTGTTCCTTCCCTTCATCTAAACAGAGCCTCAGGCACACTTCATTGATCATGGCTTTAAGCTGAAAGGCTGCCTTAATGCTGGCCAGCAAATATTAGGTTTCTCAGGCAGCCCTGTGCTGTCAACCTCATTTCCTGATCTACTCTGATTAGATATATAAACAGCTTCAGTAAAACAGAGCCCGAGCTTTGCTGTTAGAAATAGAAGATAAGGTTTCTATACAGATTCATCAACAGCAGGGATGCTGGCTAAGTGAGTTAGGCCTGAGCCTTTCAGAGTTCACAGTTTCTTTTTTCTTTTTTTTTTTTTTTTTTTTTGGTGTGTAAGAAGGCTCCGTGGGCAAATAACCATGATTTACAACCAGGTTTGCACAGTGGCTGGTGCTTGGGCTAAGGGGATACCTGGGGGAGAAGAGAGGGTTAAACTAATTGAGCAGGGTCCCAAAGTGGTGTTGTATTAATGACTCAGCGTAGGATTGACAGTACTCAAAGTAACTTACTCATTTTGTGTCTGCTAACAAGTGTCGCCCTGTCCCTGCTGAGAACAGGGGAAGAGTGGGCTGTTATCTACAAGGAGCAAAAGGCTCATGAAAGATTGCAGACTCCCCTGAAACTCAAATGTGCTAGTCAGTTCGGTAAATGAAGCAATCAAAAGTGAACATTTTGTGCCTTCTTACCTTTATACCTTCAATATATCTGTTTTAGTTCCATCTTGTACTATGAACAAGTACAAAGCGGGAAAAGTTTATGGGATTTTACAATAGATCCATGTGTTTCGTTGGTATGTGTTTCAAAATACTCTATGAACATTTTGTGCCCAAGATGGACGGGATGACCTCAAGGGTTTTCCCAGCTCCAGTGTCTTTGAACAAGAACGTGTGCCTTTTCCAGGTAATTTTTGGTGCTAGTTTTTCAGAAGGGTAAAAAGGGTTATCGACATCAGTTTTAACAAAGAAAAGGTAAGGTGAGTGAGTGTAAGAAGACGCTCCGAAATTGCTTGGTGGGAAAATATATAAGAAGTTAACATACTGGATGGAGTTTTAATGTGCTTTGGTATTTATATATCATTTCTAAAAGGCATTTTGCTCACATGAAGAGCTGATTACTCCCCACTTGAATGATTACTTACAGTTTTCCTAAACTACCCCCTACAATTTCTATTCAATACTAAAAAGAATTGCTAACATTTACTGAGCATTTACTATGCACTCAACCCCGTTCGGAGCACTTTACACAAAAGTAAGGAAGTCCTCTCAGCAGCCCAACAGCTTGCTGCTTTCTTCCCCTCTCAATCTCAGCCTATAAAATTATACATGCTAAATGTAAATCTTTCTTGAATTAAAATAGTGTTCTCCCAAGTTGCTGCCTGGTTTGGATTAGCCAAATAGAAATGTCTTTTACTTTCCTGAGATAGTAGTTTTATTTTCTTCGAATTATTGTAACCAGCGGTTCCTATGTCTGGCCATGCATCAGACATAGGTGAGGAACTTTCCAAAAATGCACGTTCCTGGGCTATAATCGCCCCGCCTACTCCGGCCTCCTGCCCTGAATCTTTAAGGATGGGACTCAGGTATCTACCTCCCAACAAGAAAGGTAATATTTTTAACCCCTTTCTCAGGAGACATAACTGAGTCACAGAAAGGTTAAATAACCGCCGGAAGTTGTGCTGATAGTAAGCGGAAGTGCTAAATACAAAACATGGGGTGATTGTAGGTTTTTTGGGTTTTTTTTATACTTTAGCTGGTCTTAGTGCTGTCTGTGCTTCTACGACAAGCAACATATTATCTTTATACAAGGAACTCAAATACTAAAAGCTAACGGCTGCACTGAAGGGTACATTGGAGAACTTGGGCCACCTTTCCGAGGCGCCCAGAAAAACGTGTACATGTGGACTGTCTTTCATTCTTTCCTTTAGATCCCATATCCTTAGGCTTGGTTTACACATGTGAATGGTTTCTATTGCTAGACTGACCGAGGGAGCCCCTCAGACCAATGTGGGTCCATGCGGGTCTGTGAACAGGGCTATAGAGAAGTCTGGGACCATCGGCATTTGGGGAGGAACAGACATAATGCTGAACCTAGAATCAGAAACCCAGGGTCCCAGTCACGGATCACTTCCTACCTGCTTAGCCCTGAGCAAACTGCAGGACCTTTTCGAGGTCACTTCTGGCTTTGGCCTTTGGGGCTCCCTGAGGACATTGCCCCAGGCATTCCCTCATGAGAGGGTCTGCAGCTTCCCAAACAGAGGTTCAGGGCATGTGTTCATTAGCCCATTTCTGTATGAAGGCAAAGTCTTTCAGGGGAGCAAAAAGTGAATCTCTGATAAAATGCAGGCATGGAGAGCCTTAGAGAAAGTTCTCACCTTCTGTTCAGATCTGCTCGGTGGATGCTCCAGCTATACTTGATGGGGCGGGGTGGGAGGGCGGGGGGCAGGCAGCGTGCCTGCAGAACATACATTTTGTTCTGTATGTCATTTTCAAAGTTCCCACAGCATAGTTTCCCACATTTTCTAAAGAGAGGAATTTCATATTATAAACATTACACTCAGAGCCTTTACTGTAACAAGTAAATTATTTCCTTAATTTTTGTCTGAATTCCCAAGTACACAATGCAGAGGTAAACAGAGCTAGCCAGCCTTTGACCATTTAAAGCTCGGAAGTATTTATATATAAATCCAGGAGCGCCGCGGCCCATGCTGTGCAGGGTGGTACAGACTAAGTTACCCTGCGTTACAGTGCGTTCTCTGCTTGTAATTTCCTGTTTACTTAAGGTAAAGAAGGATCTGGCTACCACAAGCTGGAATCAGGCACAGGCCGTTTGCACCCACCAGGGCTGAAGTTCCAAGGACCATCTCTGTTTTTGAAACAAGCTGTGTTTACTCTAATCTCCGCAGAGTTGAGCCCAGCCCATTTCCTCATCTGTGTTTATGCTCCATCGCTCTATTTACATATTTCTCCCAAAGCCTATGATCACAGCTGCACACATTGTGATTCCCGTCCACTAGAAGGTGACACCTTTTCCTGATGTATCACATCCCACAACAGCTACCTCATGGCATTGCCCAGTCCATTCTCTTCGGCTGTTCCCTGTCTGAGGATTTCCCAGTAACATCGGAAATAAAAGGGAAGTCGACAGTGATTCCATTTATTTAGTAATGCTCTACACCCCCAGCTTGACGAAGTGCTACTCATTCCACCCTATCTGTTAAGTTGAGTCAGAGTGAGAGAAATGTCAGTCTCCCCTGCTGAAGTGGGAGCAGCTTGACTCCTGAGGCTGAACCTGGCCATTCTTTGTGGCATCACCATTATTAGCTCAGTGAGGGGTCCCTGTATTGCTGGCTGGCTACCTACCAGTACCTTTGTGTCCTACTTCTCACTATAATGTCTTTCACAGTGTAACTGTGATTGGTGATTAAGCCGTTTGCCTTCAAATCAAGTACCTAAGAAACGTTCCTTTTTGGTTTCTGACTAATCTTACTATTTTCAGCTGCAGTGCTGACTAATCTGCCTATTTTCACATGCAGTGCTAAGTGGACTTACAGAAATGCAAAGTCAGGAGGTAGTTTAAGAATTAGCAAAAGTCCCTTCATGAGAAATTCATCTAACATCCAGGGACACCCACGTGGATAGCTAGAACACATTTTGTGAGGTTATCTTATAATTTTATGACTAGATCTACAAATGAGCCCCTGCACAGGGACAGAAGATAAATAGACCAGATCGACTGGAAATTCTAGAGAACAGTTAAGGGATGACCCTTCTCAGTTTCTGTTCTGATTTAGTTTTAACTCTTGTAGGGTATTACAGACTTTTTACAGACTCCTGAATATTGCTCCTCAAATCCAATGCATGTCAACCTCAGGCTATGGCATTTGGGGAATAATTCTTTGTTGAGTCCTGTACATTGTACGATGTTGATCATCATACTCACTAGATGTAAGTAGCATTTCCCCCACCCCAGCTGTGACAACCAAAATGTCCCTGTCCCCATTCTCTGCTCCCCCCACCCCCACCACAAGTACCAAGGCTTTAATCCTATACTTCTAAGTCAGAGGGCGGGGTAGGGAGCAAGCTACATCTCCAAGTGGGTAAAGGTATGTACTTCCTATGGGCCTCACGTAGACCCTACTGAAGGGAGTCAGCCACTACCCATTTTGTAAAGGACCCCTCCCCTAGGGGACTTGCCCTCAGGGATGAGACACCTCAGCCAAAAAAGGCTTGGTGTATGACACTGAAAATAAAATGTAAGGGATGGGAGCCAAAAGCAACCAGCAGAGGAGCCATAACCCACACCAGGGAACTGCAGTTAGAAGGCCCTAGCAGACCTTGGAGAACTCACAGTAGCATGCTTTGGACATCTGCCCTACCTGAGGGCACTGGCGTTAGATCAGAGCTGTGCTCATGAGTGAAGTCTTCTGCTTTCCCCTTCCTGTAGGAGCCAGAGGCAGCAGACTGAATGTGGAAGGTCAGATGGGTGAGGAAAAAGGAGGGGCCCAGTGAGACACAGCCTCTCCACACTGCAGGCTTCTAAGGCCAATCACACTAGGAGAGCGGAAAAAAAAATAGATGAGAACTTTGAGTTTTCAGAGTGAGCTTTTTATTACCCAAAAGTGACCGGAAGGTTTCCATCAACAGGTGGAAAAAAGTGAGCCCTCAGTATGCACTGGTAGGACCAGCCTTAGCATTGCTTTCAGCTTGTAACTTACCAAGTGTTCAATACTACACCAGACTCCCAGCCTGTTGTCCCAGTTCCACACTGTTAAGCTTCCTCTCCTATACGTGGTCCGCTTTCCTGGGTATTAGGTTCTTGCTTCTTCAATTTCCTTGAATGTCTTTATTTTGCATCCTATAGTGAGGAGACGCATCACTGCTCACTGTCCTCCCTCGATGTGGTGGTGAGGGAATCGCCACAGAGTTCCCGAATAGCATCATTATCTCGTGTGATCTAACAAGATAATGTTAAGTCGTATTCAGATAAGACATTAAACAATTGAAAATCACCATGTTGATGAAGCTATTTCCTTTTCATCTGATTTCAGTCATTCCGATGCCCTCCAGACGGTCGCAAGGTCGTACTAGTGTCATCCTTGGGAAGATCTCAAGCTCAGAGCTGGAATTTAATAGCGTTGTTTTGTTTTCGTTACATTTATTTTATTTATTTTATTTTTTTTTAATTTTATTTTATTAAATTTATTGGGGTGACAATTGTTAGTAAAATTACATAGATTTCAGGTGTACAATTCTGTATTACATCATCTATAAATCCCATTGTGTGTTCATCACCCAGAGTCAGTTCTCCTTCCATCACCATATATTCGATCCCCCTTACCCTCATCTCCCACCCCCCACCCCCGCCCCCGTTACCCTCTATGATCACTTTCTATTTATTACAAACAATGTTGATTTTTATTAGGGGTAGTGTTTCCAGTTTTCTTTAGAATATTATTTATGTGTATAAAGCAAGTCAATTTAAAGGAAATGTGAAGTTATTGATAGGAGACGGGGTCCGGAGAGGTAAAATCCTGATGGTGGAAGGTGTATGTCTAAAGTTTGGGGAAGTGCTTTGGCGCATTTACTTCAACTCATCAAACGTCCATAACCCAATGTTTCTGCTCACAAAGGTGTTACGCCACATGTGGGTGCCCCACCACCACTGGCTGGCCACCCGATTGGCACAGGTGGCCTAGCAAGTAATCCCTTCTGCCTGAGATGACTAGTGGAGAGAAGGCAATGACAGGCATTGGTGGCTACACCACCCTGCCTGGTGTCAGATTCTCGGGCACCCTTCTCAGCTCCCCCAGTCCAGCTGGTAGTTGGATGTACCCACTGAATCCATTTTACCTGTAAGGTGGCTCCCCTCTGCAGGAGGGGTGCACTAATCTCCAGTGGTGTGCAGGTGATAAATGGGTAACAGGCTCTGGGGGAAGGGCTTGTTTGTGACATTGGCTGCCTGCAGTGGTCCAATACGCCCACCTTAGCTGATTTTGAACTGGCTGTGTTTAAAAAGGGGCTGAGAAAATTCCAGAAGATTTAACACCCGCCTCTGGGGAGGTAGCACAGCTCTGTACGCTATCTCCACTGTGCGTATTTGATGGTGTGACTACTCCCCTCACCCCCATGCCCGCATTGTTCTCTAACCTGTAAGCTCCAACGAGGAGAAACCACATCTGTCTTATTCACCATGGCAACCCCATACCGAGGTCCTGACACCAGGCAGATGCCCCACAGCTAGTTATTGGCTAATACTTATTGGCCGACAACCTGCAGTTTGAAAGGAGTTCCCACACATCTTCCAATCTTAATGATTTAAATCGTAAGTCCTTTAAATCTTAATGATTTCTTAAGTTTAGGAAAGTTAGAGGATTTTTGTTTGTTTTTGTATTCTTTTTGTTTGAGCAGCAGACCTGCGTGGCTCCACCATTTCAAAGAGCAAGTGTACATTTGTGGGTGCTACAGATGAGCTGGGTTGGAAGGAGGTGGAGCAGGGCTGATCCAGTCAGGTCCAGGGTTCAAGGGCGCCTGCCTCTCGCAGCCAGCCAGCGCCCCCAGCCAGGGAGAGCAACCCCACGCTGCGCGCCCTCCTGCCTGGGTCCTGCGAACTCTGCGCTCTTACAACTTGTCCTCAGAGTCAGGGAAGCCTGGCGGCAAGCATTCCTGCCTGTGCCACCCCGGGTGGGGCATTGGGCAGGGCGGGGCGAGGCTTGCGGCTCCGGAGAGAGCAAGGTCGGTGGCACCAGGCTCAGGAGGTGGCGCGCGGCTCAGGCGCTGCAGGCGAGGGCGCTGCGCGGCGCAGGGCGCGAGGGACTTTGGTTCCCCCGCGCCGTTTCCTGAGTCAGTTACACACAGCATCCACCTACGTGGCCACTCGGCGCTCTGGGACATTGGTGGTGACAGCCTGAAGTATTCGGAGCTTCACGATGAGTCCCGAACTGCCTTCACCATATGCCTTTATAAAAAAAAAAAAGAAAAAGAAAAAGAAAAAAGATTAATTTACACTAAAGCATATAAATAGGAAAGAATAAAGAAACTGAGTGTAATGCAGAAGATTGAGACAAACCTATAGTTGCCCTTAAAGAAGGGAAGAATATGCCTTTTCTATTTCATTCCATTGTAGTTCAGTAGTGAAACCTGGCAAGAGTGGAACAGTGATTTTTTTGTTTATTTGTTTTATGTCCGTAATGCCATTATTAATGACACCCAATTCCTATTTCCTAATAAGTACTGTCCTTCACTGCTGTCTAGCATTAACCAGATGAATGATTTTTTTCTTTCCATACTGTTTTCCTAAGCTCCTTTCCCAGCCCTATGTATTCAGATGTAAAGTGGAGGACGCAAGTCATGTCTCCTGAACATGTGGTCTTGGGCTGTGATGTCTGTGTCCTGAAAAACCCTCTGTGTCCTGCCCACCCAGGCCCACCCTGTGGCCCAGAGTCTCAGCTTATTGTCAGTTCATCTTGCCTGGACCTCCATCATCCCTACTAGCCCTCTTTCCATGGGCTTTTTCTCCGGGCGCCATTATCTCACAGGACTAGATGTGTTCGCTGGGCAGAAAGTGTGCAGCAGAAAGGGAAAGTCTGTAACTCATGAGTAACTCGGGGAGATGACTAAAAAAAATACTTTTCCATTTTTGCAAGTGAGTTTCAAGTTTCACTTTAATAAAACTCTTAAGTTGAGAAGCCTCTTAACTTTACATTGAATACTTCAGTTCCCAAGCCTCTGAAACATTTTCTAAAAATGAGCTAAAAGTTGCTCAGGCAAATATCAAGTTGCTTTCATGTTTGTGTTCCAAGTATAGTCAATACATCTCTGAGCATATACAGGAATGGCCTTTGTTTCAGCTGTCTCCAGTTTGTTTCAGATGTATCCAGTTGCTCATATAAAATTCCTATTAGTGTTTTTGTGAACTTGTTAAACAACAAAATCAACAAAATCTATCCTTAGACTATTTAGAAATAAAATAAAAAGAAAACAATTACTCATAATATTAAACCTTTAATCATCTTTATTTATAAAACGCCAACTTCAGAATTGTAATTCTATCAAGCTTCATTCTGAGTAATTTGCATAATCTCTTTACAGTAGGAAACGAAAATATAGAAAATTCAAAATCATACTTTATAAGAGATAAAAGTTATTGCTGTGCTCCTGAATCTTCATAAGCAAGCTTATCTGGAGGTTGAATTAACTTCTCCTCTCAGGATGAAGGGATAAGAAAATGAACCCAGCATTTGGTAGGAGACAGTTCATGTTCTAACAGAAGAAGGGTTGGACAGGAAAGTCCCTTGGTCTCTTTGCTTAGTTCGTGTTCTCCCTATTTCAGTTTCACGATAAAGCAGTTTTATGCTTTTCTAAAGATGGCAATTTTCATCCAAACCCTCTCATGGCTATCTTAAACTGTTTTTTATTCTTCTGACATATTTGTAGGGCTGTTTTGGCTCTTGCCACGTGAGACTAAATTTTGATGCAACTTCTAGAATCTAGAGTAAATCCTTCTTCTAATGTCACCCATTAGTTCAACAATCAGTGGTGTGCTAGACCTTCCAATATCACCTTGAGTGCCTGATGTCAAGTTTTCAGGAGTTTTACAGGTACCCACCTATTCCCCGCCCTCCATACATACTTTTTCCCCCATGCTGTTGATTACTGAGGTTATCAGGTCAGGAAGAAAGTTACTAACTAGTCCTTTTTGGGGTAAATATATTGGTGGCTGTGGACCAGCAGCTATTGACTTCAGGGCATGTGCAGAGAGAATCGGTGGTCTGAATACTTCCACCTTAGCTAGGGGAGAAAAGGAAAGAACTCTGGGAGTGAAAGACTGGTAGCTGTTTATTCACAGTGCGGTGAGGTAGCCTTCTTTAATCTCTCTCTCTCTCTCTCTCTCTCTCTCTCTCTCTCTCTCTCTTTCTCTCTCTCTCTTTTTCTCTGTCTCTCTCCAAATTCCAAAGTTAGCTCTAGGAGAAGTTCTGCTAATTGGAAAGGAGGGGGTGATGGAACAGCAGTATCACATCTGCAGTTAGAATACTTACTGCTACTTCTACCAAACCGGCCTTAGGTGGGCTCTGCTTCATCATTTAAATATTCTGACCTAAGTGTGAGCAAAACCCCTTGACTGAATAACTGGCTCACAGCTGAAACAGGAATAAAATATCCAAAAATAAACTCAGTAAATTCTTGCGTAAAGAGAGATATAAACACACAGAGTGTCATAAAACTAAATAATTTGGCTTGCAAAAAAACGTGCTTGCTCTCTGGGGGCTTGCAACTGTTATCCCATTCCCGTGGACCTCCAGAAAGAAAAGAAGACCTTGCCTGGAATAAGTCATTAACCAGTGTCATTGTACTTCCCTTCAGACTGATTTTCTGCGTAAGGCTGGCAGAAAGTGCAGACACACGGCATTGTCTGCAGCCGCTCACTGTTTCCTGCGTTCACTAGGAGTGTTACACACATGGCATTGGGTCCAGTGCTCCCTCCATCTCTAAATTACAAATACTACTTTATAAAAGTCCTTTTGAGTAGCCTTAGAATTTCTGGCAGGCTTCAGCACCTCCAGGACTTTTATCTTTCCTAAATAGTACCCTGGTCATTAGGAATATATGTATTTTCTCTCAAACAGTGATAAAATGTGACCCAACTTCACTGAAGAAAAAATTTAAATAGGGAAACTTACTTTTGAAGTCAAATAAGTTATTCATAGTCCTTTCCTTACCCACCCCTGTGAAAAATGAGCAAATGATAAACAGAAACATTTGCATGTTTGTTATTTCTTTTCTGTCTTTCTACTTTTCTAGCCATCCATCCATCCATCCATCCATCCATCCATCCATCCATCCACCCACCCACCCACCCACCCATCCACCCACCCACCCACCCATCCATCCACCCACCCACCCACCCATTGCTTAGGTGGGGAAGCAGACATCTGTCATTTTGGTTGCCTGGCATTCCATTGGTTCTGACAGGAGCTCATCACAGGGTCTCTCCCTCCCCTTAGAGGCGGGCACATGAACCAGACTGGCCAATCAGAGGTATTCACCACCCTAACCTCAATGATTGTGGCCAATTTTCCCCAATATTATTTTACTGTATTTTACATTATTTTATAATATTTCACTAAATAAACACTAGTTATCTTTGTCTAAAATCTTTAAAACCTTAGAAAAATTTTAAAGCTGCCTATCCAGAAAACAAAAGATTTTAAAGGTGTTTCAGAGACCCAGGCATTTCCCTTATGGTTTCCGGCTCTCGTGTCGTAATGATAAAAGTGGTTCCCATCCCACAGTAATGAAAATATTTCTATTGGGGCTTCATCTTTTGCACATAGTTGTTGCCCATCAGGGATTTTTCCCCTTAATAAAAAGTGTTAGTTTTATTAACACCAAAAAACAGTCTTTTTATACGTCACGTAGTCAGACACAAAAGGCTGCATAGGGTGTTATTCTACTGACATGAAAAATCCAGAATAGGTAAATCCGTGGAGACAGACAGATGGATCCGTGGTTGCCAGGGATTGAAAGTGAGGGGAATGAGGAGTGACCGATGGATAGGTACTGGGTTTCTCTTTGATGAAAACGTTCTGGAACTAGATAATGGTTGCGATGTGACGTGATGGTTCTGAAAAATCGTGACTGTATTTAATGCTACTTAAATGTAGACTTCGAAGGATCATAGAGTTACTTTTTAAGTTAAATTTTATTTTAAAAATTTATTTAAAATTATTTAAGGGAATATTCTAAGAAAAATATAGCTTTTAAATATATGTAAGAAAAAAATGAAAAATAAAAATTTAAATGCATTTATAGGGGAGGGGAAAGAGCTGTGATACGGCTGCTGACACAACCTTTGGCTCAGGACCCGGCACTAAAGGCATTGCAGGCGCTGAGGCCAGTTGCTGATAAGATGTAGGTGGAGGTTGTAGCTGTTATACTTGACTGGAAGCTGTGCCTTGAACTTGCTCTGGTTCCAGAGTTGGAGTTGGCATATGTGCTTGTTATCTTGAACGAGACCTGTGGCTTGAACCTACACTTGCTCTAAAGTTGAAGCTATTGTATGAGCTGCTTGTTCCGGCTCTTGAACTTGAACGAGAGCTTTGCCTTGAGTCTGATCCAGATCTGGAATTGGATGGAGCTTGTGCATGTTCTACCTGTTGTTGAGCTTTGACTTGAGCCAGCACTGGCTCTGGAGCTGGTGATGGTATATATAGGTGCTTGTTCTAGCCCTTGAACTAGCATGAGAGCTCTGGCTTGAGCCTGCTCTTGGTCTGTAGCTAGGGGTGGTGCCACTGGTAGTTCCAGAGCTTGACCTTGAATGAGAACTGTGGCTTGAACTTGCACTGGCTCTGAAGATGATGCTGGTGTAGTGCTTGCTCTGGCTCTGGGGCCTGAACAAAAGCTCTGGCTTGAGCCTGCCCTGGTTTTGCAGCTGAAGCTGATCTAGTTGTCTGTTCTAATTTTTCAGTGTGATCCAGAGCTGTTGCCTGAGCTTGTCTGGCTCTTTATGTGGAGCTGATAAGAATGCTTATTCTGGCTTTTGAGCTTGAACAAGAGCTGTGGCTTGAGTCCGCTCTGGCTCTGAACTTGGAGATGGTATCAGTGCTTCATTTCCCTCTTGAGCTTGAACAGAGCTATTGCTTAAGCGTGCCATAGCTCTGGAATTGTCATAGGCACTAGAATCGCGTTTGGCATTAGCTTGTGAGGTGGTTCTCAATCTCGCTCTGGAGCTGGTTCAGTAGTGCCAAGAAGAGAAAATACTATCAATACGTCTGCCTTTCATGTGCCTTCCACAGACATAAAATCTTTCATACCCATTCATGAAGTCTTGGTGTAAATACCCCCCTCCAGGAAGTCTTCCCAGACTGCAGTCCATGAGGACAGTTTTCTGAGCCTACTCATTGCTGCGGCCAAACCCCAGCCTCTGGAAGGTCTTCTCACTGTGGCCCGGTCCCATCCCCTCCACACTCACCCACATCACCCACCCCACGTCCTCCTCACTAATCATGTGGAAGGATTGCAGGTCCATGTGGACGGGCCCCTGGGACTGGGCGTTCAAACAGGAAAGTCTGTAGAAAAATGCCAAGATACTCTTGACTGAACATGAGGTGAAACGGCACAGAAGCCCCTTTTCTGATACTCCTCCCGGTATGTGGAAGTGACTTTGCCTCTGGCCACGGCAGGGGCTGGGCCGCGAGGGTGGGCTGGGGGAGGACATGGGGACCCCAAGCCTTTGAGAGCAGGAAGCCAGGACAGATGCCAGGGGAGTCACAGGGCAGCTGCAGGGGCCCAGGGGCCCCTTGGCTGTGCGGGGTCCGGCATGTTGGGTCAGCTCAGCACTGCATTCACCCTGAGCCAGCACTGGACTCTTGGTGGTGTGGCGAGAAGGAGGAGAGAGCCCCAGGGGTCAGCTCCTGTCCGGTCTCCCGTGTGGAGCTCTGTAAAGACAGTGCCGGCCACCAGGTGAAAGCCACAGAGCCCTGTCTCTGCTGGTCCTCAGACCCTGTGACTCTACTACACACACACACACACACACACACACACACACACACACACTCCTATGACATCCGATGTCACTTCCAAAAGTCGGATGGCTAACCACTTGCCCACTCTGACCTGTGTTCTCTCTCGCTCTCTCTCTCTCTAAGTCTCTGTCTCTGTCTGTCTCTCTCTCAGGTCCCCCACTCTGGGGAACAAGCCTCTCTGCTATGAGTTGCTATCTGGAGAGGCCCATGTGGCATTGCACTGAGGGAGACCAGCAGACAGAGAGGAAGTCTGGTCTTCAATCCAAATGAATCCCACCGTACCCCCCGAGAGAGCTCAGACCCTGAGGGAAGCAGATCCCGCCCCCGTTAAGTGCATCCCTGGCGTCGCGAGAGACATGATGAGAAGCACCCAGCTGAGGCGTGCTGGTTTCCTCGGCCACGGCAAGTGTGTGATCCTGTGTTTCTTGGTTAAGCCATGAAGTTCAGGGTAATGTTGTCACACAGCCTTAGGTCACTAACACAGTGTCCACACCAGGCCTTGGCCCTGCCCTCCTCTCCCTCCCCCCACCTCCTCTTATAAGCCCTTCCCATCTTCCCAACACTCGTGGATATTGGTGCCACTTCAGATACCAGATTGAGCTAAGTTCTCTCTGCCAATTAGCAAAGACTCACCCTCAGTAGCTACACTGGAGGTTGAACAAGCATCAGATCTTTTTTCAAACATTGGTTTAGCTATCTTCAAGTGTGAGGGTGACACCTTCCTTAAAGCGCCACCGTCTCACAGTATTTTATTCCCTGCAGGAATTATCAGAGCCTTTATGAAGCCGGTGAGCGCTGGGAACCTGGAGTGGGGGTGTTAGTCTGTAGCACTTCCCATATCTGACCATAGATTTGTACTGAATGACGTGCCCCTCGGTAATACCGTGAACCAATCACTGGGGCGGTGCTTCTCAGACTCAGTCATGTGTGTATGAGTCACCGGGCTATCTTGTTCACATGCAGGTTCTGCCTCAGTGAGTCTGAGATGGGGCCTGAGATTCTGCATTTGTGACTAGCTCTTCGGAGATGCCCCTGCTGCTGGCCCACAGGCCATACTTTACATAGCAAGGTACTAGAACATAGGTGAGTCAGGAAGAAATATTGGGCATCCCATTGGAAGAGCACATGACATCCCTGAAGCATATCCTGCTTACTGTGAGGACCAACTGTTTAAACAAATACACTGTTTACAGGGAATGAGAAAATGTGGGACAAACCCCTACGAAGAGCAGGCTTTGGAGGGAGCAGAGGAAAGACCAAAGGTAAATAGCTCACCTAGGGCAGGTCTCATCAGCTGAAGGTTAGGAGGTGAATTCGTTGGGAAAGGGACACAGGGTTGGTTAGATAGCCCCGCAGTTGGCATATGGACTAAGGTAGCTTCATTTTTGTCCTTAAAATCCAAATAAGAGCAGAAGAAAGCCAGGCCCAGTATTGGTTCAGATTTAGTTACTGTTTTTTCTCTCTCTACCCACAAACTCAAGTTTCATGGGTTATGAATTTTTAACTCTTTCTTATTCAAAATAAGATATTAATGTCAGAAACTAGAGGGGGAAGAAGTGGGCTGGGAGGAAAAGGTTAAGCTGGGTCAGATGAGGCGGTAACACTACAAAATGTAATCAGATATTTAAAGGCTTCATAAACCCTCCTGTCTCCTACAGGCTCATCTGTTTGACCAGGTACTGTTCGAGTCTGGCTTGGCCTAGCTGACTTCTCTCCTGGTTCTTGGCAACTGATTTTGAATACCCTTTGTGGGTCACCCATCGTGAGTGTAGAGCTGGGATTAGCCTGACAGAGGTGTGATAATTCTCCCACGATATTTCTACCAACGATGCATTTCTACGAGCTATAGCTTGACCTATTTTGATAACTTATCTGAAACAAAAAGGTTAATAACTTCCTAATAGATCAAAACTTTTATCAGTGTAGAGCAATATTTTTGCCTAATTTTATAATTTTCCCCTTGAGTACTTTGTGTTAAGTTTATTTGGTCACGTCTGCTATTTACATTTTTAGATTTGTCTTTGCTCATTGTTCTGTAATGCTAGTTTATTCTCTAGGAATTAAATTTCTCAACCCAAATACGGAGTATTTTGCCTTTTACTGATGATTATATTTGTTGTCAGGATTAATAGGTTTTATTTTATTTGTGTAGTCTTGTTTACGTTTTTGGATTTTTGTGGGTTTTGACGGTTTTTTCTTTTTTAAAGCTTTTTTTATATTGTTAATTTTCCCTTTTTTTAAGGTATTGTTATTTATTGTGTTTGAATTATGTTTGTGGTTACAGTTTTTAAAAGAAATTACCAAACCTATATTTGTAAGCTTCAAATGTCAGGTATGAAACAGAATCTTTAACTTTGATTTGAATAGAATCCACTCCTTGCTAAGAAAAATAGAATCCACTCCTTGCTAGTATGTTTACCATCCCATTCACCACCCGTTGCTGTGAAATGCAAACAGTTTCTTTTTTATGGTCGTCAGACCTGCAATCAATACTAAAGGTTGTATAGTGCTCACTTGGTCTTTGAAATGTACACAGTGGAAATTTATGAATGGGTTAGTCATTTCCCCATAAACATCTGGGTCCTGTGTCATACACGTCCATGCTAAGAGATCGGTGTTCCTGATCTCTTAGAACTTTTGTTGATAAGTGAGAATTCATAGATGAATCTCGTATCAAAGTTTAGGCTCAGGCATCATCAGTTAAAAATAAGTTTTAAAATAGTCGAAAACTACCCCCAGTGCCCAGTAGGTCCTTAGGAAACATTCTTTTCATGTGTCAGCCCTGTGTTTTATTGCTCTTGTCTTATCTAGTAGAATTGTCACATATGTCAAATGGTGCTTCTCATTATAGTGAAAAATGAAACAAAAGGTGCTTTCCCCCCATTACCTTTTATCCTGAAATAGCCAAAATGTATACACAGAGCCCCAGAATAAGAGAGAGTTTGACTTTTCCTAACTTGTTTTAAAAGTACAGTGCAGACAGGCTACATCCAGCTGGGAATTCTGTGGGTCACAAGTGTCATGCGCAGGGCAGAGTTACGCCCCAGTCTAGAGCTGACTTGCTAGAATATTTACATGGTAAGGTCAAGATGGAGGTGTGTTTTCTTAAATCTTCTCCTTTGAAGGGTAGGATAGTTGCTTAGTGACTAAGTTTTGTTTGTTTTTTGTTTGTTTGTTTAATCAGTGATACATTTCTTTAATTCAGAAGCATCTGATACTTGTTGTCCCATCAAAAAATTTAAATCACACACATAAAACTCTATATTAACACAACAGCCCACATGTATAGTCTTAATTAGCTGTGTCCCCATCCGATTTGTCTAACAGTAAACTCTGTCATTTGAAATATACTGTTTCAATCCGATTCTACATTTTAAAAATTATGCTCAGGATGCATCTATCCTTATGAACTTAAATTCTGCCGCTAATTACTGTTTCCTGATACTTTGTGTATATATACATGTAATATTTTCTATGATAATAGATTCTCAAAATATTTAAAAGCAAATAGTAGCAAGAAATGAACACATTTAAAATTATACTTATTGTTGCTATTGCCATACTAAATGGTTTCATCAATCCCCACCCTTTTTCTCACGCGTCCTTTCCAAGCATGAAAGGACCTGAGTCTTAGGGCACGTTTTACCCAAGCTCTAAAGCTGTGCCTGCTCTGCAAATCTCTGTTAGTCTGCTCTTCAAATTAAGCATCCTTAGGAACTAAAAATAGAACAGAATGACTAAGCAGCTACAGCACTTTTTGGGCCCCATTTTATTCTGTTTTCAAGGTGTGTGATGGTCCTTGTATCCCAATCGTAGGGGAAACTAAAAGCAGCAATTCCACTTTTCACAGATAACTTCTCTTGGCTGAAGCTCCACGTGCAAAGCACATCATTGAAATCTCGCAGCATTCTCTTCATACCAAGGAAAATTGCCACATTTTGATGATTCTTAGTATCCGTGCTAGGACGTACAATGGCAGTATCAAACATATCTCAAAATAGCTTCCTAGAATTTAGCGTTCCCTCTCACTGGCTGTTTTTCAGATTTAAAAAATATATATTGACACTACTTAAAAATTTTTAAATTTTGAAAACGTAGACCTATCCCATAGCCAGTACATTTCCTATTATGATATCAACACAATCCACGTTTCAAAGTTCTGTGGCAGGATTGCCATTCCCCAGTTTATGGAAACCTTCAAAATCCTTGATCGGCCTGGTCATGTTCTGGCTGTGTCATGTACCAGCTTGGATCGAATCCATTTTAAGGCATGATGTGGGGCAGCACAGCAATTACAGCATAAAACGCACAGTAGGGCTGACACCGTGAGGGTTAGGCCTGTATTAATTTGGGTAAGTGCTCTTCCAAACTGAGAATCACAGGTGACCACTAGATGGCGGTACTCAAACTGCCAGAGGACTGGAGTTTTTTCTACTCCTAAGGACAATTTGGTTTAATGCACTCCCCCTCTTATTTAAATTTGTATGGATATATGTTTTTTTTAGCAAACTTAAAATTGGGAACGTTTTCCAAGTGACACTGGATGGCGGTACTGCACACATTTTTACAGGCAGTTCAGTATTGTGGTTCTGGGACTTGTCTGGTTTCCTTTTGTAGCACACTCAGCATGGGACAGGGAAAGGCCCCAGGGCATCACGCTGCTTGAGGCCCAGCTGTCTCTGCGAGGCCCCTGCTGCAGTTTCAGTCTTTCACAGGACCTGACTTACATCTCCAGGGCTGCTGAAAGCGCCAGCAACACAGTAAACTTGGGCCTTGCAGGCTTGTCTGGTTGGAAGACGTTGTGTCTGCCTACGGTGTCCTGAAAGTCAAGACGCCCGCACCCCTCAAGCCCAGCTCCCGCTTTGTTGGCGCTGTGATCTCCTCAGACAGCTCTGCCTTCCTCTGTCAGTGCTCTGTGTCTGCCCAGCATAGGTTCTTGACTGACCCGAGGGGGGTTTGCGTTACTGAGTCTATTTGTAGGCAGGAAAACAGTTGCCTTTGTTGAGCCACTTGATTTCCTGCTGCCTCCCCTGCCCCCTCCTTGCCCCCCCCCCCCCCCCGTGTTTTCCTTTTTTGTGGAAGTCCTTAAGTGGGGACTTAAACTGAGGCTCTTGCTTTGCCCCTGGCCCACGCCTGCAGCAGGTCGTGATGAGAAATGTGAGTTCTGAGAGCAGCTGTTTCGGGGGGGCTGCAGGAGAGCTGGTTGTTACTGTAACGGATTCCTGAGCGTCAGCATTGCTTCAAAATTGGACTCTTGCAAGTTTGTTCAGAAGGTTCAGTGAAACCCTCCCTTCAGGTTCTGCTGCTGTTAACAAGCTGCTGAGACCTGTACCCTCTCCTGCTTTCCTCCCCTCTCTCCTCCCCCTCCTCGTCCTCCTTCCCTTCCTCCTCCCCTCCTCCCTCTCCCCTTCTTCTTTTCTGCGTCACTTCCCTCCTCCTTCTCTTCCTCCTCCATCAGTTTTTCAAAGCAACTGAGCAACTGAAGTTACCACTGATAACTTTCTCTCGTGAGAGTTTTCTTCCTCAGTACCCATTTTTGTTTGTTTTCAGTTTTGGTTCTAGAGAGGGAATTATATCTCCTTTAGGCCACTAAGTACTTGATTCGAGTACCATTTTCTACAGCTGCTTGTTCCGTATATCTAGTTATTGGCAGCCTAAATCTGTAATACTGCAGCGCCGATTGAAGCCTCTTTAAATTAGTGCCACCACCTACCTTTGGACTTGCAAGTGGTCAGTTTCAGCCGAAGGACGAGCATATGTCCCTGCCTCTGTAGGTTTTCCTGAGGTAAAGGAGCCTTCAAGGTCTCTGTCAAGGTCGTCTGTTCAGGCTCAGAGTCAAGCACACCTCTACAGGGCTCTGGTTTCACTGCTGATGTTAAGTGAGTATAATAACCCCTATATAAATAAAAACACCTCCAAAACTACACTGTTCAACATAACAGATTTACAGACATGGCCAAAGAGATTCCTTAGAGTGGGTCTCTCCTTGGAGTCATGAAGGAAAGAACACGAGAATCAGGGAGAAAGGGAAAACAAATCAACAGAAGCACCTTGAAAAGATCAATGACGAGGCAGGCGACTGATTCGTCGTTTGTACTGGACATCAAAAGAAAAAGGGTGTATGTGATGGAGGGAGGCATTTTTGCACATCTCAAAAAACTAGATGCAATGAACGGTTCACACAATAACCACTGGTGTGACTATACAGGTTTCACATTTATTATGATCGTTGGCAAACAACACAGAAACACGTTATCATAACATAAGGTCTGTTAGTTTGAGCCTCAACTCAGAGTGACATCAGGTGTGGTGGGAGTAGCAGGAAGGGTGGGGCCGTTTACTGCAGTCAGAACAGAGCACACAGGGGTCCAACCGTGGGGTCTTCCAACACACACACACGCACAGAAGATGCCAAATGGTAGAACCCAATCTAATGATTAACTGTGTAATGCATTACATGTTCTATATCGAATCATCAAGCAGGAATCCAATATTGACATTTGTATTCTAGCTTAACAGTTACATTTATTACTCCTTATCATTAAAAATGTGTGTTGTAGCAAATTACTTTCTACCCATTCAAATAAAGAGAGGTAAAGTCCACCTTGAACAAACCAGCAAGGATCTTCTCAATAAAGAGTGACTGGCAGAAAACATGAATAGAGAGAAAGCGTTTACTCTTACAGGGGATGTAGGAACCAGGGTTTTATGTGTAGTGAAATAGAATCAGATTTCTGCTTTTCCTCACCCTTTCCAAATTGGAAATTAGACCCGGCGCATACATGTGCATATTTGTGTTTAATATACGAGACATATATACACAGGAAGCCCTGCTGGGTTGGGTCACTACTGCTAAGGGGCTAAGGGTACTGAGCTTTGGCCCTTACCGCTCTCAGCACAGAATTCCACTTGCTGTTCCTTTGTTCTAACTGCTCTTTTTTATACCTGTCCTGGAAAGAACTGTGGTTATCTTCATCCTCTGTCTCTGAGATGATTTCCATCTTCTGAATAATGAGCTTAATGAGCTCATGCTGTTTTTCCAGAAGAGAAGTCAGGTCCTTCAGCCTAAGGGGACACAGGCGATTCATGAATTTATTTCCCGTTATTCTCTTAGCGCCTCTGAGTGCCGACAGACCTGGGTGCTAGCTGTGTTCTGTATCAGATGAACCGTGCTCTGGTTACCCTGCCTCAGGGGCAGTCAGAGTCCCTCTAAGGAACACATAGTTTTAAAGTTGAAGTGATTTTCCTACGGTTACGCTGTCGGTTCCGGGCTGGTTTATTTTTGTTCCCATTCTGGAGATTAAAACACTGCTGCATAGAAAGGTTAAGTGGTCATACCATTAGCAAATAGTTGAGTAGGGCCCGGAACTGAGGTAAATAAGCCCTAAAACCCTCACTCTCACCCACTATATACTGTACAGCTTCTCTGGGGATCCTCAAAAACTTTCAGGGCTTTGATGTGTGAATTCACATGGCTCTTGAGAAATGCAGCTTAAAGTGCTGATTGGCAAATAGCAAATAAGTTATTGGGTCTGAAAAATTCTCTCACGATTCTCAGTCTATGAGCCACATCAGTCAGTTACAGAACGCCTTGAAACATGAGATAAATAACGCAAATATACAGTATAACCTTATACGATGCATCATTGTTGAAGAGTTTTAAGTTTCCCACATATAGATAAAAAGAAAAAATACATACCGGTATTTCTGCTTCAATATTTCTACTTCTAAAGATGTATCGACATTTGGTATTTCTTGTCTTGCTTCATGGGTGCAAAAGATATAATAAAATATACTCTATGGGATAAAAGAGGAACAGTTACTCAAGTTAAACTCAGTTCAGGAACTATTTCTTGAACACATGCTGTATATAGTTCAGTGACTGAGCCAGGCAGACTCGCACAAATATTTTAAGACACAGCCCTCGTGTGGCTCACGGCCTGGTGAGAGAAACAGACATGTAAAGAGCTATATAACGAAATCATACACATTACAATAGAGGAAAGCACAAGATGTATAAATAATATAGGAGGAGGGCACTGGAGTGGAGGGTTGTTTAGGAAAAGTTTTAATCACGGCATTTAATATGCTCTCACAAAAATGTCCATCGTAAGTGGTGGTATTTCATACAGGATTAGTTGTTATCTCCCTAAAACTGTTCTGCACCGTTAACCAACACAACTGAATTATACATGGGCAAATTTCTGAAATGCTATTTTAATGTATTTTTTAAATTCTGCATCTTTAAACCATTGGTGGACTGAAGGGGATCCAGGACAGATGTGAAATGACCAGGAATGAGGTAATTCTAGGAGTCCGGGCAAGAGAAGATGAACTCAGGACTGACTGCAGGTGAAGGGAAAGGAAAGGCCGGGGTGAGGCCAAGCCTGACAGCCTGCACAGGCAGGTAAATGCTGTGCCTGCCGTTAACTGTGCAGAAGGACGGGGCTTCTTCCCTCTTGCCCTGTGGGGGCTGTCGGGAGGGGTTGACACAAGGGAGGAGGCAAGATCATGAGCTTGTTTCGACCAAGCTGAATTTGAGGAAACTTTGAGACACACCAGTGAAGGGGGCAAGTAGACAGGGGCCTGGAACTCAGAGCCCTAGGCCAGAGAAATCAATTGCTGAGCTCCTGTGTTGGGATAGTAACCGTAGCCATGGATATGAATGAAATCAGATAGGGAGAGAGCATAGAGTCAAATTAAAGCCTAGGGTGATACGCAGATTGGCTTTATCATTTTATGACTGCACAATGGAAAATTAACCCCCAAGGATCTCAGAAAGAATATTCCTTGAGCTAAGAGGGAGCAGAGGGACAGTGAGAATTCATGTCCAGTACTTCTGATGCTTAGAGCATAGTCCCTTTCCTATGATAATGCAATGGCTTGGCTTAGTCTTTGTGTGTTTTCTGTGTGTGTGTGTGTGTGTGTGTGTGTGTGTGAATATGTTCATGTGTGTTCTACATATGACATAGACACATACATCTGAATATGTATGTAAATGACGTGATTGGGAAACACAGGGGTACCTGCCCTGTAAACTCGATCCTTAAATGGTACAGCTGGTCTACCCACCCATCGGCTCTCACGCGATCCTGGTACATATTTAACAGTAGAGCTGAGGGTGAGCTGTGTAGGAGAAGACAAAGGCCTCGCTTTGCACTTCCCATCACTTTCACAGCCTGAGTTCACCATGCGCTTCATTTTTAAAGCACGATGATTTGTTTCCAACAGGCAGAGCAACTCGGAGTCTATAAAAGGGCACCCAGGGATAATGCGGTGAATGAACGCCAAGCAGTGTCACCTTATTTATGTCCGTATTTCTTTCACGTACTTACTAATAACCCTCGACTGTATCTGCGTCTGTTGGGATACACGATGATGGATTTCTGATCCACTTTGCGTAGAAACCAGAGCGGCAGCTTCTTCTCTAAGTTGGTGTGAAGTTCCACCTAACATGCATTTTGGATTTACAGGTAGGAATCATTAGTTAGCATCTGGAATTCTTACATGGCACAGAAGCAATTGTCAGTACCACCAGCTGGAAACCTACTCCTGTGTCCTGATTTTCGCACGAGCAGCCAGGCTGCCAGGTTCCTTCGCCCCTAGTTCCTGGTCTCCATCCCTCCCTCTCAGCCCATCTACTGACAAGACAGGCGGGCTACCTGGCCGGCCACATGGTGACATGAAAAGAGGCTCAGGCCATTGCTCAATGACTCTGCTGAGACGGTTGCAGGAAATGCTGGTCATGTTTGCTTCTCTGACTGCAGCAAGCACAGAAGTGCTTAGCCCTGAGACAGCACCCATGTTCAACAGCTGTTCTCAGAAACCAGTGCTGTCATCTGCGCATAATGAGGAAGGGGCTCCTTTCCATTGGTTTTAAGGCAACGGGACTTACCTGCATAGCAATCCTCTTCAACAGTGCGTGCTTCTGCACCTCCGCAATATCCCCAACTGCCAAGCCGATCTGAGGGACAACACAGCGTTGAATCACTGGTTTCATGGCTGCCCTAAAGATGCACGTGAATTCTCTCTGGCTGTCATGGGGGAGCGGGTATGGAATGTACACGTAGTGGCCTCAGAACACTTTTTTGTGGAAACGCCTCACAGAAAACCACAAAGCCCAGGTACCTTTGTAACAACGATGGCCGCCTTGGTGCATCAAGTAATCTTAAGTGTTATCGTGAAAAGTTAAGACATACAAATTAATCTGAAATTCATTGTAATTTAAAGTAAATATTTGTTCTTTTTGGAGAGGACGGGGTGATGGGACATCAAATGCAGTTGGTAGAGCCCTGCAGTGTGGTTGAGAACTCCACGCATTGAGCATCTGGGAGGTGTAGGAATTAATATCTTACATATGTGTAGCAGGAAAAGGTACACTTTTTAGAGGTGGGTGAGGCTCTGGTTGAAAAAAGAAAAGTCTAGAAATCCATGGCTCAATAGAATTAGGTGAGGGGAAGGTGTCAGCTCAGTGCTCCTCAATCCAAATGGAATCAGCTCACATTCACTCACTCTTTCATTATTTGTTAGACACTCAGTACTTGTCTGTGCCGAACCAGCCCCCTGCTTGCTGCAGCCCAAGAGGAAAAGCCAGTCCCAGCTGTCAAGGGGCTCAAAGCCAACTAAGCTGCACGAGAGAAGGACTCCATCTGTCCAGGTCACCACCATATACCCAGGGCTGAGAATAGTACAGGGCACATAGTAGGCACACAGAAGGGCTGCTGAATGAATGAACAGTGAGAGAGTATATTCTCGGGTGTCCAAATAACTAGCACTGAGAACCATATAGAGTCAGCAAGTAGGTTTTTGGAAGGAGAATGCGTTTTTGCTTTTTAATTTGCAAGCCTTGAGACGGGCCTTCTCTCTTGATCAGCCCCCATCAAAGCCTGCGGTCTTATAACTGTGCTTCATACATCAGATACTTGCCGGGGCTCTGAAGACATCTGAGCCCCTGAGTCACAGACTTATAGCTTATGAGTCACTGCGCCTGTGAGTCTAATTATAATTTGTCACTAATATAAGTTAATGATATCAATCAAATACTATTACTATTTAATAGCAGCCAATACTTATTGCATGTATATCATGTTTGAAGGGCTTTGTCTGAGCTCATTTCATACTCACAATAGCCTAGGAAGTAGACTTTATTATTATATTTCTCTGATCTGTGTCCTCAAAACCAAGATCATGCAAAGAAGGGGCACCAGATTCAGACGAGGGTGACCGAGGTGGGGAAGCTGGTTAGGAAAGTCTGCCCAGGAGAGATGACGCTGGAGCTGAATGCTGAAAGCTTGGAAAGATGGGCGGCTTCCCAGGAAAAGGGAGAGCAGAGCCCAGGAGGCAGGAAGGGGGGCCTGGCACACCGAGAATGGGCATAGTATTTGGGTAAGTCCTGCAGACACGGAGCAGCTGCATAAGATCTGGGTGAGTTCCAGGTCACAAGGACCCTTGCGTGCTGTGCTCGTGGGTTTAGACCAACTGAACCTTTGGAAGCGTCATTGGAAAAAACCTGAAAGAGCCACTGACGGGCCCAGCTTTTCATTATCAGAATATCACTGTGGTGACAATTTGCAGGAGGGATGAGACCGAGAAGTGAGATAAGATGGAGAGACTTCTGTCTCTGCAGCAGGGTGGATGGAAAACCATGAAGGCACAAGCCAGGGGGAAGTGGCTGTAAGAGGCAAACGCTTATTGGAAGAACTGAGGAAAAGGAGGGTGGGTGCATGCAGACTATCTTCCATTGTCAGACTCAGAGAAAGTATACTGAGCATGTGCATGTATGAATCAATGAATTAGGAGAAGGCATGCCCTGTGATGCCAGCTAGGGCTCTCCATGGACCGGAGCTGCCCATGGCGGGAGCAAGTTCTCGGTGGAAGGGCGTGGTCTCGTCTGCTGAGCGTGGTCAGCTGTTGGTCAAGAGGTGGCACCTGCACGAGAGGCTCTTCCCCACTTAAATCTCTGGTCCATGAGAAACTCGGGAGTAGAGATGAGCTGTCACTCCTTCACTCCGTGCAAGTGTCTGCCTAATCTTTGACCTCCCTCTTGACACCCCACAGCAGCACACACTACTCATCTCTACTTCTTTATTCTACTTTCATAATCCTTCATAGTATTTACCACCCCCAAGGCATCATGCTGCGTGTTTATTTGTTTACTACTTCACTTCGTGACTAGTTGATGCTCCTGTGAGGACTGGGTGTCCATTTGTTTTGTTCCCAGGGCCTGGATCAGTGTCTGGCATTTAGAAGATTCCTTTTTTCTTTTAATAGGTTTTTTTTTTTTTTTTAAATAGGTTTTTTTTTTTTTTAACATTTTTTAAATTAGTTTCAGGTGCACAAAACAATGTACTAGTTAGACATTTATCATTTATATCCCTCACACAGTGACGACCCCCCTCCCCCCATGGATTTGCCAAGGGAATGCATCTTTACATCCTCTGGGCCCCACACTGTGCCTGGCACACCCAAGGCACTAAATGAATGTTGACCAAATGAATTTTCTAGGTGTCCCTTTTCCCTTCATGGAGGGAGATTAAGGAGGCTGAGATTAATTATCGTAATTAAGTGCCGCAACTGATCAACCAACAGGAAATACGAGGATAAATTACTCACCAGTAAATTCATGAGGACAATTGGGACAAACATGGTGAAGATAATAAGTTGGGCAAAGGACAGAATTGGATATGCCAGTTCATTTCTCAAAAATGGTTCTAGGAAGGCATCACGATAATTAATATCTCCCAGCATCATGCTGAAGGTCTGGATGATAGAAAGCACTGGAGAGCTGAAAGCATCCTGAGGAAAGACAGGAAGGCAAGAATGACGTGCAAAGTGCATACAATGGGAAAATGTTTCCTGGAGAGTAAAAAGATAAAAATCATAGTTCAAATATTTTTTAAAGTCATAGCACTATCGCTACTAAAATACAGTGATGAGAGCTACTAGTAAACTGGTGGCACAGTCATAAAAACGATCTTTTCTACACATACCACAAATCACCATGCACTATACGGAAACTTTCTGACCACGGAAAAAGTCACTTAGTAGGATTCTACTGTTTCCTGCTGTAACAATCGGTTGAATGTTAATACATCAGGTAAAATGAACGTGTACAAATGTGGTTGTGTTATTACTAATTTTCTACACCACTAAGATTTAAGGATAAATGTAGGTTCCCCAGTAGTCACAGCAACAAAAGCAACCAGCTACCTCACCTGTATACTCAGGAGGACGTAAAAGCTGAGTCCGAAAGCCAAAAGCAGGAAGATAAACACGACGGTAGATCTCAACAGAGTCTTCATAATTACCTCCAACATAACGATGAAAATGCCACAGTTTTCAAATCTAGGGAAATTTGAAAAAGGAAAATATTTATTCACTTTTCTGGTCCAAGGGTATTTCGTTCAGTGTCAGTGTTTCTCAAGCCCTAGGCACGAGTCTTCACAGATCAGCTCACTGAGGCCAGTGCTTTTAAAAGGGAGACATGAGACTCCCTGGTTGAGTCTGATGTTCAAGCTGTTTAGCAGCCTGCTTTGTTTCTTCTTTTTTTTCCCCCTTCTTGTTCATGTTTAATTGTTTTACGCCTTGACCACTGGACATTCCTTCAACCTGAGTAGAAGAGAGAAGTCAGAGCTTCCTGGGATCAGAGAATGCTGCCATGCGCTTGACCGGGGGCTGGAGATGAGCTGTGTGGCCTCTGGTGGGGAGTGAGCTCAGACACCCCAAGGCCCCTGCCCCCGGGCATATCCACGGGGCACATTCGCCATCCTCCCAGCTTCCCGAGCTTTCCTTTTTCTCCCACAGCAACCTACACTGTGAAAGGTTTGGGGAGAGGATGGGTGTCATCTGGGCATGACCTTGTACTTTTCCTTCCGTAAAGATGCTGCCTTAAAAGGGAAGTCACACGATTTTAAAGCTGAAAGGGACTTCTGAGGTCTTAGGAACTAAGTTCCCAGAGACACCCAGCAATGGTTTAAGGTCACTGAAGAAAACAAACCCAAGCCATGGCACTGCCTGCACCTACCTGGAAGCCTCTTGACTTCAAGGCCACTGTCCTTCCCACCCTCTCCGGTCCTTTCCAGGAGGCGGGGTTCAACCCACAGCACTGAGCTCACGACCCAGCAATGCAGACTGTACAGTGGGAAAGGCATGTCGCTGAGGTCGGAAAGACCCTGGTCAAATACCTCCATCTGACCTCCTAGCTGAGATCTTGGCCAAGTTCCTTAACTCAGGTCTTCAGCTTCTGTTTTTACACACTGAGTAATCACGTTTCTCTCTTGTTATTATAAAGATTATGGGAAATAACTTATTCAGCTCAACAACTGTGGGAGGTAGGGGAGCTGAGCTCTTTCTTCCCCCTCTAGAATCCTTGTAATTTAAAGTAAATGCTTACTAAATAATACCAGGCAAAACAAAATTAGCCGACACTTTTATTCCTGTTTACTCCCCACATTTAATGCAGATTTGTCAAAACCTGTGGTTCTTGTCCCAGGGTGATTTTGCCATCCAGAGGATAGTTGGCAATTTTCTGGAGACATTTTTTGTCACCTGGGTGGGGGATGGTTGCTACTGGCACCCAGTGGGCAGAGGCCAGAGATGCTGCTAAACGTTCTGCAGTGCACAGGTGAGCCCCCCACCCCCACAGCAAAGAATTATCTGGCCCCAAATTTCAGTAGTGCCAAGGTGGAGAGAAACCCTGGTCTACACTCTGAACTCCAAATCTCCCTCCCCTTTTCCTCGATAGTATATAAAAAATATCTTCCTGGTCTAAACAATTGGTAAAGGAATAAGCCAGCTATACGTTTATGGTAGTTATAGTCTTCTTTTGATATTAAAAATGCCTGTAGGATGTAGAATTCCTCCCAGATGGTTTTACCTCTGAAGATAAAATAAGAAGTTCATCCAGTACAAGTAAATAGCAATCGCCCCACACTGCCACTGCACGTGAGCTGGAATACCCATGAACAAGGGCGACACGAAAATGATGCTGGTGGTGTAGATAATCCATTCAATTCCATTGCTGTGATCCAGAAAGTAATTCCTTTTCTGGGGTTGAAAAGAATGAAGAATTACTACATGGAGAGACCAAGACGTGGCACCTTTTGGACTCTTATATATACGTATGTAACTAGTAACCATATTTTTCTGGTGTTGCAGCCGTGGAGATGTTTAGGACCAAGGAGCCAGCCCTTGCCATCCCGGACTGAACTCAGAGCCCTGGGTATGTATCATTGTTGGAGGTGGCTCGGCCTCTTCTCGTGACCTGTCACTTTGAGAGTCTGATGCCTAAGGAAATTCTACGAGTGTCTGGGTTTTCCTATAGAGTCCACTCCATCTCAAGGGAGCTCCAGGGGGCCTGCAAGTTAGTCATTGCTTCCTGCCTGTATGTGGACATACATATGGATTTCTCAGCATACAAATGAACCCAAGCTGCTTCCCAGGAGGTCTGAGACCTGTGCTAAGACTCAATTACCATAATGGTGTGGTGTCATTTCCCATTCTTAAAGATATCATGTAAAGTAGACCATTTAAATATCCATTAGAAAATGGGGACACCAGATCTGATAGAGAAATCATATAATTTTACAGTTCACAATCTGTAATTCTCATGTGTAAAAATGAAAATAATGATAAGAGAGATTAAATAATATGCCCTAAATCATTTAACATACAATGGAACTACAGAGTCTAAGTCAGAATTGTGGCAATTACTGAAAGTATATATATAAAAGTACTTGCAATGTGTATATGAAACAAATGCACAGCACGATTATATCATGCAAACACTCGTGGGCTCATACTATGTAACAAAGTAGATTTTCACTGAAAATGAGGAAGTGTATAAAAGGTATAGAAATTATTTAAAAATAACAAAAAATACCCCCAAATTCACAAAAAGCATACCCCCAAAATGAAAAATAAGACTCAGAAATAAAAGAGTGATGCCATTTATCAACCAGAGTAAGGACGTGCAGATAATTTACATAATTCTTGGGTCTGATCTGAACTCAGTTCACCCATTTACAAAAGTAGAATATAAAGTAAAAATTGTGTTATAAAAAGTTCCCAAATTGTATTATAACTTGAAATTTTATCCAGTTAAGAAAAGTATCCCTGTTAAGAAAGGAATTCAAAGAAAGACCCATTTGAAATGGAGTCTCGAGCCAAGAAAGATTTTTTTTTAATTTTATTAAATTTATTGGGAGTGATATTGGTTAATAAAATTATACAGGTTTCAAGTGTACAATTCTATAAACAGTTACATTCTAAATGATCAAATTCAAAATCTAATTATTCTGTTAGCAAAATATTAAACCAATATCAGAGAAAACACAGAAAAGTTATTCTTAAGTTCATTTGTAACAAGGCAGACCTGTACAGCTTAGTAAAATGGTAGCATCTCTGCTTTAGATATTTCAAATAGACCAGCTAGCACAGGGAGCACACGTAAAATCATGTGAATTCTACATTTTAAAAAGCTTATGCTTGGTATTTCCAAACTATACATTTGTCAAAGTATGTGATTTTTATTCTGACGTATATCGTTTCAATAATAGTTTAGCAATTTATGTTCTGCCTATTAAAATTTTTACAACTTCAGAGATATAAAATGTATTGTGTACCTGTTGGAAAATTTGGATCAGTTCTTTGCAATATCCAAATAAACTTGATAAAAAAACTAAAATCATACAAACTTTTATCGGGTAGGAATTCTGAAACAAACAAAAAAAAATGTATAAGATAAGCAGTTATGAGGACATACATTAAAACAGCACTGTAACTGCTTTATAATTTCCACAATTAAATATTTGTTTTCCTTTTGCTTCATTTCTATGTACTGCCCAGATTTGCTTTCAGCAGAAAATTACTATGGTGCTAATATGAAGACAACACATACTCATTTCATAATGTCCTCACGAAGAGAGGCTCAAAAATCGCAAACTGAATTCTAAAGGTAAATGAATCCATAGACCTATCTAAAACACTGTTTTACTGTGGTAAAATGCATGTAATACAAAATTTACCATTTTAAAAGTTTTACATTTTAAGTGTATATTTTAAAATGTACAGTTCTGTGGCATTGAGTACATTCACAATGTTAGGCAACCGTCACCACCATCAGTTCCATAGCTGCTTCATTACCCCAAACGGACCTCTGGACCACTAAGCATCACCCTCTCTCCCACAGTCCCTGGCAGCCACAAATCCACTTTATCCTTCAGCATTCAAGCTAGCATCTCATATATGTCAATTCCTGCTAAATTTATTTACAAACTCATTTATTGATCTATTTATTTATCTCCCCCCTCATTCAACAAAGGATTTTCGAAGAAATTGCTACTGTATATGAATTCTGTAGGCTATTTATAATCAGAATCCTGGTAGTTCAGATTTAGTATGGGGTTAGTATTCCTAACGGGGGAAAAACATACTTTTGATAACCCTTTATTTTAAAAACTTGAAATGTGGGCAATACCTTGGTGTCTAGTATTTCTGAATGATCGCTAGTTTCATTGATGATTCCAGTTGAGTTGAAAGCCATACCTGGCTTTATATTGATAACAAGGAAGGTCATAGGCAGGAGACCAAGACAGTAAGATCCTAGGTTCAGAAGATGGGCTCTAAACCCATAAGCTAACCTAACAACAACAACAAAAGTAACCATAGTTGAGTAATTTCAACAAAAAATATTTCCTTCAGATACCTGTAGAAAAAGCAGTTATGATCTCGCTCAGAAATCTATCCGATAAATCCACTGAATTTTAGAACCAAGATCTTCAAATTCACCTTTTTCATTTTCAAAACAGGAATCTCAACTTCCTAGTAAATCATGACTTACTTAAAATCTCTCACCAATTAATGGAAGAACAGAGACATGAGCTCATATCTTCTGACTTCAAATTGATTGGTCCTCCTGGGAACACACCTCTCTCTTCACTGTCCACTAAACTACAGGGATGCTTCTCATTGTCCTATACAGTGATTTCCTCCCTCCCCCAATATTTAATTTAATGTCAAAAATAATACCAGTATTTTTAATACTAAAATTTGCCTTCAACACATTTCTTTTTCAAAGTGTAAAACATTAAAACAATCAAATGTAAAACACTGAAATATCATTAAAACATAATTATTTAGAAGACTTTTTTTTTTAAGGCCAGCACAGCTCACAGTGGCTCATGCGGGGATTGAACCGGCAACCTTGGTGTTATTAGCACCGCGCTCTAACCAGCTGAGCTAACCGGCCACCCCATAGAAGATTTTTAATAAATTTAATGGCGGTATCTTTAAAAAAAATAATACTTAATGCTCACCATTTCATAAGTAAATATTCTTTACACACAGGATGGTTGAGAAGCTCTATGCGGTTGTGTTGTACCATTGCCTGAGAAATAAGGACAGATCAATAAAAATACAATCATATGAAACTACTGAATATAAACTTAAGCTTTTTGTTTGCTGGTTTTATAACTTTCTTTGATATTATGAAAGTAACAAGTGTTTATTTTAGAAAATTTGAAAACCCCAAAAATACATCAAGGATATATTTTCTAAAAAAACACAAGCTAGAGAGAACCATTTTATACAGAGGCAAGTATTTGATTCAGGTTGTCGCTTCAGTTTCTTACTAGTTGAGCTAGCAGAAACTTTTCAATCTTATACAAAGTTACAACTGGAAAGGACATTACAGATAAATGAGCAAAAGCTACACCCTTGGTCCTTCCTCGAAGACACTCAGGCTTATCTTTCTAGAAGGACATTAAATAGTAAAGTACACATGATAGTAGTTACATTAGCCTGTAGATTATAAATTTTCATGAGTTGTTAGGAACTAATCATATCTATTTCCAAATTAATTTTTAATTATTCAAGAAGTACACAGAGGAAGTCATGTCAGCAAGATGGCGGAATGGGAAGTCCCAGACCCTCCTTCACCCACGGGGACAGGAGACATCAACTTAGTGACAATATGTATGTGGACCAACTGACTTTGTGAGAAATCCAGAAACCAGGTAAGAGGTTCCTGCAGCCCAGGTGAGCGTATCGCCAAGAACCACATCAAAGATAGTAGGAAAATTCATGGCATTTACTCCCCATAGCCCGTCCCCCAGCATAGAGCAGTGAGACCAAGAGAAACCTCCCAACTCCTGGCTTCTCCCTGAGGAGGGAAAGAGGATGGGACATAGGTCTAGTGTTCTAACTTCCCAGGGGGCGGTCCAAGGAACTTGTTTCTGTCTGTCCTGGATGTAAGCGCAGACAAGTCCGTCTGGACTTTCAGACTTCTGTGCACAATGATTTTCTATACCACACAAGCTATCCCTCCAGAAGATCCCCACTCAGCTGTCTTAGAACTAAGGCAAGACTGTTAGGTTATTAAGGCACGATTCAGTCATGTGCTGATATGTCACCCACTGAGCTGGTGTATTTCTTCAAGTGAACGTGTTTCATAGAAAGTATATTGTGTCTATATTCTATAGAGTCTGTTTCTTTTTTAAAGCCACAAAGATTTTATTTCCTCTTATTCTCATTCTGGTGGTTGAGACTATCTTTCTGATATAGAAGTATTGCCTGTTCTTTAAATTATAATGAAGAAAAACTCCACATACACAAACATTTTCTAAGTATAACTGTAATATAATGACTTTTAAGTCACTTGGGTATCGTCTCAGCCATAATAAGAACTGCAAAACATAATATGCTTCAGCAGAGAGCAAGTGTGAGAGTCACTTGCCATCACCAGCCATATGGGCATGAAATCCATATGACTCTGCTTCCTTCACCCTCCAGGTACTCAGTAAGCCTTCCACATTTCACTTTAGGTGATAGTCACTACCATGGTCTGTACCAAAGGCTTGCACATAGGGAAATGAAGATTCTTAGTTGGTCTACACCAGCAGTGTCCAATGGAACTCTCTGAAATGATGGAAAGGTCCTGTATTTCTGCTATTGAATATGAGAACCACGGAACACGTAGGCTCCTGAGTGCTAAAAATGCAGCTACTGCAAATGGATACATGGATTTTTAATTTTATTTGATGTTAATTTGTCACATGTGGCTCATGGTTCCCATTTCAGATCCTAGACCACAATTTACAAATCCAACACTCAACTATGTTTTCTTTTGCATGCCCACAACTTTATTTGTGGTCAATATTTATGCAAGTCTGGGCTGCCATTCCCACGTGGCAACAATTTGTTGAAACTAGTAACCAATGTCCTTTTAGATGAGGAACCCACTCATCTTACCTGTTTCCTCTGCAGTTATTTGAGTTCGAGAAGCCAGGAGTTGGGAGGCCTTTAAAGCCTCTTCTCAGATTGGGTTTGCTCTTCCAGAAGGATCTAAGAGCTTCTGAGAGGTCAGAGTTCGCCATAGAGAGCCCAGTGGTTGGCTGAACTTGGAAGCTATGAATGTGAACCCCTGCATTTTCCTCTGGCGTGCACTGGAGGAAACTCTTGGATACGTATGTCTACATTTAGGTGGACAGCCTGGGTTGTTCATGGTTTACTGGATTCTGGGTTGGGGCAGGTTTAACATGACCATTAGGACCCTAGATACAGAGTGTGGAACTTTAAGGGGACCAAATTACAGCAATTGTACAAAATGATTGCCTTCTTTACTAAAAAATAAAGGGTTGGGCCACATGGCAGACAGATATAAAACTATGAATCTGGAATTCTTTCCAGGCCCCTTCCGGAATTGTTGTACCAAAACGTTACAGAACCATGTGGAAACTACCTAGATAATGAAAACACTGGACTTACATTGAGGGTTGTGAGAGGCTCATATGTAACCACATCCTCTGCAGACGTTTTTCTGGTGTATTCTAATGGCTCCTGAAGATATATGAAATTATACTCAATCTGTAGGAGATATATATATATATATTTTTAAATGACAGTCTAGTGTAGACCTCAAACATGTTCTTGACAAGTCACATACACAAGCCGACAATTCTGCTGAAAATTAAGTGACTTAAATAAAGTTGAGTCATGTCCTACGAAGAAAAGTAAATCGAGTTATTGCATCTTCGTTTCAAAAATAAATATCCCCAAAAGCTGTTATTCGATTGATTTTTAACTCAGAGTCATGGGAAAAGATGAATTCTCAAAAGATCACTTAGACCTTTTAGAACTGTATTCTTCAGGCAGTACTATCCAAGAAAATATAAAGACTATAAACAACCCTAAATTATGCTCTTAAGAACGATTACAATATTGGGGGAAACTGAGTATCTAAGGGCGAAATTCTCATAAGTAGATTATATAATGATACAGCAAATGAAGACAATAAATACCATTTTTTGAGATTGTGGAACTCTAGTCACCTTTTTAATGTTCTTTAAAGTATTAAAATAAACTTCAAATTATTATGGTAAAATAAACTTACGTGGTAGTCTTGGCAGGACTTTTCTTCTGTGGAAGGCATCATGCAAAAATCTAAAAGTACCTTTGGGAAAGGAAAAATGGCTAAGATACTAGGCAGGTGACTAGGAAGGAGACAGGATTTGACCCTGTTTCCAAAAGAACACCCGAGCTATCCCCTTCCTTTGCTTCTGGTACCTCAAAGGTAAACTATAATTCATGTCATTCAGTAAGAGTTTAAAAAAATCAAATGTTACAATTATCCCTGCATGCCTCAGAAATATTAAGTGATTCTGAAAAATACCGTATGCTTGAGAAGGGAATTGTGTTTACTAAAATTTGAGTAAGAAATATTGCATTAGTTTTGCGTAAGATTTGATGTCTTGCTGGGCTTCTACAGCGTATCCAGGTAAGTAAGGCTTCGCTCAGCATCTCATCGTGACCATGCCCTGCCCCTAATCAGCTTGCAGCTGAGCTCTGGGGTCTTCCTTTGGCCACGGTGCACCGTGCATGCTTGAGCCTGGAGTAAGTACTGTGTTTGCGTCTGTACCTCTCTTGCTGAGCCGCACTGACAAAGGGTGCATCAGAGTGGTGTGCACAGGATGGTGAGGGAGAGGTATTACAAGGAGAAATACTAAAGGCCCTCCAGAAGCCGAACAAAGGGCGAAAACACTGAAGGGTCCTTAGAGCCACCCGAGGATGTGTGGGAACAAATGTTCTTGTGGAGTCCCTGTCTACGCAAACAATTTGTCACCCCAAATCTGTGTGTCAGCACCTAGAAAGGTGGTCCAAATTCATGATCCCAAGAAAGAAATACTGCCCAGTCAAGCTGCCCATCTGGACACAAGGTCGCAGATGACCCCCAGAGTTCCTGGGGCATCTGGTCAATCCCACATGAAGGACGAAAGGGTGAAAGGTTGGACAGTACCGGGAAGGGGAGAATCAGGGAGCCGGGCCCCACTGGAGGGCACTGCTGGCTTGGCTGGACTCAACACCAGAGGGCCCTAAAAACTTCAAGGAAGTCTGTGTGGGTGACGAGATAGTTGGTGACGTCATAGGTATCATGAAAATAAAGGCAAAATTCGTCAGTAGTTCTGTACGAGGCAGAACTGGAGAGACAGGTCTGGTTGTTCAAGTTCAAGTTCGAGAGCTTTGGGATAATCAGCATAGGCAAATAAAGGATGGGTTGTGTGTGTGGGTGGGGAGTAAGGTACAGGGGGCGCGGTTGTCTAAATTACTCAAATGTGTGAAGTGAGGCTAAATTAAGCTCCCCTGTTTTTAAAACTTTTTTCACAATACTAAAATACAAAGTCATTACAGAAAACTAACTAGAAATTATATGGTAGCATAAAAAAGAGAAGAAAAACCAACCACAATCCTACACCTGTGATAATTGTTATTAACATGTTGGTATATCTTTTTCAATTCTTTTCTATATTTTCCGTATGGGGGTATTTTTAACATACATTTTTTACTAATAATAATGCTGCAGGAAACATCATTGTTTATAAATCTGTCTGTCTCTCTGATTCTTCATTCAGACAGATTGGAACAAGTGAGCAAGAAAGTCTGAGGCCATTTTCTTTCCCGAATATTTATGTGCTCTCTGATGAAATCTATCCACCTTAAATGCTAATTGATGCACCCGACCGGTTCCCACACCATTAGATATTATAAAGAGAAAAATACACATGAAGCACTTAGCACGTACTACGTGCCTGTTGAGTAAATAAAAAGTTTTACTTGTGGTATAGTATTAATAACCACATAAGCAGCATAAAAATAGTAGGATGTGTAACATGGGCCAAGCACTCTCCTAAATACTTTATATATTTGACCTCTAATTTTTGTAATCACTTTGCAATATCAGTGTCAGCATCACTGCTGTAGAGGTAACAAAAACAGAAAATGAAGCTCAGAGAGGTCAAATGACTTGCCTAAAGTAGCAGAGCAAGGGGCAGAGCCTGAACTAGGTCCCAGGGCCACCAGGCTCCAAATCTGGTCCTCGATTCTCAGTGTCACTATGTCTCACTGCTTCATCCTGTGTTTGAATACATTTTTCCCTATGAATGACATCTGAAGTCATTCCCCTTTTCTCGATGTCTGCCCCAGTCCTCAAATCTCAGCTTTCCCGGGAGGTCTTTTCTCTGCGTCCTTTAGCTCTCACATGCTCCACAGTTTGTTGGCATTTCTCTAGTGGATGTCCGGTCATGTGCTGGGTTTACTCTCACACAGAGAATCACACATTCAGAGGCTCACAGAGACCAGGCTAGCAGTGTAAACGAATGAACTGTGCGACCTTTAAGAGCTCTTCCACATTCTTCTTGAAACATGGGCTCTCTGAAGGCCGCTTTTATCTTCACACTTTGGATAGAGGCATGTATCGAGAAATCTCTCTCTACTACAAGGAAAGCAATTGCACAAGAATGGCAATACCTGGCAACTAATACCAGGCTTTAGAGCTGGTATACATAAGGAAGAGGTGGGTGTGCCAAATGGGCGGGTGCTTGCCCATCTGAAGGAAGCAGCTGCTACTCGCCCAGCGATTTCTGCCTTGTGAGAAGGTAGCCCAGATCTTCTGATTTTTACAGGAAGCCAGATAATCCAGATCCTTAAGGGAGGATCCTGGCTTTAAATATTAACAACTAATGCAAATTTGAAACAATAACATGCATTCCATTAAAAAACACATCTGGAAGATTTATTGGGCCAGCAACCACCATTAGTAGTCTCTGCTCTAGACTTGGATTACTTGAAGAAAAAAAATCTGTTGCCCATCTTTCCCTATAGTTCACACAACAACTAACAGACTCCTTCAATCCAAGTAGGTCGTTTTTCAATACTTGTTGGCTAACTTCCCCTATATCCTATAGAAAACTAGAAACTTTATTTTTGCAAATGGAAATTATTATTATTTAGGTTGTGATTACAATAAATCCTCACATTATATTATATGCCAAGCATATACTCAGAAGGAGTTTTGTGTGGACAGCTTACTTTCATGCATTCAGGGAGGTATTCTACCATTTCCATGATTGGACATTTATTGCTTGGAGAATTATGATGAAAAACCTTAATACATTCTTCCCATCTGTAAAAAAAAAACAGACAGACAAAGAAAAACAAACACAAGTCTTAATCCTTCTGTGCTGCACAACAACAAAGCTGCCAGTTGATGTTCAAGATTATTCTTTAGGAGAAACCTGAGTCGGTTCTGATGGAAGCAATATTGGAACTACGGTCAATTCATGGACAGGGTCTTTGTCCCTTAAGGAAGTGAGAATGGGGGGCCAATTCCAGGATGGCTGGTATCATCACTGCTCTCTAAATACCTTCTAAAGAAGGCAGGCTTTTGCCTTTTATTCCTCCTGAAATCATGAAATTGTATGAGCTGGTCGTGTTGGGTAGAGATACTCACATTCACATACGTATGTATGTAGCACATACGTATGTAGTGATATTGAACATTTAATCTGTGTATGCATCACGTATTGAATTAAACTACAAAATAACATGCGTCAAGTGCATTAACAAGCATGACCTCTACCAGCACATTGCAGAGTCTGCCTCCTGCTTCCTTGCCATCCAGTTGGACAGGATGAGCTGATACTTACGTTACCAAGGAGGAACTAAATCTACAG
Organism: Rhinolophus sinicus; assembly: GCF_057876585.1. Taxonomy (NCBI): domain Eukaryota; kingdom Metazoa; phylum Chordata; class Mammalia; order Chiroptera; family Rhinolophidae; genus Rhinolophus; species Rhinolophus sinicus. Next base: position 9,556,866 of record NC_142507.1, on the reverse strand, counting down.
CAGGAAGGAAAGACGAGCCCATTTACCGCCACAAGCCTCTCCGTGTAACTGGAGACTAGTTCTAAAAACTACCCAGGGTAATTTTCTGTTAACCCTATCAGTCAAATCCATCTAGAACATCTGTGTAATCAGTAGAAAACTGGTTGCACACGGGCATTGACTGCTGTTTCAAAACAATGATAAGCAGGGCGAGCTTGAAACTGTCCGTGCTCAAAAACACGGCCTTGATCGGCCTTGAATCTGGGATGGTTCACCTGTGTCCACTCCTGGGTGACACTGGGCCCTTGCACATATCTATCCGTGATCGTATAGGACAGTTTTTGCACACAAAGTGACAAACGACTCTCCAACTTCATCATTAAAACTCCGGGGAGGCTGATTCAAAAAGCCACCCCCACAAAGGTTAAGGGAAATCCCATTAGATGGCACTAGTAACAACACGGATTTACCTGGAGAATATGTTCACCAACATCCAGTTCTGGGGTTTCTGTCGGCAAGAGAATATCAGGGAAGTCCAGGGAGGGCAGGGTGGCGTTTGCTTGACAATGACCCTGGGATTCGACACTATACAACATGCCTGAGCCCCGAGTCTCACACGACAGCCACGAAGGCAGACTATGCTCCCATGGTTTAGAAATAGCAACTGAAGATCAAAGAGGCTACGCAGCACATCTGCCGTCACCCCAAGAGTTCATTAAAAATGTTTTCTCAACACCTGACATGTAAAAGATGATTCTCTTTCCAGTTCCTCCCAGGTTGCAAATACACCCCTCGTGCCTGAGGACCCTCCATGACGTGGACAGGAAGGCAGCATACCTTTTGCTCCTGATGGCTGTAAGAACCACCTCCTTCCTCTTATTATGAATCGCCATGTGCAGGAAGGAGGCCTGCTGCTTGTTGAGGACGATGTCAGCGTCGTAGCTCAGAAGGAGGGCGACAGCTTTGGCATGGCCCTCTGTTGCAGCAAAGTGAAGCGCAGTGTTCTGGGGGAGAAAATAGAACACGAAAACCCAGGGGCAGTGGCTGGTCATCCTTTGGCTATTTTACTGCTTACGTTTGTTGAACTGCTTAAAAGAACTTATGAACAGAACTAATGATTTACTGCCAAAATGCATAAAATTTAAAACTGGTGTTCAGAATCAAACTTCAAAATCATGAGTATATAGTTCTGACAGGTGTGTGGGTAGGGTAGGGCTGGGGGAGTCTGTGTGTGGATATGTGAATTCCAAGTGGTTCGTTTTCTTTGTTTTTGTAGTGAGATGATTCCACGAGGACCAAGGACACGTTTTCAAGGTAAGGATGCTGGCATGAACACAGAAGAAAATAGTTCTGGGAGAATTATCATTTAGTAGAGCAGTGGTTTCCAGATTTGGGATTTTCACAAGCTTGTAAATTTTTTAAAAATCAGAGCTTGCTATAAGGTAGCCAATCTTGAGTTTTGCCACATAAAGACCTTTTTAAAAGGACTGAGTTTTCTATTCCCAATATTTCATGAAAGACGCTACATTTCAATAGTTACCCTCCAAAAAAGGAGGAAGAACATCACGGCAAAATATGGACTTCAAATCAAATACACTTAGTTTTGTGAAGACTCACTCCCACCCTCTCCATTTTTCTTGGCTCACCAGGGAGTAGTGGCATTTTGTCATCAGGCCACATAGGCATGTGGACCGGTCTCTGTCAGATGGAACACGTGTCCTCAATATGCCCTCACCCCCTGGCTGTTCTCCTCATTCTGTTCCCTTTCACACCTTCCTCACTCTGTCTAAGGGTCTGCTATTATAGTAAGAACCCAATAAAAGTCTATGCACAGAGCAAGGAGGGAAGAGGATGGCTAAGAAGGCAGCTTGCTTGCAATTTCTGAAGTTTCTTCTGTGCCAGGATTTGGGGTCAGTATGAGGAACGTGATACCTACCCCTTCTTCATCTCGCTGATCTGTTGCACACTTCAAATTAGTGTCAAGAATGACCTTCATGGTCTGAGTGTACCCGCCCAAGGAAGCATGATGCAAAGCAGTCCAGCCATTGTGGTCACTGCTCAAGAGAGAAGAAAAGGTGCGTGCATTCATTCACTTGATAGATGAAACGCGGGCCAGCATGCCAACCCATTTGAAAGGTAGGTCTTATGACCAAACAAAAAAAAAAAAAAAAAAATGTATGTCTGAGTTCTGAGTTCTAGTAACTAAATATTTATGACATATTTATAACAAATGACCTCATTTCAAGCCTAATGGGCTTACGTGATCTACCTACAATGTGATTCACACATATTTTTTAATTTAGCAGATGAAAATATAACAGTATATAAATACATTATCGAACACTTGGGGGTGGGTGAAACTAGCATGTCTGTGTCATCCCTAGGCTTCTGAAGGCTGAAATGCACTTATACACACTATTTTAAATCTTGTTTTATTCTTTCATTGAGCGTCGTATCAAAAAATTTCCATGATGGTGGTATCAGTCTTCATGGCCACTGGTTACTGATAGCAACACGACAACAACACCACCAATAAATAATATCATTTCATAATACACGACTATATGATACTTAGCTTAGTGTCACTTATTCTTCTAAGAGTTCGAGTCTGAGGCGATCTTTCCCCTTGAGCTCTCAAAGATGCTTCCTTAATCCCTTTGGGAATATGTTTGTCCTTTCTTACAGAAATGTAGGATTACCTTCAATGAAGTCTTGATATTTTCCCAAATTAGATATAGAAAAACAAAGTGTGAAGGCCTGACACAATTTAATTTCTGTGCTAGTGAGCAACTGTGTTTGGGTGCAAAAGCCAGCTCGCTATTTCAGTTACGATGTAATTAAGTAAAAAGTCTCTGGCTGGGTCCACTGGGGTCCCCTCTGCAGGTCCTCCCTTGGAAGCAGGAAGGAACTGAGCAGAGCATGCCGTTCCCACCTGTGTCACGATATTGCTGGGACCGGTGTCTGATAACAAAGTGTAGTTTTGAACGTTAGACCAGTTAGCTCTTTGCTCATTCACCTGGGGGCAATTAGGAGGTAGCGCCTCATATCTCTGTAAAACTTCTCTAGGTTTGCAGTTTCCTTTTACAAAGATGTCATTTAATTATGCTACCTTTTTATTATGCTTAGTTATTTTAATTTGGTTTTGCTCCTTGTGTTCAAGTATAATGAAATTCAGGAATATTTGATATCTCATGTTGTAGCTGAAAAGGGCGCTTTTTATGTCTACCATTCGTCAGACTGAATGAAAAGTACAGTCTCTGTATTTGTATGGGGCGTGTGTGTATTGGGTGTGTGTGCATGTACTCACACACAAACACACACACACACACACAGTTTTGTATCTGCATATAAAAGATGGTAGCATGAGGAAGTAAAACACGAGGAACTATGTTTCAGAGCTTCTGGGAATTACTCTGCACAAAGCCACTTCTTCTGTGACCCTAAACAAGGTCTTCAGCTCTGTTAATCTCCGTGTCTTCATTCGTCAATTGGCAATAATACTAACTTTTCTTTCAATATTTGAGAAGTTGTATGTTTTGAGGAGTGAATCAGATGGATAAAAGTACTTAGTGAGATAGAAAGTTAGATACCGTAATTAAAAATTAAATAGAAAAAGAGTCTGGAAATGGCTAGTTTAAAAGAATATCTAAATATTCCAGTGATGTACCCTCACCTGAGAAATAAGGCACCTCTTCTCAGGAGAAGCTGGACCACTTTGTCATGCCCATTTTTTGCAGCCAGGTGGAGAGGAGTCATTCCGTGAAGGTCACCTTCATTCAATAGCCTCGTGTCACTCATGTCTTGCAAGAGCCTCTGGCAGGTATTGATACGCCCGTAACTTGAAAAAAATGAGGTTTCATAGTTTTCAAAGCGAGTATTAAGCAGAAAGCAGACATGCTCATCTGTCACATAGACTGACCCTTACCTGGCTGCAAAATGTAGGGGTGATTTTTTATCTTTGCTTTTGGAATGAATGGACACATTAAAGTTAAGGAGGTTATTTACCGAGACAGGGACCCCCTGTCTGCATGCGTAATGGAGAGGGGTACACCCATCATTGTCTTCATCCATTACCAGCTCTTTAATGTGTTGCATCTATGGGAAGAAATTAATATTCTAAGTATAATGCTGCTCTCATGCTAATCATACTGTTTTCCTAACTAGTCTGCAGAATTGTGTTTTCCAACAAGGGTCAATATGTCTGCCTGGAGGGCAAAAAGGTAAGTAGTAACCTGAAAGGTTCTGAAGTAAAATAAATACGGACGATGGTGCTCTGACTCCCTATAACACCCATTACCATAGTAAAGGCTCTGAGAAATCCTAAGAGTGGGAAATGCACGTAACATTTTTAACCTAGCGTTTTCCTGATGTATTTGACTAAGGACCACGTGGCCTCCACACCCCTCCCTTCACTATTTCCCCCCCAAATAACAATGAAGAGCTGAATACTCATGTGTTCTGTTAGGTGAAAAGGATGAGATGTTAAAATTAGGTTTACTTTATCTTTTGTATGAATATTAAACAAAAAATGAATGCCAAATGAGCAGCTTTAGCCCATCCATAAGCATAGTTTTATTTTTGTTTAAAATATTCAAATACATTTTTGATTCTTTATTAAAGGTATTGACAATATTAAAATCTATTTATTATAAAAATATGATGCACTTCAGATAACACTGAATAGTCACTCATTAAATATTATTTGCCGAATATAAATATGGAGATAAAATTTTCAACATGTCAACAAGTCAAGAATGTTGAGCAGTTTTCTTAATATATGATGGAGTATTGCTCATCCATGCGTGCACTTGGCTTTTCCATTGAAGCAAAGCTGACTTATCTCCATGGGGAGATATGGGAACCCTTTGTACCTTGGAAAATTCAATCCCAGTGTAATTTATTACCATCATCATAATCATCACCACTATGTTGTAAATAAATATTCAAATATGGCATCTTTATTTTAAAATATTTTTTACATTCTGGAATCAGCCTTCGTAATAATAAAAAACACAAGAAAAATCACTTTACTCTCTGTTGAGCCCAACTCATTGTATGGGACTCCATATAGATACATATACGTTACCTGCATAAACTCAGGTTGCAAATTTTTTAATCCATATGGTTGCTGTACAGTCAAATGCAAGAAATTACGTCCAAGGTGATCTTTTATGTCTACATGGGCACCTAAAAAAACACGATATAAATATAACTTCTACTCATTTATTTAAAGCATGGCCAATGGTGGATTTTCAATTTAAGAAAATTTAAAAAATTTTACTTTAAACTCTGTCAACTATTAACTTACAGGAAACTATTTAGATAAGAAAACTAAATATATTTAAAAATGGGTTTACCTTTGTTTGTGTGTGTGTGTCTGTGTGTGTCTGTGTGTGTGTGTGTGTGTGTGTAAAGGGAAAGAATATATGATTTATTACATTAATTAATATATGAGGTCTTACCTTTTAAAATATAAGAAAAGGTGGGAAGGTTAGATATCAAGAAAAAAGAGGGGACAACACCTCGGTTCTCTGTTATCTTCACATCAGGTTAGTATCTAAAATGGGGCCACTTTTAGTACCCACATCACATAAAACTAACCTTTGAGAGAATGTAGATAAAATGTTCAGCAAAATGCCTGGGATATAATAATTGCTTTATAAATGTTATCTATTACGGTTGTGAATTATCTTTTCAAGTATCGATCTCTTACTGACTGAACATGATTCTAGACATGGGAAGTATTCTATTTATGTTTGCATTTTATCACCTGGCCCAATGCCTGGCACAAAACAGATAATAAATGTTTATCTAACCAATTTAAGTAGCAGTTCTGAAGGCTCTGCCTGGTCCCTCATGGTACCTTTCGAGAGGAGCAAATTTACAACATTCCAAGATGCAGAAGCCGTGGCTAGTAACAGAGGAGAGCGTCCTTCCGAGTCGGTGCTATTAATATCTGCTCCCTAAAATAAAACAAGCCATCAACAAAAGCTTATGAATAGATAAATAAGCTTACATAGAACCTGTAAATAATATAAATACATTGGGAGAGAGTGCCCATGATATCACTCAAGCATCTGACTGACTACAGAACTGCTTGAAACTTCCCTATAACTCATAGGTTGTAACAGCAGAAATGAAGGCATTCTTTCATAATTTCAAGAACAAAAGTTGTCTCACACGTTCGCCTTTTGACTGACATCTGGCAATAGATCTGTGTTACTACCTAAACCATCAAAATAAAATCCTTGATCTATAGCAGTAGTGGAGTTTCCAGTGTAAGAAAAGATTTTTAAATGTTCATAATAAAAAAAAAAAATCTTCCAAATGTATCGCATACGTGACTTTAAAAACATTCACAAAACATCATTCACTTTTTAAAAAGTCTACTTTATCTGAAATTGATGAAATTAAATAATTGAATTGAAATAATTCAAATCATAAAGTGAAATTGTAGCCAAATATTTAAGAAAATTTGTATTTAAAAAAACCACATTTTATGTGGTTAAATGAGTAAGTCAATATTTACCATTACATGTTATGGTTATAATAGTTGACATGACAAGAAACAAAGGCTTTTACAAAGTTCATGGAAAAAAATTCTCTTTAGGACAGGGTAATAAAAATAGCTTCAACTCCGATCGTGGATATCTCCCTGTTCTTTGAGTGCCCACTGAATGCAGATGGTGGTGTCAGCAATATCCCCTTTGAAAACACGATGGTGGTCGGTGAGGTTGTGCTACAGTTCCCCTGCCAGGTAACCACGCATGACAAAACTGTGGTATGTTATGAGTCTTCCCAGGATTCTTCTATATAAATATCAAATACCCAAAGTTGCTATTGACAACAAACACATGTTCAATACTACAAACGACACTGCATTCATTGCTGATACGGTGGGGCTTAAATGTCCCACATTCATCCATCCGAAGGGTTTATTCAAATTTGACTCAATAGCCAACTGATTTCCCTTCTTAGAATGAAAACGATCTCATACTTTTACTTGTAAACAAACATCCCTGGACAATATTTTTAATTCTGAAGAAGGGTCAGTGAGTCGCCAACCCTAACACTCCTAGAACCGGGTCCCACAAGAGCTTTCCTTGCCATATACCCACCCACTTCCCACATGGAACACACTGATATGGGCACCCAAAGTACACTGTGGTATTTGTAACTTGATGGTGATGAAGTTTGGCCATTCTATTCATACACAATACACGCTATGTGCAAATGTGTCCGTCATCTTTTCCGTAAACTTTTCTGCTCATAAGCAAGAAACAAATTTCGTTAACTTCTGAAAATTCACATTGTGTAATTAAGTGACTTTCGACAGTAATAATAATGGAAGAAAAATTTGTCAAAGGAATAGTTACCACCGAAATTAAGTATTCTGCTAATTCATGGTGATCAAATAATGAGGCCCTGCAAAAAAGAATGATAAACATGTTGAGGTACTATTGATATAAACATATAAAATAAAGCTGCTATATTCAGAAAGTCAATTTCAATGATCACTTAATAGCATGAGAAAATGCTAGAGAATTTAGAACCTTTCAAAATCTGTAACTGATTCTGATTAGAGTAATCGTAATAGAAAAACATCAACTGCATCACAATATTTTCTTCCTCATCTTTTAGTAAACCTGTTTTCTCCACGTTCTGAAGTGAGTAGTAACATCTTTCCTAAGGGTTTAAAATAAAAGATTAACGGAACTGATTGTAATTACCAGTTGACCATAGTGGCATGCAAGGTGCGCCTAAAATTCATCTGCAGGGTTCAAAATTCCCTTTGGCAAAAGTCAACAAGGCAGAGGGAGCTCTCCTAAGGTTTTATGGAGCTAAAAATAAAATATGGGGAGAACTGAAGTCATTTTGGTATTCTCTCACATCCAGTCATAAGGATAATGTTAATAAAGCAAATAAAAAATTTTCAATCTATTAAATTAAAGTGTCCTCATACAAATGTTAATACTAATGATTCAAAACTTTGTTTCCTATTGCAAATCTTATGTTTTTATTCCATTCAAGAATATGTCAGCTCTTTTTAGCCCTTTGTATATAAATCTTGGAATCAGCTTGCCAATATTCACCCCAAATTCACACGAGGTTGTATTATATTTAAATTAAATTAAATGCATTTAGTAATTTTAGGAAAGAAACAATGACATTCCGTCTCCATTTGATTTGTTCTTATATCTCCCCAGTCTAGAGCTTTGCTACTCAAGGTGTGGGCTACAAATCAACAACACTGGTACCACCTGGGAGTCCGTCAGAAGTGCAAGTTCTCAATAGCGCTGGACACTGAGGCTTGGAGGGATTGAAGGATTTGCCAAGGTTACATAGTCAGGTAGGGCTGGAACCCCGTTCCCCCAACTTCAAAACTCACTGTTTCAGCCAGAACACGGTCCTGAGGTCTTTGCACTACCAAAGCAATGAAAGGAATTCTAGCCCAAAGAGCAAACTTTCCTTTGAAGCTTAATATAAACTCCAAATGTCTCTTGTTATCAGAAGGTCATTCCAGGATCCTAGATCAGTATTAGGTTTATCAGAATTAGATTAAAACTGATCCAAGACATCTTTGGCCAGTCCAATTTGAGTATGTCCAGCTAGAGTTGTCACCAGGCTAAGGATACGTATGGGTCAGTTAGATGGATCTATTTTTTCTGAAATAATTCCTTCTTAGGCATAGTTACATATCAAAGCTATGTTCTACATGGACACATTTTAACTATATCCAGATAATTGCGTTTCTAAATTGGCTAAGTATTGGAATCACTTAAAGAGTTTGTAAAATCCCTGATATCCTATCCAAAGACTTTAATGTAATTTGGGATATGAACCTGACTTTGGGATTTTGTAAGTTCCACATATAATTCTAATGTGCAGCTGTTTGAGAATCTCCAGTCGAGAGGTTAGTCTGTCTATTGAGTTTTTGTTTTATTTCAAAGGATTTTTTTTTTTTTTCACTTTTAGGGTTTCTACCTGGATCTTTCTCATGTAACAATCTTTGATTCATAAATTTGCTTCTTACAATCTTTTATCTTAATCTATTCATTTTTACAGAACTGATTATCCATTCCTTTAAATTTCTGAAAGTCTTCAAGATCCTTATTATTTTTCAGATTACCCTTTCCTTTCTATTTCCATGGATTTAAAGTAGCCTTTTGTTGATTTTGTTGTCTTTTGTAAGTGTTCCTTTATGCTGTGAAATTTTGGTTTGCAAACTCATCCTACGTGTGAGTTCCTTCGAGTTCCTTTCTATACAGGCATATCCCATTGGCGTGATGGTTTGCCATTGCGTACGTTCGTCCCACCACCTCCTCAATTTAGACCCAGGTCTTATATTGGTAGCTAGAGTTTCTTTTTCCCTGAGGGATACCATAGATTCCCAATTAGGTATATGTCAGCTCCCTTTGGCCATTCCAGGCTGCCAGCATGCTCACAGCTCACAGTGCGTGTGTGTGTGTGTGTGTGTGTGTGTGTGTGTGTGTGTGTGTGTGTGTCAGGGACAGACAGACTGAGAAGGCTCATCTCAGCCACCTCTGTCACTCACACCAGAAGGACTTTAGTCCTTGTCTTCCCAAAGGAACTGAATTCTCTACACTGCCTGTTTCCTGTCCTAGCAGCGTCAGATGCTTTTTTTTCTCTGATGTGTATTTCTGTTAAACTCTACAGAAATATTTATCTTGTTTGGGGCTTGGGTATCATTTTCTAAAGCAGTATGTTTTGAAAACATTTATAATTGTGGGAGTGGCAGAAAGAGGAATATAGGGTGGGAAAAGTGGACCATCCGTATATATCTGCTCCGTTATCTTCACCAAAAATGAGGATAAGACCCACAGATTAGAAAGGGCATGGAAAGCCATGTCTGTGGACTTCCTGAGCATGCAGACAGTTAATCCCAAGCCTGGATCCACGGGACTACGAATTGACCTAAAATACGCCGCAGGAGATCTTATTCCATGAAGATGTTAAGAATGTTACTTAACATTCTACTGTGATTCCAGAGGAGCTGTAGTTCCCAGCTGACCCATAGGACCTTTGCTATCTGTTCTTTTCATTTGAACTGCAGAATCTCTGCTGTACAAGTGCTTCTTGCAGGGGATAATTTCACACCTGAAAACTGAAACTCTGTGCACAGACGGGAAGTAGGAAACTTGCCTGTGAAGCAGCGTCTCCTCATTTCCGTCCCTGGCGTTCACAATGTCGCTGCTCCCAGAATAGGAAGATATCATCAATTTGACAATCTCAGTGGCTCCCTGGGTAGCAGCGAAATGAAGGGCTGTGCACTTACCATTCTGTAAAGAGTCAGGACACTAGAATCAACGTCTCAGCCCCATTTAAGGCTATAACCTGAACTCAGCTGTGAGTTTTTTCTTCCCGGGTCAACAAAATTGAGGAATATGGAATTTATGATGAGTAGTAATCAGTTTCATCGACTGAAAAGAATCAGGATAAAAGTCCTAGCTGGCAATTCCGCTTGCCTGCAATGTGACAGCGCTTGACAGCTCTGACAGTACTTCTGTCTTTAGCAGTATCATTGTCTTTCCTGGATCTGTGCTTGTGTTTGTAACTGTTTTCAGTAGCTCTCACAATTCTTGACGTAGACTGATATTGGGGATATTCTCTTGTCCTGCTTCTATATGCACAGCAGGAAATATCTATTTCGATCTAAGGAACTACAAAAGTGCTATAAAGCATTTTGGAAAATAATTTATGGCAATTCTAAAATAAAAATCTCATGTACATTAATTACCTCTATCAGTTCCAACTGGGCACCATTGTCCAGACACATTTTAATCATTTCCAAGTCACCACTTTGAACCGCCATGTGGAGAGGACTGGATTTCCCATTATTCACAAAGTTAATATGAGCTTGTCTGTTATATCCATTTTCTTCACCTTGAGAAGAAAATAAAATTCAAAATAACAAAGATTATAAATAAATAAGAGGAATCTTTTTTAAAAAAAGAAAGCCCATGTAAACTTACATAAAAGCCCATGTATAAATTCAATTAAATATTTTTCAAATTAACAGCATCCGCCGGCCTAGGCTTCTTTACAGCATATAATATAGGAAAGATTCTACTCACCATACTTTAATATTATTTCCATGCATTTTTTGGCACCTGAAAAGGCAGCCTGGTGAACAGGAAAACATCCCCATTTGTTTGATTTACATGGCTTAGCTCCCTTATTTAACTGGAAGAAAAGAAAGAACAACAACAACAAAAATGTCAACTGACACAAGTTTAACCCCACATCGCAAGGACGGACAAGAATTTATATACGTCTCCCAGACCACGTCACTATTCTGCGCCTATGGAAAACTAGAGAAAAGCTTCAAATGATGTGATATCTAGGTAAGACGGTAATTTTGGAAGTAGGCTAAGGTTCTGAACTAGAGACCTTTCATTTTTTCCAACAATGTACAGAAAAACATCAATTTTGACACCCCAGAAACCCAATAAACTAAACCCATTTTCAATGGGATTAATGAGATATTTTTTCAACATTAACATGACTCCTCTTACACCCATTCTCAATTCCTTGTACAAATAAAGTAACACTATGTCCCAGATTCTTCTCCTTTTATTTATGTACAATTAAGAATGGATGAGGCCAGCCCTGTGGTTAACTATGAAAATCAGGTATTTTCGTGAATGGTTGTTCTCTACTAAAAGATGTTAGAAGAACTGAGTCATATATGACCTTGACCTCTGAGTGGATCGTTTCCAACTATTGTTTTCTGTAGATCATTGGACTTCAGTTTTGTTTTAGGTACCTTTTATTGTCACTCAAGAAAAGATTATGAAGCAGCAGAAAAGTGTCAAGAAGCAAATATTACCTGTAATGTCACCTCCTAGGGATAGCACTGGTTTACATTTCAGAAGACAATAATATATTTTTTGTCTTCTTCCTTTGCAAAGGTAATTTTTATGTGTATACTGTGTGACCATGCTGTTCAAAAAAGTTTTTACTTAACACTATTCTTTAAAAATATGATTTTATCAAGTACATATTCCATTTTGGAGTACACAAAACTTGATGCAATGAATCTTATTAATTGAACTTCAGTTTTTTTGTTTTGTTTTCAGTTTTCTCCCTGTGATATATATATATATATAATACCATCGATGTGAAATCAATGTTCACTTTCATTATCTCCTGGGGATGTAATCCAAGAATTGGAATCAGTGAGTAAAAAGTATTCACACCCACAGTGAATGAAATTCCTCAGCTCATCAAAATTTTTCTAACACTGCAGAGCAACAAGGTTTTTTCATCCTTCCAATATAAGACATGAAAAAAATATCTCATTGTTTTAACAGGTTTCTCTTTGATTAGAGAAATTAGTTAAACTTTATGTGCCCCTAGCCAATCTTCTAAGGAGTGTCATCTTATAGATTTGTAAGAATACTTTATAGGTAAACTTATGTCCATTTAAAGTTAATAAATATATAGATATAATCATATGCTTTGCTTGCTCAGGCTAATTGATTGGTTATAATCCAATACTGAACTATCTATATATTCTCTGCATAAAGCCAACACATATTTTGCGTTATTCTTCTAATTATTTTGATGAATTAATTGCTAATATTTTTAAGATTTTGCATCTCTATTTATTTATATGGTGAAATTCATCTACATGTTTCTTTTGGGGGGAGCTCTCATGTTTTGAAATTATTATTACATTTGCTTCATAAAATTAATCTGGATGTTTTCACTGTTTTTCTTGTGCTATGAGAATGGGACCTAAAATGGAAACATTTTTCTTAAAAGTTTGAAAGAACTTGTAAAATCTATAAGAGCATGTAACATTAGCTGACTCCATTACCTAGAGCCAGCTAATATTAACATTTTATGGTTTCCTATAGGTCTTTCCTTTTTTCAGTTAATTTTAAAATTTTAATTACTTTCAGCTATTAATCCCTTAAAAAAGGATTTTCAAATTTTTTAGGATATAATTGTGCATATTGATGTTTTGTCATTTAAAAATTACCATCATTTCCAGGTAAATCCCTTTGTTATTTCTAATTGTGTTTAGTTATTTGTGCTTTATCGTCTTCTGATTTATTTAGACTTGCCATTTTTTTGTCTATTTCATTATCTTTTTCAAAGAAATAACTCTTAGTTTATCAAATAATTCCGAAAAAATTTTTTTCAACTTTATTATTTATTTATTCCAATTTTCTTTTGGTTTATTTGAGGCTCTTTTCTAAATTCTTGGTTTGAACGTTAGTTAATTTATTCTTATTCTCTTTGTGATCCAATCATGACAACTTATAAGAATATCCATTTTTCTCTAAAACATCCAGTAAATATGTTAGAACATATTTGTAAATGTAAATAGTGAGAGATTTTAAAATCCTTTTATTTCATTTTCATATTGTCTGGGAAGGTGGAGAGGGAAAAACAAGTGGTAAAAGCATAGAACGTGGCTTGAATAACATACAAGTGATTAAGTAATATTTGAGAGAATGCTATTGACTGGAATTCTAGTATCACACGCAGAAGGCGCATTGTGTGGAACAGGAGTCAGGCATTTAGATAGGTGTGTCCAGAGTCCTACCCCAGGAAGTGTCACCACAGAGAGAAGACTGGCCTGCTTTTAGGACTGTGGAGAAGGCCTTACCTATTATTGTCACACAGCGCTCCCTTGGTGAGAACCCATGGCAATCATTTCTTCTCGTCTTGGTGACATGAACAGCTATGTTTCTCTTGGCTTTTATTTCATGGGCCCAACAATAAGTCTGCAATGGACTATATTGATCTTTCCTTCGACTTATCCAGAAGCTCAGAGTCAAATGTGTGATCCATGTTTATTCACATACAGGCTATTATACTGTATTTTTTATTCTTGTCTGACCACCAGCTTCACTTTAATTTTTCCTGTCGATACTTTCTGTTCACTTTGACCTTCTCACATTTTCTTTAATGCTTCCCTGGTAGGGTTCTGTAAGCGATCTCAGATCCATTTCAGATCTAAGGGCTGTGTTCATACACAAAAACGTAGAACTTTTTTATGACATATTCTCTACATATTTGGTGAAGAGGAGAAACTAAGTGTTGTAAATAATGATGATTCATATTGTACAAGGGAAAGGGAAAGAAAACAGAAAAAAATACGATTAAAATACAAACCAACATCTGCAGTGCCTCACTATTATCTTTGGAGCACGCGATTATCACAGCTGTATTTCCATTTTCTCCTTCCAAATTAATATTCGTACTGTTGTGCTCAATCAAGACCTGTACAAAAGAGGGGAACAACTGTCAAAGCTTAACCTGCAGGTTTCCAAACAGGGTACTTGTCTTCTATTCGATTATAAACTCTCCAATGCTAGGGACCATGACCTTATTCGTCTTTGTTCACCCCTCTCCCACACAGTCTGGCACAGAACCTTGCTCACAGCGGGTACTACATACATTTCTCAAATAGATGAAATAATGGTGATGTCTGTATCCCATCAATTAGGGCAATATGGAGTTGTGGAACTGGACATAGAATAAGAATTGTAGATACTAGTTAACGGAGCTGACTTGATATTTCTCATGTGTATTAAGTGACCTATGTTAACCAGTATCTTCAAGAAAAATCTGTGGAGCATTTGGAATGTGTGGGTTTGGGAGGTAGAAGGGAGGGCAAGAAGGGAGAGAGGGAGAAAGGAAGGGAGGTAGGGAGGGGGAGAGGATCAAGAGAGGAGAGAGGGAAGGAGGAAGAAATGTGTTTCCCCCCTAGTCATTTTTTTTTTCCACCCAGATAACAAGTATTCTGGGAAATGTCAAAAGCCCATTTTCTTCAATGGAGAAAACAGAGTTTCAGGTAATACTGGTATAGTTTAACTCAATTAATTCAGACTTAGTTCGGAACAGAAACTTTTTCTGTGATGTAAGAAATTAGCAATCCTGATAAAATGGTTAAGCAATTTTTCTGAGGGAATTGAACTGAAGACCTGGAACCCCCTCACCTGGTTGAGTTCCAGCTAATTACTGGCCAAGAACCTACAGATCTTTAACCGGTCTTTATTTTATAGTAAATCTAATAATTACCTACATAAGTGTCCCTCCTACGAGAGAAATCTTAGACTCGGCCTATTAGCAGCCTTGTCTCTTGCAGCAAGTCTATGATAAAACTATACTATGTCCTTATAATTAAATTGCTTAAAAAAGAATTTATTAAAACAAGCTATTTCCTAAACATTTTGCCTTTAAAAAAAAAAGGCATAAACTTCCTACCAGAGCCTCCTGTTAATGGAATGTGTGCTAATGTGTCAGCAAATGAACTAAGCTTACTAATTAGCTCTGCTCATGAAAGAAAACTAAACTGAGATTTTAGTACATAAGACATATAGGGGAATTATTGATGGACAAAGGGAAATGAGAACCCCGGGGTCATTTGATGGACGTGAGTGACTTCACATTCTGTTCCAAAACTCTGGATTCACGCATGAAGGAATCCACCCAAGTCTGGAAGCAGAGATTTACACATGAAGGAATCCACCCAAGTCTGGAAGCAGAGATTTTTATTTTTGCCCTCTTAGAATCATAGATCATAGATGTGTAGCATATATTGGCTTAGTCATTGCTATATTCCCATAAGCACAGTCTTTCCAAATGCTGCATTAAATTGCATGTGGCAGGGGTTCCGGGGAGAACAACTAACCTGTGCACCCACTTCAAATTCAGCCATAACCAGGCAAGTTTGGAAGTTCTCAGGTGAGGCCTCCAGAGGTCACTTTGGTGAGAATCCTGGAAGCCTCATGGGAGGGTCAATCCACTGGATACTTTGGGGTTAAGCCCCAAGGACTAAGGCCTGTGGGCCACTGAGGAACAAGGCCACCTCCTAAGGACAAGCCAGTGTGCCCCAGGGAATGCTGCACATACCACAGGAACTGGAGGTGACCCATGGGTAACAACTTCTTATTTACAACTATATTTGCAGCAGTGGAAGATGTGGAGAAAGGCTGGCAGATCAGACCATGGAAAAGCATTCTAAACTAGCCAGAACTGGTGCGGTAAAGGTCTGACCCATGGGCATTGCTGGGAGAGGCAGGCCTGGAGGAAGGCCGTTTGCAAGCACACAGAGACACACTCCAGAACTCCTCGCCTTCTTCATCTCAGGTGGAGCAGAGGGATTTGAAAATATTTCTAGATGCAGTTATGGCTGGTAAGACCAAGGAGAGATAACGTCAGTTGTCTTATAACCCTATTTTTCTTCTTGTTCTGGTGTCACCAGGACAATCTTTGTTATATCCGCCATTCGAATTTATAAATCAGTTATGGGCCTATCTCTAAGCTTTCTTTTCTTGTTCTATGTGACACTTACCTTTCTGTATTGGTTGGCCTGAAGAATTGTGATTTCTAATGAACAATAGCCTTTCAAGTGCTACCTGCCTTTCGATTCCCAAGTCACACTTTTGGGGGAGCCAAGATTAATTAAGTCAGTGGGCATTTGTGTCTGAAAAGAGCCTTCAGAGGAAGCCCAAGAGTTCCTTGGGGAAACATTTCATGACATCTCTGGGGGTTGAGGGTGGGGTCCTTGCAGTCACTAGTGGCCCAACCTAGATGATATAGAAGCAGTTTCTGGCTCATGAATAATTCAGGAATTTAAAAAACAGGCCACTGGTGAGGCCTTTGCAATAACCTCCTCAAGGG
The DNA here is from genome assembly GCF_057876585.1 of Rhinolophus sinicus. NCBI lineage: Eukaryota > Metazoa > Chordata > Mammalia > Chiroptera > Rhinolophidae > Rhinolophus > Rhinolophus sinicus. The sequence continues at coordinate 9,540,222 of NC_142507.1, read as the reverse complement.
GTCATCCTAACTCCTCTTCTTAGGTTCTGATACCTAAACTCTCCCCTCTCCTTCAGCCAGAACCCAGATTTACTCATTTGTTCATTTATCCATTCATTCATTCACTAGCCACCGTTCATCAGCAGTGCTGCAGACTGGAGCTACTGAGATGGGTCACACACAGTCCCTACTTCAAGGAATACCATCCAGAGGGGAGAGAAGCCCATGAATGCGTGGTTACAATGTCCTGTGCTATGAATTAGAATTAGAATAGGACAGAGAGAGCTATATAGTTCTGGCGTATGATCCATTTGTAAACTGCATTCCTCTTTAAGTAAGCATGTGTGTTTTCTAGTGTGTCTATGAGACTCTGAGATATAGTGTAAAAGCCATGGCTTAAAAACTTTACCCTTTAGGCATTTACCATGGTTTCATCCACTTGATCAAACTTATACTTAAAAAAAAAAAAAAGCCTTGAAAAGCAGTAAGATATTTTCCAACAGGATCACAATGTCTTCTGCCAGGACTATCACAGCCATCCACTCAAACCAAAAGAGTAAATCATAATTACATTTTCTGTCTTCCCTGAGGCACTCATCACTTTCCTCCTTTTAATCATTAAGTCCGTCAAGAAAAAGCCATGAAGCGTTCACTTGCTAACATAAAGATAAGAACAAAAGTACTAATTCTTTCTTTCACCAGTTATACGAACATAAGGCAAGTGATTTAATTCTCTGTGCCTTAGTTTTTCTCAGCTCTCAAACGGGAATAATAACCGTGTTACTTCATGGTTTGTTTAAATGAGGATTTGAAAACAACTAAAACATACAAAGCCCTCAGAAGAATGCTTGGGAAAGAAGAACTGTTTGATAAAGAGAAGACTGTATCACCATCATCATCATCAATTGGTCAGAAGTCAAGCTAACGGTGTAATCATTACATTGTATTTGCCCTGCCAGCTTAGCTGGGCCTTTCTGGCCCCAGTGGAGACGGCGGACATGGGTCCTAGCCACGCTTACCTTCACCACCTGGTTGTGCAAACCCTGCACAGCGAGATGGAGGGGTGCCATCATGTTGCTGTTCCGGAGGTTTGGGTTGGCTCCTTCGCTAAGAAGAAACTTAACGCTTTCAACCTGATTTTTCTCTGCAGCCCAGTGCAGAGGGGTATTTCCATAATTATCCATCACATTCAGCACTAGAGAAAGAGAGCAAAAGAGGGGTTAGGTTTTGCTTGGACTGGATTGAACACCCACTGCCGCGCTATTCAGTTCACCGCTCAGTGCCAAGCGCTACTGTGACAGGCTTCACGACCTTCCTTATGAAAAATAAAAGTACAGCTTCCATTCTGAAGAAACAGCTAACAGACACCTGTAGGGGATGCACAGAATTATGACCCTGACTTTGTCAAATGAGGAAACAGCCATCTATCTACAGCATCGATAAGAAATAGATCTATCGCTACGTGTTTTTATGTATGGTATAAATTTGGGGATTGTTGTAACATATTGAGCTTAATAAAAGCAATAACTACATGCCAGGCACTCTACCAGGATCCATCTAAGCAGTATTTCATTCACCCTCCAACAGCCCACAAGGAACCAGGACCATTTTCAGAAAGATGACAACGCTGAGGCCTAGAGCGGTTCCCAATCTCGCCAACATTACACAGCTAGGAAGGAGTTCGGTGAGGTGCCTTAATTCTTTGAACTTTGGTTTTCTCATATTCAAATGTGGTTAAAAAAAAAAAAAAAAAGTGGGGTGTGTGGGGAGGAGAGAGAGAGGGAGAGCAAATATATATATACTTGCTATGTGGGGAGGAGAATATCAAACCATGTCTTCAAAGATCTTAGCAGAGTGCTTGGCCCATCTCAATGCTTCAAAAAATGTTAATGAGAAAAAAGACACACCACTAATAAACCACAAAAATGAGCTTGAGCCGCTGATATCACACATGACTTGCGTGTATTTCTACAATACAATATATTGTACTGTCTCCCCTTTCAGCTCAGCGTAGCAATATGCCCTTTCATACTGTAGCGTCTTTCAGCTATTCTAAAACAGACATTAACTGACTGCTTTGTCAAGCATTTTAATTAGTGGCAGTACATTTTCATGTCTGAAGAGGAGGAAAAGTAGCCACTTATAAAAATGATTTGGGGACCATGTACAATACCTGGAACCATGCTGTCATGTCTGTCCTTTTTAAAATCTATCTCTGCACTGTATCCTTTCCTTCATGACAAGTTCCTCATTCTCCATAACACACACACACACACACACACACACACACACCTCTTGACCATTCTGTGTGATGAAGACAAAGCACTTTATTTGGTATTTCAGTCAGCACCAAACTTAATTAAACAGGGGCTTACACTTACAGACTTCCATTCACTAACTGGATAACTTGAATTTGGCTTTTCTCTCCACTTTTCAGAAATCATTTGTACAGAGGTCCTTGAGGCTTTCTACCGTAAGGGTGTATTGTGATCTTGTTCCTACTGGATCTCTTTGTGGCAGGTGATCTTCTAACTCATCTATCCCAATAACTCTTCCCCTGTTGTGTGTATCCTCTGTCACCCATCACTGTGGGCTTTTCCTCTGCCACCTGACCCTTAATGCTGGTACTCTCCCCTTAGCTACCTTTGTTGGCAATTTTATGGTCTCCTGGAGGATTTCCATGCATGTCCACAGTCTCAGCTACTTCCTATGCAAGTGTCCCTGTAGGGCTGGCTCCTTCTATATTTCTAGTTGTCTACTGGATAGTTCCACGTGGATGTCCCCTGGGCATTTCAAACTCAGTACAACCAAAACCCAGTTCATTGTCCCCTCCCACACCACACTCAGGTTTCTTCGGTTTTCTTCTATGCCTGCTTTTCTGGGTGGTTGTACTACTAGCCTAATCTCTTAAATTAGGAGTCTCCATGTCAGCTCAAGTCCTTGCGACTTACTCCTTACATTCAGTCTTTTACCAAGCACTGTGGACTCTACGTGCAAAATAGTTTTTGAATCTCTCCCGTTCTCCTTACTCCAATCTCAGGACCCTGGTGGATGCTCATCATCTCTTTACACTGAAATAGCTAATTGGGCTTCCACTTCAAATGCATTTCCATAATATTGACAACATCACCTTAAATTATCCTCACTGCTTACATCTCTGGGGTATCCACCTTCCTTATTTGACTATAGTTGGGTTTCTCAAATGAGGCTCAGTGTATGGGGCGGCGGGAGGTGGGGTGCCGGGGTGGGGTACCACATCTTCTTAGAGTGTCAGTTTTGTTCAGTGATAAGCAATTGAAATGGAGAATGTCCTCAATGGAAATAGTATAGAAGGACACATAAAATGTGTATGAATTTTTATAACCTATCAGAAAAATTCAAAGAAAACCTGTGCTTGCTGTGCAGTGTCCCGGGTCTCTGCACCGACCTTGGCAGTATTTCAGTGGAAAAAAATTGAGCAACGATGGCCTGTAGGGAGAGTCAGGCGCTGTATAATCTAGAATAATCTACCTTCAGAATAACTTCGTACCCCTCTTCCCAATGAGTCTAATGGGATGATGGACAGGTAGCAATCACTGTGACTGACACTTTGTTACCTTCACAAGAGGAGTCGTGGATAATCATCTCCATCAGCTCCACTTGACCATCTTCCGCAGCATGATGCAAGGGGGAGGCGTTCGCATCATCGTATTTGTGTGATTTCTTTTGCTTCCTCATACACCTTTGTAACTCACTTGCGCTTCCTTCAAACACCACCTAGAAGAATATAAAACACGCTACCTCAAACAAGCCTATGCAAAACTTATTAACGTAAGTTAGTCGTTAAAAGTTACTATGACCCGAAACTGTCGTGCTTACGATCAGGTAACATTGATAACGACATGAAATAACTGATTTGATTTTCCCATTATGAACGTGTATATTCTATAGAAATAGAGGCCTAGAGAGAAGTTTTGAAGTAAATGTGAGGGATGTGATCTGAGAAACAATAAGTATAGTGAAAAGAAGTATAGTGAACAAACAGATATAGTGAAGTCTCTTGGCCAGGTGAAAATGTACTTACACGACGGCCTGAGGGATGTTGCTATGTAAAAAGATTTTCATGAATACAAAGGGTAAGTCCAGGAATCTACACTGTTGTCCTCTCTGTGGCCTTCCTGCCTACAGTCAGGTCCCATGCAGTGTTCCTTCCGTATATACCAGAGCCAGAATCACATGAAGTACTGTCGTGTCACTCACCTGGTCGGTATCTAGAATGGCCTCCCACTCACCCCTGGGAATGACTATTCCTCTTACCGGGGTCCTGCCCGCAGCAGGCCAGGTGAGGTCAGGTTCCCCTCCTCCTTGTTCCCTGCATGGAAGGGCTAGCATGATCGCGCACTTACTTAGGCCCAGACGTCAGAACAGCGCGATGTTACATCATTTGCCCAAAGGCACAAGGTCAGGGGCAAAGTCCGAATTTGAACAGGAGGTACATGGAATATATATTTTGGAGGAGTGATGAATGCTAAAAATCAACACACACTAGAAGCTGAAGCTGGAACCACCCTCATACAATGGACGGTGCGACAGAGTAACGTAAACTTTAAGATGGACTCTGTAGAATGGCTGCTCGTCACCAGCCTGTGTAATTCCAAACACATGCTCACGTCCACGGATGTCAGGGGACGAGCCAGAACCTTTTCAATACCTCATTTTTCTCGAACACTTTCTTTTCTTCTTCATGCTCTTTCTATTCTTTATTATGACTGGACCGAAGATGATTTATCACACATGACACCATGTTTCCTCCCTGGGAAATTTTAAAGTGTCGGTGTCAGTATTCTGCTTTTGATTCATTCTCACAAGATAGGAACAGAAATTCCCAGATAGGTCTTTTCCTTGAAAAGATCATGACTAAAAGAGAATTAACTTACTGAAAAATTAAATAAATCTTTAAGAATCATCTTATTTTATGTTATGGATGTTACTAGAGCAAACAATTTTACAAAAGCCTTTGTGTCATACACTTGCCTCTATGATCCTGCCTTGCGTTATGACTTAAATTTTTATAAACATTTTGGGTCAAAAAGTATATTATGTTCTTTCTAAAATTAACTAGTGCATCCTTTCTTAATAGCTGTATTAACTGATGTTCTATTTCCCTATTCAACTACTTGGAAAATTCTTAAGATCTGTTTTACAGAGAAAATTAAGAGTTTTCAAAATCATTCATTAGAAATCATATTTAAGATGGGCAGACAACTTTTGACAAAGAAGCAAAAAACATACAATGGAGAAAAGAACAGCCTAGCCTCTTCAATAAATGGTGCTAGGAGAATTGGAAAGCCACGTGCAAAAGAATGAAACTGGACTACTATCTGTCACTATGTACCAAGATTAATTCAAAATGGATCACACACTGAAGCATAAGACCTGAAACAATAAACTGCATAGAAGAAAACATAGGTACTTAATTTATGGACCTTAGGTTCAAAGAGCATTTTATGAATTTGACTCCAAAGGCAAGGGAAGTAAAAGCTAAAATAAATGAATGGGACTATATCAAATTTAAAAACTTCTGCACAGCAAAAGAAACTATTGACAAAATAAAGAGGCAACCAACTGAATGGGAGAAGAGTTTTGCAAACAGTGCCTCTGATAAGGGGCTAATATCCAAAATATACAAGGAACTCATGCAACTCAACAACAAAAAAACAACTCAATTGAAAAATGGACAAAAGACCTGAAGAGACATTTCTCCAAAGAGGACATACAAATGGCAAAGAGACATGAAAAAATGCTCAACATCACTAATCATCAGAGAAATGCAAATAAAATCCACAATGAGATATCACCTCACCCCAGTCAGAATGGCTATCATCAACAAGACAAATAGTAACAAGTGTTGGAGAGGCTGTGGAGAAAAAGGAACCCTTATACACTGTTGGTTGGAATGCAGACTGGTGCAGCCACTATGGAAGGCAGTGTGGAGGTTCCTCAAAAAATTAAAAATAGAATTACTGTATGACCCAGCAATCCCTCTCCTGGGTATCTATCTAAAAAATCTGAAAACATTTATCTATAAAGACACGTGTTCTCCAATGTTCATTGCAGCTTTATTTATGGTGGCCAAGACATGGAAACAACCAAAATGTCGTTTGATCGATGAATGGATAAAGAAGTTGTGGTATATATACACAATGGAATACTATTCGGCTGTAAGAAAAGATGATATAGGAACATTTGTGACAACATGGATGGATCTTGAGAGAGTAATGCTGAGCAAAACAAGTCAGACAGAAAAAGCAGAGAACCATGTGATTTCACTGATATGTGGTATGTAAACCAAAAACAACAAAAGAACAAGGCAAACAAATGAGAAACAAAAACTCATAGACACAGAAAATAGTTTAGTGTTTACCAGAGGGTAAGGGGGCAGGGGGGAGGTAGATGAGGGTTAAGGGGATCAAATATATGGTGATGGAAGGAGAACTGACTCTGGGTGGTGAACACACAATGGGATTTATAGATGATGTAATACAGAATTGGACACCTGAAATCTATGTAACTTTACTAACAATTGTCACCCCAATAAACTTTAATTAAAAAAAAAGAAATCATATTGAATACTTCAACTGACTGACAAGATTTTTATTCGAAGTTGTTCCTAGAATTGCTGCCTACATTTGAAAGTGAACATTTAGATATTATCCATACCTGTGAATTACATATCTTATTCCGTTGGTAACATTTTTCCATGGTTTAGATATGAAGGTATCATGGATCAAACACCAGTTTGCAGGCTCCAGACATCGCATTGAATTAGGTATTCTGATATTTGGTGCCGAAGGCAAGGCCAAAGCCAACATTGAATTGCAGATTTTGACCTCAAACTGAGGCTGAAACCACCCTGGGACGTGTCCCTGCCTGTCACACGGGAGCAGGCTCTTCTCCCCACATCATACTGTGTTGCTGTGTGCGTTTGTACTTGACCTTCACCAGGTTTTCCACATGGACGAACGCACCCTTCTCGCCTTCCTTGTTTCCAGTCTTTGTTTCCCATCGTCCCATAGCCCTCCTAAACCTCCCCTCCTCCTCCAGGCCTTCATGGATGCCATCCTTCGGTCCAGACTCTCTCTGTCTCTCACACGTGCACGGTGGAGTTTTCCAGAAGCCACAGATGTGTGCTGACATCACAGAGCTGACAGTAACTGGAACATGTGCAGTGTATGCTCATATTTTTAAATGTCTCCCCACTTTAACTTCTAATAAGGTAAGTATTGGTAGCTATAACTCCATACAGAAGCATTCTTTGGAAGCCTCCTATTGTTTCAGTTTAAAAGGGCTCTGAGACACACACACACACACACACACAAAGTTTGAGAATGACTGTAATTATTTCCTGACACTGTCTATGCTAAGTGTGCACTACACATTTGGATACTTATTTTCCATGATTCTTTCATGTGTAAATAATTTTTTTCAGAAAAGGGAAGGATGGAAAGGAGGGGGGATGAAGAAGGAGGGAAGAGAGGGAGGGAGGGAAGAAGGAAGGAAGGAAGGAAGGAAGGAAGGAAGGAAGGAAGGAAGGAAGGAAGGAAGGAAAACCCAGAGGTCTTACAGAACAGCAGGCGAGACCACATGGACCGTCAAACACACTAAAACTCTCCTGGACTACTTGATGACTTTATTTCCCTAAAGACTTAAAAATCAATGGGAAAAATTAATGGAACCTCACTCTAGTCCTGTGGTAAGACAGAGACTAAAATGATGTCTCAATGTTCCTTTCAGCTTTGCAAATACATCACCAAACAAGACATTTGTCTGAAATTTTTCCAAAACTGTGTCCTAGCAAATACCTCATTTTGCATGGACCAAAACCAACATGTTTTATAAGACAGTAGCTTTTCAGGAAAGCATTTCACTGGAAAATGACTATTTTCTAAAAATGCAGAAACCTCCCCAAACAAATGATCTAGGCACTGGCTTTAATTCTACTTTTCACTATGACCAGTCACATTTGACACACAGCAATATGTGTGTCAAAACCCCTGATTTGCTATCTTGAAGATAACCAGAACATTTCTCACTACCATGTTTCCCCGAAAATAAGTCCTAGCCGGACCATCAGCTCTAATGTGCCTTTTGGAGCAAAAATTAATGTAAGACCAAGAGCGGGTCTTATATTAAAATAAGACTGGGTCTTATATTAATTTTTGTTCCAAAAGATGCATTAGAGCTGCTGGTCTAGCTAGGTGTTATTTTCAGGGAAACACGGTATTAAAATTAAAAGCTGTCATGAAATATAATGAAGTCTTAAAGTACTTAATATATTTTGATATAGTTAATAAAGAATTGAGCATTTACAATTCATATAATAAATGTCAGGTTGAAATAACTAAAACACATTTAAAATTTTGATCTTTGATTTTCACTCTGTTGTCACAGAATAGTACCTAAGAAATCACTCTTCCATGGTAGTCCCTTAAATAGAGAATGTGTTGAAATTGAAAATGTGTTAAATTGAAAATGTGTTACTTTTCAACAACAAAATTATATATAAGCTACATATAGCTTTCCTAAATGCAGGAGATGACAATGGGCCAGATTTTCCAGATTGACACATATTCAATAAGAAATTTAAAATGAGCTTCTTACATAAACAGGCGCTTTCTCAGTCTCTTATCCTATCAAAGAACTGTTTACCTAAATCCATTTGGAAGCATGTTAGTGCTTGAATTTGATATGTTTTTCCAGTGATAACAAAGGGACTATATTGCTCACCCCAATGCCAGAAAGGGCGATGCACAGGTCTGTTCGGCAACGCACTGTCAACATAAACCCAATTACGCTGGCAAGGTGCTGAATTCACAGTGACTGAAATACTTTCTACCAGCTCATCAGATGTGCTAAACAGTGTGAATTCAGTACATGAGGTGTTAAGTCAGGCTTTGAGGAACCTTCTTAACGAAAGTTGTGAGAGTAAGCCAAAAATGTCCTTTAGACAAAGTGTTATATATTCATTCAAGGTAGTTTTTTGTACTGTCACAGGTCACTTCACAGTTTTTTGGATCACCTTTAAAGAAGTCAGTTCTTTAAAACAGATATCAAATACATCTGTTTCCAGTTGCGTTAATGAAATGCATGTAAAGGTAACTAGACAAAAAGGAAGCAACCTAAGGTGCAAGATTATAACAAATGAAAGGTCAAGTGCTAAAAGTATTAACTCTTGAAAGAACGTCATTGGAAAAGGAAAATAGTTAGGTGGTTCTTTTTCTACATTTCTCATGTTGTAAGGTTTCTGCTACCCTTTAAAGTTGTTAGTATTCCTGAGATTGTGTGTGTAATGGAAAAAATAGTATACACAATATTTTTTTAATCGGGAAATCCTTAGAGTTCAGAACTATTGACAGTGTTAACAGGTATTGATTTCTAATTCATCTCACCATTGAGATTTAAACAGAATGATCTGGAATTACTGAAGGTAATAAAATATGCATCCTTCAATCTATAAACTCTAATGTGGCTTCTAAAAGCCTTAAACAACATAAATGGCTCTACTTGACTTAGGTAGGCAAAGTCTGTGTGTGATTCTCAAAATTTTAAAGTTTCTTCCTGTCCCATAATACGTATCAATTCCAGAGACACTATTCTAGTCCTTGAAATCCACTCATGGCCTCAGTTCTTTGGAGTAAGCTAATATTAATATTAAGCTAATATTAAGAAGGAGGGAAAAAGTCAGTGTGCAATCTGAGTGTTCAAAGAGACCAACCTTAGAAGGCCTGGTTTATGGGTTTATGTGATATACAATACATGCCTGATTCACACATGATTGGCAAGTGTCAATTCATGCAACCTGTTTAGAGGGCAATTTGGCACCTTCTACCAAAATTAAAGTTATATATACCTCTGGATCCTGCTAGTACTTTAACACACAAACACACCCACTGAGGTGCCTACCAGTGGACAGACAGATGAAGCCACATCTCCCCTCACAGACACATTCAATCACGTGTAATAAAAAAAACCCAAGACACAACCTAACTGTCCGTGGATGCAGCACTGGTTAAATAAATCATGATGCATTCATGTAAGGGGATATCATAAAGCTGCTAAAAAGAATGAGGTTTAGCTGCAGGTGCTGATTTGAAAAGTATTCTGAAATATATTTCGTGAGTTAATCAAATTGCAAACCTCTGTGACTTCCGACTTTTGTAAATAAAAAAGCTACATGCTCTGAACCTTGGCATTTGTTTAAGCACCCTCCTGCCCCGAAAATACATAAGGAATTGTTAATACAGTTCCACTGTGGAAAGGGATATTTGGGGGGACCCTTGTAATGATATATTAACGTTTAACAAGAGACCCTTCCTCCTGCTGACAATCTGAGGAAATCCAGTGGAGGGTTTTCTGAGCCTCTGCCTTCAGACTGTGCCATCAGAGGGTGGCGGTGGCTAATGCTGCCTCTGGGTCCAATGGCCCGGTAACTGCATAAGGAATAGAAGCCCCGGAGACCATCTACCCATTTTCAAAGGGGCTTCCTCTCCACAGAGTGTCTCCCGACGCCCCCACCCCCTGGAGATTTCTCCAGTCCTGCCATTTCATTCCACAGGACAAGAACGCTTTTCACCGCCAATGCACCTCTGGAAAACCGACTACCTGATACAGCCATTTAGCTGTTTGGTTCCAAATAAAATCTACAGAAAAGTCTAGGGTGTTTAAACAGCACGCGCGCGCTGCAGCACTGGCCTGATTTTAGGCAGTTGCCTGATTCTGCCCAATGCCGTGAGTACTTGGTGGGTCAGTCTCCCCAGACCGCCGCTGGCCATCCACCAGCAAGAAGAGGTGGAACAAACAAGCAAGCAGGACAGAGTAGGCACGACGTGGGCGCCTGACCAACGCCACCCTCAGGCCCCCCACATTCGGAGAAGTTCCCCGCGAGCACCGCACCGCCCCCCCCGACGCCCCCCGCAAGCCCGCAGCCCTCACCCGGCCGCGCTTCCCATCCCGGGGCTGCGCGCAGCTACACCGCGAACCCAGGAGGGCAAAGCGAGGAGCCGACCCACGCCCGGCCCTCGCCGTCCCCCCGCCGACCGCCCAGGTACCTTAAACGACTCCTTGGAAGCGTCCATCTCCTCCTCCACGCCCTGGTAGACCACGCCCTGGGGCGCCTGCTTCTCCCCGGGGCGCAGCATCCTTCTCAGGCTGCGCTTCATTGCGCCCACTCCGGACGCCATCTGCTGCCGCAGCTCCGCGCGGGCACCTGGGGCCACAGAACCGTGAGCGGGCGCCGGGCGGGCGGGCGCCGGGCGGGCGGGCGGGAGCGGGGGCGCAGGCGGCGATCGGCGCCCGGGCCCCGAGCTCCTCGGCACCCGGCAATCCCGGGGCTGCGAAAAACTTGCTCTTCGTGAGGCCGGGAGAACTTCTGCAAGGAGTTCTCGGGCCTCGGCTACTTGTAGCGCAGGAAGAAGGAGGGGCGCGGGGAGGAGGCAGGGAGCGGACCTCGTGTCCCCACGCGCCGACGGGTGGCCGCGCCGACTGCGCCCCCGGACTCGCCGCCAGAGGCGGACGCGCGGGCTGCCCCCCTTCCGCCACCCATCACCCAGTCAAGGTGTCAGGTCAGCGTGGATCCTGCTAAGAAACCCACTAAGAGCCCTCACACCCCTCCCTGCCCTGCCCCACACCATGGAGTGAGAGAAAATAACTGGGTACGTAGGGAAGATTTTTATTTTTCAGAATTTTTTTTCTAAAACCGCTGGGCCCGGGTTTCCTATGTCATTTCATTTTTAGAAGCCTCTTTGACTTGAAAATAAGGTATTTAGAAAAACTTTTGTTTTCTAATAGAAGGTCTCCTTTCCTCTGGATAATAGGCCCCATTTCCATTTCCTGTGGATAACAATCCCCTCAGTGTTTGCTTTTTCAGAAGGGCTCATGAAATGACCGTTAGGTTAAACATAAGTCCTGTTGACTGTTGTCTACTGTCAACTTTATGTAAAAGGCTTACCTCCATGGGCCTGCACTGCCTTTATTAACCAACAGCACAGGTGTCAATTGTGGAGCGGAAGGTGTGTCCTCTCAGTTATAGAGGCCAGTTCTTCACTTAGGTACCAGCAGTGGAACCTCTGAAACTGTTGCCACTATGTTTAGGCCACAAGATTAGAAAGCAACAAACTTCCTTCCAAAGCTGATTACACTTCTCACGGGAGAAAACTCAGTTCTGCCAGTCTTTTATTTGGACCATCTGTCTGCTCCTTTAAGGCCCTGGATTGTCACCTTCACCTGGTGATTTCCAGCACCTGACACAAGAGGGCATGGCTCCAGGATCTGGCATAGAGCCCACACTAAATAAAGGTATGTGGACTGCCTGGTCTAGGGCCTACCCTGGGCTGAACTCAGGGGTGGATAGAGTGGTCATAATGATAGCGAGGAACTCTGGGAAGATCCCCCAAAGTCTCCCAATAGATATGGCAGGTTGCCATCAACTTCCCCTCCAGGCTGGGTTTCCTTAGAAGGTTATGTTGAGGTTATCACCAGTCCTCAACCGATGTGGCCTGCTGAAAGATTGGTGAAGGACACAGCGTTCAACTTTACCACCAGCACGGTTTTCCATCAGTATCTGTTTTCAGGGAGTACAGAGCAGGGGCAGCTGCATACCTTGCTATTCTTTAGTTAAAGTGGCTAATGTATTTGGAAAAACCAACGAGAAAAAGAAGCAGAAGCTTGGGGAAAGAGAATAACTTTGAGTCACTCCGATCTGCCAGCATTTTACATCTGTTAGGTCTTCATTTTAAAAAGGGCATGCCTCAGGACTATTAAGACTTTCTATTTGTTATTGTCAATTGCCTTCGATCCATTTGCTTTCCTTCTAACACTTAGCTGAAAAGAGTCACTAAGGCAAAGAAAGAATAAAGAGTCTGAAAGGGGCCATTCTGGAAGCCCGGTAGAGGGCATGTCGTGGTGACAGCATCAGTTAGTTAGCTGTGCTGGTTTTGAGAGAGGAATGTGGGAGTCAGGGAACCCCAGCGTTAGCGGGTGCTGGCAGGAGAGGGGGAAGAGGGCAACATACCTCCTTTGTACTAATTGCCGGCTTCAGCTGGCAGTAGGAAATCTCTACAGAACGATAGCTTCTGCATGCTTGCTTCTGCAGCCCTTTGTCACCCCCTAGATCATATGTGTTTTGTTTTGTTTAATTTGTCCTCTCTTGTTTTAACACTGAAAATTACAGATGGCTGGTATTATAGATCTGACTCCTTCCCCCCCCCCCCGCACCCCGGCTTTCTGCTTATGAAAACAAAGAGATTGAAATATTATTTAATTTTCCTTCTTATCTGTCGCTGGACTTGTCCATTTCAAGCACTTTTTAGGCAGTGTCCTCCTCGGACCTCTCAGGAATTCCCATCAGTGTTTCTTTTTAAGAGTTAAATTCTTTCCTACCAATCAAAAACACCCTTTCATAGTCAGGGCTTCCTTTTTCAAAGTTACTGCAAGTCCTGGTTTTAAAATGAATGCTGTAGACAGGAACAAGATGGTATCTAGCCATTTACAATCACGATCTTATTCTCTTTGAAGTTTAATTATGGGTGTATAGTAATGAAATGCAATATTTTTACACCAATTTTAATTCCAAAATAGGGGTAACATTAGAGAAAAGAAACTTCTTTAGACATTTTCAGAAGGTAATTTTATTATACTTTTTGATATTACACAGAAGTTTAAGAAAATGAAAAATAATAATAAAGAGGATTTTATTTAAGTTTTCAGGGAAATTTTATGTATATATATCATCATCTCAGTAACTTCTTACAAAAAATCTAAATTATAAAAATTATCTTTAGTTATTTTGTTCCTTATATTTAAAAATCATGTTTGTTTGTTCACAAATTAAATACAAAAAATGTTATTTTTTAAAAATATCATTAATCCAAATATATTATTTGTAATATAACTGAAGGTAAAACTGTTTGGTTACCTTACCTTAAGTGCCCTAACTCGATAATGTAATGAAAGGGTCCAATAAAACAACTAAAGAACAGAAAATTTGTATTGCACCTTTTTAAAGAATATATCACAAAATTCACACATGGTAAGTGCACAGTGTGATGATTTTTAGTACATTTATACAATTTTACGACAATCTCTGCCATCTCAATGGGGAATTTTTATTGTTCACCTTGTTCTTTACTCTCTGGTCACCTCTCATCTAGTCCCTTTCTTGGGCTCAGGGAATTTTTCTCCCATTTTATTTAGCATCATCATTTATTTGCACATAGTTTAGGCATTGTTTTCATGGCGAGCTATAGAAAAACACACCTTAAACTGGCTTAACCAAAAGTGGAATTGATCAGCTCACAGAACCGAAAAGGCCTGTGGTAGGACTTAGCTTAAGTCACAGATCAACCTGGGACTCAGGGGCATCAAAGGTATGTCTCTATTTCCTTCTATCTCTTCTTTTCATCCAGAGAGAAAAATTCCTCTGCTTTTTGAAGGCTTCCCTGCAGTATTACCTGGCAAAAATCTTCCAAGTTTATAACCATCGGCATGAGCACAGAATTTTCTACCAGCTCTACAAAATTTCATGATGTCTCATTGGCTCTGATTGGGGTTGTGAATTCACTGTCTTAGCCAGTCTCCATAGCCAGAAAAACAGTGCTCAGATTATCCAGATCTGAATTCCATGCCCTCTGGGGAAGTCAGACTTGGAGGTAACTTTGCCCAAATTGCATAGACTAAGAATGGGGGAAGGATGGTTTCCATCCCCCTGACAAAAATTGGAGTACAGCTGGCTAAAGAAGAAGTAATGCATGCTATTTCCAGCTGGAAGCACACATGTTGATATGTTTTCTTTCTGTTTGCTTTTCTGGGTACATATTATAATTTCCTAATCCGTTTTCCATTTTCCTTGCATCTTAAGCTTACTATCTTTTTTTTTTTTTTTTTTTTACTTCTTTGTCCTTTATACAGTATTAAGGGAAAATTATTTGACTTAATCTTCCATGCTACTATTTGGTTCTTCACTTATGTGCATCTATCCAGTTTTTTGTTTTTTAAATTTCATGATGGAATTTTTATTTCAAAATCTCTGGTTAAGTCTCTGTAAACGTAATATATATTCTCGCATTTTTCTTGTATTCTACAGTCCTGATCTCCTTGTCTTGTGAACCACCTTTTCTCTTTATAATGGTGTTAGTTTCCTTCAAATGTTCACTAATCCCTGTCGGCTCATTTTTGTGTTTTGGTGTATCAGACTCACTTGCTTCTTCTATTCCCAAAGTCAGTCTGGAGATTGTGTGGGAGAGGAAAGGCTGGGACAGCTGTGCAGTGTGCCTCAGCTTCCCTTCTGGGCACAGCAGCTCTTCCCCTTCCTGGAACATTACTCTGCCACAAGGATCCGTTGTCCACACTGCGTTTTAGCCAATGGGCAAACACTATTGTTGTCTGCTGTTTAGTACCACTCGGCGGCTGGGGGAACGACTAGCCTCGCTCTGATATTTCTCCCCAGTCAATAACACTGTGAGGAAAGCTTGCCGACCACCTCTGTATTTCTGTGGTCACTGGCTCCTCCATCATTCTTCCCATCACAGTATTCCTGTTAACCTCGTAGGTTTAACTTGAATTTTCCTTTATTTTTATATCTCTGTAGATCTGGTCCCATCTGCCTTCCATCTTTCCAGAGTTCTTTAACATTTCTAGACTGTTGGTGGCATTGTTTTCTTTTCTTTTTTCTTTTTTTTTTTTTTTTTTCTGATTTCCCACATTGGTTTGCATTTACTCTTTATTACAAAACCTTTTTTTTTTTTCCCCCCACATTTCATGGGATTTCAGATGGGAAGGAAGGTAGATGTGTGTGCTCAGACAACTATCTTAATCCAATCGCTTTCTCTTATTTTCTGTGTAATTTAAGTTCTGCCCAATTGTATGGAAGGGAGAAATATTTTATATAATATGTCTTGAAATATTTAAGTTACATTAGAAAAGATTGGGTCCATGAGATTCTACTACTCGGCTGCGTTGTTAGTTTGGTGAAAACTGAGTCCCAGGTGGAAAATTCTACTTAATAGTGACATAAATTACACACACACACACACACACACACACACACACACACACACATACACACACACACACACACTACTGTGGACACCGGTGAAGTGCTGTCTTTCTACCAGGGTATCAGAGAAACTCGGTGCACTTTGCTACCGAGAAACCCAGAGCACATCCTGCCCGGTTTCCTTCTCGCAAGGCCATCTGATACACACAGACTCTCCAGCCCAGCGCCATTCCCAGGGTCCTTGGCAACCATGGTGTAGAGAGATTATTAGAACAAGTAATAAAAATGCAAATCTGATATTATTTAAAATGTTAGATATAAAATAGCTAGTTAAGTTGGCCTCTTAGATAAGGAAAACCTTGCTAAGAATCAGTTGTCTCATGGCAAATACGTAGTATTTCAAATTTTAAAATAAGGTAAGATATATAAATTTATTTGTATTAAATTCTGGTAAACTTGCACATAGTTTGTTCCTTAATCAGATGACGGAAGTAATTTTTGTGTTGTGAATTTCTATTTCTAACTACTTCACCTGAACCAACAGCCAAAATTTTATGATGGAACTAATCTTTACATTGTGAATTTTTATTTCTAACTATTTAACAAGAAGCAATAGCCAAAATTTAAAATATGTTTCCATGCTATCTGCCAAGCCATTCAGTGAATTCTGGACAACCGTAGCTCAAACACTTCAAATGGAATTAGGTGTAAAATAAAGTTTCATTTCTTCCCATTCATGATGGGAACTAGGTCAGACTGAAAGTAAGTAGCATCAAATATAAAATGAGAATCTACCTTCCTTACAATTGAAACTCAAAATATCATTTCAGATATATAACTAGTATTACAATTAAACTAATTTCTTACATCAGAAACTTTGTCTTATCTAACATATAAGATACTGAATAACAATGATGCTTACCTTTATTTATGGACCTCCTGTTTCTGATGTTACGCCGGCAAAACTATCCAAGTAGAGAACCGCACCTTTTCTCACACAATCAATAGGTTACACCCACTTTTTAGTCCCACATAATTATACAAGCGGTGGTTCATTCTCTGTCAATATTATGCATTTTTTATTAGACTACCTAATATAAATGATGGGCAAACATTACGTTCTCATAACTTGAGCTTTAACATTTGGTTACTGGCTACTGAAAAGGAATCACCTAATTTAATTAATGCTTATAAGTTTATCTCACCTACATGGCCCCTTTATAAAGCAGTACCACAAATCAAAATAGTGAATAGGTAGCCTTATGAGAGTTATCTAGCTTTTGTAGGAAACTGTCTACCACCTTCCTACCGAATAAAAGACAGATTACCAAGAAAAGTAAATGAAGGATTGCAGCATTGTTATTTACTTGTTAAAATCTGTTATATACCAGTAAACTGGGGACAGTCTTGAGTTATCCAACAGAAAAGTTCCCAAAATAAAATATGACGAATGCCTCATACGATAAGCACGTGCCTGTGTCTTCCACAGACACAATTTGAAGAAAAAAAGTTTCTAAAGAGAGTAATTAACAGATTACCTCATGAAAGCTGTAATGTTTTTTAAATTAACTTTGGACGTCAGAGATGACAATTTGAAGACGCTCCATCTGATGAGTTCTCTGTTCTCTGTCCAGAAGGCATTTTTATTCACTCATTCAATTATTCGGAAACATTTACTGAGCAGTAACTACATACTAGGTAGTCTAACTGCTGTAATAAGAGTTGGTACCGCAATCATGTGAAATACAAAACAGGGCTTCTCAATTAGCCAGAAACTTTTCTTCCAGTGCTGGCTCAGACACCATGGACCCTACTGTATAGTGACTCTGTCTTCTGCATCTCACAGCTTCCCATGTTGCCATCTTCATTTGTATCAAGCATGGAAGAGCAAAAAGCCTGGAGCAGCGCTAGGGCCGTTGATTTGGGTCAGCAAGGGAGGCTGGGAAATGGAGGGCCTCAGAGAAAGAGAAAGTGTGTCTGTTGATAAACTCACCCCCCCGCCCCGCAGGTGCTGTGGGACCACAGCTGTGGGTGGGATGTTGGTCAGGGAAGGCTCTCTGAAGGAAGCAAAGCCCATTTTATTTGGTGAGGAGCAGCTAACCGGGAGAAAATTAGGATGGCGAAGGAAGATGCATGTGAGCAAGATCATTCTAGATAGAAGGAAGAGCATGAAGGCATGTGCACATCGTGAAAGTGAGAGAGGATTGTGAAATTAAAGAAATGCAACACCATGGGTTCTGCGGGAGCAGAAGGAAAAGACTGGATGCTTTCATAGTTGGTCCATATTATAGGGTTGAAAACTTTTGTTTTGTTTTTTTTGCGATCCCTCTAACAGCATTGCAGGGGATGAGGCAAGCAGGCCAAGAGTGGGGTCAGTAAAATCAATAAAGATGCTGAAAGGAAACCACTAAAATGTACCTAAACCATCAAAAAAAATCAATAAGGATGGCATAGTGATCTTAAAGTCAGAAAGGATGAAGTCCTGAACTGTGTCAATGGAAATAAAGAGGGAGAACGGATATTCCTGGACCTCCAGGACACAGACATTAGAGAAGGTGGAGGACAATTTTAGGGTGAGATCAGTGAAAACAGAGTCTAGAATTACTTCCAGGTTTCTGATTTCCTGAGGAGAAAAGCAGAGGAAGGAAAAAATGGGGTGTGTTCAGAGAGGAAGGAGGAAGAAAAGAGTCTATCACCCGGAAAGCCATGAAAGGAGAGTTTGAAAATAGCAGAAAATTTTAACTTGGCCAAATCTGCAAAATGGTAAAGAAAAGAAGGACCAAAAAATATCTTTTCAATATGGAAACTAGAATCTCACTGGTGACTTTGCTGAGAGCAATAGAAGAATTTAAATATACTCTTGATTAATAATAAGCATTTCAATTGCATTGGAAATAATACAACACATTTGTTATGACAAATAACAGTACATCTTACCTTGGTGTTTAAGTAATTCAGTTATAGATTGAAGGGGCTTTGATGGTTATCACAGTGATACCGAGCAAAGTTTAAAATGAATCTGATTTAAAAAAATTTTTTTTCATTAATTTCACATGTACAAAACAATGGAATATGTAGACATTTACTCCCCTCACAAAGTGATTACATTCTGAATATTAAAAAAATTATCTTTAGTACAAAACTACTGAAACTCCAACCCTGATATTTCTCCATGTAAAGACTTCTCTGCCTAAATTTGTTCAGAAACTTGATGACAATGCATGTGATTATTATTACTAAAACATCATGCTGAGTGTTATAATTTCCCATGTTGTCAATAATTCAACATCAAAATGATAGAAAATGATGCTATAATCAAAAGTGATGACTTGTGGAATTTATAACAACAAAATTTCAAGGTATTCCGAATCAGAAACGGTTTTTTTCAAACCCTCATATTGAACAGTAATACTCAGTATGTTATTTTTTAGTTGTCAAAAATAAACATTTTTATTTAGTTGTCAAAAATAAACATTTTAATGACAGACATTTCACATGCAGTACAAAATCTTCAAAAAACAACTTAAAGAAAATTAGCAAAACTGGAACTGATAGAACAGAAAAGTGTGGTTTTACTAACAAAATACCTCTTAAAAAATAAAATGAAATACTACATTATCTGCAATAACAAAATCTCAAAGAACTAAAAGTGATGCAGAAATTCAGCTATTGAATATATTTGGTTATACATTTGTTGATACGCTTAAAAACTGAAACAGTGTTCTTTTTTCACTAAATATTCTATGAACAACTCAAAAGCTTAAGTGGAGAATGACCTGCATTTATTTTAAATTCATAATACGGTGAATTAAGAAAGAAGGGAAAAAGAAGTAACTTGTCTTTTATGTTTGGTTGGTTTGGCCATTGTTTTTCTGTGGACTCACCCGGGATGAAGTAAATACAACCGTCTCATATTACAAAGTAAAACTCTAGACCAATATAGAGAATACTCCAAAAGCTCGTCTACTACCCCAGTAGAAAATCAGCAAACCCACTTCCAAATTACAATCTATGCACCGATTTCACAAATCCTGTGGTGAACCACACTTTTCCAGGCCAAGAGACCAATTGGTCCTTCAATGACGTGGAATTTGCAGTGAGAGGACAAAGGTTTGAGTCCCAGCCTGCCATCTGGCAAGTTTGTCACCATAAACTGGTCCTTTAATTTCTCTGCATTTCTTCTCTCTTGGGCACCAAATAGAAATAATAAAACCAGCGTCACTAGGGTTATAGGAGAAACAAATTCGACAATGTAAGAGAAAGTGGTATTAGACTATAAAATGCTTAATAGTGTAATCATCTGGGCTTTGCAAGCAGCATTACCAAATGCTTATTTATTATGCTGATGACCATTTCAGCAATATGAGAAAGCATTCGGAGCTCATTTATGGACCTCTCAGGTGGAGAAACTTTAAATCTTGGGCTCTTCCAAAGTCAAAGGTGCTTTATTGTGGTTCTTGGGAATAAGAAACCTTTGAGGAAATGACTGTGGAGTAATTTTTCAATTGAATCACTGCAGTAAAGGGAAAATAATGCTGTATGCTTCTGTACAGAGCATATAAAATATATATGTTGGATTGAGGTTTGCAGAACAAGTTGTTTACTGGTAGGGACAGGACTATGGCCACACATGTGTGAGACTCACAAGAGTGAAGTAAAAAACATGTTTTTGTGTGAAGCTGAGCATAACAAAATTGAGTAATAAGCACCTTTACCAGGCAACTTCTGGTTATAACCTAAGAGGTGAACAACTCCTGGCAAACAACTTCTGGTTATCACCTAAGAAGTAAACAAGTCTAAGGAAAAGAGGATAAAAGCAGAACTCCAGAGCAATGCCATAAGCAGTCTGACAGGCTGCTCTGGCTAAGACCCTCCGCGAGGCTCTGAGCAAGACATTATCCGACAGAGTCCCCTGCGAGGTGCAAGCGTGACACTCCGGGACTCTCCAAAGCTCTTCCTTGCAAGACCAGCTCGCCTCAGACCCGTCGTGGGCCCAGTCACCTCTCCCGGACCAGGGACCTTCTCTACCTCATTTGACTGTGGGACTTGGTTCATTATTAAAGTCTGTTCTATTCTGTATAACCTTCTGTGCTGACCAGAGCATTGGCCTCTGGAGGGACACTGGCTCCCAAATAAAGCTGTGTGACTCGCTCTATCTGAACCTGTGTGCCGGGACTTTGTTTCCCACTCATGTCATGAGTATCACGCAGGGACGTAGGGCCCTGCCAAGGGGTTAATGTCCCCTTGGCTTTCAGGAAGAGACTGAAATGTTAGCGACTGCCCTTCCAGGCGCTCGTGACAGCTTCCCTCTTTATCCAGAGTCTCCAAGGTACTTAACAGTAATTACACTAATTACTGGACACGATTCACTATATTGGTGGCTAACACTTATTAATAATCGCAAGGAGACAGGTTTCCTGCCTCATTTAAGTGCTTTACATTTATTATCTCATTGAATTTTCATAACAACTTATGAAGTAGGTCCTTTATTTTCCTCATCTGTAAACCGAGGCAGTGAAGGCATATGGTGGTGGAGTGACTTTCCCAAAGCCCGTGTAGACTAGTCCCACCTTATTCGCGGTTTTGCCGTCTGTGGTTTCAGTTACTCGCAGTCAACTGAGGTCCGAAAATAATAAACGGAAAATCCCAGCAATAAATAGTTAAGAATTTGTAAATTCCATGCCCTTCTGAGTAACGTGATGAAATCTCGCGTTGTCTTGCTACATACATCCCGCCCCAGGTGTGACTCATGCCTGTACCCAGCATCTTCACGACTGTTAGCGAATGCAGTGCTTGTGTGCAAGCCATCCCTACAGTAACCCTAACGCCACCTCGCAGCGCCCGCATCCTTCAGCTCATCACGTCCGTCGGCGTTGTCATCTCACGTTGTCACCAGAACAGTGAGTACAGTATAGTAAAATGTTTTGAGATAGAGACCCCATTCACATAACCTTTATTAGTGTATGTTGTTATAATTAGTTATTGTTAATCTTTTGCTGTGTCTAATTTATAAATTAAACTTTATCATTGGTGTGTGTAGGGACAGAGTCCCAGAGAGCAGTTTCCAGGCTCTCGACCTCACATGGAGGGGTGAAGGCTCGGGTGGTGGATGGCCTTCGGCTGTAACTAGTTGGCCGTTGGCCACTAATATAATTGCTGGGGCTACGTTAGCAAGCGCGAATTGCGGCTAGCAAGTGCAGTTAGCAAGCGGATTGTGGATTGCAGATCGTGTGGATTCTACTTCCTGTGTCTCGCCCGGCCGCCAGTGAGGCTGGGGTGCAGGAAGACCCCCGGTTGGGGTACTGGCGGATGTTTACTTTTGTGTCTCGACCAGCCACCAGCGAGAATATAGTGGTATGACTCCCCTATCTATGGCTCCATTGTTGTTCCTTTTTGGACGCAGAATGTGTCCACCCACTGAGAGCGGGACCAGAGACCCTGCATTACAGTATGTGTGTATGGGAAAACACACAGATTGTATAGGGTTCGGTACTATTTGTGGTTTTAGGCATCCACTGGAGGTCTTGGAAGTATCCCCCGAGGATAGGGGGGGATTACTGTATGTGGCTTTTAAGGACTTTTTGGGACAGAGATTCCGTAACATCTTTGGTTGTCAGTTCTCACGTTTAATCTCCATGAATATACCAGTTGTCTCACCTACTCCCTTCATTGCTCTACTCATGTGATTATTATTTTCATCTGTAAACATTGTGCCTTGATAGTCTGATTCATCCTGACTGTACTCACTAAATACTTCCATACAAATTGCCTACCCAAGAGGAAACCCTTCCAGATATAAATTTCCTGTGTTGTAGTTAAAGAAAACGAAAACAATTACAATTACTCTCTTGCCCAGTAAGGTACAAAATTAATCCAAATTGGGGTTACTATTGGACACATCATTTATCACCCCCATTGGGAGAGTCCAAGCACACACCCAAGGGAGATAACCAGTGAAACTCTGGTAAAGGCCAAATTGCGAGCCGGGGTGAACACAATTGCCCTCTTTCCTTAAAATTTGCTTTATTACAATCGAAAATATCAAGAAAAATACCAGTTTTCCTTTCTATCGAACAACATTTAAAATAAATCTCAGTGTACAGATTGAAATAAAATGTTGCAGTGAATACATGACCAAATATTAATCTCCTGTTTTAAATAATGCATTCGTTCAATTAACATTTGCCGAGACCCCTCCAGGCTAGGTGCTAGAGATATAAAGAAGGAACAGTGTAGGTGAAGCTTTGACGGCCTGAAAGTCTGATACAACATTTTCAATGCTCTTGGAGCATAAAACTGATAGGTGAGTGGCTGCCTAGGTAGGTGGATAGAAGTGAGATTGTTAAAGGATTTATTTCTTATACTGTAGGTTGTGTGAGACAGCAGAAAGGTGGGACAGCATCCAGTGTGCTGCTTAGGAGAATCAGTCTGGTGCTGGTGTGAATAATGGCTTGAAGGCACAAAACCTAGTCTAAAAGGTACGATTGTTGTTCTCTCTAGCTCATTGTTTTGATGTGGGAATCTGGGTCTGGTATTGCCAAGTCTTCTGATTTTTCAAGAGGCAATTCCCCAGTTTTAGGAATCTTCCATTATGATCAACAGATCAGATGTTTATATTGCCCAATGTACGATTTTCTGCAAAGTTGCCTCATCACTATTTTAGTGTTGTTTCCAAGTCACGAGGGTGTTTAGCCGTCTGAAAAAGTTAAAACACCAGGAAAACTATCTTAGCAAATGAAATAAATATTTGGGGAGAAGACAAACTTGGATGTGTTTGTTCCGGAATCATAACCACTATATAATCTCCATCTTCATTTGTTGATTTTTCGTTCTTTCGGTGGTACCTTTGGGATTCTTCAATGCATTTTCACAGTGTTATTTTGATTTCAGGAAAATGACTTGGTGATCTGGTGTATAAAGATGAACTATCATCGGAAGTACAAATGCTTTTAGTTATTTTTGTGTGGTGGTAATGAACTTACATTCATGTATTCACACTCCTTTCTACTGATTCCTTGTAGTGTTAGTATCAGGACTGACAATATCTGCTCAAATATTATCGTCCTTTCAACTTACTCATTTAGCTAGAGCAAGTGTACTAAAGTGACCTGACTTATGGGGCTTTCGTTAAAAAGTGTGTGTGTGTGTGTGTGTGTGTGTGTGTGTGTGTATTACACTATTTGTGCACCAGAAGTATTACCAAAGAAGTTGTTTTTCATGCTTTTCATGTTGATATCTGTTGCCCTACATGTGGCCAGCTTCCATCTAACACACGCTAGAGAATGCAATGTTGGAAAAGTCACGTGAGGACTTTTGTTCAAAACGGCACGTGGCAGACAACCACAGGGCAACCATTTTGTTCCTTGTTGGCCAGACATCCATTCTATCTTTTTCTTTGATAACAACTGAGTTTTGTTTGATGAGCCCTAGAAACTAAGGCATAACAGGTCTAAACCAATTGTGGGCATCCCATTCTACTTTGCCAGGGATTGGTTTGGGTGTGAACACCTAGAACATGAGACGTGGAGAGTTTGGCTGGGAAGCAGTGAGTTTCTGAGAATAATGTTACTCTGTGATTGAAGGAGAGAACCATGTGGGTATAGGCTCTGTTCTTCCTACTTACCTCCTTTTTTTCATCTCTGCACATTGTCAGGTGAAGACTTAATACCACCACCTCATTCTTGGGTTCGATGAATTTGCCGGAGCGGCTCAGAGAACTCAAAGAAACATTCTCCATACTAGATTAATGGTTCATTCTAAAAGGATGTAACTCAGGGACATTCAGATTGACAGAGGTGCAGTGGGCAAGGTATGGAGAAAGGGCACAGAGCTTCCACGCATGGTGACGTCGTTCTGCCCATCTCCACAGTGTTCACCAACCCAGAACACCATAACCAGTTCTTTTGAGTTTCTATGGAAGCTTCATTACATAGCCATGATTGGTTAAACCATTGGCCAGTGGTGATTGAACGCCATCACTCAATCTCCAGCCTCGCTGCCCTCCTGAAAGTTACAAACCTCTAATCACATGGTTAGCTCCACGGACAAACAAGCCCCCATCTTTAGGTTAACATAACATTAACCTAACACTAACCTAACACACATTATGTTCATATAACACCATTATTGTCATGGTAACAATATAACATCAACATCAAGTTAAAACAAATTTGCATAACAAAAGATATCTTTACAACTTTTTCCACTTAAGAAACTTCAATGGTTTTAGGAGCTCTGTGCCAGAAAGGGGAATGAAAACCAAATTTGTATTTCTTATAAATCAAAATATCACACCTTCTAATGCAAAGCCTCTCCCAATTCCTCATTGAAATGCCAATGATGACACAGAGAAAGTACTAATACTTCATTCTAAAAAAAATAAATAACAGCAAAAAGCTCTTTTTCGCTACCTTATTTCTTTATTAAAAAATGGCACAAATTTGGAAGATGTCTCTTGGGTGCTGGAAGAAGAGGAAATCAATCAAAATCAAGTAAAGATTCACCCCAGAATTTTGTCCTTTTTTTTTTTTTTTTTTTTTTTTTATTGGGGACAGGAGGAGTCATTACTCATACTTTCAAGAATAAAATCAACTAGCAGGAGTTTCCTCCATGTTCTGCTTCTCTGTTGCTGAAGCCAAGAACAACACAGAAAGAATCAGTCTTGATAGTTTTGCCAACGTACGTCTCTGCTTTTGTCACCATAAACATTTACTCATTGAAAAATGACCCAGAAAAACACCATCGTATTTCAAGGGCTTAGACCAGCTTCCTCAAGGGATGACTCAAGCCTCCTCACATCAAGACATGTTGTGTAAATACAGGTCATGGTCATATAAATTCCTTTTGCCATCATAAAAGAGCATATCATCGCTTTAAACATCCTGTGCTCAAGCAGCGCCATAATTCCTTTATATAAATATCCAAACCACAGCGATAAACACGCCAGTGTATTATTATATGTCACTTGAATCTACAAAGCTGTAATTTGTGCAGAAAGCTAAATTTCCTATTTCTGCCGCTTGAATGACCTTATCCTTATGATTGTAAATTCAAATATCAAGTTTTTAAAAAGTGATTTCGTCAAATGTATTGTTCATATGCATCATTCTGAAAAGAAAATACAGTAAAAAACATTTAACAAACAAGGAGACTTTATCATAGAGAGCCGTAGGAAAGGGGGGCATTCTAAACATAGAGTTTGAGAGAAAGAGTGCGAGAGAGAAACATTCAGGGAATATTGTCATTTATTCATTAATCAAACCATTAGTGACTAACTAAACTTGCTTACATTGTATATAGACGTTCATAAGGTTAAACATGAAAAAAATAAGTCAAGGAAACAAATATGGGCACTAGATCCTATATTGAATGAACTTCAAGAAGAGTTAACTTCAAACACAGTGAACTTCTCTGGCCTTAAAAAACTGTATCTGCTCTGTTTGGAAACTTGAATGCTGACTGCATTTTGTATAATATCAAGGGATTATTGCCGATTTTTTAGTATAGTGTTATCATGGCTACATTTTTAAAAGAGTCCTTCTGATTTAGAGATACTGACTAAAATATTTACCGATAAAAGGATTAGTACGATGTCTGGAATTTCCTCAAAACATATGGGAAGTGGGAGTGTATTGTGGCTGAGTATGGTTTCAGGGATACGATTGTACTATTTTGCCTATGTTTTAAATGACTTTGTAAAGGAGAGATTGACTGATTTTCACAAATTGAACATACCTGTGTAAGTGGCACCCAGGTGAAAAACCAAAATATTATATTACCAGGACCTCAGAAGACCCCACTTATGCTTCTTTTGGTAATATCCCCACTCTCCCAAGGGCAAACACCAACCTGGCTTCTCACATCATATGTTTGCCTATGTATGTATTTTATATAAATGGAATACTCCTTTGTAGCCTGGTTTTTTGTTCAATATTGGGATGAGCTATTTGGGGATTGTTTTATGTAGTTGTAAATCACTCATTCTCACTGATACATATACTCTGATGTGTGACCCACCCCCATTTACCTGTCCATTCTACTATTGACTGACATTTGGCATTCTCAGATTTTTTGCTTTACAGATAGTGCCACTGTGAAATTTTTATTTCATGTCCTTTGGCGAACATATATTTATGTGTTGTTTTTTTTTAATGGTTGTTGTTGCTGTTGAGTACATATGTAGAATTATTGGGTCACAAGGTATGTGTATGTTCAGTTACAGTAGATGCCACTAAACTCTTTTCTGAAGGTGTTATACCAATTTGTGTTCACACCTGCATTGTATAATGTTCCTATTTATCCATATCTTTGTTAAACTTGGTATTTTCTATCTTTTTCTTTTTTAATTTCTGGCAGGAGCATTGTGGTATCATGTTATGGTTTAAATGTACAATTCCCTGATAAAGAAGTTGAGCGTCTTATTATAGGTTTACTGGCTATTTGGAAATCCTCTTTGGTGATGTACATGTTAAAATATTTCATCCATATTTTGAGGATGTCTACGTTTTCTGATTGATTGGTAAGAGTTCTTTATGTTTCCTAGATAAGAGTCTTTTTTTCGGTATGTGTAAGAGAATATCTTCTTTCACTCTGAGTTGTGTTTTTTTCTCTCTTAGTGGTGTCTTGATACACAGACATTCTTAATTTTAACAGTCTGCTTTGTCAACCTTTTCCTTTTTCTTTAATGCTGTAGTATTTTAAACAATCTGTGTCTACTCCAAGTCACGAAGATGACTTCTTATATTTCTTTCTAAAAGCGTTGGTATTTTATCTGTCACATGTAGAGCTACAGTCTGTGTGGAATTGATTGTCATATATGGTGTGAAGTGGGGAATCAAACTACACTTGCCCCTCGTATAAACATCTAATTAACACAGCATCGTTTTTAAAATGCCGTTTTTGTTTCGTGCACTTCTAGGTCAGCTTTGTCATAAAGCAGGTGTCTGACTAGCTGTAGGTGTATTTCTGGAGGAGCTGTTTAGTCCTTCTGTTCAGTGCCTATTTTCGCCTTGGTGAAACACACTCTTAATACTTCTAATGGCATTTTAATGTTTTGTCTGTTAACCCCAATATCGTTCATGGGCCAGTTATCTGTCTATTAATTGTTGATTATATGTGAGACAAAACTACCATGAAGAACCATATGGGCTTTAGTTTAAAAGAACCATAAAGTCTGTAGTTGATGTAATTTTCCACCAGAGAAGTGTTCATAGTGGGAAGAGATGGAGAAAGAAGGAACACATTGATTCAGCCAAAGATTGTGCTGAGCCAGGGCTGGGTGGCAATTTTACTAAGACTCGTTCTAAGTCTGATTCAGATGTATTTTAAGGGCACATCCTTTGGGGGATAATAATTTAGATGTTTTTGGTGCTTGCCTCCTTAGTTTTGAATCATTGCAGGAGACTTTTTTGCCTTCGAAGGTTCTCAGGTGATCTTTTTATATCCTCACCCCACATACATAGCATTACATTCTGTCAAGGATTAGGGAACTACTGGCTGTGTTTTTAGGTAGTAAAACTACCCAGGATCCCACTCTGCCTTGTAAAAGTGTTTTACTTCCGTCCTCAGCCTCCTTTACAGACCTAGAACTCAGGAAATGGCCCATGGGGAAATTTACCATGCAACAGGACCCCTTAAGTCTCCAATTTATTATTCCAGCTCCACATAACCACTAAAAGCTTTTCTGGTCTCTCCTTTCTCATGTCAAATCCCTCTCTGCATTTTAAAGTCTATCTTTGGTCCATATCAGAATTTTCAAAACCGCCAGTGGAAAAACATCTGTCGTCAGTTTACTTTGGAAGGGTCTCATCTCTCTCTAATTTCAATTCATCCTTGTTGCTTCTGTGATTATACAATCTGAGGAGTTATTGCTTCATGGATTCACGGGGCCAACATGGATTTCAGGGAATCTCAGAGTCATCAAAATTGTATGATTTTATTCATACATTTATGTATTTTCCCCCTAGAGAAATAGTGTATAGTTTTCATCAGATTCTCAGGGGCATGCATGACTCAGGTGAAATTCACAATAAGCACTGTAGCCATTATTCAGTTACGTTTCCTTGATATATTATGAGGTGAACAATTGTACTTGGCTTTCCAATCGTCCATCCTCCCTTTTTTCAGGAATAGCCACAATTTTTATCTAGGGATCGATTTTCTACTATTCTTGGTTCATACCTGAGACTAGTTTCACCTTTGGTTAGAGCCAGGATAATGCCTTTTTGCTTAAGAGAATTTAGGTTGGCATTTCTGTAACTTGCAACCAAAACTCTCCAATGACTCACTTTATCAACCCCACTTTTATTGTCCTCAATTACGTTTTTGCAGACAAGACCAAATGTGGGCTGCAGACAAAACCTAAGCCTGACCAATAGATGTTGCTCTGTCTTTCATTTGCTGGAACAGACTGTATGTGAGGAAACACCAATCTTGTGCTAGTCTTAAGTCTGCATCGATCTGTTTTGTTATCTGCTTTTGCGACCATCGTAACCATTACCTTTCCTGCTGTTACCTCCTATCCTCAGTGGATGTGCTCGTTTACTTGTCATTACAAACTTGACTCTTTCCTGGAGAGTAAGAGAGGTCACTTTTTGCCTTTCTTTTGTAGCGCATTCTTTTAGATACCATCATTTTTATTTGTTTATTTATTTTTGGCTTCTTGCCCTAGGAAGGATGATTCATAAACAAGGATTCCAACATTCAACTTCTGTCCTATAAACTGGTCTGTGTTTTTTTCAATTACAGTTGACATATAATAGTATATTAATTTCAGGTGTACAGCATAGTGGTTAGACATTTATATCCCATATGAAGCTGAGTGGTTCTTCATTGATGCTTCTTGGGAGAGAGAGAGAAAGCCATTCCCGATAATTATATGAATGAAGCACTGGATATTAATTACCTCTTAACCACATTATTTAAACCTTCTAAATGAGAATATTCCAAACCTAGATGGACTCAGCCCAACTCTTCTATAGACACTTTTTTTCCTTTTTATAGTTTAGTATGGTAACTTGTACATACACAAAAGTAGATGGACTAGGCATGTGGTTATTATCTGGTAACAGCAGACTGACTACTGAAACAACCAGAAAAAAAAATCAGATGAATTATGCAAACCAGATTTTTAAAGGTAGCAACGGGGATTTTTTTTTTTTTTTAACTTTTCAAATGGGGCTCTTATGTTTCATTGAGGCAGTGCTAGAAGATTGACAGAACAATATACCGTGTTTCCCTGAAAACAAGACCTAGCCAGACATCCAGCTCTAATGCATCTTTTGGAGCAAAAATTATAGTAAAATAAGACCGGGTCTTATATAATATAATGCAATATAATATAATATAAATAATATAAATAATATAATACCGAGTCTTATATAATAATATAATATAATATAATATAATATAATATAATAGACCAGGTCTTACATTAATTTTTGCTCCAGCAGACTCATTAGAGCTGATTGTCCGGTGAGATCTTATGTTCAAGGAAACACGGTAGCTAAAATGAAGGTTTCTAGTTGTCTTGAGCTAGTCCTTCCTTAGGGCTTCAAATGAAGAGGAAGAACAAAATGATATTGTAAACAGATTGAAGCCAGTTTGGTGCTGCAAAAATCATAGGTCCTTCTTGCGGATAACAGTAGTCATTAAAAATACTGCCAAGGTTTAGCCACTCCTCCACAATGTTTTTACCAGGTTATAATGCAAGCAAGTCTCAGACCAAATTCTGCCTACAGACCTTCATTAACACATTCTTCAAGCTCTATAAAATCCAGCTCTGTCCACCAACCCAATATTAGCATCCTGGAGGCAGATGGGAGAACATTCCAGAGGCAAGGTTCAGTCAACATTAGGAAAACGGATATCCTCCTCATGAATGGTTGGCCCCAGGACCATTTAAGGATCAATCCTTGAGAGTTATACCTGAGAATAGGGTACAGACCTTACTGGCTTCTTATCTCCTCTTCATGGAAGGATAGGAAATATTTCTCAAAGATTTTAGCCAGTCCACATGCTTTGAATACTTTTCAACAATGCGATGTCATTTGTACTATACAAGCCACAAATTTCACCACTTAAAACCTATTTCTGGCCTTCCCTAAACTAATATGAACCTCAGATGTTATTCAAGAGACAGACAATAGAAGTTTTAACAGGAGCCACTTGTGACGTATGGCCTTTTCAATGTGACCCAGTTTGAGGTTGACAAGATGTCTCGTCAGTGCAGAGGAAAGTGATGCCATTGTCTCTCTTGTTCTGAAAACAAGGAAAATGACCTGTAGTACTTCTAGTGTAGGAAGTATGTCTTAATGCATTGATATTCAACAAACATACATCATAAAGGTAATGACTGAACAAAACTGAAGTTAAAACTTCGTAAACCAGGGACTCCCCTACACCTCCTTCCACTGGGCCTGTGTAGCATCCAGGCATGGACTTCGGACACTTTGAGAAGTAACATAAGCAACCTAATGGCCTTTAGAACATCCCTTTCTGCTTACATTGAGTTGAATGAATTCTGCTGCCAGCAACTGAGAACACTTCCAGATACAAGTTCCAAGCACAGCATGCTGCAGTGTTCTGCTAAAAATCCCCATTCATTTTGGCTGCAGCCATTTGAGTGCCTTCCCTCGGTACACATCATAAATCAGTTGCTAGTGCACGTAAGGAATAAAAATGTGTAATATTATAATATACGAGTATCACATCGATCTTGCATTTTGAGGTTACCGCCGTGTGGGGAGAGAGAATTAACCCGGGAGACCTGTCAGAGTTCCCAGGAAGGGCATTGAGTTGGTGATGGGCTGGGTCATTCCCTGAGACTTGAGAATGTCAACCGTAACCCCCTGCGACTGGGTTGGAATCTGTACCAGAATGGCAAGGATCTGAGGGGGTCTTATAGGTTTGAACCAGGAGGGTTTGGTTTCTTTTTGTTTTGTTTTACTGGATTTAAGTTCCAAATGGATATTTGTAGCATTTTCTCTAGAAAAGGAAAAGATGGCAAGAAATACAAAACCTCATGAAGTGGCACAAATAATGACACATACATAACAGCTGGTCTGGAAGTCAGGAATCCAAGTGAAGATTCTGTCACTTATGCCTGCCTTGGACTTGCATAGAAATATCTCACATAAAGATAGGTATTCTCAAATATGCCTTTTTCTTGCCTCTTTTAAGTATAATTCTTTGTTTAAAAAAATTGTTAAACTCCTTTAATGGGCTTTAGGGAAATGGAGAGTATTTGGTCTTCTGGGACTAGTAGTTTAAATGAGGGATAGGGGGGTTGGGGGAGCCTGGGAGTCATGGGACCGTCTTATGGGATGGGTATAGAAAGACCCCAGAAAGGAGGCACGTCTGCAGCAGTGACGGCCACATCTGTCTGCAGACTCCCGTGCTTTGACCTGTTCAAACTACAAGTCATTGCACTTCACCTGGATAAGGAATGTTCTTATCTTACCTCATTCACAAATACCTACTAGCAGTGCTTCTTCAGAACAGTAAATATCCTTTCTTCTAATGGATATCATTCAATATATCAGAACATACTGGAATATAGTTTAATATATCAGAAAAGGACTTGTCCTCCGTAGTGTCTTAGAAGCCCCGATTTGCTTCAGCAACTGACAAATGCGCCACCAGCAGCTCGCAATGGCATGATTACTGCTGGTAGTTGGGACTCGTCAAACAACTTTGGAGGATCCCGTTCTTGTCTCAGCCAACCTTGAGAAATCTCTTCTCCTTCCTAGATCGTTGCTGTTGAACTCCGTAAGGTGAACCCTTTTCTACATCTCTGATACATCAGCTTCCAAGTCCCGTCGCTGCCCACCCCTCTACTCCCCCCACTCCCACCCAGGTTTGGACATTATTAGGATACAACAGGGCCAAGGTTTCTGGAGAACTTTTCTGAACAGGAAACCTCAGGAGCTTAATAATGTTAAAAGTGTACTCTCAGAGAGCACTTTGTGTCTTCCAGTTGCTTAATGCTGCCCAGCAGGGTACTCAGTAAATGACCGTGATGAGGCTTTTAAAACCCATTAGCTTTGCGAGAGCATTCCCCTTCCGTCCTTGGATTCTGACCATTGCACACAGTTTTCTTCCGGGAGTGGCACCAGTAACAATTAGGCCCATTAGAAAGATTCTTTTCCAAGGCCATCTTGGTCTCGGGTCCAACTCTTTACAGAAATCTCAATTTAAGCTTTTATCAAACACAATTGCTATCAAATTTCAGCTAGAAAGACACCTCATCTAGGCATCCAGTCACATAAATTAGGTTATCTTAGAAAGCAGTGAGAATAGAAGGGCCTTTTCCTTTTCTATAGAAGTTAAAGCTGTGTTCTTAGGATGTAGAGTTTAAGAATATAATGGAGGAAAGAGGATTTTTTTTTAAGGGTAGACTGAAAATATTTATAAAATCTGAATTAAATATTTCGTCGTGACTTCCAAATGTCTTTCATGTTTATATATCATGCGACTACTTGTGTAGAGAAGTCATGTGTCATGTGAAATAACTGAGGGATGATATATATTAAACAGGTCAGGAAGGTGTTCTATTGCCCTTGGAAAATGAACTATACCTAACTTATGTTATGGTGGCTATCATATGCAGATAATTCTAAGATTGTTTTTGAAAGACATATTTTTAAACTATTCATTGATGGAATCAAAAGTTAAGATGAAACACTTTATAAAGGGGTGTCCCTCGCCATGCTATAATGCCAAGACTTTCTTCTCTGCTTTTTTTGCCTACGGTTTTCTTGCCTTTGTGTGTGTGTGGGTGGGTGTGAGAATCAGACACCAACATGAGAATCAGACACTTTTGATTCTCAACAGATTATCTATGTGATTTTAGTAAATTATGTAATCTTTCTAAGTCTAGGTCTCCCCACCAGGGGATTTGGGGTGATCACACTCACCTCATAGTTTCAGTATAACATGACAGAATAGTTAAAGCATGTATTAATAGGTAGCTACCTATTATATTCACTTATTATATTCAGTGACTAAAATATTAAACTTGTTTAAAAATATTCATAGATTTGAATTGTAGACCTGTAAGGAAGCACTCAATTTTATACCCATATAATTCTGTTACTATATAGGTAAAACTACTTCTAATATTTTATTTCCACAAGTATCACTAATTTACAGATTACTTGCAGGTTGCATGCCTAACATATAGATCAACACAAATCACATACTAAAAGTTTATTCAGTACATTCCCACAGAAAATTTAACACAAATTGTGGTTAAGTGTCTAGGCTAAGCTGTGTAAAACTATATCCAAAAAAGAGCTGAAATCATATTAATTTATTGACATGGACCAAATCCCTTAATCTTGAGAGCCACAGCTTATTCTGAGCATGAGTCCCTTGGAGGCTGAGTTAAACCTGCTGACTCCTGAGCCTTTAAGAACATTACTCTCCTCTGTGAGGCCGAGGGCTGTAGAAGCCACAGAGAAATTGGGAGAAGAGAAGGGAAGAGAAAGAGAAAATTTCAACAAAACACCAATAGGAAGAGATTTGGAGACTTCTGAAGAATAGTCTGAGCAAAAGCAGCGTAAATTGAAAAGGATTATATTGCACACCCATGTTCATATTCATAGCATTACTCGCAATAGCCAAAAGGTGGAAGCAACCCAGGTATCCACTGACAGATGAATGGATAAGCAGAATGTGGTCTATACATACAATAGAATATTATTAAACCTTCAAAAGCAAGGACATTCTGACACAAGCTACAATATGGATGAATCCTACAGATATAATATTAAGTGAAATAAGCCAGTCACAAGAAAACAGATATTGTATAATTCCACTTACATGAGGTACCTAGAGAAGTCAAATTCAAAGACAGAAAGTAGAATGGTGCGCTGAGGGAAGAGGGCTTGGGAAGTTGTTGTTTAATGGGCATGGAGTTTCAGTTTTGCAAGATGAAAAGAGTTCAGCAGATCGGTTGCACAACAATGTGAGTGTACTTACCATTGAACTGTAAACTAAAAACGGTTAAGATGGTAAATTTTAGGTTATCTGTATTTTACCACAATTTTTTAATGAGTTGTTTGTTTATTTATTTATTTATAATTTTTGTTATATATATATACACACATACATATATATATCATATATATATATATCATATATATATATATATATATATATATATATATATATATATATATATATATATATATTTAGTGTTTTTCCAGGACCCATCAGCTCCAAGTCAAGTACTTGTTTCAATCTAGTTGTGGAGGGCGCAGGTCATAGTGGCCCATGTGGGATCGAACCAGAAACCTTGTGTTAAGAGCACCGCGCTCTAACCAACTGAGATAACTGGCTACCCCCACAATTTTTTAGAAGTGAAAGAAATGAACTATATTAATAAATGTTAAGGAAACCTTAGGTATGGGCATGTTTTTTGTGTGTTTGTTTACTATGAGCTTTTCTAGAGTGTTAGAGATATATGTAATACCATGTAGCAAGGAAAGACATTTCTGCTCAGAAGTGTCCAGGGGGAGTATATAAAAAGGGCATTTATTTTGGTTGTCCGCACCCTTTGAGGTCCCTGGGAATTACTAAATGTTTCCTTGGCTAGGGCATGGGATTTACTCCTTAGGGCTCTCTAGTGGGTAATAGTGTAACTCAGCAAGCCCTCCAGAATGCACTCAGCTTCAATCAGCTGTTCAGTGTTTTACTTTTCAATATGAGTGGACAGCCAAGAACTACCAAGCATTTAAGGAAATACTCTAAATTGAAAGATAGAACTAAAATGAACAAGTAGAAAAAAAGTAAAGTGTAGATACCGTGTTTCCCCGAAAATAAAACCTAGCTGGACAATCAGCTCTAGTTCATCTTTTGGAACAAAAATTAATATAAGACCCGGTCTAATTTTCTGTAAGACTGGTTCTATAATATAGTATAGTATAGTATAGTATAGTATAGTATAGTATAGTATAGTATAGTATAACATAACATAATAGTGGGTCTTATACTAATTTTTGCTCCAAAAGACACATTAGAGCTGATTGACTGGCTAGGTCTTATTTTCGGGAAAACATGGTATAAGACAGAGGGAAGAAAAGATTTTTTAAAAGAAAATTAGCAATATAAAGAGAGAAGGAAAGATATATCCACGAAACACAAATGTTCAGAGAAAAAAATTCTTAGAGTAATATATAAAAGATCATTTCAGAAATTTTAAAAAAATTCAATAAAAAATAAGATTGAGAAAATCTTGTAGAAAGTAGGGCAGGCAGAGAAATAGATGAAAAATAGCAAGAAAATAAGATAACTAGAGGATATCCAGACAGACTTTTAGAAAAAGGGAGAAGAGAAAATGGAAAGGAGGAAATAAATAATTGAAGAACATTTCTAAGAACAGAGATAGATATGAGCTTGCCGAAAGAAGGACCCATCAAGTGCCTAACACAGTATAGAAAATTGGAGCAAAACTGCAGAAAAACAGCTTCCAAAGAGGAAAAAACAGTTTTTATGAAAAAGAAGAAAAATTACTTTTAAAAATTAGAAGAGACTTCTCAACAGTAACACTGAAAGATAGAAGATAATGGATTTATAGCTTCAAAATTCTGAAAGAAGTTTATCTCCAAACTAAAATTTTATACCTAGAACAACTAATGAAGTGTTCAGATGGAACAAATAGCAAACTCTCTAAAGGTTACCTTCTATGTTTTCTGTTCAAAGAAGCTAAAAGAGGATGTGTCACATCTTATCAAGGAAGTAGAGGGAAAACAAAACAAAACAAAACATGGAATCCAAGAGGTGAGAGATTCTTGACAGGAGGAGATGTAAAAGTAACCACCAGGGTGCCAGTGCAAGGAGATCTCGACATAACACTGTGTGGTAGGACTAAGAAAAAAACCCATCCAGACTGAAGCAGGTCAGAAAGCTCTGAAGCAGCCTTATTCAGGAAGATAAAATTGATAGACTATCTAAAGTGCATGAACATACTGAGAGAAGATTTATATGACTAAAGGGTTGTTTGGGATAAATAAAGACATAGAAAAGTTAGCAAGACAAAAGTAAGACAATTGTTAATTCCAGTGAAAATAAAGCATATACAACAGGAAAATGAGCACTGTATGTTAAAAAGTTTAGCTTTCAAGAGCACTTATATCCTCATACTAATGTAAAATTATGATGAACTAAAGTTTTAGGAAGTACGTTTGTGTGATAGTGGGAAAATGAGAAAGCTTATGCCTTATCTATTTTCAATAGTCAATGGAGGGCGAAAATTGAAAAATCAAGAAATAGAATAAAGAAGGATATTATTTTGAGATATGGAGATAAATATCAAAACAATTCGATTAAAAAATTGAAAGTTGTTGCTTTAGTGGGCCAGAAAATGGTGGTGATACATGTAACAGACTATTTTTTAAAGCTTGTGAAACTATTTGATTGTTTAAAAACGTGTACAACTTTGATGGAAATTACAATATAATTTTTTTTAAATATGAGAATATTTATAGCACTATTAACCTCTGCCAAAATGATAGCTCTCTTAGTCATTAAAATGATTCTTACTTTCCACTGTGGGAAACAAATGTCTCCATCAATTTCTGGAGCCAGTGGATGGTTGCCACCCACTTGACTTCTAAATCCTCCTCTGTTTCTCCTCATAGCGAATTTTCTTTATATAAGAAGACAGGAAATAGTAAACATGGGTAATTTGAAGTAGAAGTAATATAATAACCTGTATGTAACCATGGTAAGAACACAGTGCCAACTGAAATATCCTGAGAAATTTAAACACCCAAGAACATATAATACATCACAGATCCTGTCCTGACTAATTAAGAAAATTCAATCAACACTCCTAATATTGTTAAATGTCCATGACAAGCCTTTCCTAGGAAGGGAGCAGGGAGTGAGAAGTAACAGCTAAGCCTTGGGCTGTGAACGGTGATAAGTTTTTGCCTCCATAAATTGATACCTACAAATGTGGAGGGTTTAGAGCGCGAAGGAACCTGAGAGAATACCTAGTCTAAAGCCCTCAAGGAAGAATTCTAAAACCCATAGTAATTATTCACTGACCAGTATTGATTTGATAAAAAATGAATTCTAAAATAAAGCACACTTATCTCTAAATAGTGAGTCATTTCTACAGAGATACAATTTAGAGTATGTATGAAACCGCAAGCAAGCTTTCACTCTGGCTCTAACCTCTTAGGACCCAATTACAAGAAGAGGCAGAATTTCTAGATAAAGGGGTAGGGGAATGGACCCCTGGCCAGTCTCAGTGCATCCCAATACAGGAGAAAGGGATGGTGGTAGATAAAGGGAAGCAGAATTTCCCAACAGCTACAAGTTCTCGAAGCATTTGGTTATTTTCATCTGGCCAAGAGAAGGACAGAACTTTCCTGGAGGGGTGTGGCAGGGGCATCATGAACCTCTGCCATCCCAGTGAGCTGGCTCCTGGGCCTTTCTTACAGACCCATCAGGCCATCGTCCTACCTCCTATCTGTGGTGCCAGGCCACCAAGGCCAGGACCAGGCTTTAGGGGTGGGCTACCCCACAATGTAAAGGGAGGCCAGACATTTAATGTCTGGAACATTCTTTAAAAACATATGTAAAACCAACCACAACACTTAGGTTTTAAATATACATCAGAGCTAAAAATTCATAATGCTCTATTGTGAAGTTCCATCAGTTAACACTGTGTCTCAAACTTAAAGTCTCAGAATCAGTCTGGTGCCCAAAGAATGTTTCCTTACAAAGTGAGTTTGGCTTGGAAGAGCACATGACCTCAAAAGGTTATGTCCCAGAAACGCCACTCTCAACAATTGCCTAAAACCAGAGAGCTACTTTACAGTCAAGTCAGGATTCAAATCCTCGCTTTCTGATTCCAGATTATCTGCCCTTTCTGCTTGGTCAATTGGTGTGTTCTTTACGTAAAGGCATTGGCATATGCCAGAAGTATGAAACACAGATTCAACTCCAAGTGATGGTACAGCCTCCATGTTTCCTATCAGTTTTAAGATTCATCACAGACACCTAGCATACAGCGCCACAAAACCTGTTTCTGTCCTTCTTTCAGATGAGATGTTTACTTTGTGGATGCACCTGTCTTTTAACCCTAACCCTTCTCTCCAGCCACAGCTTCCACCTCTTACCAACTCAGCTGTACCCCAGGCATAGAGAACCAATCAATGCTCCCATGCTCTTGTTCATACACCCACATCCCAAGGCTGCTGTTCTGCCCTTTTCCTAGGGGTACCGCTGTGTTCCCTTCCATGCCTGGCCACCCTCAATCATCATTCCAGATAAGGTTGATTATCCCCCAGAAGCACTCCTTTACCAACATCGTCTACCCATCCAAGTTCACTGAGTGGTAAAGATCCCTTTTCTGTCTGTTTCCTGAGAATCCCATCTACATCTGTCATCACACTTTATTCAGTGTTTGTATCCTCCTTGAGGGCAAGAAACAATCTTTCAACACGATGCAGAATGAGTATCAGGCCTTAATGTGAGGCTACAAACCATGACCCATAGT
The DNA here is from genome assembly GCF_057876585.1 of Rhinolophus sinicus. Taxonomy (NCBI): domain Eukaryota; kingdom Metazoa; phylum Chordata; class Mammalia; order Chiroptera; family Rhinolophidae; genus Rhinolophus; species Rhinolophus sinicus. The sequence continues at coordinate 9,500,701 of NC_142507.1, read as the reverse complement.
CTGTTGAACCTGCACAGGTTTGCAATTTGACATTAAAATCAGGATACCCACCTGGGCCGGTATCCCTGTGTGGTAACAACCCCGAGCCACAGGTCGCTTCGGGGAGTCCAGCTCAGGGCCGTCCTCACCTGTGCTGCCACCAACACTTACTGTCGGCTGCCATGTTCCTTTGACTTGTCCACCATCTTTTCTGGGTGTAAGATTTCCTGGCTCCTGTGGGCATTTGACCTTGAATCCGTGATAATTGAGCAAAAATTGTTTTTAGAATCCATGAAGACATTTACAGGTTAGAATAAATGACTACAAGAGAAGGCTTTTCTAAAAAGGAGAGGGTATGTGCCTTTTATGGGAAGAGGGTGAGTTAAGGTGACTTTTAAAAATTCTAGTTATTATATCCCAAGCCCAAGTCAATCATTTTCATGATTTTAAATGGTTTTCCAAGGCCCAAATAGTCACAGTGAGCCACTCGTGTCCCTCTCAAATGTGTTCTATGAATGTATAGTAACTAGATCAATCCACTTGAAGAAATACAGAACTGTAACTTACAGGTGCCACAAGTTGTGTTTTCAGTTTATACAAAGCTAATTCTAGATACATTCAAATGCGGGGCTGTCATTAATTTTAAAACATTCTGTGGTAACCCGTTTACAACAAAATCCTGTATTCTCATGTCAGAATTCAGATGTAATATTAATCTTTTCATCAGAATCTTAATAACATTAGGTCACTGACTCTATGATTGCTATTTGGCATCTGTTCCCGTCCCATCCATAAAGCAATATTTCCCGAAGTAGTTTCATTAGCATGTAAGTCAGGAAGCCACTTCTAATTGTAGTTAAATGTTGCTGTTTAAAAGGCACCCACCATCTTCCGAGGGCGTAAATCCCTTTAACCTGGTCAGGTCCAAGCAGCACATGTGGGAAGATTTTATCACCCATGTGCTTCTTGAACGCAGGGTTGTGGGTATGGCATTTAGTGTTTCATAGCACGTCTCCCAGAAAGTCACTGAAATAATACAAGCAGGTAACTAGGAAACCAAATTGACTATTTCAAAAGAAAATTATCCCTAAATACATAAATAAATACTTTTCCACAAAACATATGGGGCCTACGTCCCAAGACCCCTCAGGGGATGCTTGAAACTGAGAATGGTCCTGAACCCTGAGTATATTATGGTGTTTTTGTTTTTGTCTTTTGTTTTTTTATGTACATACACACATTTTCGGCATCTCTGAATAACCAATGTGACCACTTTTGCGCCTTAGGGCCTCTATGAAGTAAAATAAGGGTCACTTGAACCCAAGCACTGTGATACCAGTTGATGTGATAGCCCAGACAGCTACTAAGTGACTAATGGGAGGGCACAAATGGGGACACTAGACAAAGGGACAGCTCGAGATTTCATCACGCTCCTTAGAACAGCACGCAATTTAAAACTTACGAATTGTTTATTTCTGGAATTTTCTATTTAGTATAGAAATCATGGAAAGTGAAACTATGGATAAGGGAGCACTACTGCATACATTTTAGAGATTATGAGAAAATCGCCCTTTGTACGTGGAAGAGGTATATGTAAATGATTTATTATAATCAGACAACAATAAATTATCCTTGACTTTATGGACCATTATGTTTCTACTGTGTTTCCCCGAAAATAAGACCTAGCCGGACAATCAGCTCTAATGCGTCTTTTGGAGCAAAAATTAATATAAGACCCAGTATTATATTGTGTTATATTATGTTATATTATATAAGACCTGGTTTTATAGTAAAATAAGACCGGGCCTTATATTAATTATAGAGCTGCACTCTGTGAATGTCCAGAAGTGGAGGCCCCTAGACAATAGACCCCTTTCTGAGGAGGAGAAAAGCTGTCATTAGGCCTTGCCAGACCTGGGGGGCATAAAACCTATCATCAATTCAGGGGAGTCCTGTGATTTGGCTCTAAATCCAGGGTCCTTTTCCTGTCTGGGGTATTAGAAAGGAAAAGCTGTAAACATATATGTATTCCTGTTACTATCCAGCTTTTTAGTTAATTATTAATGTATGTGTTCTCCCCAAATACCCCACACTGAACCCTGTCCAGAGTAGCTGCTCACGAGATAGTTGTTTAATTTCCTGGATCTGACTGGCACCCTGCCCCCACCCCCCAGCAGGAGTGTGGCTGCAGCCTCACTGTGAGAGGCACCATTTAATTGGTCTGGCCCCCTGCTCAGCTACTGGCACAGTGACAGCGAGAAGAAGCTGAGAATGACTGACCCCGCTGCATGGAATAAGATTGACAGACACTTTTCTATGCAGCTAACTGAACTATGGAGGGAGACCAGGTAGTTAGACACATACGTATACGTAGAAATAAAACAACTAGAATAAACTAAAATCTATCCCGTTTTCTTTCTCTCTGTCTATCCACCTGTTACGTGAATACATTAATTACAAATGCTGTGTGTACAGTGATCTGGTAGGTTTTGATTCTTCGTAAGGAATGAATTGAACAGATGTGTCAGTTTGCTAGGGCCACATAACGAAGTATCACAAACTGAGTAGCTTTAAGAACAGAAATTTATGCCTCACAGTTCTGAAGGCTGGAAGTCCAAGGTCAGGGTGTCGGCAGGGTTCGTTCCCTCTGAAGGTTGTGGGGGAGAATCTGCTCCATGTCTGTCCCCTGGGTTCTGGTGGCCTGCTCCCAAATATTTGACATTCTTTGGCTTGCAGATACCTCACCCCGATCTCTGCCTTCCTTGGCACAGGGGTTTCTCCCTGTGTGCATCTGTCTCTGGGTCCAAATTTTCCCTCTTTATAAAGACACCAGTCATTGAATTAGGGGTCCGACCAGCTCCAATATGACCGCATCTTAAGTAATGACATTTGCGGTGACCCAATTTCCAAATAAGCCACATTCTGAGGGCTGGAGGTCAGGACTTCAACACATGAGTTTTTGTGTGTTTGTATTTTTTGTGGGGGAGGGGCACAATTCAGTCCATAACGCTAGCGATGCTGGAGGAAAGTGCCTGCGTTTTCCTCTCCTGTGCTTCCCAGATCCCATCCACCCCTCTCTATCTGTCTGCCCTGCTTGTCTCATGTAGCAGTGCCCTGGGACATTGCTGCTTCATGTCAGAGACTTTATGGCAAATCGGCGTTCTTAGCCAGGTGTTAAGAGCAGTCCTCACCAGCTCTGGGTGGGGCAGTCGCCCCTCAGCCACGATGTCTGGGGTGCACCACCCGTTGTGTGCGAGGTGGGACTGGCTCCGTGGTAGGTTGTGCTATTAGAGACCTGGGTACTCGCCGTCTGCCTCCATCCCTCTGCCTCATGTTCTCCTGGGTAATGGCCCTGCCTGGAGGGCAGGTGTCTGGTGGAGCAGGGAGGACCCTTTCAGGGCCCAGACTCAGGCTCTGACTGGTGTCCTGCCTGCAATCACTGATCTGCCCCCGTGGCCTGCATCCCTTAACTTCACACCCACAACCACATGGTCTTCGTGGATGGTATTCCGTAAAACCTCCAGAATAATCACTACCCTTTGGTTTCGCTATTCAAAAAGAAGCTTCTCATTCACGCCACAGAGGTGCCACACTTGCCAGCTTGTCATTATGAATATAACTAGAAAGAGAAACTGGGGAACTTTATAAAACAAGGTTAACTTAATGTCACTGGGTTTCCCTTTACCTATGCAACTTATGTCTCTGCTATAATTACAAGTAAAATTTCTCCTATTTCACATTCTTTGCCAAAGATTAGACTAGCTGGAGATAATGGCAGTTTATTTTGCATTAGTCATGTGGATAAGAATCAGTAGCTTTTATTAAATTCACACTGAGTAAGTTAATAATTAAACAGCAGCATTTCAGTTATCTAGAATCCTTGGGGGGAAAGTCAATCTAAAAAGCTGAATTACTGGATGGCTAAACATTGTCGCCGTCAGCCGTAAAACTTAAATAAATCAGTAAATGAATAACCTTAGGATATGATTTTTCCTCACTAACAATCTATGTTTTGCCACTTACCTTAAAATCTATTTGCCTTTAAGTTCTGTTGAAAATATGTTCCTTAGTATGAAAATAAACTATTGTTCTGAATTTTATTTACCCCAGAATCAATAGAAAAATAGACAAAGGTAGACAACTCTTTGTTTCTACAGTAAATGACCCCACATTGCTCTTTTGAAATCTTATATTGGCTTCTGATTTTTTTTTTTTTTCTGTCCTTTCAATAGATGTTAGGTCTTTGTCTGTAGCTCTGTTAACCGTCTTATTTCATACCCACTTACATGCTTCTAATTCACTGTGGGAACCAGGTGCTCAAATTCATTAGCTTTCTATGCAAGGTAAGCAGAAATGTGTTCGGGTTAGGCCCCACATGGGAAACATTCATGAGCATTAGTGTTTAGGTACTGTGACCCAGGGAGAGGAGAGAGGAGGGACAAAAGCTTCAAAATGAGAAAAGATGTGGCGTGTGCTGGGAACCATCGGGGTTCAGCATTGCTGGAGTGTCAAGTCTGAGGCATCTGCCAGTGAAAGACAAGGCCAGGGAGGGAGGCAAACCTCCCACGTGCTGCTGAGGAAGCGAACTCTGTCCTAAGTGACAGAGGTGTAACCGTACACGAGACGGTCAGATTTGAGGTTGTGTAAATTTCCCGTTTGGCTGTATGGAGGATATATTTGAGAGACATGGGGACCAGATTAGGCTGGATTGAAGAGTGGGTGAGAGACAATAAAGTAGAAATAAGAAAGTACTGATCGTGATTTCAAGAAGTTTGGAGTAGAAGAAGAGGAGTAAAATTGGATGGTGGCCGTTGGGAACAAAGATTGAGAGAAGGATGGAGGCTTTTGTGCTTTTGGATGGAAACATATTTCTTTCTTCTCCTGCTGAGGAGAAGGAACGGATAGAAAAGGGAGCTTCAAGAGAAAGGGAAGAGAAAGGATGAGTTTGCAAAAGTTCCTGGGAAAGGCCAAATATTTAGAGTCAAGGTCACGGGTAGAGTCAAGGGTATGAGTGGAAGGGTTGGTCTTGGACAGCAGGAGAAGCCCCTCCTTTGCTGAGCGTGGAGCCGGGGAAGTGCCAGAGTCTCCCTTGATAAATTGTCAGCTCTCTGAGGGCAGAGACACTGAATCTTAGCAGATGCTGACACTACATTTCTTGTTGACGAATGAATCAATAAAAGAGTGGGGTGAAGGTGACATTGCAGGTTGGAGTGAATGAAAACTGAGAGTGATCCCCCCAACAGCCTAAATTTCCTTAATGAGGTGTGTGGGTCATGGCATGCAAGGGTATTTGTAGACATTAATTTTGTGCATCCCTCATTTCTTCAATGAAAGTGCCATACACTTACTCTCCCCTGGGACTCCGTAATGGCCAACCTGCTCCACGTTCACTGCCGCCCACCACTCCGGTTTTTATGGGTCAGTCCTTCTCCAGATTGCCGCCTCGGGTGCCCCATCACTCGTGAGAATGCTCAGGGCCAGGGCTGCCCCTGAAATCCTACACAACCCCACCCCACTGGAATGACTTTCCTATCAATTAAACTCCAAGATAACGTCAACGTTCTTAGCATTTCTACAATGTTGAGAATGTCCCTTGGTGCTCATTCAATCTCCTCACCATGCAGAACAGTTTCCCGACACAGCAGCATGGTCCTTGCAAATGGACAAGGCCTGGATTGTGTACTCCGTGAGGGTTCGGCCCAGCTCTTAGTGTACATACTCAGTGCTTAATACAATGCCGGGCAGAGTGTAATTGAGTCAATCGGTGACTAAATAAATGAATAGTCAAATTGAATTTTTAAAAATCGTACCTTCCCCAAATACCACCTGATGAGCCTGAATGTTCTTACCCGTTTCCTGCCTCTTTCTGTCTGGCCCCAGACTGCTCTTCTTACCATTTCTCAGATTTCAACCCCACTGGTTCTTGTGTATACTTTGGCAGAAAACACAATGCATTGGTCCTACTTCTCGAGATTTGGCATTGATTGGCCTGGGATTTTAAAACAGCCCAGGGGGTCCTATGGTGCCGCCAGAGTTGAGAATTAGTGCTTTCGCGGCATTGACAGAGCAGCGTCAGCTCCAGGCCGGATAAGCCTGTGTGTCTCAACACCTGCACCCCTGTAGTCCTCCAGCTGTTCATCTCTCTAGTCCTTGAGCACTTGTCCTCTGGCCCAGAAGCAGGCCTGAGGCATGCTGCCTGGCTGAGTGGCAGTGACAACCACCAGCAGCCAGGGCTCACTCGTCCCATTCCCATCGTCTGAGACGGCGCTTCCAAATTGCTGGTGTTTCCAAATTGCTGGTGCTTCCAAATTGCTGGTGCTTCCAAATTGCTGGTGTTTCCAAATTGTTGGTGCTTCCAAATTGCTGGTGCTTCCAAATTGCTGCGTACAGCGAGCGTTTCATGAAGCCACAGGAAACAGGGGGTTGTTCTTCCCAGACGACCTGTGCTCGAGTGGAAAGCCGTCCATCCACTTATCTCATGTTTAGACTGTTCTCATCGTATCCCCGCCCCACCCCGTCTTCAACGTCTTTGAAGCCGCTGCCCTATGGAGGCTTTCTGTAAATGATGTTTGAAATCAGTCATCCCCAGGATGAAAGCAGATTTCTTCTGAAGAGATAGGTATTTAGATTGTGCTTCTGGTTTGGGGTCATGAAGAGAAATGGTTAGTTAAGGTTGACCATGACCACAAATTACTCTGTTTGAGCGGGGTTTAAGATAAAGATCCTGCTGTTTAGCTGCAGAACTGCTGCCCCCTGCTGGTCATCTTTAGAATAACAGCTTTTCTGCCCTCTGCCTCTTCTTCCGAATTTCTTGAGCACCAAGACCAGTTATTTGGTGTCTCACACACACACTCTCAAAGAGCCAGTTAGCCGCTTGTACTTGTCTGTCTGTTAAGCAGACCATCAGCATCTACCGTGTTTCCCCGGAAATAAGACGGGGTCATATATTCATTTTTGCTTCAAAAGACGCGTTAGGGTTTATGTTCAGGGGATGTAGTCCTGAAAAATCATGCAAGGGCTTATTTTCCGGCTAGGTCTTACTTTCGGGGAAAAATGATATGGGCACGGTCTCACTTTACTTGGGTCAGCTAGACTGGCCCTCACCTTCCACTTGGACAGCATCTCCTGGACAACCATGTTTGATTATTAAAAGCAGAATCAATACCATAGTAAATGAGCTATTTAGTGAATTCCTGCGTTCATCCTTTAACTGGTTTCCATAATAGATATTAATTTCATTTTAATGTTTTATTATTACCAGCGATTGCTTATCAGCAGAGGCTAGCATTACTACTCGCCAATGTGAAGAATACTTTATAAGGAAACACACATTTAAGGAGCTATGTTAACTTTTTAAACCTACTTTTTCCCCAGTGAAGCAATATCTTAATGCCCTCTGACCTCTCACTTTATGACGTTGAATATTTTAAACGGTTTAGATCATTGGTTTGGATTAGCGATGCTGTAGATTTTTTTTTTTTTTTTTTCTAAAAGTCAATTATCCCTGGATATACAAAAGGCAGCTGCTGGTTTCTGTCCTGTGGTATATTTGGGGAAAGTACATGCAAACTTCAAACTTGAAGATCAAGTTTCTTCATCCTCCAGATGATGGCAGCATATCTACATTTTATTGAATCTAAACATACAAGGGAAAAAATTCACCTCAACTTATTTAGTACTGCTAGAGACTTCTTTCCTGTAATTAGCTCCATGTAAGTTCCATCCCCAAAGGTTTCTACTCCTAACACTGTAATGTTTTATATCTTGAACATAGGACTGCATAGTTACAGTGACCACATCTCTAATTTGCCTACTGGTGAACTGCATGTTGACTGGCACATGGCCCCTTTCTTGGGCGATAACAGACCAATCAGTTCTTTTCCAGGTCAGTACTGTTCAATAGCGCTTGCTGCCATGGCAATCATGTCACATCTGTGCCTCCTAACACAGTAGCCGCTAGCCACATGAGAGTTTGCAGTGTGCTGGTGCGACTAGTACTGCTGCTGTAGTACTCCTAGAAAAGTACTATGCTAATGAGGAACTAAGTCCTCAGCACTGTTCCCTTGGAATCACTTTAATTGGATATAGTCATGTGTGGTGGTGGTTACCAGACTGGAGAATACAGTTCTACATGGTTCAGCTGACTTGGCCAACAGATGAGACTATCTCTCCTTATGTCAGAATGACTGATGGCACGGTGGCAGTTAAACCTCGCTCAGAGAAGGCTGTCCCAGGGTTAAACTTTTCACGAGTTTACAGTCTCCATCCTGATCAAACTCTTTATCAGACCCTCTCTCATCCCTCTGGTTCTTTCCAAAGCTCCCCCTGCCCCCTGCCGTCCTCCACCCCCTCCAACCTATTCTTTCCTGCTCCTCCTTTTTACTGATGATTCTTTTTGTTCTTTATGGGCCCCTCATTCATTTGCTGCTTCCAGCCATTGACCTTTGTACTCTATACATTCTTCCGGAGTTCTCCCATTCACTTTGTGGTTTTAATCCCTGTCTCTCTGTGGCTGAGTTCCACAGCCCTGACCTTGGCTGCGCCCCTCAGCCCATGTCTGGCTGCCGTTGGAAGTCTCCTCCGAGGGAGCGCCAATGTCAAACGTCCAAAACTACACTTCAGTTTCTCTACGTCTGCTCCTCATATAGACTGTATTTCCATGACAGCCAGTCAGTCAGTCGCCATGCCAGATACTGAGCTCCACGGTCTCAACTTTTTCTCCTTCTCTCCTCCTGTCACCACATTCTACTACTTTTATTGGCTTCTGATCATTCGCAAATCTTTCTCTCTTCTCTCCAGCCTTGTGTTTAACATCTGGCTCAATCGCTTGTCCTCTCTCTCCTCCACCAGAGCCTTCCCTGTGGTGCCTTTATTGGGTTTTGTCGGCCTCAAATCCTTCCTCCACACAGCCACGTCTTTCTAAAGACCTGTTCTCTGCGTAGCATCCTCTGAGGGCTCCCACGGTGCCTAAGGGTCAAGTGCACACCTCTTCAGATGGCTCACAGTGTTCTCCGCGACCTGCTCCACGAAGCTGGCCCTCCCGCCTGACTCCCACCCGTCTGGTCTCAGGTGCTTTCCACTGCTGGTCACTCCCTGGATGCACCCTTGCGTGCCCCACTTCTCTTTTCAAATACCGCCCAGGCTTTATTCGTTCTGCTGCCTCCACGGCAAACACTGTCTGCCCCCAAACCCCAAACCCTGTTTTCTGGCTAATTTCTCCTTATGTTGGTACAACTCAAGCAGCATTTTGTCCAGGAAGACTTGGTTCAGTTCCCAGGCTGGACCAAATCACCTGCTCGGTCTCTTTGCATATCTTTATGATTGCGGTTATAATTGTTGTTTTTCCCACTCAGCTTCTGGAATGCAAGGGTTTTTATCTCATTCGATGATTGCACCCAGTAGATGCTCAAAAATTGTATCGAACTTTTGAATGAAACTTACGATCAAATTATAATCTCCCCTCGTAGTAGGTGTGTAGGGTGAGTTTAGGGGCAGAAAATTATGCAGCAGCTCTGGATAGAACTTTCCTGTATCCCAGTTGTCCCCACCTCTCTCCACGAACTCCCCAGTCATGAGAGCTCTCTTTACAAAATCACCCCAAGTAACCAGCAGCTTCCCTCAGATGCCTTCTATGAAAATGAACACTCAAAGTCAATTCTACCAAATAGTGCGGAAGAAAGAGCATCAAAAACTCGCTGCAGGAGCTACATGTGCAAGGTTTGCCTTTATGCATGCTGTCCAAAGCCTGATCATGAGGTCTTACTTAACCTTGGCCTTCCCTGAACCTTATCAGCTTTGGCATTTCGTAGTAGGTGGACTGTTCACTCAGCACGGAACCTAGTGCATGGGTCACAGTGCGAGCTCAGAATCTGCCAGCTTCCTGTCCTGCTTGCACTGCGCTCGCTCTGCTCTTGACGCTGTTTAAGTCCCATTTGAGCCCCAAATCCACACTCAGTGAGCAGGTCCCCATGGCCATGGCCTGCTTTCACAATTTACAAATCAGCCCTACAGCCAAGGACACTAATTTCCCTTCTACATCAGGACTCAAAATAGCTACAACTTTGCTAAACGTGAGGTGTTACATTTAGATGATCACTTCTTTCCTCACGGAGAGAAACTGATCAGAAAAGGGACGTGATTTTTTCCATCGATTTCATTGAACGCAGTTTTCTTTCAGGCTTGGGGCTTTCAAATTTACAAACTCTTAGGGGTATTTGGATTTCAAATGCTGAAGTCCATTCCTTCAAAACAAATCGAAAACTTTCAGATTTTAGAATCACCCTCCAACTGTGAGCTAGTGCTTTGCTTCATGATGGCCCTGTGTGGCTTTCTTTACACCCATGACCTTGGGGAAATTTTGGGGGAAACCACTGACATTTTAAAAAGTAATCCCAGAATGAGAAACACGTGCATGTGTATAACAAATAGTTATAGGTTGTTTTGAATCAACAAGCTTGTCAAACAAGCTCAAACTCCAATCAATTTCCAAAGTAGTCTCTTTCATTATTATAGAAAAGTAAACTGCTTAAAAATTGCATTTTGAAACCTGGTGGTTTTCTTATCACTCACACGAAGAAGTTTTTATCATAGTTATACAGACTTAGAATGCCATAAAGCTCAGTTCTCATGAAATCATTCCTTTCCAATGCCCTATATAGTTAAGGCAGATTGGTTACGATTAGTGAATTTGCAACATGAAACTCTCAGTTTACAGTTTGAGAATCAAGAACCAGAAGTTACTTAGCCTAAGTACACAGCGAAGTTGCTCTTTTTCAAGAGAAAACTAGCTCAGGTTCCATGCACCTTTGCCCTGCCTGTAAAATACTGCTATGAAACAGAGAGAAAGGCGCAAAGCAGAATCAATCTCTTAATGGTCGGTTCTTTTCCAATTAGGGAAGAAGAAATTCTTTCACTTGACCCACTTCTCCCACTCATTAAAACTGGACCCCTTTGGAAAACTTTTTTTGTAGACTGCAGGTTTCTGCAGTTTTATAAACCAACCCGGGGTACAAATTTTGACTCAAAAAGTTTGTAGTTTTTAAAGTGGTTGGCCTTGAAATTCTGAATACAATTTTAAAGCATATTTCAATAGATCTTAGCTAGCTTGCATACACAGGCCCTCCACACCTGACAGAAATAGCCTGCCTGCATAAGTCATAGAAACACATTTCCGAAAAGTAGTGAAAGATGCTAGGGAGATGTCTCTGATGCTTAGCGCTACCTGTAAGCTGAGCTATGAACCCACGTAGGTTTCGGGTGTGGGAAACACCTATAGGTTTTTTGGCCTGACTATAATTGCTGCCTATTTTGACCTGATAACCTATATATGCTATACCACGACTGTTAATAATCTAAAGCTTTTTAATGTATTTTGCCTGACCCAAACAAAATCTTTAGTCTTACAGAAAAATTTAGCCTTCTGGGCTTTACCCTTTCAATCTGAAAGAGATTATACATCTCCTTAGGTTACCTGGTATACAACAAGCGAGTGAGGCTTTCAGAAAATATGGTTTATCGTGCACAACAAGAAATAAATGTGAGTCTTAGGCTAATTCTTCTCACACGCAAGAATATGGAAGGAAGGAAAAAACAGCAATAATGTAAATTCTTGTTTAAATTAGGGCTGATTTCTAAATCATAGCAGATGGTAAACTAAGGGGAAGGCATGACTCACTGTATCTATTTAGAGAAAACCAGTGAACAGACTGTTATCCATCCTCTTAGGAGTTTATTTGTCTGCGAACTAGCCTAAGAAATTTACCAAATGTATTAAATCGCCCCATTGCAAAATGGTTTACTACAAAAAAGTACAGGAAATCACGGTCGACCAGTCTTTATAGTAGAGAGAAACATGCACCCACCAAACTAAGGTCCACAAAGGAACCTGTTCCCACGTGGGTCCCTTTCTATGGTACCAGGTCCCCGAGTTGGCTTAGGTAACTCAGTTGGATGCAGTGCCCTCATCCACAAAGGCTGACAATTTCAGCCCATGTCAATCAACACAAACTCCACCTCTTTTTCAGTTTCTACTACAACCCCAAGCACACTACGCATTTTATGAGATTGTTAAGTCAGACAGCAGAGCTTGTTGCCCTAAAATTCCTTAGACCTCTCTCTTCCCCAATGCCCCACTTCTTATACTAATGAATGCAGTTTCCATCTCAGCCCAACTCCCACTAGCTGGGTGCCCGCCTGCCTTGAATTGCTTGCTTTCCTCTTCCCGATTCTCAGGCAGTCACAATTCAAAGCAATTCATCTGTCCCAAGTTCTGCTTCAAACCTATGTGCCATCCACCACCAAGGCAGTTAGCACTCAGAGATTTCCAGACACCGTGCACGTGTTAAACTCCAAAACATTTTTGAAGGTATTTACTTTAGAGGACTTCCCGTTGTAGAATGCTGAAAAATTGTCATGTGGAAAACAAGAATCAATTTTGGGTTTTCCCCCGTTTTCCTAGATCAAAGAGGAGTCTAAAATATATATTCTCCTCTCTATGTTACTTAGATGTTTATTGAAATAGAAGAGAATAAAGGATCTTCCAATTGCTTTGTATTTTATTAGTTTAATTTTGTGGATTGTAAGTCAGAATTTAAAAGAAGGAGAGAGAAGCCCAACCAAGTTATATGTTAAAAGTCGTTTTTGTCCCCCCTTTGCTACTCTCCTTGGCTCCACTTCCTATTTCCTTGAGGTAACAGACTAATCTCCGCCCTCTTTACATCTTCCGTGTCTGCTGGCTTTATAGTGAGTCCGCAGTGAGGATTGTTGATTGTAGTATGGTTGATTCTTGAACAATGCAGGGTTAGGGCGCCAACCCCCGACATAGTCAAAAATCCAAGTATAACTTCTGACTCCCCAAAAGCTTAGCTACTAATAGCTTCCCTTGATGGGACATATTACAAACATATTGTCTATGTTTGTAAGCATTATATACTGTGTTCTTACAATCAAGTAAGCTAGAGAAAGGAACGTGTTAAGACAACATGAGGAAGACAAAATATATTTAGAGTGTTTATTGGGAAAAAAGTCTGTCTAAGTGAACCCGTGTGGTGCAAACCTGCATTGTTTAAGGGTGAGCTGTAATTACTTTTTTTATGTTAAGTAATAATAAGAATTACACTGGTCAATGCCTTTTAAAAATATAAACAATCAACACCGGTAATGAATTGACTTGCCTGCCAAGAATTATACTATTTTGAATAGCCCTCCTTATTTCGTTCCTGTAGATTCAGGTGGGTTTTGTTAGTGCATTTGCTGAGCAGGCACACTGCCCCTACCCCCCCCACACACACACAGTTTGCCCCCGCTACCTAGAGAGGTGTATTTTCACACCAGTGTTCCCATGTCATTTGGACGGATTGAGTTGATTGCCAGTGTGTGGGCTGGTCCACATGACTCCCCTGCAGAAAAACATAAAGCAGATTGTTCTGTTTGTTAACAGTGGTTGAGAAAAGGAGCATCCCTTTCTCTTCTCTTTTGCAATTTCTCGACCACTTCCTTTAATCTTGAACTAGCATTCTATCTAAGATACAGTTCCCAAGATCGCAAAGGCCCTGTTACACGTCACGGCCTCCATTGAAGCTTCTTTATGCGAGTGTGGGGACCAGGGGGGCTTCTCCCCGATACTGACTCAGGGGAACCATCAGCTTGAGCAAGTGGGTGTTTTCTGCTTTTACAGTTTAGAGAGAAAACACAGTATAAAGGAATTTGAAAGGTACTATTAGGTTGGTGCCAAAGTAGTTGTGGTTTTTGCAATTGTCTAACCTTTTAAACCGTAATTACTTTTGCACCCACCCAACAGATTGACAAACTGGATGTGAGAGATAACTTTGATCATCATGAAATTTCTGATTAACATCGAAACAGTCTTGGACTAGGTAACACATTAAAGAGATCAACGAGCAGAGACATTTGAGAGTAGGAACCTACTGATTTAAGAAAGATAGAAGAATCACAGAAAAAAATATATCACATAAAGAGAGAGTCAGTATAAAGAGGATAAGATACCAACACAATTATTACCCATTGTAGTGAATCCTGCTGAGAACAATGCCAGAATATGTAAAAGTTACCTGGGTAATTTAGGTGAGTCAGGTGTTAAATAATCTAGGTATAGTATCCACTGTAGCATTTTAAATTTCAGGTTCTTGTCTCCCTAAAAAATGCATAGGAATCATATGTTTATGAGCATTTCTTTGTCTTTAATCGTTTAGAAATCAAGTTCACATTTCTATAGCACATTAGCTGCCCCAAACTTAAGCGGTACCAAAAAAAGGTTTATAAGAATTGCTCATGCACCCAAGCGTTTATTCATCTAGACAGAGTTTTAAGAACTATTAAAATGGTGGAAGCTTGGGTTACAACTCTGAGGACACACAGAGGGAAGACTAATGAAGCATCAGAGATAGCCAGTGAGCACCGGGGACCCAATGACCCTTCACGAACCTCGCTGGGTCTTCCACACAGAACGCTGAGGAACAGAAGAAAACTGGGAAGCAGGAAGAGCAAAACTCACCACATGTACTTACCAGATAAGAATCATCATCTAACGGAAATAAATATGGAAGAATATAAAAGAAATATATTACACAGCCGTGAGCCCTGCAATGTAAGAATGAAACAGATCAACCCAACCAGTAATATCTGTATACATTAATCAAGACGCGTTAGAATAGTTAATGTTTTCAAGGCATTCGTTTTTATTGTAATTCAGTATTATAAAGGATTTAATTTTGGGTGGTTTGTGATTATAAAAATTTGATTATGGTTATAATCTTAGTTATTTAGGAGTTGTCGTCCTTCCATTTAGTGAAATACCAAACTTTCCCACTAGATGGCAACAGTGGTTCAAAAAGCAAAAGGGTTTTGAGAGGCGTGCCTTACAATGTTGAAAGTCTGGCTGAATCAAAGAACAACTGCAAAGCAAACATGAACAGATGACTACTAACCCACAGTAATCTAGTTATGTAACCCATGATACCAAATGTGTAACTTCGTGAAACTATATACTATGTAGAAATAAGCAATTAAAAAAGCGTGTTTGTTTTTTGTCTTATGTTTTATTGGCAATACTGATGCTGTTTTCTTAAGCTAGAATAAGAAAAACCATTTAAACTGGTATCATGCTCACCAATGGATTGACTGCCATCAGACATACAAAAAAAAAGAACTGAAAGATGTCAAGTCACTTCTGGAACAAATTTTTAAATTAGTAATTTGGTTTGAACTCCTTTAAAGTACGAATACTGTCATCATTATCTTAGTATCCCCGATACCCTAAACTTTGACTGGCACATGTAAATAGTCAATAAATATTTATTCAACAGAAACAAACTGAAGATATATTCAGTTTTACACGGGTATGCAAATTATGTGCAGTTCCAATGATCCCTAGCTTTCCATCTTTGCGATTGTGGTAAAAGAATGTTAGCATTTATTTATTCACTCAACAAACATACTGAAGCTTAACAGGTGCCAGTCACTTGTTTAACATGAGTAACACCCGGCTGCTGCCCTTCAGGGATTAACACTTGAATGGAGTAGAGACTAGTAAACAAATAATTTTAGAAGCCTCAGGAAATATTTATAGACACACACCTCTACAAACCGCTGGGTGAGAAGAGGAAAGGGGGCAATTCATTCTAACAAGGTTTTCAAAGTCTTCAGAAAGAAGTACCATTGAGCCATTTTTGCAACCTGTTCACCGAACCGTCAAAAATACTTGAATCTCTCAGCAGCACAAAATATCAGAACCAGGGCACTCACCCAAGAGAATGGTAAATTAGAAGTCATCTAGCTCCTGTTTAAATTCAGGCTAGTAAAAGTGAGATTCAAAGAAGAGAGTCTAAGCGTGTGGAAGGCATTATCTATTCACGGGCCTAGGAAGTGGAACAGGTTTGGGCCAGGTGCAGGCTGTGTTTCTGGCCCCCACAGCCCTCTAAATCTTGGTCAAGAGCTGCATGAGTAGGAAGCCCATCATCCCACAGGGTCACCTAAGAGCCCCCCCAGAACCCTTGTGGAAGCGGCTCCTCCCCCGGGGGTCCCTCTGCTTCTAATCCGGCCTCCATTCCCCTTGGGCATCCAGGCTTCTGCTGAAGAGCCCTCCCAGGTGATCAACATCCTGTCATCACTTGTGTATCCAGGAGACACAGAGCCTGTAAACTCCAGTTGGCAGTGTTTACGTAGCATTGACTGGAAGGGAGAGTTCGGGATGGACTCCACCTCTTCTCTGAGCCCAAGAAGAGTTCAATTCTCTCTCTCTCTCTCACTCACCGGATTTCAGTGGCTTGACTTCCGGGAAGAGTTTTCTGTCAGACACTTTATTGAGAAATACTGGAGCACACTCTCCTAGAGCTGGAACTGATAGCTACCAGGAACTAAAAATAAGACGGACTCACGGGCATTTCAACAAGTACATTTAAACAGAATCTCTCATCCTTTATTCTCAAAATTCAAAACTAAGATTCAGGCAATTAGCTTTCACCTAGTTAAGTATGCTCCAGCTAAAAATAGTGTGATGTTTTCATATCTGTAACTTAGACTTCTCAGGCAAACAGAAATGTTCTGACTTCTGGTGGCCATTTTGTGATAAATGTCCCTTAGGGAGATTGATCCACAGATATATATCAGTACTTCAGTTTCAGTGTGAAGTCTCCTAATGAACAACATATTTTTATTGGCCAATACAATTCTCTTACCCTTCTCCGAGTCCTTATTAGGGAGAGTGAGAAGAGAACTGACGTTGTTGGTCTCTGTTATGCTATGGCTGTCTGACACGCCATTTCCACACATGTCCTCCTTCAGGCCTTATAACCAACCTTTTCAGGACACATTATTATCTCCATTTCCCTGAGGAGAAAACAGACTTGGGGGATTAAAAAACATTTCAAAGATCCCATAGCTGGAAATGTGTCATCGCTAGGATTTAAGCCCTGGTTGATCTGATTTTAAAACTCACCTTCTAGATTTGTAAAATCTATTATTGACACGTGTGTGGAATAGTAGACTCTCTTCCTTTAGCTCTGGTTTTGAAGGAAAGCAATGGAGTCCTGAGGTACTTTTCTTCAGTGTACAAGACCATGTCTGCCCAACATCACATCAATAATTAAATATGATTTAATTGTATGTATAGTGTGTTTTGGTGCAGCTGAGACAATTCAACAGCGACAGTGAGAACGAGTCAGTATTTAGATTATAAAGTCTGGCTTGTGCACCATATCTTCTTTATTGTCACTGAATATACTGAAATAAAACCACTTTCATGTAAAGCGGCTTGAGAATGAACTAATGGAGTGTTCTACAGTTCTCAGTGTGTGTTTGGGTCTTCCTGGTGTCCTAACTTTGTTCTAAACCAGATGACCAAAGCCCTGCCCACCCCAAGACCCTGCAGGCAGATGTGGATTATGACCTTCTCTTATCTTTTAAGTTACCTGCCAATCAAAAAGACAGACAATGGCCTTGGTTTCCCATATAACAGGTCAGAACATTCCAGGCCTTCCCTGGTTCAACACTTTCCCTGTTGACATTGAGGCTCTAACATCACTTACTGAAGACTGAACTTTGGCTTGAGGTCACCCTTCCAGGCCCAGGAAAGTAACCCCCACCTCCAAGTTCTGACTCCATTTGTATTTCTTGACTCTGTTTCTGTCCCCGCTCATCTGGTAGCTTGATTTTGGGACCACATTAATCCTTTCATAAAACCTAATCTAAAAGTAGACCCTGTTCTCCTTTCTAACTTTGCTCTTCAATTTTCTGATTTTCTTCCCAGGTAGGCCTGCATAAATTGAACTATAAACAATCCTTTTTGACTTTAGTGTGTCATTGGTGCTCAAATGTGTTACGAATAGAATAGTAATAAAAGTGTGGATTCCAGGAGTGCAGTCATCAAGGACCCAAGTTCTCTTGCATCTCCTCTCAGCCATTCTCAGGTTTGGGTCCATCTTTCAGCTGGTAGCAATAGAGCTGCGGCAATTCTACTTTCCTCATTCTGACCCAGTATCGAGAAGCAACCATCCTTCCCTTGACATCTCTCTTTGGAGCCAGGAAAATGTTTCCGGAAGTCCTGCAGATATCCCCTCATGTCTTGTTGGTTATATGTCCATTCTTGAGCCACTACTGGCAAGAGGAATGGAACTGCCATCATTGGCTTAGGTCAGTCACCAGGTGGAGTGAATGTTAGGGAATCAACCCCTATATTCACATGTGGTGAATTTCTTCCAAACATGTTCTAGAGAATGATGACGCTAGTGTACCCTTTGGTTGTATGCATAGTTTCTTGACATTACAATATGTTGAGAACAAATAAGTATTCTATTTAGTATAATATTATTATTGGTTCAGAACTATAAAATACCTTTAGTGCAATGTTACTTCCTTTTATCTTTACAGGCCTTCTGTGTGCTAGAGCTTTCTGATATAATACCAAGAAATGTATACAAACCTAAAATCTGAATTAATTGTGTTATATACTTCATCCTTAGAGGACAAAAAAAAAAGAATGCATCCTTAAAAATGAAGGATAAGTGATTTTTTTACTGCTGCCTAATTTTAGCAGAGGCCCCAGGGGCTAAAAAAAGAATTTAGGGGTCAGTCTGCCTCTGCAGAACTTGCTAAGAGAGTAAGATACTGATTTTGCCAGCATGGGTAGGTCATCCAAAGGGATTTTCTACCCAAAGTCCACAGATTCACACTTACATATATATTTTAGGGGAAAATAACCAAAAAGTTAGTTAATATAATAGTGTAATCAAAATGTGAAATTACTTCTGAAAAATGCAAAGCATAATTGGGTAAATGTTTTGTGTTGGAACAATTGAGCTCACACTGAGTTGGCAACTGCAGAATCTGATTTCCAAGTTTTCATTAGGATTCTCCAGCCTTGCACAATCTGAACAACTGTGCATAGAACAAAGCTATTGAAAAAAAAATAACACTCAATAAGCAGATGAAAAGTATGTGATTTTATAACTCTTATGTACGTACATTGCTGGGCAGCAGGAAAGCTTTCTGACCTAAGACAAGTTACTTAACCTCCCTGAGCCCTAGTTCCTTTATCTGAAAAATTGGAATGATAATATATCTCTCACAGATTAATTATAAGTACACTATTAAATGAGACAACATATATAATTAATGCAGAGTAAGCAATATATGTTTATTTATTATAAATGCATTTTATTGCTCAATTTACTCTAAAAAGAATTATTTATCCAAATGTCATTCTGCACTCTAAATCATTGTAAAAGCAAATCAGTGCACAAGGTCTATTCTGAGGCCCTAAAGGAATTGAAAACAGCCTTTGGTTTTTGTTTTCTTGTTGGGAGGGGAGTCTAAAAACAAATGCAACCCCCTTTTTGATTATAGAAACCTTATCTTAATTTTCTACTTGTTCAAAATGCTGATTTACAATCACTTATTGTGTTCAGATGCTGGCAAAGAATGCAATTATTCCTCTAATGGAATTGACCTATAAATGTTCATACTTCGAAAGCCTTAGTAAATAAATAATCTCACACAGACTATGAATGAAAAATATACATATGAACTCAACAAAGAAGTGAATAATCAGACTGCTTGCTACTCGATTTTGAAATTGGAGAACAAAGAAAGTAAATGGCTAATTTAATGGCAAATGGGAATTTACTCATTGCCAAAATATAATGGATGGTTTGTTATGACTCAAAAAAATGTAAGATATTAATTGAATTTTAATTATATTGGCCTTTCCAGTGACATTTTGGTTCACATAAAAACTTAAATTTGTAATTCAATTGAACTGGAATTTGAAAAGGGGTGAAGTGTATTTCAATTTAATATCTGCTGTTTTTAAAAATTAATCCATCACTAATAATCGAGGAATATATGCTTGTGGATAATAGTGCCATTCTTATATCACAAGCCATATTTACTACCTCATTCAAACTACTTTAATAGTACATATACAAAAATGAAAGGCTGGAGGGAACATTTAAGATTTCCAATCACTTTTGGTAGCTTTACCCTACTTGTTTAGAAAACAACATTTACTTCCAACATTCAATTCTCACAGCATAATTGATTTGGATGAGTTAGAACTATTACATAAAACATGGAACTATCAAGGCCAAGTTCATACACAAAACCACACACACACACACACACACACACACACACACACACACACACACACACGCACCTTTGCTATGGTACATACATGTTTAGTTACTATATATTACCCGTTCATTAATTCAATGAGCAAACATAATTGACAGGCATTGGTCTAGGTTCTGAAGATACAATATTAAGCAAGATATAGTCACTTCCCTGACAAAAAGTTCACAGGTCAGTCAGAAAATAAAACAGGCAATAATAATATTCTGTCATAAGTGTTCCAAACAGTAAATGGTATCATGGCTTTGGCTAGGAAGACCACTTTCAGATAGGTAACATTGGCGAGGTGGAGACAAAAAACATGGATGACTTCGTACATAGGCACAGGTGCCCATAGAAAAATCTAGTTAATCCAGGAGACCTGCAGATTATGGGCTGCTAGTCACCACTAGATTTGAATTACAACACATTTTTTCAGATAACTAGTTGGCTGTAGGACATTTCGCCCACATCCTACCACTTTGATCTTTTCCAAGGAGCATCATGGCTGTACTTACATGAGTAATTCTATCCATAAAACATAACTGGAAGAATTTACATGAACTCTTAATTGCTTTCTTTGTGTTGAGAGTTGGAGGAATATCGCCTTGTTCATTCTGTATTCCTGCATCTTTGAATTTTTAAATATACATGTATTACTTCCATGATTAGAAAACAATACGGATAAATACAGTCATTGTTTTCCTGAAGACCTCAAGAACTTTTCTAGCTATACCCTCTTTCGCTTTTGCTTCACAGCCCAGTGTGTTTTAAAAATATTCTATTACCCCTTTCAGTTCTGCACCCCATTTCTTCCACAAACCAGTGAACTCTGTTTTCCCTTCCTGGTTTCCCTCACCCTATGGTGAGAACAAAAACAAAAGAATATTTCACCTCTTTTATTTTTGAGGTGAAATCAAATGAACACTTTGCAGGCTTTCTCTTACTCTCTCTTCCTTTGAACCACTACACTGTATCACTTTATTTTCACCTCTCCTGCCACTTCCTATTTGCTTTCTTGACTCCTTTTCTGATTTGGTGGCTTTTGGACATAGTGAAAATATGTGTGCTTACCTAGCACACATTCCCACTTTCTGGTTTAAAGTCTACTTTGTTTCATGTTAAATAACCATTCCAGCTCTCTTATGGTTGCCATTTATATTAATAGTATTTCTTTTTCCCTGATTTTACTTTAACTCTATATGTATCTTTGAAGCTAAACTCTGTCTCCTGCAGACACCATATAGTCAGGTCATATTTTCTAAACATCCAATCTAATAATTTATTTTTTGACTGGCTGGTGTAACCCATTCACTACTAATGTTATTATTGCTATGTTTGGATTTATATCTGCCATTTTTTTCTTTTTGTATTCTGTATGTCTCATCTCTTTTTTATTCCTCTGTTCCTCCTTTACTGCCTTCTTTTATATCAAGCAGATATTTTCTAGTGTAATATTTTAATTCCTTTAATAATGTTTAATGACATTTTGGAAACATTTTCTTAGTGGTGTCTCTAGGGCTCACAATATGTATCTTATTATATTCAACTTCAGATTTATACTAACTAAATATCAGTGAAATATAGGAACTTTATACTCAGCCATAAGAAAAGATGAAATACTGCCATTTGCAACAGCACGGATGGATCTTGAGAATATCATGCTAAGCAAAATAAGTCAGACAGAAAAAGTCAAGAGCCAATATGATTTCTCTCGTGTGTGGGACATAAACCTGAAAGCAACAAACGAAAAAGACAAACAAAAACTCATAGACACAGGCAATAGTATAGTGGTTACCAGAAGGAAAAGGGTTTGGGGCGAAGATAGAAAGGGCAAAGGGGGTCAAATATATGGTGATGGAAGCAGATCTGACTTTCGGTAGTGAACACACAATGCAATATACAGATGAATTATTATAGAATTGTACAGTTGAAATCTATATAATTTTATTAATTGATGTTACCCCAATACATTTAATAAAATTAAACAGAAACTTTACTTTTATATAGCTCCTTATCTTCCCCTTTATTTATGCTATTCTTGTTATATGTACTATGTCTATCTATGTTAAAAAGCAAACAATCATTGTTTGAATTTTAGAGAAGCTAAGAGGAGGAAAGGTATGTATTTTTATAGTTTGTTATAGTAAACTCTTTATTTACCATTTCTGTTTCTCTTCATTTCTTCCTGTGAAATTGAGTTATCATTTGATGTCATTTTTTCACTCCTAAACATATCTGTTCTCACCTGCCTCCTTTATGCTGTTATTGTGAAATATAAAAATATATATTAAAATATTCAAATTAAATAAATAACATTTATAAAATTTTATGTTTATGAGAATATATATATATATATATATATATATATATATATATATATACCATGTTTCCCCAAAAATAAGACCTAACCGGAAAATAAGCCCTAGCATGATTTTTCAGGATGACATCCCCAGAACGTAAGCCCTAGTGCATCTTTTGGAGCAAAAATTAATATAAGACCCGGTCTTATTTTGGGGGAAACATGATAGCCTTATAGCACTTGCTGTTAAAATTGATTAAGAGAAGAAATGAGAAAAATATGCAATTATGCTCTCTGTTATAATTACCTGCTTAATTACATTTACTAGTACTCTTCGTTGTTTTTTTTTTTTTTTTTTTGTCTTGTGGGTTTGAATTATTGTCATATCACTTACTTTCAGCCAAGAGAACTTTAATATTCCTTGTAAGGAAGGTCTGCTAGCAACAAATTTTCTGTTTTTGTTTTTCTGGGAATGTCTTCATTTTGCCTTCATTTTTTGAAAGGTAGTTTTGCTGGCTATAAGATTCTTGGTTGACTGTTTCTTGCCTTGAACTCTTTGAATATGTCATTCCACTGCCTTCTGGTCTCCATTACTTCTGATAAGAAGTCAGCTGTTGATCTTATTAGAGTTTCCTTTTGTGTAATGAGTTTTCCTCTTACCGCTTCAAGATTTTCTCGTTATTTTGGGTTTTCAACATTTTCATTCCATTGCATATGGCTGTAGTTCTCTGCATTTAACCTACTTGGACTTCCTTGGATGTGTAGGAAATGATTTTCAACAAATCTGAAGAATTTTCAACCATTGTTTCTTCTAATATTTTTATTCCTCTTTCCTCTCCTTCTGGAACTCTTGTTATGTATACATTGATGTGCTTTAAAGTGCCTTGCATTTCTCTGAGGTTCTGCTCATTTTTCTTCATTCATTGTTTTTGTCTCTTTAGATTATATGCTCTTTATTAATATATCTTCGAGTTCACTGATTCTTCTCCCAGCTCAAATCTGCTGAGCCCCTCTAGTGAATCCTACATTTTGAATATTCTACTTTTCAACTCCAGGATTTCCATTTGGTCCTTTTAAATAACTTATATCATTTTACTGATATTCTCTATTTGATGAGATGTTGTCTTCTTCTGTTTCTTTCCATCTTTAGACATGGTTTCCTTTAGTTCTTTGAACATATTTATAGTGGCCACTTTGATGTCTTTGTTAAGTCTATCATTTGGATTCTTCCAAAAGCAGTTTTTATTGCCTGCTTTTTTCTTGAGTATGGGTCACACTTTCCTGCTTCTTTGAATCTCTTGTAATGTTTTATTGAAAAATGCTCATTCTAGATAATCTATTGCAGCAAGGCTGGATACTAATTCCTCCTCTAGCTATCTTAATTTTAAATCCTATAAATAGTTTATCAAGTAATTCAAATAGTGAACCCATTACTAATCCAATTTATACATTTTAAATATCCTCTCACTTAGTGTTGTGTTCTTAGACATCGCACAGTGTTGAGGAACAAGCAGGAACTCAATAATATATGTGAAAAAATGAGTTGTATGCACTGAGTAAAAGGTCAGTGAAGCTGTGGTGTGGCTGGTGGTGGCAAGCAGAGCCCCAGGACCTGAGTGGATTGCTAACAGGATAACTGATTTCCTTTCTGTGGCCTTTGCCCCATTACATATTCGCAGCACAGCACCTTTGACAACTATGTCACCTATGTCACACTGCTTCTTGAAGTCCTTCAATGGCGTCCCATCACACTCAGAATGAAAGTCTCCCACTGTTTCTCTGCCTTATCGCCTACTACTTCCTTCCCACCTTGGTCTGTTTCTACCACACTGGCCTCCTTCTGAAATGCTCTTGCTTTGCTCATTTTCATGTTAGATTTTTGTCTGCCTGCAGTGTTCTGCCCACCAAATTCACATGATTCTCTCTCGCACTTACCTCCAATATTGATTCAAATGTCACTCTACCCACAATTTTTCTTATCTCCCTACTTTTTTCTCCAATGCATTCATCACTATCTAATGTACTACATAATTTACTTTTTTACTTTATTTTCTCATTATTATCATTCTCCTTCACTAGAATGTGAATTCTTGGTGGGCAGGGTTTGCCTGCTTTGCTCCTGCTTATCTCCCGTTCATAGAAAAGTACTTCACACATAGTCAACATTCCAAAAATGTGTGGTACATGTGTGAATGAATAGGCATGGCTTTATGACTGTTTGATACACGATACTTCATTCAACTAGTATATACTGAGTATTAACAATGTATCAAGAACTTTCTAGACACTCAGTACTCAGGGACACCTAGACAGAAGACCCCATCCTGGCGTAGCTATAGTGAACAACAAAACCGAAAATACATCTGTTGAGGTTTAAACACATCATGAAGAAACTTAAGGCAAGATAAGGGGTTACAGATTATGGGAGGATAAACAGTAGTGACAAAGAGAATTAGTTCATGGAAGACCTCTGCAAAGAAGTGACATTCGATGTGACGATGACGGTGATGACAGAGATGGTAATAACGTGATGACAATGCTGAGGAAAATGGTGACAACAGAGGTGGCTAAAGGTTAAGTAGAAAGTTGCTGGGCGCTAAATGCAACTTTGTGACATTTCCACAACATCGTGCTGATTCCCCAGACAAAGTTGCCTCATATCTAATTTGTTAAATGCTTCCGTGAAAGATTGTGTAAAAATGTTAAGAATAGCACCGTGAATACTGTTCCTGGTTCTGTTACATTTTGTTCTTTCCCACATTGCTTGTTTACTCTTTAAAAAAAAAACCCCGTTTGTACTATCTAGGATGGATCACAGTGTATTTTAAATGATCACTGTTTCTTAGGGAATAGGCAATTTCCTAATTCTCAAGAAAAAGTAAACAATAAATTCTCATTTTAATGAAGACTGTGACCTAAAGCAAATTGGACATGTCTAATCTCTTTTCAGCAATCAGTCAAAATTCCCAGCAAGAGACCAGCCAAGAAAGTTCCAAACAATGATTTTCATGACATTCGCATTATTATTTCTTCCTCTGGGGAGCCAGTCCTGTTCCAACTGTCACCCCTTACCCCCAGCCCCAAAAGGCTTTTAGTGGTGTGAGTCCTTTTCAATATAACCTTGAAGCTTCCAGGTATGCAGCAATCCTCGTATTCAAAAATAATATAATTTTCACTTCTATTGGAAGTAGCCTTATTCACCAATATAAAAAAGAAACATTGCAAATCTATTCTTCTTCCTAAATCCTTTCTACATCCAATAACTCTAATCTTTCATCCCTTTATTTGTACCCGGAATAGACGCAGTGAGAAAGATTTTTCCCACTATAACTTCCATTTCATAACACTCAAAAATTCACATTCATTTTATAAAGTAAACTTCCTAGAGTTAAATTAACTATTTACGGACCTATATTGATATTTTTTTTAGAAATAAAGTTGTGGTGTAATCCTTCTGGATAATGACAAAAACATTAACAGATCATGAATATCTACTTTATTGTTTGAAACATTGGATAGACATTGAGAAACCACGTAAAAGGCTTTTGTTTTCCATTAGCTTTTGTATGTCTGAGTATCTGAAGGTAATGAGTACATGAGGAAAAAATCAGCAGGATAGGCCACAGGCGGCATGATTTTAGTGCAATATATGTAAATCTGGCAAATATTGCATAGCTAATGCAAAAGAAAAGATATGAAATGTAAATACTGTCCTCCTTAAAATACGACCTTTAAAATACATCCCAGTGTACTCCCATTTGTTTCTAAGTATTGCAAGATAATATCTTGAAATATTATTTTTTGCTCTCCTTTTGTGCATTTCCTTAAAAGTTACTTCTTCCATCAACAGTCAGAAGCATGCAGTTGCCTGGAAAAGACATAGAATTTTTACAGTGGATCGAACAAAGAAAGAGTCAGTGTTTCTTTATTTTTTTAAAAATAAACATGTAAAATCAGTGATCCCCTCCTCTTGAAAAGCCAAAAACGCTAGAAAATCTATAATCACAAATGCAATTTTCTATTCAGCATCCATGGCCTGCGATTTAAATTGGCCTCGTCATAACTGTCGATTGTCGATGTGGCAAGATACCAACGATGGGCTATAGGTTAGTTACTGAGCTACTAGCTGAGCACATGGGCCACCTTCCTGCAGAGGGGACTAATGGTGATTGATCACTGAAAGTCCCAGGTGCTTTGAAATGGGTATTTCTGCCTCCAGGAGGCACCACCCTATGTCCATTCCTGGGCCTTTTATGGAATAGGTACTACCGTGTTCCCCCGAAAATAAGACCTAGTCGGACAATCAGCTCTAATGTGTCTTTTGGAGCAAAAATAAATACAAGACCCAGTATTATATTATATTATACCCGGTATTATATTATGTTATATTATATTGTATTATATTATTATTATATTATATTATATTATATTATATTATATTATATTATATTATATTATTATCTAAGACCCAGTCTTATATTATAGTAAAATAAGACTGGGTCTTACATTAATTTTTGATCCAAAAGATGCATTACAGCTGATTGTCTGTCTAGGTCTTATTTTTGGGGAAACATGGTAGCTTCTTCCAGAAAACAACTCTTCTGCCCGTGTGGAAGTTGTGAATTAGTGCTTCATTCGTCTGAACTTCCCTTTCTTGTGATGAAGGGTCATTCTTGCCTGTCCATCCCCTCACACACCAATTAATCCCTGAGCCCCCACCCCAACAGGTGTACCCACAGTTCAAAATGCTGTTCCGTTGGAGAAGATATTGTCCCAGAGAAATCATTGACATTCAAATGAGCAAAATATCATGAAATCTACTTGTTTCCAAAGAGATAGAAACCCCAGTTTGTGAAGAAGCATTGTCTTTAAACAAATTATGCTGAATTAAAATTATTTATTACACCAGTCCCATTACTAGCTTAGAAACCACTTTGCCACACACTCCGCTTTCCCCTCATCTTCAAATCCCAGGGACTCCGATGATGGCAACACAGCTTTCTGACTATACTGCAGTTGGTCCCCTTGCTGTGTATTCTTCCCTGGCTAGTTAGGTCATCACTAGAGGGGGCACCATCATGCCTCCTTCTTTCTGACAGCATCACACGGATTCTAGGCCATAACGTGACACTTTCTGTCATTTTCCTTCTTTGAGGGAACGGCTCCCCCACAAACTCTTCTACCAACCTTTCATGATTTTATTCTTTTAGAAGGCAAGGATACCTTCAAAATGTGATTATCAACTTCCGAAATTCTTGATGAGTCCATTATAAAACAACGATAACAAGAAAAAAAAAAACAAGTCACCTGTGTCCAGAGAGAAAAATGGTCCATTAGATTTACCTTTTATATATTAAACCTGGCCTTTAGCATTGGTTTTCTCTGGAACTTGGGACA
This sequence comes from Rhinolophus sinicus, assembly GCF_057876585.1. NCBI lineage: Eukaryota > Metazoa > Chordata > Mammalia > Chiroptera > Rhinolophidae > Rhinolophus > Rhinolophus sinicus. Next base: position 9,472,899 of record NC_142507.1, on the reverse strand, counting down.
AATCATTTCATCTTTCTGTCCCTCAGTTTAATGACATTGACTTACCTTACAGGGGTGTCCTGAAGATTAAACAAGGTTGAATTGAAAAAAACACTTGAGAACTATAAGGATAAATATAAAGGTTAAAATAGAATGACCCTTCTTGACCAGAGAGGGACGTTCAGGGCCTGATTAATTCACATTACTCTCCAGCCACATACCACTCTCAAGGATTCTTCTTGTACAAAACAGATTGTTCATTAAATTTGGAGCAATAGAGAGTCATCTGAAGATAGGACTGATATATCTTTTGCTGACTTCAAATCGTTTATATTTCAGTCACTATATTAATGATAAAAGCAGGATAAAACTATGTTTCTGCATCTATTCAGTGCATATTTACATTACTGTTTTGGGCAGTGTTTCTTAGAGGAAGATCTGCCATGATGTATCCAAGTCCAAAGTCATAATGCATTATAACTCCTAAAGCCATAGACAGACTATGTGTTTAGAGTGCCTAAGATGTCTCCTTTGCTTGAATTCTGTAGCTATTATACAATTTGGGGAGGAGAGGAGGTTATTATAATTCATTTCACATCCTAATTTACATGGCTTAAAATTATTTACCTTCAGGAGTGTACGGATTGGGTCGCTGAGATCCTGCCTAGATAATGGAAGATACCAGCCAATTTATTTCCTTATACCTGTAGTTTGTTCACTGCTGCTTCATTCCATGCCCTGGTTGAACAGTACTGCTTTAGTGCCTTTAAACTCCGGGATCAATTTTTATTTGCTAATTTATATAATTGTATTATTGGCAGATTCCTCTTTCTCCAATGTTTGACCTACAAAAACCATGTCATATATCACGACCTAGTAATTTATCAGGAAGTGTTGCCTATTATAGTATGTATATTTCTGAACTAATTTCATTTGTTTTTGGATTTACATTCTTGCAGGAGAGCCATTTGTAAATTGCATTCGATTTTCTTTTTTTTTTTTTTTTGGTAAATAAACACATGTATTTGTAATTTTTAGCATCCAGGTAACTGACCAGGTAGACTTAGAATACCACTAGGAGAAGGCGGGGTTTATCCAAGTGCTTTTGCTTTTTCAATTATAAAAAGATTACTTAAAGTAATTATTGCATAAACAGTCAACTGCAGAAGGAACTTGAAACATAGATGGAAAACTAAAATCCTACAAAAGCTTCCTATTGTACCTTACAACAAGCTTCAAAAATACAGATCAGATTCAATCTTAATAATCTGGGCTCAGTCAACACACAAGAGAATCCTTGGCAGTAAATTTGGGAAAGAGAAGTCATATGCATTCATTCATTCATTCATTCATTGATTCATTCATTCATCTGCTGAGCGCCTACCGTATGTCTGGCTCTGTTCTATCAACTAGGTTGACACCTGTGTAGAAGGCAGGGCTGTTCCTTTCTCTCACTGAATTCCATTCTATCCCAACCATATTGACGTTGGGGAGAGTGGGGATGGTCGAACTGCTCATACAAACGCCTGAATAACGCTCTAGTGCCAATGTATCCCAAATTTGCTATAGTGCAGCTTACATACCTGATTTTAATTAGAATAGTTATAAGAAACATACTGAACTTGATAGTAATATACTTCGGGGCAATCTGCCTGCAGTAACTTGACATACATTAAATTAATTTCAGGAACTAAATTTTCTTTATAATAATGTTACTGTTTGCAACATGATTCTACATGTATATCCTGTGCCACATATATTAAAAGAAGTCTGATTACCCCCGTTCCTATGGATAAAATGAAATTGATTCTCTGGCTCAGTGGTTCTCAACCAGCAATGATTTGACCCTCCTCCCTGCTCCCCACTCCCCCGCCCCTCACCACCCAGGGACATTTGGCAATGTCTGGAGAGACACATTTGGTTGTCACCGCTGGCATCTGGTGGACAGAGGCCCAGCATAGTACCACACACCCTACAATGCACAGTCCAACAACCCCTCCCCTCAAAAAGGAAATGAAAACCCTTTCCTGCCTGAACTGTTAACAAAACTAAGGTTGAGAAACCCTGTTCTCACTAGTAAAAGAGATTCTTCTCTTCACATCTTACCTTTTCTTGTCTCCACACCTCACTTTTAAAAGTTCAGCTCCACTGGTGTAGCCAATCATTCGTTTATTTACATTCCTCCAAAAACCATTGTTAAAATATCATGGGGGACACCAAGATACATAAGATAGGGTATCTGGTCTCTCATTTGCATCTGATTCAAGAACGGACCTTACATCTAAATGTAGTTCTTTGGCCTTCTGAAAGAGGGACCAATTAAAACATTTCTTTGGGGGATGACCCCGGGACATCTTTTGTGCATTACCCTCAGCATTCCAGTTCTCTCTGTGGTCGAGCAGAATACCATTTTCCATGGTGGAAGGCTGGTTCTGAATTCTTTGGAAGATAAAAATACAGTTCTCTTGTTCCAATCGCATCAAAGGCAGAACTGTGTGGGGGTGAGCAGGACAGGAAAATACAACCCTTTGTAATCATAATGTGGGGGAAACGTTTGGCTTAATAACAGGTTACAAAATAGATTCCTTAATCTAAAATGATAAAATCTCCTGAATAGGGGAAAGCTGATACTGCAGGTCACGAACAAAGAAGGCAATATTTTTTCACATTGTACATACCCTGGGATAGATACAAGAAGCAACCTTTTCTGTCTGCCATTAGTCACATTTACACTTTGACAGTACACAGGTCCTACTCATCTGCACCAAAAATGTCCATGAGTCAATTCAGGAAGAGAAAAATAACATCAGAATTGTGTACTCAATCCCCATCTCAAGAGTCAGATATATAGGTTCTTTGAGAAAATATAGAGACAGAGAAAAGCTACATATGAACAAAAAGAGAGTTTGCCACCATCAATAATTATTGCATATCCACTACACACGTGTGTGTACAACATGTGTGTCTCCGTATTTTTCTGCATGATTTAGAAACACCCATGTAATGAAGAGGCACCCTGCCCATCTTTACTTTAAAGAGCTGATGAAGTGATTCACAAGACAGCAGTGTGCTATTTGCTCTTATCTTTAATTTTCCTGATGATTCACCTAGAATATGGCCATCTATCTAGAAACAGCTAAAATTAACTGAACAATTTAGAAAACCCACTGAGCTACAGTTGCACGGTGCAGACTAAAAAGAAGGGAGGAAGACAGGTGACTCAGGGGATTCTTAATGGAGCTTTAAACCTTTAGTTTTCATGCTCCCTCGATTTATGGATGAGGCACTGTTCTCTTTGGATACTTCCAAAGTGCTTTTCTGGACAACTCATTACTTCAAATTGGGGGAGACAGGAAGCAGGTATGGTGTTTCAGGAGAGAGTCGGGGCCAGAAGCCAAATTTCCTGCTCTGGTTTCTGGTGGTTAGAAAGTCTTGGGAGCACCGGCCGTGACTCAGGGGCTGTGATAGCATTTGCTGCCGGTGTACCCACCCTGGGAGGCCCTCTCCAGGGCTGACAAACTCCTCACCCAAACCAGCCCTAAGGTCTGAAGGAGGTTCTTAGAATTCTTTGGTCAGAAGACATAAAGATCCAGTGATTCCTCCCAGACCAGCTTGCGCCCCCAGAGGGAGGTGGGGGCCAGAGCCCCCCCACCCCAGCCACACATGAGAATCTTCCAGTCTGGGGGCTAATGCAGGATAGGAACCATTATTTCTGTGCTCTCCCTACCCCCAAAGATCCCTCCAATTCAGTACAGCACTTGAGTGGTCACAAGTGCTGGAAAAGCTCAAACATTTAAACATCTGAGACTGGGACACCGGTTGCATTTCCTGAAGTAGATAATCATGAGAATCAGTACAGAGCTTTCCCGTGGCTTCATCTGCACCTCACTATTTCCTAGTATCTCGGCGAAAAGTGGATGGTGGACGGGCATTTAGTGAAAGATGTCGCTTACAATTCAGTCATGTTATTAGGGAGACACATTCTCCCTTTGACTCATGACTGTGAACTTCATTTTACCTGGCAGTCAGCACGAAAACAAGAATGAAGAGCTTCTGGAGGGGTTTATGGGAAGCTATTAAGCCTGTGTCGTCACCCCACTATCCCAGTAGAGCTCACAGCCAACACCTGTATTAGAAGACAAGCCCGCTGCAGCGTAAAGGAGAGAAAAAGCAAGTGCATTGATCTATCACCACGTCTGAGAGCAACACCTCTCTCTCTCTCTCTCTCTCTCTCTCTCTCTCTCTCTCTCTCTCTCTCTCTTTCTCTCTCTCTCACCCCACCCCCCTACTCCTCTCCAAACCTCTTCACTTTTCTTGGAACTCTCAGGACCCGCCCACCCCAGGGCCTTTGCTCGAGCTTTTGCCTCTGCCTGGGACACTCCTGCCTCTTTTCCTTTACGTGTTTGTTCCTATCTCACCTTCCCAATAAGGCCCACCCTGACCACTTCCTTAAAATTGCAACCTTAGTCCCACCTTCCTAACCTCTTCATTGTGCTCTACTTCCTCCCCCCCACAAATATTTACTTCTTTCTAAAGGTAGTGTAATTGACTCTCATGTATGTAGTGTGTTGCCTCTCTCCCCCAGTTAAAATGTCAGCTCCACGAATGTCACATTGATCGGTGTATCTCAAGCTCCTGAGTACCTTTCCTGGCACTTGGTAGGCAGTCAGTAGATCTTTATACGCTGAATTTAATACATCTTGCCATCAGAAAAACCCTAGTGAACGCTGAAGATTTATGGCTGACGTCAGAGACTCTCTCTTTTGTGCCAGGTAAATATATTACTCGCTGTAAATCTCCTCAGGGGTGTGTCTGCTAAGCTGCAACAAATTGAAAGCTAAAGGAAATGCATGATATTTTTTTTATCTAACTTTTGTGTTCATGTAAAGTACATTCATCAAATAAATATCCATAATAGCCTTCAAATGGGCTTCGCACTTACCCATAGACAGTTTCATTCAGTTAAAACTCCTCAGCAACTTTGTCTGATGGGCATTACCATCTTCATTTAATTGGTAAAGAAAAGGAAACTCAGAAGACTGAAGTGGCTTGCTGAAATTCTCACAGAATTAGTAAAGTGGGGAGCCAGGTCTTAAGTACAGACTTTCTTTACATTCCATTGAAGATATTTCTTAGCTTACCTAGCATACATGCAGAAATATCACACAGAGCGCCAACTATTGTAATTAAATATGAAAGGATATTAAATTTCCATACCAGCAGCGTGAGGAGCTTATATCAAATTTTAACTAACCATCTATAGATCCATCTATCTTTCCATCTCTCCATACGTTCATATACACATTTATTGGGTACTTACTCTGTGCCAAGCATAATGCTAAGTGCACGCGAATATTTTCTCTTTTTCATCCTGTCCCAAACACTGCCATCGAGTGGGGATTACAGATGGCAACACTGAGCAGAGAGAGGTGAGATAACTTGTCCCAGGTTGACAGCAGGATGAGCCACAGTGTGAACTGAGAGAGGCTGACGTTTTTCCTCCTCAGTTCATAGTGGGTTTGATGATGCTAATCAGGTGACATTGCGGGGAAAATAATTTCCGAACTATATTGCTTCATCCCTGAAAAAGGATGCCTGTTTATTAAAGAGCCTTTGACTGTGTTCGGCTCTGAGCCTGGTAGTTGACCAGACCTGATGTGCTCGGTGGTGTTGATGTGGAATTTCTACTGCAGTGAGATTGGTGACCCGGACGGTGCACCACGTTAGCTAATAAAAATGTTCAGTCTTCAAACATATAACATGCCTCAGTGGCTCTCCAGATTGGCCATTGTCAACTCAAGGAGGCTGTCCTCAGCATACCAACGTTATATGTTAAACGGTAGATGTTTTCCTAGAAATGATTTTATTTTAAAATACAGTTAAAATTTCTTCATTGGTTAAAACGTCTTCTGCTGTTTGCCATCGTCATACCTGTTGATGTTTTCATCTGAGCAGTTTTGAATGGGAGGCCAATGAAGAGACCAAGCGAACATGTTTAGTTCAGTTTGCAGATACGTATGTGTGAAGAGATGGAAATCCAGGAAAGCAATCCACATGTTCATAAACTCACATTTAACTACATTCCAGAAATGTTCTCATGCTCTGAACCTGACCAGAACGTCATCATTCAAAATCTACGCTTAAATATCTATGGTGTATACCTGAAACTAATAGAAGACTGTACATTACCTATATTTTAATAAAAATCTTGAAAACAAACAAACAGCAACAAAATAAAACAACAACAGCAAAGCTTTGGTCCTGGAAGAGCCACGCAATACTTTTCATGGCTTCTTTTTGCTGGCCTTTTGTTACCACTAGAAAAAATAGGAAACAAAGGAAAACAGTACTTATATTTTTAAGAGATCAAAATGGTACACGTTTCTGGGTCTTTTCCATCAATTCATGATATAGGCATTCTGTATTTATCTAGATTTATCCATAATAAGGAGCCAGAGCAGTTTCTTTCATTTAAAGTAATGACATGGTAAGCAGATGAGAGAAGACTAACCGAATAATTAGTCTAAAACCAGTACAAACCCGTTCTCTGACGTGATGTCCAGAATAGTTTCTTTCTGAATGCTGTCTGATTTTTATTGGGCTACTCCTCTAAATTTCTATTAGACTCATCTTGATTTCTTTTATTTATTCACTGAATTACCTGAGCAGGTAATTATACTGTAATGGGATAACCAGAGTGACAGATAGTTATACACCTGGTTTCTTCTGCATATGTAAGCAAATCAGAAATAGAAATGGTCATGCTAGGTTCTGTGTGCCAAACTTTACCAAAATACATAATGCATATAAAGTATACAATGAATACAACTGTTTACCAGGTATACAATGTATACAGTTGTTTACCAAAGTATATAAAGAATACAGTGTATACACTGTTGACTAGACTATATAAAGTATAGAATGTACACAGGTATTTACCAAAGCATACAATGTATACATATTACTCGCAACAACAGAAAGGGAAGACAAGCTAATATTACAACTCTAAAAAGGCATCAGAATCATTACAGACCGGGTATGGGACTTCCTTATCTTAGCCATACTTGAAAAAATAGCTTCCTACATAATGTGTTTTGTTATTTTTTAATTCTGAAGCTGAGGTTGTCATCGATTTTGCATCTCTAGTTCTTCTGAGTCACACTTGATTTTTCTGTCTTCCTCTTCCTGACTGGCTATATATTGTAAATTTTGTATTTGTACTTATTTATTCAGAATGTAGGTTTGTTTCTGTCTGCCTGGTTTTTTGGTGCTCAAATCTTATTTTCATGAATGCCTTTCACTGTCACTGAGTGGCAAACAAGTTGAATCCTAATACTGCCGAGTAACAGGCTAGCCTAGTTCTATCCTCCTTAGCAACAGCCGGTTGTATTATCCAGTGGGCGCGGGGTGGGGGGCAGGGTGCTTCTTAAAGACTGACTAACATTCCTTCTGTTCTCCATCAGGGGGAGTGTGAGTTATATCACTGGGAACATAAATTCCTGTACTTCTCCATTTTATTTATGGAGACTAGTGGACGAAGTGGAAAGGAAAGAATGAAATTTCAGATCTTGGCAAGTTCTTGGCAAGGCTGGGACCCTACGTAGATTTGTTTGGGGAACGTTCTTGCCTTATTTGTATCTTCTTGAGATATACACAGTCAGTACACAGATCTGCTTTCCTTTGCTTAATCAAGTGGGGCTTGAAATGTCCAAAGCTGCCTGGAGGAGGAGGAGAGGTGAGACCCAAGTAAAAGGAGGGTGAAGAAAAACAAACTCGTTGTCGGCAGAGGGCCTGGAGAGGAAGACAGGCAGGGGAAATGAGGAGCGATGCTGGGTTCCGTAGAGGATTGTAAAGAATAGAGATACCATTAAACCCACTTTGTAGTTTGGGGCCATACAGTAGTGTAACTGCCTCCGATACCCACAAGCCTTCAATACATCTCTGCTACATAAAGCAGCTTTGTATTTGAAGTTTGGGAAACACAAAAGTAAAAGGATCTCTAATGCACCTGAAGGTCGTCTTGGGAGAGAAAAGAGAGGAACCAGAGGAATGGAAACACGGGAGAGGCTCAGACTTCAATGGAGAAAGAAATTTAAAGCAAGAACTGATGGGAGAAAGGCACCTGAGATTTCCCGGAGTTCGTACCTCTGTGTATCTGTGCGTGTGTGTTTAGGTGTGCTTTATATGGTAGTAGAAGATGTTGGATTTCTCACTATATGTGGCATAGAACTTTAAACATCTTAACTTAAAAACTGCAAAATTAAGTTAACCCGTAATTCTAAAGGGTCTAGAGATTCTGAGGCAAATAGTACTTGGATTACACAGTGAACATGTGTCAGTCAAATCGTGGCTCTAGGTACAAACCACATTTGTATATAAAGAGAGGCCTTGTGTGCTTGTTTGACAAATTAGGACAGCTCCCATGGCTTGAGTCTTTGCTAGTGAAGCAAGCTCGTGAATTTACATTTCCAGGCCTCTCCCCTGGTGCAGAGGACAATTCTGTGCAAGGTCGGGTCCCTCCAGGGCGGTTGATACAAGGCAATGCAAATGCCTATCCTTTTCCAGTCCTGTGCAAATGCCTCTCCTTCTGCCTTAAGAAAATCTCTGCCTCCCCATCCCAGACCCACGCACTCACCTTGTAAGGCTCAGAAAAGGGTTACCTCTCCATCATTTTTATATGCTCCCCACTCCGGAAGGAATGCTGTCTCCCTCACTCTCTCGATATCCCATTGTTTGGACTTCTTCACTCACAGCTCCTGTGACTTTCTCCCTGGGGAGAAAGTCAGCCACAGCAAATAAACATTGCTGGAGGAACTAGTAAGCACTTTTAGGAAGAACGATGCCTCTGACAGTCAATTAACTAACATTCTGTAACACTTCCTTGCATTGCATCGTCTTGCTGGTTGTCCGGCTCCCTGTAGTACACTGTGAGTCGTTCCAGATACAGGGGCCCATCTTCTCATCTTGTCCTTCAATCCAAGGTTCTTCTGCAATAGGTGCTTATTAATAAATGTGTGTTATGTGAATAAATTAATACGTAGGTAGGTGAATGGATGGTTGAATACAAGGATAGATAAATTTCTTGCCTTTGATACCTGCACTATCTCCCCAGAAGTTGCAAGGGTTTTTGTTGTTGTTTGCTCTTTTTTAAAAAAGTCACTGGTGGAGAAGAAAATATTTGTGAACTGAGATAAAAAACTGAAAAGCAACGTCGTAGGACCAACCTTGTCACTTTTGGGGTGAAAGAAGCACCTCCATTTGGGATATATATATATCAAATTAGATCTGAGAACAGGACAGGCTCTATAATTTGTGGGAGTTCAGCACAAAATGGAAATGCCGAGCCCTGTGTTCAGACATTAAGAATTTCAAGACAACAATAAAGCATTAAACCAACTCAGGGTCTTTCTGGATGCAGGCTTCTCTGCAACTGCGTGGTTTGCATACCAGGAAGTCAGCCCTAACTAATTATTCCTTTGTCTACAATCTTTAGATAAAATTAATTTTTGTTTGCTGACACTTATGTGGGATTGGCAAGGATTATATTCCATGGATACATTCCGTGTGCTGGCTGTTAGGCATATTATCTGTATCCTCCAACTCTCACGTTTTTGTCTTCTAATCCATCAAGATTGTTTACACAGGGTTCGCTTGGCATGTAAGAAACTCTCAATAAATATTTCACAGCAAAAATATCTATTCTCTTTAACTTAATGAAACAAAAGTTTAGTCGAAGTCTCTGGTTAGTGGCAAAGAGAAAGAAGTGTGGGGAAGGGGAGATAAACTTTCCATACAATGTGGGCTGATGTGTCTAAACCTTTGACTATACATGGTAGCGTTTGGAGGCTAAATTCTAAAAGCTTCCCTCACTAAGAGAGAGGCCAAATATTGCATTTGCTCCTAAATTCTAATGATGCTAATTAATAGCTCCGTCCCACTTTTCAAGGCACATCTGCAAAGCAATAGAAAATGACGTTGTCTACCTTCTGGGGGATCCTTTTCGAATCAGAGTGCGAACGGTGGCGACTTTGCTCTGGCCCCACTCAGAACACTGATTCCTGTGCTGCCTCAGTAGGAGCCAGTGAATACTGAGTTTCCTCTGTGCCAGTCGGGTACCAGGTTCTGTTTTTGGCATCCCTTCCTCAATTCCATTGTTCTGTCCTGTGTCACGTAATCTGTTTACTGTCTAAGTCCTGACGCATCAGCTCTGAAAAACTAGCTTTATTTTTCTAGCATTTCTCAAGTGGTGGAAACTTGCTTTCATGTGCTGCTTTGATCCAGTGATTACCCCAACCCACCCGACACCTATGGACTCGTTTCCCATCGATGCCTATGATATAGAGGTACTGCACTAGACACATGTACCTCCATGATGTAAAAGCCAAAAATATTTGGGCAGATACGGTAGCATCTTATTATAAAGAACTCAGAGTATTTAAATGTGTCATTAGTACACTGGGAAAAAAAAAAGTGTTTATCTAAACAAAACTTATGTCATATATTAAGGTTATTGGAAATCTAAACAACGCGTAAAGTGCTATTGTGCAAAACGCTCTTCTTTGTATGGTCCTGGGGGGTGGGAGGGGAGATGAGGTCTGAGATGCAGTTTTCCCTCATTTGCTGCTGGGAAGATATACTGTGGTGTGTTCCTGTGGCCTCTGCACTTAAATGATCCTCTGCCATTACTTCTGAACGTGGGGCTGATTTGCAAGGACTTAGTAAAAATCAAATCTAAGGGCTCTCACAGCTGAACTTTCTTCAGAAGCATCATCAGTGATGTTGATTATGTACCACTTCAGTCTGGAATCTATAGCACATGAGAATGTTGGTTTAATTTTATTTGAATTCTACCCGCCTATAAGCTGTGTGGAACAAACCAACACAGACCAAACAGAATAAATAACTGTAAAATATATTCGCTTTTCTTTCTGATTGACTTCCAAAGCTCAACTCCTGGTAGCCAGTGACATATCCCAAGGCTTGGGCCCCAAAAAGACAAGCAGGGGGACACTAGATACAGGGAAGGAGAGGTGATTTCTGGGTGGAATGAGAGTGTCTACAAAGGGAGAAGCATAACTGCTTCTTGATGGCAGTGAGTGGGGGTGGAGAAGGTGGGTGGGAGGGAGAAGCAGTGAAAGGTAAGCAGAATGTAGCTGTGTGGTCAAAGAGAACGAGAAGAAATAGCAGATCTGGACTTTACAAATATTTTGAGTAGGTTCAACACGTGCGCTATTTACAAGCTGAGCCACATTAAAATATGCTGAATATAAAGGAAACTGAGTCAGAGAAAGGATAAGTAAAGATAAATAGAGAAGCATAAAAATGCTAGATTCGATCTTAGTAACTGGGTGGGATTATATGATAACATCTCTAAATTCATAGGTATGTCAGTTAGGAAGCTTTGGCTCTGGAAGATAGAAGACTCAATTCAAACTGGCTAAACCACCATGGAGGTTATATTGGGTTATTTAACTAGAAGTCCAAAGGTACATTGGGCTTAAGGATGACGTAACAAAGCAACTTCATTCAGCTCCACTTGGCTGCAACTCTCCTGGTTTTCTTCTCTTAGGTGTCAGATTCATTCTTGAGCTGGGACTGAGATGGCAGTTGAGATGGCAACAACTACTCTGGCATAGAACATTCTTTAAAGCCTCTTCTTTAATCTCATTGGCCCATATTGGTTTACACGTCCACTCATGAACCAATCATTGGCACAAGAGATGCTATTCCCTCTTTTTAGACCAATGGGCCATCTCTAAAACTGGGGTGTGGTTAGCTTAAGGTCTTATTGGACCTGTACAAGAACTCTACCAGCTGTCTATCACTGGGCTGTTGTTCCACTGCTGGAAACAGAGTTCTATCTGAGAATATTTGAGTAGCATACTTTGTAATGAAGCTGTTTCTATTGCAAGGATTTATGTAGAAATAAATACTTCCTTCTCTTATAATGAACTTTATTGTGTGTGTTTTTTATTATGGAAATGATATTACTCCCTTTAGAAAAATGTTAATTCAGAAAAGTATCGAGAAGAAAATAAATGTTATATGCAATTTCTCACCACTATTAACATTCTGAGAAGCTCTTGCTACTCTGTTTTCTATGCATATGTGTTTATTCCATATTCTATTGGTTTTTAATGACAGAAACCCATTTCAAAGTGATTTAAACAGAAATGCAAATTTCTGTAAAGTACGCTGGGGATAGTCCAGGGAACCACGGAGGCAGCAGAGCCATAGGTGGGGGTAACTTGGGTGATTGGGAAGCAAGTGGCAACTCAGGGAGTAGAGGCGTCGTCCTTCTCTCTTTCTGTAGGGGGGCTCTCTTGGCTTTGGCGTGCAGCTAGTTGAACATGGTCACCCCCTACGTCCCAACTCTGCACTGGTTCCTGGGGGAGTGAGTCAGTTTTCCTTGGCTTGTGCCAAGAGTTCACGTTGCTCCAGCCAACTGGCGAGGGAGCAGATACGTAGAATAACATGGCTGCCGAGGGCCCGTGTGTGTGGGGACTGAGTCATTTGTCAGAGAAAGAGAACCGTTGTCCCCTGGATACACTGCTACACTACGCCTACCGCTCCTATGGAGATGCAAAACATACCTACAAACCCATAAATGTCATTACAATCATCCTGCACGGGAAGGTGTATAACCCGCCTTCAGAAAAAGCAAAACTCCCAAGCGTCGTAGCATGAACATCTCTTCTGTATGATAATTGCTTCCAAACGCCGGCTTCGGTGGCTGTATAATATCCCTTCTCGTGGATGCACCACAACTTAGCTGTACCCTAACTCAGTTGGAGAACGAATGTTTAAATCTGTCCCAGTCTCTTGTTACTATAAACAGTGCTTCAGTAGACATTTTTGTAAAGTGATTTTTGCCTTCCTATTGGATGACTCCCATAGACTGGAGTCTGAATAATACAAATACCGGAGGCACAAAACTTGTTAAGATGTGATGCACATTGGCAAATTGTTTCCAGAGAAGTTGTACTGAATCACAAGTCTTGCCGCCATGTCTGGAAGTTCTCATTTTGTAGAGTGTATCTTTGATAATATGATATCTAATTATCTGGAGCTATTCCCTTCAACGAATTATGTGATCATATTACAACAATTTTACAGGTGTTAAAATTTATTCTGCTATTACAGTAGATCTCCCAAACATTGCCTGTTCCCTACATCCTGCTTGGCAATTAGGAATTTTGTGTCCCACTCTCTCTCCTTAAAGCATGAGGCCACCGGGCATTGGGGACAGGTTGGGTGTCCTCCTTCCAGCCTTAGAACAGGGTGTGAGTGAGAAAAAGTCTCTTCTGGTTTAACATGTGCACCTGGGGAGTGAGGACCAGGAATTGAGTCCTTGCTGAATGTCAGGTCAGATTGAGAGTCAACTCTCCCAAACCAACTATCAATCAAGAGGAAGTCAAGGTTGGAAGCCGAAAAGGAGGAGGAGATTGGAGTCAAAAGTCTCAATGCCGGAAGTGACCAGGGAGGTACGGGGTGGAGGACGTTGCGGGTGGGCTGATGCTGTCTGGGAAGCCTGCCTCTTATCTAAGGTCATCGACCCCTCAGCTACACCCATGAAGACAGCTCAGAGCTCTGGGCTGCAAACATTTTTTGGAAGAATCCAGAAATGTGGATTTTTATTGAACTCCTAATTTTTAAATATTGTCTCAATTAAAAAAAATACTGTACGGGGTGTGACAATGAAGTTCATGAACTTGTTGCAACGCTGTTGCTAACCTTTTTTGATATCAGAGGGATTATTCATTATGAATTTGTACCAACTGGACAAACAGTTAACCAAGTTTACTATGTGGAAGTGCTGAAAAGGCTGCGTGAAAAAGTTAGACGACCTGAACTTTTTGCCAACGAGTCATGGCTCTTGCATCACAACAATGCACCAGCTCACAGGGCACTGTCTGTGAGGGAGTTTTTAGCCAGTAAACAAATAACTGTATTGCAACCCGCTCCCTATTCACCTGATCTGGCCCCCAATAACTTCTTTCTTTACCCAAAGATAAAGGAAACATTGAAAGGAAGACATTTTGATGACATTCAGGACATCAAGGGTAATACAACGACAGTTCTGATGGCCATTCCAGAAAAAGAGTTCCACAATTGCTCTGAAGGGTGGACTAGGTGCTGGCATCAGTGCATAGCTTCCCAAGGGGAGTACTTCGAAGGTGACCATAGTGATATTCAGCAATGAGGTATGTAGCATTTTTTCTAGGATGAGTTTGGGAACTTAATTGTCTAACCTCATATGTTGAACAAGCATATATATGTATGGTCTATATATGGACACAAGTTTGTGAACTCTGACCTAGAGTAATAAGAAAGCTGAAGTGTAGTTGTTTTCATAATCACAAACAGTATGGGGGGTAACATTTGAAAGTTTCAAGCAGGGACTGTTGACAGACAGGCAAATATGAAGCTGGTTGGAAGTCCCAAATGGGAAAGGCTCTTGTCCCTAAGGAGCAAGACCCCTAGAAAGAGCAAGGAAATGAATGGAGAAACTCCATTTCATAACAGAGGAGGTGACGTCCTGACCTCAGCTGTGGCACCATTGCGCCCCTAGATCGGGAGTGTTGTCACATTCCTGTGCAAAGAGCACATTCTCTGTAAATGAACGAGCATCTGAAGTAATGTGCTCAGGTAATTGATTTCACTGACTAGCACCCACCCGCCTGGATTCGGTGACTATTTTATAATGTAGGAAACTTCCAGATAAGACATCAATTTGTGATGTGCGGGTCTAAAAATAGAACCACAGCCTAGTCAATGTTGCCCTTTAGATTTGATTTCCTTTTTCCTTTGCTGTCAGCCAAGTCCCTGGGATTATCATAAATCTGATTACAAAAATGAGAGACTGCGTTGAGGAAGGAAAACGGACTTTGTTTTGGAAATCGGTGGACGTGCTGTTTTGACTGGCTTTCTTTCCTTAGTAAAACATCAGCTACCCCATCTATCATCTATCGTCTTTCATCCCTGTGTTCCCCATGAAGCCTTTGGCATCAGAGCCTTCCAAGGATCTTTCGTGCTGGATCAGTTCCCTAAATACTGGGGAGCAAAGTCCTCCTGGCCTTGCCTCCCATGTCACAAACACCAGTGAGCCCTCGCTGTCTGCCTGGAGCTCTGGTCAGCTCAGGATGTGCCATTTGTCCCTGGTGGGAGAGGAGGGATTCCCCCAGAAGATGAACCTATATTGGTGCCCTTTTTCATGATATGCACACACATCTCAAGCCACCACCTTCCTGCCCTTCTTTGATGGCAGTGGTTTAGCCAAGCCGTCAACATACAGGCTTTTCAAACAGACCCACAATTAGAGATGCACAAACCAGCTCTTGGTGTGGGAGCTACTGCTTGCCTCTTGCCATGTTTCACACTGTGTGGGTTGGGGTACTAGGGGACAGAGTTTCAGCTACATGCTGAATCAGATGTGCGATACGTGTGCCAGGAGGTACATGGTCCAAGATTAGATGCCTGGATGAAGTCTAAGAAAAGCCCTGAAGTGAGAGTCCTTTTTAATTCCCTAAGCATAAAGGATTCCATTACCAGCCTCTCCCGTTAGGGCCTGAGTCTCTGACCTCTCAGATGATCACACCTGGTCAGAAGTAGAAGAATTCTCCAGGAGTGTGTTACTCAGTGAGGTGCCATAAATCACAGAATTGGCAAATGTTTATTGAGCCCTTCCTGGGTGCCAGAGAAAGTGCTTTATGTGCATTTTCTCATTTAGTTTTCATACGCGCGTAGGAGGGGGCGTAGCATAATAGTTAGGGGCAAGCTGTGTGTCTGGCACTGTGGCTGTCAGCCCTGCTAGAACCTGGTGAGAGCTGCCTACCAGCTTAGCGATAATACTATTAGGAAGAAGACCGAAGGGCATGTGGAAGAAAGAAGTGAGATGGGCACAGATTGTTTTGGGGAATGAAACTTCATTCGTTTCAGACCGTGTTAAAATACCAAAGACTATTTATGGGAGCAAAGGAAAATGTAGAGTGACTTTTGATAGGGAAAAAAAGAGTGTTTGGTCTTGTGGAGGGATTATAATCTCTAAAGGAAAAGACCAAACTACTTATGGGTTAAACTACATATAGTCCACATATGGGGGAAAAAGTAAAATTCTTAGTAGCTTCCACCAATGCTGTTCCCAAATCCAGAGTGTGGGGCCTTTTTGGAGGTGACGGCCCAGTGATGAGACTTTTCTGGTGTCCTGACAACTCTCTGCTCCTGTATGGAGCCTGGAGTTGAACTGCCCTAGAGTGAGGAGGGCTGTGGTGAGAGCACAAAACACCATCACCCAGACTGTCTCCTTGCTTTGGGGTCAGTGCCCCGCCCCTCTCGGGCGGTGATTCCATTACAAATTGTGCAGCTCATCCCAGGCAAGTTTCTCATCATAAAAATGACCCGATGAGGAAGTGGCATGGGGGTGGGAGCTCCTGCACCCATCTGTCACAGCAGGAGCTGTCCCTCCAGATTAACTCCATTCATCAATCAGCATCCTTAGAGCTGAGTTCAGCCAAGCGCAATTCTTGCACTATCATGCAATGACCACATATCTCCATCTGAGCCAGTGGGATGTAGTGACGACTTTGCCACCAGTTTATTCCCAAGACAGATTTTTTGAACAGTTTTTTTTTTTTGAGGTATAATTGATATACACACACAAACAGAACTGTGTATCAGTTTTTGAATCTAAAGTACACAATGTGATGAGTTTTGCTGTATGTATACACGTCCCTGATTGGGTAAGAAACATATCCATCACCTCCCAAAGTTTCCTCCTGCTCCTTTGGTGTTGCTCAGGTTTTCTTTTTCTTTTCTTTTCTTTTTTTTTTTTTTTTTTTGCGTGTTGTTATTGTGGTAAGAACACTTCACATGAGCTCTAGCCACTGAACACGTTTTTAAATGCACAATATACAGTAGCATTAACTATAAGCACCGTGTCATACAGCAGATTTTGTCGAGGCTTCTCAAAGAGTAATGCCTTCCTGCTTCCAGAATCCATAAAGTGACCTATGAACCGTGCAAGGCCCATGGCAGTGTTTCTGGGGCAACCAGTTGTCCCCAGGCGCTCCTATCTTTCCTCTCTGGGTGAAGTCACCCTCAAGGGATAGAGGTCGCCCTAACTCTGGAGAGGCTCTGGGGAGCAACGTTTAATCAACAACAGCCATTACGTCATATTAAATTCCAGTCGTAATACTATGTGCAATCTGGCCATGACCCCCACTCACAGTTCAAATGACAGTGCACTTGGATTATGTAATTCTGAGCCACATATTTCCCTCAGACATGCAGTTGGCTCTCCTAGTCGTTGAGATCTAGTCAGGGAGCTTTCTAAGGGTTGTTTCTCTGTTTGGAATAATAGATTTGTCCTGATCTTCTCAGTTCTGTTTGTGTTTATCAGGGGAAGTTAGACCTGGACGTGGGTCAGGAGTAGTCGGCCATGATCCAAAATAAGAAAGGTCAATCAATCTTTGGTGATTTAACCCTTCCTCACATAAGAAATTGTAAGAATTTAAGTAGCTTAAAATATGAAACGCACAATGGGCATTTAATTTTGCTGGTTAGAATGTAACTCCATTCAAAATGCTGTAACAAGAGAGTCTGTGAGTCCTAAAAGGAAGAAATTCATCAACCATTTAGGAGAAGCAGTCAGTTTAAAAATCTCATCTCACACTCTACAACAGAGCAAGTTTGAATAAATTGAAGAGATACACATAAAATTAAAGAATATAGAAACATAGATGCAAACATTAAGAAAAACCTTTAGGAAAAGAAATATCTAAATGTGAAAACAACTGGAGAAATTACAGAAGTAAAGAATGAAAGACTTACATCTACATTAAAAAAAAATCACTACCTCTAAGCAAAAAAAAATAATAATAAAAAAAATTAAAAGTCAAACAGCACATGGGAGAAAATTATTTGTTATGCCAGGAAGGATTATTAGCTTTTTTATATAAAGAGTTAACATATTTTGATAAGAAAAGCAGTAAGATCTAATAGGAAAGTGAGTAAAGGACTTGACTACTCTTAAGTAACAAAAGAAAAAACACAACTGGTTGGCAAATTGTAGAAAAATGTTGTATCTTGTAGTCATCCATGAACATTAAAAAAAAACCGAGATACCATTTTAACTCTTTTAGTGATGTGCTTATATAGGTGGTAAGGTGATTCACTCAGCCAACCTTTATTAGACAGGAACAGGCAAGGTGACGGGAAATTAGTGATTAGACATCTAGAGTTCTGCCCTCAGTGACGTTTCTGACCCAAAGAGAGATAAGAGATACTAAGAAACGAAAGGACTGGTAAAATACACTTGGGGTAGGAAATAGTTTCAGAAATAGTGTATATCATTTATAATAGTGCTGCTTAGAATTTGCTACAAACAGGCTTTCTTTATACTCTGTAAGGAGGTGTAGAAATTATGACTTTTTTTTTTAAACCAGAATGTTAATTTATTAATTTACCTTGATGTCAAGAGGTCTAGATATTAATCTGACTGGGCACATTTTCCCCTTGGAGTATCAGGATGGTTACGACCTCTTTTGGACAGATTTTTTTTATCAAATTGTTTAAAGAACTCTAAATTATATTCTTTGATCCAGTTATTATTTTTCTGGGCATGTAATCAAAAGAAAGGATTTTATGTCCAGAAAAAAATTACCAAAGATTTTCATAACCATTAGTGATTATTGTAAGAGCAAAAGATTGGGAGAAGCGTAAATGGCCAAATTATAGAGTAATTATGGTTCCTCAATTAATGAAATATTATATAGCCATTAAAGACAATTTCATGACCAGTATGCTATAGAGCAAATATTTGAAATCTAAAAGTGTATATATAACCACATAAAATTTATGTAATAAATTAACTGTACCTAAAAATATTCCTGAATGAAAATTTTAGCAGAAGTGGTGTTTGGATATAGCAGTTGTGGTAATTACGGTTCTTAATAATTTCCTTTTTTCATAACTGTAAGAAGGTTATATAGTGTCCTGTCCCATTGGCTCAGGGTTTAACCACATGACTTGATTTGGCCCGTGGAGTGTGACTAGACATACATGCGTTCTGTCTTGGAAAAAGCTTTAAATGCAATTGCGTGATTGGACTCAGCCTCTTGCCATTCTGTCCTCTGCCAAGAGAACAGCATGTCCTAAATAGGGACTGCTACTTGCAATGAGAAGACACGGGTCACCCTGCAGACCCCCTGTAAAATGATATGGAAATGAATGTTCTTATCAGGACCTAGAGCTTTAGAATCGTTTGTTTCTTCAGCAAAGGCTAATTCATACAGACATTTTGTGTTTGTTTTTTTAGAATATTGCATTTTCAGAAATTTGATAGTAAGCACGTAATGATTTTCAAAGTTTTCAATATAAACAAGTACCTCTGCCCGAAACCTAAGAATGGCCCTAGACGGAAATGAAAATAGTTATTTTTAAACAAGATGGAGGCTCCTGTCTGGGTATCATGGGGAATTATTATGACTTGTCCCTGGGATAAAAGAAAAAAAAACAAAAAAAACAAACCTCAGTTAAATTAAATAATGTTTTTTCACTTTTAAACCTACTGTACTTTTTAATTTTTCTTACTGAAAACAAAGGGGAAAGCCATTTTTGGACAGGGAATCAGGAAAACTAATGAAGATTCAGATTCAGAAACAGTTTACATCCTTCTCAAGTGCGTTCTTTCTCTTTGTAGCTCATTCCCATTCTTTCCAATTAACTTTCTGTCCATTAGCTCAGTGTAATAGGGATCAGCTTTGCCACCATTATGCTGGTCGTCACTGCAGTGGCTTTACCTGTCGGCAGGGGTGACACCAAAGGAACCCTCAGATTTAAAGTACAGAATGAGCCCTTAATAAATGGCAGCCTGTCATGCTCAAAATGTTCGTCGGAGACAATAGTCTTTGGAACGAGAAATAGGAGAGTTTATCTGAAGGGAAATACGGAGATTTCCTTTAGTGAAGGAAAACCTGAGAGTTGTACTTTGGCATTGGATGAGGGAAAGGCCGTGAGAAATGGACCACTAAGTTCCTTGGCAAGCATAACAATGTTTAATTAGTTTATCAGAAGTTGCTACTAATGAATATGGGGATGTATGCATTTATTCAACAAAATGTTATTTAGTATCTGCTGAATCTCATGGATTCTACCGGGTGCCAGGGGGACAGTGGTGTCTGAGATGGAAGCAGCTTCTGCCCTTCCAGACCCTTCAGAGAACAATGCGACCCTAGCCTTGCACAACCGTATAGTCCAGTGAAAAAGACATTTAATTATCGAGAAAAATATAAAGGTTGCTATGGAAGAACACACAGGAGCAACTTAGCTAAACTAAGAGGGAGTCAAGAAGAAAGGCTTCTTCCAGGAAGTGGGACTGAGCTCATTTTCAAAGGATCCATAGGAATTATCCAGGTTGACAGGGGCGTGAAGACCCCGTGCCATACATAGACTGGTCCAGGAATAAAGAACAGCATGTTCGAAAGTGCGACAGACTCTGTTAGAGAAAACGAGATCAGTTCCGTGAGAAGGAGGGGTGATTAACAGAGGAGGCTAGATGATTGGCAGGGTCAGCGTCACTTAAGGGACTTACAAGTCACGTGAAGGGGCTGGGGCCCTGTGGTCAGGATGGGACTCCAGTAACAGAATTTCAGGCACACGTGTCACGTGACCAGATGTGTGTCTCAGGGCAGTGACTGCGCCTTTGCAATAAAAGAGTCCAGAAAAGAAATGATGTATCCAGAAGTGCAGTGAGGGCAGGGAAGATGAAGAGCAGACGGTTCAAACATATTTAGGGGGTGGAATCAACTGGAATTCTTATAATCATCCAGCTCACCCCTCTTGCTTTGTCATCACACTCCCTGTGACCACCCTGAAATTTGACTTCCTAGATATTTTTCTTACGGAGGGAAAAATACCCCAGTCCAGCTGACCGCTATATTTAGACAATTAAATTGCTCATTGATCGTTAATTAGTTACATTTCTAGGTAGCCACGTCAGACTCCTGAGTGCTTAATTTAGTAAATTAAATCAAGATCCCCAAGTCTGATAAACTGTAGGACTCCAGCAAGAGTATCTGGGTCTGCAGGACCATGGCTATTCCTCAGATAATGAATTCCATCCTGTGAGTCTGCCACCCCCATTGATGTCACCAGGTACTACCTTTGAACTTCAGTCAGTCTCATGAGGCTTTGAGCCATGAATTAGTGCTAATTCCGTGAAGTTCAGAGAGAAGGGTGGCACAAGGAGATATAGTAGCTCCATGTAAGGAAAAAGTTGACTAGAGTAGACCAAAGGTGACTTGGAGTCCCCTCCCCCCCAAATCTTTTGCAATTCCAATCATGGTCCCAAAAATGTCATGACGATGACGGAGGGCAGAGAACTGTCAACCACAAGCTGTGTCTAGAGACTGGAAAGGATCACAAATGCAGGTGGCAGGAGCTGTCTTAAAAGGGAAGATTTATGCTCCCAAAGCCGCAGTGAAAACAGCGTCATAAGTCAAATGTATCGTGTCTCAGTGAAATTGAACGTGTTTGATTTTGCAAGTAGCAATGTCATTGGAGATAATCATTAATGAATTGTTCAAGACTTGCTTTCAGTCATGCTGTTACATATACTTCCTGTGGCCTAGGGGCTCCTAATATAAATCCATCTAAATTAGTAACTCCCATTGCACTCTCAATGCGTTATGAATATTCCGTTCCAACTATTGTTATCATTTTCAGTTATGCATCTGTAACATGGTTTGATATTCATTTATTCCACTGGACTTTGTTCACCACCGTATTCTCAGTGTCTAGGATCCGGGAAGCACTCGATAAATATTTGTTGCTTCGTTGGTTGGGTGATTGATTGCATGGGTTAGAAAGTTAGATTACAAGACTATAAAAGTCTGTGGTTTTATGACATCCCATATTTCTGCAAATAAGAATTTCTATGCAGTTAGATGATCCTGACGGATTTTATCCTGCCTTTCCGAGCGAGAAATATACTGTGGATAAAGTTAAATCACAGAGTTTTCTGCAGATCACACCATAGTGGTGAAGAACCGAACGAGCTCTGCTGCCTGTTAGGTGTATAACCATGGACAAATCCCCTAATTCTCAGTGCCCAGGTTCTCATTTGTAAATTGGGGATAACAGAAGCACCTACCTGATGGGGGGCATATCAGGATTTAGAGTCCGTAGGAGTGTCTGGCACATGGAAAGTGCTATATAAATGTGAGTCATCATTACATAACTGAAAATAATCTAGGATTTCTAATTCTAAGGCTCATGAGTCCAGTTTTCTAGTCGACACAGTTACTGGACACTATCTGTGCTAAGCACGAGTCTCGGCCTTGAGGATGCAAGAGTAATTTGGACAGAGCATGCAGTCCAGGAAGGACAAATAAGCCAGGGGACAGCTGTCCCAGGGGAATTATGCCAAGTGGTACTGCTGAATTAAAACTCCAAGTTGAAAGCTCCTGCAGTAGAGATGGCAGAATAACCACTCTACTTGAGACAAGATGAGGAGCGTCTCCTAGAGAAGTTGCTATGTCTTTGGGGCTGTGAAGACTGAGCAGGAGTTGGTTAAGAACGGCAGACCCACATCCATGCCACTCCCTCTGCTCCGAAAATAGAATCTTGTTTTTTTCAAGAATCCCATAGACATTCCCCTGAATGTAAGGCAAGTTGGCTTCTATCCAATCCCAGGGGATATATCAGGATTGATTTAAACCCATCCTGTTTATATCTGTCCTCTTAGCCATGAATTGGTTCAATCTGTCAAATCAGGTGTAAGGAAAGGCCCGGTGGAAAAGGCCGCCCTTCCTGAACTAAGCAGACCAAGCCTTAGGATCCGAAGGTCGCTGTTGGCTTTTTCCTCCTCCATCTGCCTGATACACCGATGAGATGCTTC
Source organism: Rhinolophus sinicus (assembly GCF_057876585.1). Taxonomy (NCBI): domain Eukaryota; kingdom Metazoa; phylum Chordata; class Mammalia; order Chiroptera; family Rhinolophidae; genus Rhinolophus; species Rhinolophus sinicus. Next base: position 9,450,023 of record NC_142507.1, on the reverse strand, counting down.
AAAGGCGGTACAGAGGAGGTGGAAACCAATGGGCCTCAGAGAAGAGGGCAGGGAGAGAGAGCCCATGTCCCTGAGATTGTTGTGAAGTCCCTAGGGGGTCTGAACCTCCCACCTTCAGTCTTGTCAAGTGAGAAAAATACACTCCACTTTGTTCAAACCACTGCGGTCAGGGTTTCTGTTACTTAACAGCTGAAAGCATTCCTAACTGACACAAAGAGGCAAAAGTGGGGATGATTTCAGACAGCAATTCTGTACAAAGCGTCTGCCTACAGATAGGTCGGAGCTTGGTGCAGCAGGAGGGAGTGCGGATATTAAAAGGAAGAGAGAAGAGATGTGGGGCATAGCAGGAAATGAGGCCAGAAGTCGGTCCCCAAATACTATAGCGTTGAATGGATTTGTATCTTATTGATACTTACAAGCCACCTAAGAATTTTAGGTAGTAAGTGGATATGATCAATATTGCTTATTTAGGAAAAGAACACAGTCCGTTGTATACAACAGACTGGAAACCAGTGAAAAGATGGATGTAGGAGGTTAAGAAAAGAGAATGAACCACAATAGTAATATGGGGTGACGAAGGAAGGTCAGCCACAAGAGGCTTTTCTGGGGGTCATTTCTCTGGCACCAGCAGGCTTCCTTATTGTAGCAGTTGTTCAGTAGCCGGGAACTGTATGCAGGGAGTTGGAAAGTAAAGGTGGCCTCTGGACTCTTATAATGTGTGCTCGATAATACAATTATTTTGATTTATTTAACAGACACATACTCATATATACCACTTACTATATGTCAGGAAGTTTCTAAATGCTTTACTAATATCACCGAATTTAATCCTCATACAAACCCCTTCAGCGAGTACTATTACTATCCCCATTTTATGGTATTGGCCCGTTTGTTCTATTGTGGAAACTAATTGAAAACAATTGCGGTAAAACATTTGATGCAATGTCTGACACATTGAAAGTCCTCAATGAATACGAACTGATGCTACTGCCTCTTTTTTCCTATTGAAATTGTTACAATGAAATGTCTTCTTTCAAAAATTTCTTACCCTCTGCTTTGTACATAGTATGCATTTTGTACGCTACTGTTCTGTAAGCAGTGCTACAAAAACATCACCTTTCTTTTATTTCTTCTCTCTCCCTCAGAAGGGACGGGCAGGTTTACTGCAATGTAAATTACGTACCATGAATTTCACCCTTTAAATGACAAATGTGTATAGTCATGTCTCCACCACCAATTTGGAGCGTGTTTGTCCCTCATTTCTGTCACCCCCAAAAGTTCCCTTTTGCTCTTTTGCATATCAAGCCTCTCCCCCATCCCAGCTGCTAGCAACCACTGATTTGGTTTATTTTCCTTTTATAGTTTTGTCTTTTCCAAAAAATTATATAAACAGGATCATGCGGGAAAATATTTTTTCTGACTTTTTTCACCTGGCACAATGCTTCTGAGATTCACCCCTGTTGTTGCACATACCTGAAGTTCATCCTTTTTTATGACTGAGCACTATTTTAATATATAAATGTACAAGTCCTTTATCAAATAAATCATTTTCAGTTGTTTTCTCCCACTCTGTGGCTTGTTTTATACTCGTCAGACTTTCAAAGAGCATTTTAATATTGATAGTTTTTGCTGTTTGTATCTTAAAGCCTTTGTAACTCTAGGTCACAAAGATTTTTCTCCTATGTTTCCTTCCAGACGTTTTATGGCTTTATGACTTACATCCAGGATGGCGATCAATTTTGACCGATATTTTGTGCATGGTATGAGGCATGGGTTAAAATTTGTTAGTTTGCCTGCGGAGGTCAAGTTATTTAGACGTCATTTGTTAAGTAAGACGATCCTTCCCCTATCGAATTATAGTCATACGCTGCATAAGACGGGGATACATTCTGAGAAACGTGTCATTGGGTGATTTCATCTCTGTGCGAACATCGCAGAGCTCACTTACTGAACTCTCGATGGTATACTGTAATTGTATGTGCTATACTTTTATAAGGCTGGCAGTGCAGTAGGTTTGTTTACACCAACATCACAAACACATGAGTAATGCATGGTGCTAAAACATTGCGACAGTTATGACATTACTAGGCAATAGGAAATTTTCAGCCCCATTATAATCTTATGGGACGACTACCGTCGTATATACAGTCCATTGTTGACTGAAATGTTATGTGTCAACCTTACTGTTCCTTGGTTGTACTTCAGTTGAAAGTCAGTTATCTGCATGTGTGTAAGTTTATCTCTGAACTTCATTCAGTTTCATGGATCTATACGTTTTTTCCATTCTGTCTGAATTACTATAGCTTTATAGTAAGTTTTAAAACCAGGTGGAGGGAGGGTCCCTAATTGATCTTTCTAAAAAACTTTAGGCTACTTTAGGTCTTTCGATTTTCTATGTAAATCTTAAGAAAAGCTTGTCAGTTTCTAGAAAAAGATATCTAGAATTCTGCTGGAATTTTGATTGAGATTGTGATGACGCATATAAATCTCAGGATCAATCAGGGGAGAATTGACATCTTAACTATTTTAAGTGTTATGATGTGGGAACTAACATATTTCTCAATTCTTTAGAACTTCTTTAATTTCAGTAATGTTTGTGTTATTAATATTTTATGTCATACACACATTTTGTTAGATGTCTTTCAATATTTCCTCGTTTGATGCTGTTATAAACGGTATAAATTTTAAATTTTAATTTCCAATTTTTTTTGCTATTATAGAAGAACAATTATTTTTATATTGATCTTGTATCCTGTGAATATGCCAAACTCACTTGTTTATTTTGCAGGCACTTTTGTAGATGTTTTGGATTATTTATATAGATAATATCACGTGCAAATAAAAACACACATTTCTTTTATTTCCAGTCAGTATTGCTTTCATTTATTTCTTTTCTTGCTTTACTGACCAGTACCTCCAAAGTAATGTGAACAGAAGTGGTGAGAGTGGATACCCATGCTTTGTTCCTTGTCTTAGAGGAAAAGCAGTCAGACTTCTACCATTAAGTCTGATGTGAATTGTCAGTTTTCATGGATGATCTTTATTAAATTCTAGAAGTTTCCTACTCTTTCTGGTTTAGTGAGAATTTTTATGATGAATGGGTGTTAAATCTTGTCAAATTATTTTTCTGTGTCTATTGAGCTGAGTACATGGTTTTGCTTTTATAGTCTATTAAAACAGTGAATCCCATCATTGATTTTTGGGATGTTGAAACAACCTCACATTCCTTACATAAGCCCCAGTTGTTCACCAGGCACTGTCCTTTTTATATATAGCAGGATTCTGTCTGCTAGCATTTTGTGAAGGCTTTTTTTCATCTGTGTTCTATTTTCTGGAAGCATTTGTGTAGAATATGTATTATTTCTTCCTTAAGCATTTGGTAGAATTCCCCGGTGAAGCCATCTGTGCCTGCAGTTTTCTTTATGGGAAGATTTTTAACTACAAATTCAATTATTTTAGCAGATATAGTGCTATTAAGGTTATCTGTTGCTTTTTGAGTGAGCTTTGGTAGTTTGTGTTGTAGGGGAGGGGAAACTTTCCCCCGTTCCCTTTTTAGTTCTTCTGGCTGCTCAAATAATTAAACGACATAAGACAGATCGACAGGAGAAAATAATGAAAACTTATTGCGTATGTCCATTCGGGGTTCCATAAGAGTATGAAGATGGAGGACAAAACGAGCAGTTGAGGTGCTTATGCTAGCTTGAGCTAAGGAGCTAGGGAGGTAGAGCTTTGGGACTTCAAAGGGCAGGGAGGAAATTCACATGGAGATGGAAAAGCAAATGTTTGGTAAATCACTGCTTTCTGGAAACAGAGAGGACTTGGATCAAATGGGCCTTGCTAGACAACTCCATATGTCACTTAGTTCATATTAAACTATAGTTACTTATGATGACAGCTCCCTTCCTGGCAGGTCCTCTGTCTAAATTCTTTTAGGCAGTTGGGGGAAGGTCAAAGGTTTCTCCTGTCTTTTGTTTCTTACAAATAACCAACTTAAAATAATCAATATCCCAAAGAGGCATATTTTGGGATGGCAAATTCTGTTCCCGTTCAGTGCCTGTCTAGTAATTTGCCCATTTCACGGAAGTCATCACATGTATTGGCTTAAAGTTGTTCATATTTATTTGCTATTCTTTAATATATGTAGAATTTGTAGTGGTGGTACCGCTTGCATTCCTAATGCTAGTAATTTGTTCTTCTCCCTCTCCATCTTAATCAGTCTGACTAGACTTTTATTAAATTAGTTGCTCTTTTAAAATCACCAGCTTTTGATTTCATTGCTTTTTCTTGATTGTTTTACGATTTATTTCATTGATTTTTGCTCTGACATTGTTTTCTTCCTTCTTGTTTTGTGTTTAATTTCATTTTCTTTTTCTTGTTTTCAAGATGAATGAGTCATCATTTTTAAGACATTTCTTATATTCTAACATGAAGATGTGATGGCACAAATTTCCATGTAAGCACTGCTTTAGTGACATCTGACAAATTTTGCTCTGATCTGCTTCATTTTCATTCACTTCAAACTAATTTGTAGTTAACTCTGGGTTTCTCCTTTGATCCATGGGTTATTAGATATTTGTTTAATTTCAAATATTTGGGATTTTTCCAGGTATCTTTTTGTTCTAATTTAACTTCAGAAAACACTTTTTAAAAATGATTTTAATCCTTTTCACTTGCTGAAATTTGCTTCATGGTCCAGAAATTTGGTAAATATTCCATGTGCATTTTAAAAGACCATGTCTTCTGTTGAGGATTAAAATAGTCTATTAATGAAAATTAGGTATAGTTGATTGAGCGTGACATTCAGATTTTTCATATCTTTACTGTTGTTGCTTTTTTAACTTCTTTTTCTATTATTTCCTGAAAGATTAGTTGTGAAGTCACCAGGCTAGTTATTGACTTGTTATTTCTCTTTTCACCATCTGTAAGTTTTTGCTTTATGTATTTTGAAGCTCTTTTACTAGTACAAATACATTAAAATTGTTATGTCTTCTCCCTGGCTCCATCCCATGTTCTGAAGTCTAGTTTGTCTCATATTAATATGTTTACTCTAGCTTTCTCTTTATTACTTTTTCTATGCTATTTATATTTTCCATCTTTTCTCATCTAACGTCTTTATCTATATGTTTAAATTGGGTTTCCCTGTAGGTAACATGTCATTGAGCCTTGCATTTTGATTCACTTAGAGAATCTTTGCCTTTTAATCAGGATGGTTAAGCCATCTAAATTTAGTGTAACGCTTAACCTGATTAGACTTAAATCTATCCTCTTTCCAGTTGTTTTCCGTTTGTCTCATCTATTCTTTGTTCCTTATTTTCCCTTGCTTCCTGCCTTCTTTTGAATGAATTGAGTATTTCTTATTCCATTTCCACTTCACCATGGTTTAATAGTTATACTTTCTTTTTCTGATGGTTACTCCAAGGCAGTGGTTCTTAAGTGCAGGAGGCAGTTTTTTCCCTCCAGGGGATATATGTCAATGTCTGGAGACATTTTTTATTTTCATGATTTGATGGAGGTGCTGCTGGCATCCAGTGGGTAGAGGCCAAGGATTCTACTAAACACCTTTCCACCCACAGGGCAACCCCCATAACAAAGAATTATCAAATAAAAAATGTCACTTGTTGTCAGGCAGTCTCCCTGTGATGTCATATTTCTCTTTTCCTTCCACACAATCCCACAAGCCTCTCTCACAGCTGATGACCTCCACTCATACTTCACAGAGCAAAGAGAAACCACCAGACACAAACCCCCTCTGCTTCCTGTCACCAGAGCTAAACAATCACATCTGCATCCTTCCTAGTGGATGTTCCTTCTCCATCAAATCCTGTCCCTTCACGACCACTCAGATCCGATCTGTCCACAGCATACGAAGAACTCTGCCCCCTCAGTTAAACCCTCACTTTCTTGCATCATCAATCAATGTCTTCCCTAAGGATCATTCTTATCAGCATATTTATATGCTCTAGTATGCTCTTCTAAAAGCAAACAAATCTGTGTTGATTCCACATCCCCTTCTAGCAACCACCACATTCACCATTCTTTTTTACAACTAAGTGTGTTGGAAGGGCCGGCCACACCTGGTCTCTCCTGATCCCCATATTTCTTCTCTGTGGGACGATTCCCCACTGAACTTCCCCAAGTGTGCCTTATAGCTCTCAGAGAGACCATCCCTGATCACCCTGCCAAAAAATAGGTCTCCCTCTCTTCGTCTCTTTTTCAAACCATTGCTTAACTCCTTCACACCACTTACTACTGCACATTTTTTTTAGCATGTTTTTTATTTTCTTTTTTTTTATGGTAGGCTGATTGTTTGCGCACCAGAATATAAACTTCATGCAGACAGGAACCATGTCCAATTTGACATTAGTCTATTATCTGCAACCAGCATCGAGGCTCAAAATAACCCATGCTGACTGACTCTATGAATAAATAAGTTAATGAAACAGTGACATTGAAAACAGGGTATTACTTGTGGTATTTGAAATATACTCATTGAAATGTGGCATGGCTGTTTAAAAAAAAAAAAATCATTGCATTAATCATTGTTTTGACTGAGCCTGAAATTTCTTTTATTATAATTCTGAAATGACAGAGCTATAGTGGTATCAGGTTGTTCCCTTCACACATCTTTCGTGGGGAATTCAATGAACACACACACACACACACACACACACACACACTATTTTCCCAAGCACAGCTGTAAATCCTTCATAAGTTTCTAACTTACAATTTTACAGAATTCAGAACTAAATGATTTACAGCGCTCCAGTTCTCTGTGAGGTACATTTTCACATTTTCCTTTCCTTTTTGTCTTTAATCTTGGACCCCGTATAGAGCTGCTGTCTGCAAAAGAGACAGGCAATCATTTTATACAATATATAGCATTGTCATTTCAAACTGGCTACAGTTTAAGTTTAGTAAGGTCTTCATTTATCAAGTTCCCTGTAGTTTTCAAGGAGCAGTAATGTAAATGCAGATGAGCTTTTAAAAATACTTTACAAAAGCCCATTAAAGCACCACACGCATCTTTTTTCCCTTTTCTCTGTTTTATTTGCCATTACTGGTGATAACGACTAGAGTGTTTTTATATAAATCAAAACTGTCTCCTTTCTAGTCTGACCACTCTCCTGGCCCCCTGTGCACAGTGTTGTCACAGGCTGTTGCATACGCCATCATGATAGTTCATCATGGAAGCAACGTGGTGATGTGAGCAATGTTTAGAGCAGTTGGTCCTGCTTTAGCCTTAACACAGCCCACCAGTGGCCTTCCCCTTCCACCATCTTATCAAAGCTTTGGTGAAACTATCCTTAGAAATGGGAGTTTGTATTCATAACTATGTGATGTTCAACAGAAGCTTTTCAAAAGGAAAAGGAATTTTACAAAAAACTAACATCACCCATGCTTCCACTGCTAGCAATATCAAAGAAGCAGGAATTCTCCCCCAGGCTTTCCACCAGCCACCCGCAGATTTCAGGTTGTAGCAGAAATCCCCCAAAACAGGCATCTCAACGAAGGCACAAATGCCCCTGAAATCTAGAAAACTAGGTCCTGATGATTTTAACAGCCTTGCGGAGAGTAGAGACAAAATCATCAAGTTGAAGGGGAAATGGTTGGAGTAAAAATGTCTCCTTTTTTCATGTTTCAATCCTTTTATTTGAAATGCACTTCCATGCCAAAAGAACTCGGTTCGTTATTTCTTTCTTCTAGCACCACCATGTTTGAGTGGTGAATTGGGCAACGTGACTGCTTTGATTAGTGGTTTCCAAGAAGCTAAAGTTACCAAAAGGGCAACGTTGCTCATGAGTTTAGGAGGAAAATGCGCTTTGGTTCTGATTTACTATATGTATTTTAACTGGGCTGAGTTACCTCATGGCACTCCCATGATCTTTGTGTTTGGTAAATATTTTGAATTTTGAGTGTCAGAATAGCATATTGTGACCGAATAAAATGTGATGGTTTATATCAAAGGGGTGGTTTCTTGCTTCCTGTCCTCCAAAGGACCTTAGAAAAAGCTGACAAATGTTGCAACTACTGCCCTAGCGATGTGAGGCTGCTAAAAGAAGAACTCTTTGAATTATTTTTAAAAGGTTTTTAAAAAGTAATCGCCGGTTTCTTCAAGGAGAAAGGTTTCCCCTTGTGATAATCATAGAAACCTTAAACATCCAATTCTAATGTGGTTTTATTCCCCCCAGAACTTGTTCATGTATCTGATATGCACGTGACAAATTAGTGGCTTTACTACCCTTGGAAACTGGTCATTTTAAACATGGTGAAAATGAGCAACAGAGACCTTACTATCAAGGTGACTTTTCTATGACGATGGTTCAGTTACGTGAACATTGACAATTTCAAAAGTATTTTTGACACAGTGATTTATTTTATTAGGTTGGTACGAAAGAAATTGTGGTTTAAAAGGTTAAAAATAATTGCAAAAACCGCAATTACTTTTGCACCAACCTAATACCACTGTTATCTCGATGTTAGAGTTAGATTCCCTGATGTAGAAAACAAATATAATTTTTGTTTATGCCTAGTGCTAACACAAACTATATATGTGTTCTTTAAAAGTAATTGAATCCCGACTATTTTATTTTAAGTGCATCCTCTACTACAGATGTGGAAAACCCATTTTATAGCGTTAATATTGTCTTACTTGCTCTGGAGTCCTCGAAGCCCCTTCATCTTTAAATAGGAATAGCTCAGCCTCTGGACAGAGGGCCAGTATGCTCATCTCTCAGTCCATTTGTAAATGCACGCACACTTTTCAATGCAAGAGGTCCACGGAGACAAAGACAAAATAACATTGCTCCTTCATCGGTGATGTTGTGGTGATTTCTGTTTTTAATTTGGATGTGAGTCTACCATGGTACCCTGCTAGTTTCCAGTGGTCATTCCAGAGTCATAAAGGTTCAAATACTGGCCATCATTCTTTGTTGAGATATCAGATTATTACCTATTATGCGCACTCTGTGGTAACAACTGGGCTACAAAACAACAGTATGATTTTAATTATAGTGTTAACAGGCACAAAAATCCTTCAAATGGGCATTTTGACTCACCTTTCTTTTCCCTTATCAGTTTTTATGCTGTTGTTGGTTCACACGTTGAGGTCAACTCCAATTTGGTTTTAAGATACTTGTTAATATTAGAAACATTTTAAAAGAGATCTTTACTGGTGTCTTTTGCTTCAGTTTGTAAATATAAAAGCTAACTGGAGTAAAGAAGATAATTTTTTTAATGTCTAGTGCTGCTTTCTAACTTTTTATTTTTTTTCTCACCATGAGGAGGATGTGGAGAGTCATAGGGGACAAGAATGGTGATAGTTTTAAAATTTCTCCACAAAATTGCGACAATTCTTTCCTTGAAAGGTGGGTCCCTCTGTCCTTGAGGGCTTGTTTCTTCTTCTTTTTTTCTTTTTAAATTAAACTTTATTGTTAATAAAGTTACATAGATTTCAGGTGTACAATACTGTATTACATCATCTATATATCACATTGTGTGTTCACCACCCAGAGTCAGTTCTCCTTCCATCACCATATATTTTATCACATTTACCCTCATCTACCACCACCCCCACTTACCCTCTGGTAACCTCTAAACTATTGTCTGTGTCTGTGAATTTTTATTTCTTCATTTCTTTGTCTTGTTCCTTTGTTGCTTTCAGTTGTATATCCCACATATCAGTGAAATCATATGGTTCTTGACTTTTTCTGTCTGACTTTTTTCTCTTAGCATAATAATCCCAAGATCCATCCACATTGTCAAGAAGCTGTGGTATATATACACAATGGCTTGCTCCTAATACGGCGGAAGTGACCGTGTATGAATTCCAAGTGGTGGGGAGCAGAATATGCCACCCCAGAGTGTGCCACGTTGACATGTAGATTATTTTCAGCTAAAGACAGTTGAGGCTCAGGAAGAGCTTATTGCCTCCCCCTTAACTGCCTAAAAGAATTCAGATAGGCGGCCTATACCAGGGAGAGAGCTATTACCAGAGATAACTTTTTATATCAGAAACTTATCTTCATGGCGTGGCAAGCATTTGTTTACCAAACATTTGTTCTCCTGTCTTCCTATGAATTGTCTTCACCCCCTTGAAGACCCAGGTCCCTAGCTCAGGATGGTATATAATCTTCAGTTACCTGACTGCAGGGGAATGTCCTATTTTTATGGGGCTCCCATACATATGCTATTTCTTTTTCTCCTATTAGTCTGTCTCATGTCAATTTAATTATTAGACCAGCCAAAGAATCTAGCATGGAAGAAGGGAAAAGTTTTCTGTCGCTACACAAGACGAGGCCATAAGAGGATTTGTGACATCCTCCTAACTCTTGCTCTTGGATCCCTGTTCTGGGGGCAGCCAGATGTCCTGTCGTGAGGACAGTCAATCAGCCATGAGGAGAGGTCTGCATGACGAGGAACCGAGACTTCCTCCCAACAATCATGTGAATGAGCCGCTATTGGAAGTGGGCCTTGCAACCCTAATCAAGCCTTTATAGATCAGGAGTCAGCAAAATGCAGTGCATGGACCAAATCCCTGTGAGGAGGCACTCAAGTCTAGAATGGTTTGACAGTCTTAAAAGGAGGTGAAGAAGAAGAAGGGCATGGATATGGATAATCATCTTCCTCATCATCCTCATCATCATAATTGACAGAGACTGGTGGAGCCCACCAAGTCTAATGTATTTGCTGTGTGCTGACCCTGCTTCAGTGACTGCAGCTCTGGACGACATTTTGATTGCAACCTCAGGAGAGACCCAAACCAGAATCCCACACCCAAGCTGCTCCTGAATTCTTGACTCTCATAACTGGTTGAGACAATAAATGTGTACTATTATTTTAAGCAGCTAGGTTTTGGGGTAATATTTTACACAGCAATAAATAGATAGCTAACAACTGGCTATAATATGAACTCCATTTTGTCTTGGCTGTCAGTGGCCCACATTTTCCCCACCGACATTCTACTTTGAAGAACGTCATACAATCTGGATTTAATTGATTTCTTCTTAAAGATTAGATTTAGGTTAAACATTTTGTCAAGAACAGTATATCAGTGTTATTTGATTCCCAGCTATCTTTCCTGCTTTCCCATTAGGTCTCAGATTAGGCATTGCTTCTGCAAGAAATTCTTCTCTGAGCCCTTTTCTACCTCCGGTATACAGAATTTGTCTTTGTCATACTCTCATACAACAAGGTGTCTTTCTCAAAGTGCTTTCCCCATCACACATACCTAAGTGTAAATATTGAGCTAATATCTGTTGCACCTACAGTGTACTCTGCACGATCACAGATGATATCTGTTTCACCTAATATTAGTACTGCCCTTGGAAAAGTGTAGATTCATAACAAATAATGGTTGAATCAATACATTTGTAAATAAAGTCATGGATTTGTATCTATTGTATCCAGTTGTTCAAATATGCACGTTAATTTTACCTAGCACTCACTGGATGCCTGCTATGTGCTAGGCCTGTGTTAACATTTAAAAAAAAAAAAGGTGTAGTACAATGAATTATGTAATGGTCATTTATTAATTAATTGACTATTCAACAAATTGTTTTTGAGTGTCTAAAATGTGTGCCCTAAATTTTGCATTAAGGACTTAGACTGGTAGCTACGTAGTTGATGCAATTACGTGCCTCAAATCCTTTATGCAACACGATGAGCCATAATTTGTTTAGTATGTTTTAAAGCCCTCAAAAAGGAACTCTAAAATTGGCAAGAAAACAATTGTGAGAAGTTCTAAAAATGTGTGGCTTTAATTCTCCTGCCAGTGTAGGTTAAAGGGAGACAGAAACTATGATCTCTGTGCTTGTTCTACAGGATCTGGGGGACTTGAAAAGGGTATCTTTGATTTATGGAAAAACTGATTTGTTTAGTTGAGCAAAGATATTTATGAATTTTATGGTAGAAGACTCTGAGCACAGATGGTCAGAGAAACAAAAGAGATGAACATGGAGAGTTTAATGGAAGGCATTGAAATTGCTAAGTTGGGAAGGGTTGTTTTGGTTCCAAATGTAGCACTGAAGCAAATGCATCAGTGCAGGACCACATTTATCAACTTAACACATGCTTGTTGTGTGGCTACATCCCACTTGACTGTACCGAGCATCCCCACTCAGTGGAATTGGCTGGAACCTCTTTTTTGTTTATTTTTGGATGTGAAAATCTGTGCCCGGTGCTCAAAAGTTCCTCTGGGTATATCAAGCCTATCAATTACCAAGAACAAGCAAAGGAGAAAGGAGGTAAGACAGCAAATGACAAAAGACCCAGAGCCTCTTCCCCTTAAGGCACTGCTCTCCAGTCAGCATGGAGGAACTAAGGGTGGACAGGATGGTGGGCCACCTGCCGTGACTCTGCCGTCTGAAGAGGGTTTTTTTATTTTCTTCTTTCCCTTGGGTTTAGTCAAGCAGTAGGGTGGATAAGGCAACTCACACTTGATACTTTCTTTTTCATAATTTATACAGATGAAGTCAGATCAGCAGACACATCCATTGAGGAGGAGAAAATGGTTCAAACAAAAGAGGCAACATGTTCATAACATGCTAGGCACTATTTTACCACAAAGGCAGGTGGGTATTTCTCTTTTCGCATACACACACATACACACACACTCACACTCACACACTTATGTACCATAGCCAAGTTATTGAAGTGACATGCAAAATAAAAATTGAAAGACGCTACCTGTAAGCTTATTAAAACTGAGCTAGAATGTTAAACCTCTTATGTCCTAAATCTTCTTCAGTATAACAAAAATAAACATCTCAGAGGACAGGAGTTTGACTGTTGGCTATAGTAAAAGAAAAGAAAAAAATATATATATATATTATAAAGTTGAGAGTAAGGTCAGATAGAAGCTTAGATTATTCTTGGTCAACAACTTAATAATGTATTTAACCAACTCTATAAACCAAGGTCAAGAACCATGAACTTTATAGAATTCCTTACTGGATCTGGGTATTGCTCACTTATGTGTTGGAGTGGATTAAAAGCCTTAAGCTAAATAAAGTGCCTTGGGAAGATTCTTCCATCTCCAGAACTACACAGGGACTGTTATGGAAGAGTGAGTGCTAGTCCCTGTTTTTTTCTGTTTTTCTTTTTTCTCACTCCATTCAACCCTATGGGTGGAACTCAAAGTGTAGTCAATCCCTTTTTTAAAATCTCTAGTGTTCTCAAGATATTAAACTCAGTCGTGTCATGCATCCCATTTCAAATTCATGTCTCCTTTTTAATATATTGCCATCCAATTCCATTTTTTTTAACCTTCTCCTTTTTATAGTTGTCAATGCCAGATGAAAAATCGTGATAGCTAATATTAATTGAGCATCTTCCACATACCAGAGGTAACGCTGAATGTTTTTGCATATGAGGTGGATATAATCTCATTCCATGTATTCAAGCATGCAAGAAATATTTTATATCTTTATCTTAAATAAACCAATTTAATATATTTTTTTAATGCCCAGTCCTCTGGCTGGCAGGAAATTTAATGTTATCCAGTCTCGGGCTTTCTCCCCATCAATCCCAGGATACTGTTCTGAGATCACATGAGGAAACAGAGTGCAGAGACCCTTGTTCATCCATCATATATTCAGAGGTTCCCACTGAAACATCGAGCAGCCTCGCTAACCTCAAGCCTTCTCGGCTCTAGTAACACTCAGCTGCTTCCAGGCTCCTTTGGGACTACAAAGAACCATTGTGAGATTTCCTGGGGTCTCGTCAGCCTGCACCCACCTTGTAGCCGTTCCTTTCTGTGGGTTTGCTGCCTCCATGAACGCTGCCAGAAAGCAGTATGAACGCCTCCTGTTTTCAGAATCTGCCCCTCCAGCAGTCACAGGGTATTTGTGTCAACTGAGAGTATCTCGTCTTTCTCCGAGTTTTTCCAGATCCTTTCCTTTTCCACACGCATCTTTCTTCCATCTCCTTCCTCTATAAAACCTTGAAGGTCTCCTATGAGCTTGAGCTTTTGGAAAAATCAGTCCAGATAGAGTTGCTAGCTACTTCTGCTTCATTCCTTCCCTCACACCTGCCTGGAGGTCAAGGGACCTAAGTCCCATAGGAATGGGTCAGAGGGTAGAGGAAGCAGAGGTCATGACACACCGAAGGAGGAAAAAGGGGTATCTCAAAATAGGCAGCCTACTATTATGTCAGCAGAACAATCCAATGAGATGTGTTACCCTCTCAATTTTATAATTAGGAAAACTGAAATGCAAAGTGGTTACCCACGTCCCACAACTATTAAATAGCAATATGTTCCATCACACTCATGACATTCTTTGTAAATAGGTTATATCATAGACTGTAGAATATTTATAAGCATCTAATTTACTTGGACTATTATACTCGTAAGTGTCTAATTAGGTTTTTTATTATCATTATGGAGAGAAACATCCTCAGTGTTGTTTGAAACTGACATATAGATGTATGTGTTAAATGCTTTTGCTCTTAAAAAAAAACTTCTCCTCAAGAACTTGACGCAGATTGTATTAACTCTACCAGTATCAACCCAGGAACAAGTATGTTCAACCGCTTGACAAGTTTTCATACTCAGAGGATTTGAACACGACCCGTCACTCAGTGGGGCATTGCTTGCCACGACTCTCCTGCCTGCTGGATTTCTGACATTTAGGCATTTTGACAACATGGAGCCTTTAATTGGCCTCTTTGCAAGTCCTGCTCCTTTTGGCATTAATTGCTAATTAATAAAAGCATGAAAATGTCAGTATGTCAGCATAGGAGCCAATATCTTGACGTTGAGGAATTAGGTAGAAACACAGCGCTTAGATTTGGAATAGGAAAAATGAAAAAATTCAACAGGTTCCAACATCCCTTCTTTAAACTCGCCCTGAAGTGGTTGGAGAGTCAACTTTCCCAGGACCCTCAGGGCCTTTCCTTCCCCGAAAGACTTGGGTCAGAGGGTTCTGCATGAGCAAAATGCCAGGTAACGCTTGCCACATCTTGCCTGGCACCCACTCGCTGCCAGAAGTGAGGGGAGATGTACTGGACCTGACATCTTTGTCGACCTTAGGGTACTTTAAGCACAAATGTAAATATAGCATATCACACTTGAATGGTCTCATTACTTACGTTGCTGGCACCTGGGATAAGATTTGAGCTTGGCCTTGAAAAAGGGGAGAAGCTTTCTGCTCTAGTCAGGGTTCTCAGAGAGCTTCAAACTGCAGTGGCAAGCAGGAACCTTCTGGAAGGAATGGACCCTCCAAATTCTTTCAATTCCCACTTGCTAGCATAACTCCTGTAAATATAACCCTTTGGGAACTTCATGAGGAAGGATAGGCTTGCAAACGTTTCTCTTCACTGATGTCCACTAAATACCAGGCTGGACCATCACTGAGAGATCAGATTGTAAAAATGAGGGAAGCCACAATTCTTTCTCCCCCTGCTCAAAAGTTTTTGTTAAAGCAAAAACAAAATAAAACAAAAACAAATGCTACCAAAAACAAAAACTGAATTACAATGGAAGGAGAGGGTCTAACATTTCTTGAATGTGGTGTATATTCTAAAAACATTGGTTTGACATGGGCTCGCTTCTGTCGTCTTGCTTAGAGCGCAGCCCACTTCCAGGTCTGAGGTACCTGAAGACCTTCTCACTGTTGCTAAGGGACAGTGGGTCGTGGGCAGAGCTGACTGTCTCAATTTTCCACTTTTCTTTTCTATAACTATACTTATTTGAGAATATTTTTACAGAAAAATAGCAAAGATTATAGAAATACTTTCCTTATACCCCTCACTCAGTTTCCCCTGATGTTTTTCACATTACCATGGTACGTTTGTACGTTTGTTGATACATATGAGGTCAGACAATTAAGGTCACGAACTCATCCTAGAAAAAGTGCTGCATACGTCATTGATGAATATCACTACGGTCACCTTCCAAGTACTCCCCTTAGGAAGCTATGCACTGATGCCAGTGCCTAGTCTACCTTTCAAAGCAATTTTGGAACTCTTTTTCTGGAATGGCCATCAGAGCTGTCATCGTATTTCTCTTTATGTCCTGAATGTCATCGAAATATCTTCCTTTCAATATTTCCTTTATCTTCTGGTAAAGAAAGAAGTCATTGGGGGCCAGATCAGGTGCGTAGGGAGGTTGTTCCAATACAGTTATTTGTTGACTGGCTAAAAACTCCCTCACAGACAGTGCCATGTGAGCTGGTGCATTGTCGTGGTGCAAGAGCCATGAATTGTTGGTGAAAAGTTCAGGTCGTCTAACTTTTTCACGCAACCTTTCCAGCACTTCCAAACAGTAAACTTGGTTAACTGTTTGGTACAAATTCATAATGAACAATCCCTCAGATATTAAAAAAAAAAAAAAAAATAGGTTAACAACATTGGTGAAACAAGTTCACAAACTTAATTGTCAGACGTCCTGTTTTTAAAACTCTAAACTTAATTGTGACGCCACTAGCTTTTCCACGGCTGTCCTTTTTCTGTTCCAGGTAGCATGTTGCATTTAGTTCTCACATCTCCTTAGTCTTTTCTGATCTATGACAGTATCTCAGTCTCCTTGTTTTTCATGACTTGGACAATTTTGAGGAGCAGTCTTAGGTATTTTGTAAAATGTCTCTCAATTTGGGTTTGTCTGACGTATTTTCTTATGATTCGACTGGGATTATGGGTTTTTTGGAAGAAAACCGCAGAGGTGAGGTGCCCTGCTCATCCTATGTTGTCAGGAGGTGTTTAAGGTATTTGCAGAGGTGTTTGATAGCAGCAGGTTATAACATGGGGATGGTAACTTTAATCGCTGGGTTAAGATAGTGTTTACCAGGTTTCTACAATGTGGAATTACTATTACTCTCATTCCATACGTGTTCTTTTGAAATGAGTCAGGAAGTCCAGTCCACACTCAAGGAGGGACGGGATTAAGCCCCACCTCCCAGAGGAGGAAGGAATATCTACGTGTATTATTTGGTATTCTTCCTTAAGGAAGAGTTGTCCCTTCTCACTACCTGTTTATTTAGCCAGTCATTTTTAGAAAGCATTATACACTCATATTTATTTTATCCTTCAGATTATACATATATATACATATACATATATATGTTTTGTGTATTTTTTCCCCCTCAGCTTCAGCCATTGGGATCTCTTTCATGTTGGCTCTTGTGTCCCTTTGATGTGTTCCATCTGCCTGTTTTTTGAGCACTTCCTTACCTTCTGGCGTTGCAAGATGTTCCAGGATCATGTTGTATTTTTTCCCTGTCCCAGTCCTAGAATCAGTCATTTCTCCAACAAGCCTGTTTTTTTTTTTTTATTGCAGAATGATATTTAGAAACCAAGATCTGGGCATTGGGTGAGCTCACTTCTTCTGGGGTTCACTGCTTCTAAGCCCTCTGAGCTGACAGATCTTTATGTGTGTATGTGTGTGTGCGTGTGCGCGCGCGCATGTGTGTATCCACATATACTCACCTATTTACAATGATTTCTAGATCCATTTGTATAGTTATTAAGATAAACAGGACTTTTTATTGATCACTTCGATTCTAATATAGTCCTATAATATTCATTATATTCTTCCCCCTTGTTTATCTATAATCTCTCTGTTTGAGGGTGGGAAACTTAGTTCCCACCATCCACAATTCATATGCTTATTTGTTCAACCTCAATATACTTTGCTTTTTGAAGTGGAGAAAAATGAGAATAGCTCAGATTATCAAAATAGAGAAGAGAATTGAAGTAGCAGTCTGTGTGATTAATGAAACACTGGACTTTTAACCTCCCCGCAATACAATGCACCGTTAAAAAAAATAGTTAAACTCTGTATTTTTATAATGCAAAAGAAATATTCATTTCTAACTCATGAGATCATTTATGAGAATTTGAATGAGAAAACCCATTTAACGATTTTAGTAAATTGTAAGTATGGAATAAATACTAGCTGTTATTACTAAAAATAAGAACCCAAACTGTTAAAATGGAATTCTTGTACATTTATATTCTTATTCATTTATATTAAAAATATAATTTTCTCTTCTACATAAAAATACCTGAGATCCTCATTTAGAACAAATGGAAAATGGGCTTTGAGACCAAAATGGTAGGGATGGCCAACGGTACAGAAAAATAATGCTACCAGTGAGGTGATCGCTCTGCCTCTGGGCTGCCCTTGGTGGCTGGCTCTCCCTAAGACAAGGTGACCTGAGGCTTATGGGAAACCGAAAAAGTATCACTCAACGGAAGTTCACTGAGCACAATTCAGGAGTTAATGCAACCCTTGGAAATTAAGCCCAGCGCCGATGAAGACGGCCCCGGCACAACTTACTAAAGATGAAAAAAAAAAGGAGTCTTATTTTTCCAGAATAGAGGTGCTGTCTCCCACTCAGCAGTGTGCAAATGCAAAAAGCCAAAGATATGAAAGAGATTAAAATAGACCCACAGAAGATGGAAAAACAAGAGCAGATAAGATAGCCTCCAACAGCACCCTCTCTCCTGTAAGCGAAGCCGTAAAGACCCCATAGCCAGCAGTCTCAGGATGCTACAATGTCTGAAGGTCAGCAACGCTAAAAGTGTGGTCAGGGGCCCACTGCTGTGAGGGTCTTATAATCGGCTGAGAATGGATACAAAATGCACATCCTTGCTTTAGTTTTCATCAGTTAGATGATATGCATTTCTATGGATGTTCCTTTTACATGCAATTAAGTCACTTTCAGGGAGCTTATTGGATTATTAAAGATTACAGAAACTAAAATTAGCACATCTTAAAGTTTAGTTTGGCTGCCATACAAAGCTCGGCAGTGGTACAAAATTCCTACTGTGTACATGCACACCCAGATAGTCGGATTTTGCAGTTGGATTATTTTCTGAAAGGACCATTCATTCTGAGTGCATTGTGGATGTGATCTGAAGGAGAGCAGAATATGCCACCCCCAAAATGTAGCATGCTGGCATGTGGATTATTTTGAGTTGAAAGCAGTCAAGACCCAGCAGACTCAGGCAAAGCTTTTTACCTCCCCCATAACTGCCTAAAATAATTTAGAAAGGGGGCCTATACCAGGAAGAGAGCTATTGCCAGAGATAAATAACTTTTTCGTCTGAGACACTTATCTGCATGGCAGGGCAAATATTTGTTTACCAAACATTTCTTCTTCTCACCTTCCTGTGAATTGCTTCCCCTCTTGAAGCCTTGGCTGCCTTTGGGTCTCATATCTTCGCAGGACTCTCATTTGTGCAAAATTCAGTATGTTTTTCTCCTGTTAATCTATCTTTATTGTAGGGAGTCTCAGCCACGAACCTAGGAGGGTAGAGGAGAAATTATTTTTCCTCCCTACATGTCTTAAATTGGTCATGTTTTTCATTCACAGCTACTCTTGCTTTTTAATTACAAACACTCCAAGTTTAGTTTCTTCACTAAAAGTTGAGTTAGGGATTATTTGTTTAATCCTACAAAGGAGTGCTGCATGCTCCCATAAACATTACTTGGGGCCTACAATTCATATTTGCTTTATTTAACCATACATCATTCACTCCATATTGTTAAACCAGAAACACCCAATAGTTGCCAGTTTTGATTCCCTAAAAAAGTAGATGTGCTTAGACCATTGCACTTAATTGTTCCCACACAGCATTTTTTTTTTTTTAATGAAAAGTAGAAACAGGTAAGTGGTGAGGCTTTTACACTAAATTAGTAGGTCACAGACGAAAATAAGTGAGGTGGGGTTGGTGCATCACATTTCTGCTTCATCAACCACATTTCTGCTATGTTAATGTGATGTATCTTCCTGTAGCTGGTCAATCGGTATGGTGATGCCTCCCAACTATTTATGCATCAAAAGATTTAACACTAAAGAAATGTACTTAAGTAATAGAAAAGTAGCAATTCTTTGATTGCGTCTGTCTCTTTCTGACTGATGAAGATTCTTGCCAGGTTTGTCTTATGAAAGCAGTAGGCTTTTTCCTAATATTTAATACTAGTTATTGTTGAGGAATAGTTTTAAGCCTCCCAATCACTCCAGGTCCTTTTTTTTTTAAGAGATGAAACTGAAAGATATGACATTCTTCTCTCTTCCGTCTGTTCTTGGGAGTCTATGTCTTTTCTCCTCAATTTGATCTCTTATATGAAAACATTTACCGTCCTCAACATACACCTCATTCTCTAATTTAGATCTTTCATAACTTAGAAGAGCTGAGCCAGTTCTCCTTCAAGGATAACTTCTGAATCCACTGAACTATTTCAGTTGTGACTGATAGAACTATGTCACAACAATGTCTTATTTCAGATTCTCCCCTGAACTGAGCCTGACACAGGAACTCAGATGCAGTTGGCTTGGGGGTGATCCCAGGAAACAAGAATGAGAGAGAAAGAAGAGAGAGAGAGAGAGCTGGACAGGAGGAAAAGCCAAGAAAAAGATGAGGTATCTACTGAGATCAGATTCCTCTGGAACCTCCGAGAACTGTCAAGCCAAAAGATAGGAAGTGGGGCTCAGCCACTATTCCGGTCCCCACTGGTGGAGGGCTGCATCCAGAGACATTAGCGCCCTCCTACTTCTGAATGAGAAAGCTCCGATTGCTTCAGGGAAGATCTGGAAGCAGAGAGCGAAAGATACCGAGGCTAGGCTCAGTGTACTTCTGCGTTCCCACTGAACTGTACCCCCAGCTGCAGCTGAAGTCAGAGGGAGACTACAGGGTGCTTTGGGGGCAGCAGGGCCATATGCTACAGCTGCCCTAGAAGTGCTCTGTGTCATTGTATGGAGCCAGAGTCATTCTACTTCAGCTGGTACTCTCTTCCTCCTCTTAGGATGCTTACTTGTTTCATTCTCACATCAGCGTAGCTAAAGAGACCAATCTACTCCAAGGATAAGGAAACTATCATGATATTAAGTGATTTTTTTTTTTTAGATTACATACCCTATCAATTAGAAAAAGAGAAGTTAATCCAAATATATGTCTATTAGGTATAAATTATAGACATGTACTGTCCCACTAATATATAAGCAGTACAAAATAAATTAAATTAGCAAAGTTTGAGTAAATAAATTCGAATCATTTTTTCCATCATCAATATATCATCCAAAATACTCCCACTGTGGAGACTATAGATTTTGATATTTATATATACTTTTTTTTAAAAAAATGATTCTCATCTAGAAGAAGGAGGACGCTCACATCTCTGGAATCCACCCTCAACCAGTGGGGACCAGGACAGTGGTCGAGCCCCATTTCCTATCCTTCGGACTGACAATTCTCAGAGATTCCAGGGGAATCTGGTCTCAGCAAATACTTAGTCTAAAGTAAGAAAGTTGAGGTTGCACTGTTTAACTCCTGTTTAAATTTGTTTGTGCCTGGTTACTAAAGACCACCAATAAATTTCATTTGCATGAAGCTCCTTAGTGTTATAAGCTTCATACATATATCCTAATTCCTTTATTCCCTGGTAAGGAGATTCTGGTAAAAAGAAGTATACTTTTCTATTCATTAGATTTACTGTCTACCCTGAAACCAAAGCCATAACCATTCATCAGGTTTGGATAGATATTCTCCTCTTAATATATGAATGAAATGAAAGCACACTAATTATATTCTTGCAATGGTGCCAATGTATGCAAGTAATTAAATACTCAGTTTCAAGTCTCAGAAGGAAGTTTTAGCCATTTCAGGCACATACTAGAAATAGTCACTAATAGTCAAGCTTATTAAGAGGTAAATTTCCATGTTTTTATGAAAAAAAAATGAACATGAGCAATGAACATGAATTGTTCACTCTATATAAATATATCTTGTTTTATCAGTGATGGAAATTGCTCATTAAGCTTTATCGTAGAGACCAACTCTAAAACGTAAACTTACCTGATGGAGAGTGGATGGGAAATATAAGCTGACCTTGTTAATTGTTTTATAACCAGTTTCCCTACTCTGTCCCTCATCTCAAAATTAATACATTTTTTCTTTATTGTTCATTTTGGGTTTTGTGACTGCTTTGTCCTAGTCGCCTTTGTTTTCATCTTTTTTTTTTTTCTATCTTCTGGTATTTAGCACTGGCTTTGGCATGATTTTTCCATGGCATGTCATTTTTTAGAGGTTATATTTAAGAAATGAACAATACATCATATTTATCTTTTGATATCTTTAGCCCCTGTTGATTATGAGTGATAATTAATGTTAACTCAATTTATTATGGAATTTGGTCTAAAACATATTTGCAGGCCTTCTTCACTTTGTTTCAAGCTAATAGTTTATGTTAGCAGATGGCAGGATTTTCCAGCATTTAGATCCCATTATGGAAAATACTCACAAAAGCATGAATTTAAATTATGAAATTATATTTAAGTCGGTGGTAATAAAGCAGTGTTTGTACTGATTTAGAGCCCATGTTTCATAGGGTTAGGCAAGACAATTTAATCAGACATTATGAAATAAGGGGACGGAAAAGGAAGACGATATTGGGGACTCAGTGGAGTGCAGAGCTTTTTGAGATTATTATTAAAATATCCCTTTCCTTTTTTATCACTGTGTTTCCAGCCACCACGGAGACACACACTGTGGTTACCGCCTTTGTCCATCATGTTTCAGGAGGAGAGGTGCTTGTGGGGAGGGCAGGTCCCGGTGAGAGGGATGAGACCACATGTGTACCTGCAGGAGGGGGAGTGGCTGCTCCTGGACATGCGAGGACCAGTACTGGACACACCACATCTATTGCTTTTATCTTGAGCAATTCTGTAAACCCCTGGAGGTTATCTCAGCGGTGAATATTAGAGAGGTTGAAAGCGAGGCTGGCGGCTTTAGCGAGATTGTCTGGATTTAAATGCCAGCTCCATCACTTCCAGCTCGATGATTTTGGACACGTTACCAAATCTCTTGGTGCCTCAGTTTCCTCTCCTGTAAAATGGGAATAGTCAGAGTACTTATCTTGTAAAGTTGCAATGAGGATTAAATTACTTACATATTCGCAAATGCTTTCAAAAGGGGCTAGAATTTTACAAATGGGTGTTTTGTTAAATTAAAAAGTGCAATAAGTGAAATATTACTCTTCTCTTTAAAACCTTCTAATCCTTCTCATCTCACTCAGAGTGACACTCAGTCCTTCCCATGGTCTGTCCCATGGGATCTGTCCCCTGTTCTTGCATCTTCCAAGCCCCCTGGCATTACGTGAGGCCATGCAGCTGGCTTCTGGCCATGGCATGTGCCCTTCTAGGCTCGACTGGCAGTCACTCACCATCCTCGTTTGCTCGGGACTGTCCTGGTTTTTACACTGCAAGTCCCACATTTGGGAAACATCACTCCCATGCAAATGGGGCGTCAGTCACCCTGACCCTGGACTACAAAACCCTCATGTGATTCTTCATAGTCTCTTCTACCACATGCCGGATAGCACTGTCCAGGGTGACCTTGAAAGCTACGTGTTAAAGATGACGGAGTCCCATCAGCCTGGGCTTCTGATTGAATGAAGCAGAATGAAGCAGGGTTACTGCTGCTCCCACTGGACTTTATGTAAGAAAAAATAAATTTCTATTCTGATAAACCATTAAGATTTCATTGCATTAGCTTAACCAATAAACTAATTACCGTGCTGGTCATTCCTGCCTCCTCCCTGTTCCCTGAACAAAAGAAGCTTGCACTGCTGGTCACTGCCCAAAATGCTCCTTTCCAGACATCTGTGCAGCCAACTCTGTCCTCTGTCATCTGTAACCACTCTTTGCTTGACTATTGTTTTCTATCTCACCTACTGAACCAGTTTATTTAAAATAATCAACTGATTATCCTGCTCTCCTGTTTTTGTTCTTGCCAACGTATCACCTTCTATCTTTTACTGTATTGTTTACTTTCATTTCTTATGATTACTGTTTACTGTGTCTTGCCTCCCACCCACCCTCACTGCAGAATACAAGCTTTACAAGGGTTGAGAACTTTGTTTTGATCGCTGCATATCTCCAGAATCTAGAACATTCCTGACACAGAGTGGGCGCTCAGTAAATATTAGCGAAATGAATGAATTATTTCAATTTATTTCATTTTCAGAGTTTATTGAGTTGACAAAAATAAAACTAAACATCAAAATAACTTCCACCCCCAAGAAGTAATACATGTCATAGAATTTCAAAATCATGATTCCTTCCATTTCCAGAATATTATTATAGACTTTAGAAATTATACACAGAATAATCCATTTATTTATTGTTTCACAACAACATTTGCTTCCCAATTTCTCCAAACCAGAGACTCTAAATTGAATATGTCTAAAATCAAATATTCAAGTTGATCAGTGTCTTGGCCTTTGCAATTACCTTCAATACTGGTTAAGCTCCGCTATGCCTCAAATCATGTTCCTTTCTTGCTATAGACACTTCATCTCTTTCTGCCTCTCTGTACTCGTATCAGTGTTTGCATATCTTAGTAATTCTGGGTGTTAGAGACTTGCCAATATTTACCCTTATAAATTGTAAACTCTTCTGCAAGTTGGAGGCACTGCATCTTTGAGTAGGGTTTGGCTCTCCTATTGTTTCATTATCCAAAAATAAAGGACATATTTTTCATATTTAGCTTCTTACTTAGAGAAGGTATTGTGTAGCAGGCTTTTGTGGTGATAATTATGATGCAGAGATCCACAGGTCACAGCTTGTATCTTCCTTTCAACAAACAGAACATAGGGTATCACCTGGTCTACGGGCACTCTTGTTGGTCCAAGTTTCCAGCTAATCAGGATTTGGATTTGGCAGGAATAGCATCCCTGAGTGAGTGTTTTCAGAGTGCCTGGAGCTTTTGCATTCAAGGGAATGTTACCATGGAGAAAGTCCTCCATCCACTGATGTGATCGGTAGGATTCTGGAAAAGATTAAACAAGCCACCACTGCATAATTCCATTGTTTATTTATATACCTCAGAGAATGGTTTTAGAACTGCTCTTATTACCGAAGGGTGCCTATTCAGAGATGCTGCCTAGTGAGAGATACATTTTGAATAACTAGTTATAGACGATCTCATCCCAAATCTTCCAGAATTAATTTTTTATCATTTATTTTGAACTGATTTGCCTAGGAACACAACTATGCATCAAGAACAGGGCCAGGGTTGGGATGACATGTGAACAAGTCTCTGTGACCTCAAGGGCTTGCAGGCCAGAGTTGGGGATGGGATAAATAAACAAGAAAATGTACTTCAAACACCATCACGTGGTGTGGAAGAGGGACGTGCTGAGTACCTTAAGCCAGGTTTGGTTTGCCATAGGAGACTAGCAGATGGCAGGTCGTCAAGGTGACAGCACGTCCAGTGTGACAGGGAGACTGCCAGCAGTTCCATTGTGGTGGGTGGCTGTTAGGTAGGGAGTGAAGGAGACGGGGCTACAGGGGTGGAGATGGGGCTTCAGAGGGAAAGTTCTGCCTATTGTACAAAGGCATCAGAACTCTATTTGACCATAAGGAAAGTCACGAAAGGTTGTATGCAGGGGAGCGACACCATCAAATGTGCCCTTTTGAAAGGTCATGCTTCTG
Source organism: Rhinolophus sinicus (assembly GCF_057876585.1). Taxonomy (NCBI): domain Eukaryota; kingdom Metazoa; phylum Chordata; class Mammalia; order Chiroptera; family Rhinolophidae; genus Rhinolophus; species Rhinolophus sinicus. The sequence goes on along the minus strand of NC_142507.1, from coordinate 9,424,590 downwards.
GAGAGGTGGAAGAATTTTGAATGGTTAAAAAAAATAAATAAAAGGCAGGAGGCCGAGAGACATATTCTGACGGGCTATCCTTCTAGATAATGCTGGTGACCTAAAAAATAGTTATAGACAAGATAATGGGGGGAAATAGAATACAAGCTGGATATGTGAATTGGTGGTGCCATTCAACAAGCCTGGGAACATTACAAGACTTCATGAAATCAGTTTGGGAGACTTTAAAAAGTTTGAATTATTGGTGGGATGACGGAATAGATACCCATCTTCCTTTTGTCAGTTTCATCTTTCTTAGTCTTGTTAAAATTCCAAACAAGAGAGAAAAAACATAATTTCTTTATTTCAGAGGCAACCTTGTAAATAATTGAAACAATCGGTTTCTTGAATATAGGGTGGTGCTTGTCCATAAAAGCATCTGAACCTAGTGTTTTGTTTGTAAGGGAATTTTAACTATTAATTCAATTTCTTTAATGCCTATGTGTATTTTCAGATTTTCTATTTCTTCTTCAATTTTTTGGTAAATGACAGTTTTCTAGAAATATATAAATTTCAATTAGCTTTGCAAAATTCTTGGATTAAATGGTTTTACAATATTATTTAATTGCTTTTCAACCTCTGCTGGATCCATGGCTATGTATGCTTTGTCATTTCTAAAGTTATTTGTCTTTCTTTACTGCTCCATATCATCATAGGTTTGTATTTTATTCATTTTTCAAAAAACAAAAAACAGTTTTTTATAGGCTGATTTTTTTTATAATTATCTTTATTTATCATTACAGTGAATTTTAAATCTCAATTTCTAAAAACACTTCGAAGTTATCCTATACATGGTGCGAAGTGCTAGTTTTATCTCTGTTTTCTCTGTATAAGTAATGCTGCCCAATTATAGACTAGTATCCTTTTATAGTTATTTCAAGGGTTGGAAAAGTTGTTAGTAGATTGAATGCAAATATTTATAGTACAAATTATCTGTAGTATAATCATCTTCCATGCAGCCTGTAATAATCTTGACAAATTTAGGTAAGTTCTTAGACTAATTCAAAACTCCTAAATATCATTTTTTGAATAAATATTTACCTGTCAAAGAGATGTTTCTCTCTATAGTACTGGGAACTTAATAATAACCATATATGTTTTAACACACATAGAGCTATGCTTCTTTTGTTATGGTAAGTGTCACTGCTCTATATTAGTGCTGCACAGTATGAAAAAATGCATGAGATGAGAATATTTATTGAAAGTAGATGTTTGAAGATAACTATTTTGAGATTGTTACAACATATCATCATCCGCATTAATAGTGGTTGTGTCTGAATCAGAGAGAACATTACCAATCATACAGCTATCACTAAAAATTATTTTAAAAAACATTTAAATATTTTATGGTTTTACATTCATTATTCATATTTTTGTATATATTTAAATATCATGCTCTAATCATGACTCACTAGTTTAGTTTCTTCATTATATAGTCTCAAGTGTTATACTGTTGTAGGTTGTTCTCATTACTTTAGCTCAAATATTTACATTGAAGGATCTCTCTCTTTTTTTTTTTAGTTCCCTAAAGTGTATAGTAACTTCAATTAGTATTCTTGAGTTTTATAAAATGTAGAAAATACGACAGGCACACAAATAATTACAAGGGTTACAACTGGTAATTTTCTACCTTATGCACAAAACAACGTAATTTCCTTTCTGTTTTGCCTGGAAAAACAGGAAAGATAGGACATGTTACTGTATTTTATATAATATTTCTAAGATATAAGTGTATCGTAGGTGAAAGTACTCTGTATTTCTCAGCTTAATTTACTTTATCACTAAAATCTGATTATAATCAACTGATTGATTAAGGATTACTCAACATGTAAATGAACAATGAAAGTCATTTTATGTTTTATTCTATATCTATAAAGTATTTTTTCAAAACACATAGAATCATTTTCCATTTCTGCAACATATTGAAAATTACAAAATTTATATGCACAAAGTCATTTGATAAGTTGAGAAAACAATTTTTTCTGTGAAATTAACACGTTAGTCTTATCAGAAAGGAAAAAAATGAGGTGGCAAATGTGGATATGTGAATTTAAGATCCCCGAATATGTTCTTTTATACAAAGTAGGCCCTCTTTGCCCAAGACAAAACATACAAATTAAACTCCCTGGGATTAAACAAGACATGTAGGAGATTTTTAAAAATACATTAGATGGGATAAAAAGAAAATTAGACATTTCAGAAAAGATTGGTGAATTTAAAAACATAGCAATAGAAAGTATCAAAGAATTTTAAAAGCCTCAAAAAAATGAACAGAGCATTTGTGAGCTGTGCAGCAACTTAAAGTGGCCTGTTATCATGTAATTGGAGTCACAGAAGGGGAGGGAAGAAAGTAGAGGGCACAGAAAAGTATTTGAAGAACTAGCAGCCCCAAAATGCCATCGCCCTAGGAGCACTCAGCCTGACAGAGCACTGGAAGTGCCTGTGAAAGGCTCAGCTAACGCACCAACTTAGGGGTCGTGCTCTGTGCAGTTTCCCAGGATGCAGCTCACACACTGAAGCAACGGATGACATAGGGCGTGGAGGTAGGATCCGTGCATCTCACCATCATTCCCGGTGTCCCATTAGCAAAAGCTGTGTTTCTCATTTCCATTGGAGGTTATACAAATTAGAGTGTTGTTCGGTAAATATTCACTCCTTGCTCTCCCCTAGCCCACCCACACATACTCCATGGAAGGGTATAACCTAAAGCTAGATTGCTGCCATTCACTTTGAGAGCCTCATACCGGTCGACCAGAAAGCAATTACGCTGGCCAAGCAGTCAGCCCTATAATCGTGATGAGCTAAGGTTGATGCTACACAACCAGGCCAAGGAGGAGTATGCATGAAACACGACAGAGTCACCAGGTCGTCTCGTGGTGCTTCCATGTGCGTTATAACAGCAAGCAGGCGATTGCCACAAACAACGGCTGATAAAGGCAAGATACCCAAAGGCTCAGAGTCCTCGGGGATAAAGGTCTGTGTTCATCCACCAGGCGAACAAACTCAACTAGAGTGGCCGATGGAGTCAAAAATAAAGAATCTATAGAATGGGTGGTGAAAAGGGCAGATAATGGAATATCACGATGGCTACTCTGGAGCAACTGCAAAAGTAGGGACTGTAGATTTTCCAATGAACCCTCTGTCCTAAGCCATTGTTTTTGTTTTTAAGAGGGATTTTGACCACCTAGAAGAGCCAGTGACAGACTGAAATTAATGCGAAGCATGAAAGGATAAAAGAAGTAGACTGGTGTGAGTGGTTTCGGTCCACCCTAAATCCCATGATTGGTGTCCTTATACGAGGACAGAGAGGAAGATTTGAGACACAAAGAGGCTGAGGGAAGCAGCTACGTGAAGGCAGAAGAAGAGGTTGACGTTATGCTGCCACAAACCAGGAAACACCTGGAGTCACCAACAGCTGGAGGAGGCGAGGAAGGATTCTTCTCGAAAGCCTTTGGACAGGCCATGCCCCTGTGAGCACCTTGGTTTCAGACTGCTAACCTCCAGAACTGGAAGAAAATTAATTTTGTGCTCTTTTAAGCCACCAAGCTTGTGGCAATTTGTTGCAGCAGCCGTAGCAACCTAGTACAGGGGGAAAGAAGTCGAACAAGCCAGAATTACAAATACTTGAAAATAAATAGCTTGATCTCTGATATAATTTATAAAGTAGGGATAGTAACTGGTCACAGTGATTTCTTCTAGCCCAGAACATTCATGGATCTATAAAGCTATGCACCAAGTTGTTATCAGCTGTGTTTTGAAGGAACTAAGGAAAGCTGAGCAAGATGGAATTCTGATGTGCTCCCTTAGCCATGCTATTTCGAGGACCCCCCCCCCCCATGTATGGGTTGAGCATAGTCCCTGGGTCAATCTTTCCTCCCATAATGGAAATAGAAAAGTTTCCTTTGCTTTGTTCTGTGAAGTACATGTGGGCAATTGCCCTCAACAATTCAGCAAAGACTATTTGCTTCACAATAGTTAACACAATTTTTAAATATACAGGATAAAGAAATAGATTTCATTTTAGTCTTAATGCAACAGAGATCGAAGAAAATGGAAAATTCCAATGAGTGTAATTCAAGTATAAAGTACATACATAAATTAATTTAATAAGCAAATCTGCCTCCAGCCTTAACATTAGGTTTCAATTCTGCAGGTAGAATAATTAGGTTAAAAAAAATCATTTTTATTCACAAACATTTTTGGTTCTTAATTTTGTTAACCAAGCAGGAAAGCTGGAGGGAAAAGATTATTTTACTGGTTCTTAGGCAGAGATATACCATGACCAGGTTCAGACTTTGCCTCTCAGAAATTCAAATACAGAGAAAAACATACAGATGTTCCGGAGTTTTCTAAAACATCAGTATTCAGGCATGACATGAATTCACTTGCTTAGACGTGATTTTATCAAGTACCCATTTTTGCTATCCACGATCATTCCTGGGTGAGCTCACCCAGTGTCAAGCCTTTAAATGCCATCTTCCAGCTGACAACTCCCAAATTTACGTCTCCAGCGCAGACTTCTGCCCTGGGCACCAGACTCACACACACATCCACTGCCAGTTGACCTCTCCACATACATGTTGAATAAACGTCTCAAACTTAACACGTCCCAAACTGCTGATGTCCTGCTCACGCCTGCTGCAAGGCTCCCTCTCCATTTCCATTAGCAGCGCCTCCGTTCCGGTGACGGTTTTCCTCCTCACATCTCACACCTAATCCTTCGTGCGGTTCAGTTGTCTCTCCCTTCGGAATGCATCCCGGCTCTGATCACCCCCACCACTTCCACCCTAGTCCAGTTCCATCACCCCGACCTGACAGGTGGGCGCCCACCTTTGCTTCCCCCACCTACACCCTCCCCATGTAAGTCTCAAGTAACTGCAGGAAAGATCATTTTAAAACTTAAGTTAGATCGTGCTATTTCTTCGCTCAAAATCCTATAGTTCCTTTCCTTCCCACTCAGAGCGAAAGGCCCCCTCTTACCTACACATGGCTCCTCCTAAGGCTTTGGCTACTGCTGTTCCCTCACCTGGAATGGTCTTCCCACTCTCTCCACCTCCTGCGTGTCTTTGCTGGAACGTCACCTTCTCACCTAGGGCTTCCTTGGCCACTTCTGTCCATCTGTGTTCTCTGAGAAGTAGACACCAAGAAGTGAGTGGGAGTACAAGGATTTTAGGGGAAACACCTGTGAAGGAGACTCAGCAGTGAGCTGAGGAAGGCTGAGAGAATCATGAGATGGTGAGGCAAGTCCGCCCCGAGGGAAGGAAGTTTGGTGGGAGTGTCGGCGACTGCTATCTTGTGGGGCAGAGGCCTCTGCAGCATCTTGCTGCAACACTGGGGTGCCGATTTTTATTAGGACAGAGTGGGCTATATCTGCAAGCCCACAGATTCTGGTGGAAGAGGGGTGGTAAGGCCAACATCCTCAGGGGCATCCAGAAAGATGTCCCCCTTCCATATTTCAGCATCCCCTGACCTCTGCATACCAGACCTGCCTTGGCTGAGCTTTCAGACACCCCGGTAACAGTGGGGTCTTCAGCCTGCTTTCAACTGCGTCGGCCCTGCCACTATAGGAAATAAAAGCCTCTGTAAGCTACCAAAGAGGCCCTGAGACTGTCACACTGTTGACAGTCATATTTTGTTATTATCGTTCTGTAGGGTGTGAATATGACTGACCAGCACTGATATCTCTATAGGCACTGCTCCCCCAATATTTAACAAAGCCTACGTATCGCACCTGCCACAGCCTTCCCATTCCCACCAGGACATGGCACCAGGTCACCACGGGTGGCGGTGGCATCTTCAGCAGTGGAAGTGCTGCCTTGTGTCAGGGACTATCTGTGTCCCACCTACCAACCAGCACAGACAGCGCCCTCCCCCTGTTCCTGGGCAGGGGGCAAGCCAGGCCCAAGTGCCCACCTGACTGCCTGCCTGTTTCCTTGGACCAACAGTGGTCCCGGTCTCCCAAGAGGCGGACACCAAGTGAGATGAAATGTGCATGGATTTTATTAGGGGAAATTCCTATGATGCAAGAGCGACTCTAGTGAAGGGGGAAGGGAAGGAAGGTTGGATGGAAGCATCCTAGGCCACCATGCCGGAAGGTTCCCCAAAGCCCTCAGTGAGTCCTCAAGCCAAAGGAGTTCCATGTGTCCCAGGACTGGGCCTGCCTTGGTGTAGCCGCTGGAGCCCTTGACCTGCATGGAAGGCAGAATGTCCCCCCAAAGATGTCCACATCCTCATCCTTGAAACTGTACATTTGACACTGCATAGCAAAACAGGAATTTTGCTCAGGTTAGAGACCTGGAAGTAAGGTGATTATTCTGGATTCACATTAATTCTTAAAACCCAAAAACTTCTCTGGCTAAAGGCAGAAGAGGTGCGACAGAAGGGTAAGTCAGAGAGATGCAAAGCATGAGAAGGACGTGCTGTGCTGTGGCAGGGGTGCAGGTGGTCTCTGGAGCTGAGGGAAGCTCCAGCTGACAGCCAGCAAGGAAATGAGGAATTCAGTCCTACACCTGGAAGGAGCTGATTCTGCCAAAGACCCGTGTGAGCTGGGCATGGAATTCTCCAGAGCCTACAGATAAGAGTGCAGGCCTGCCTTTGTCTTGATTTCAGCCCCGTGAGCTCCAGAGCAGAGCCAAGCCCACCCAGGCTTCTGACCTACAGAAACCGTGAGATATTAATAGTAAGGTTGCACTGTTTTGAGCTGCAAGGTTTGGGGTAACGTGGTACAGCAGCAATAGCAAACCAAGACACACTCCCTGTAGCTGGAGGTCTGCAAGGCCCCTTCTCCAGGTCTTCACGTCACCCTTTATAAAGGCATAGCCCAGCCCTTTCCTCCCTAGCCCTTGGCTATTATTCTCCATAGCACGTACCACTTTCTAATGGTCTATATCATTTCCTGGTTGGTTTGTTTAAGGCCTGTGACCTTCCACAAAGACAAGAATTTTCATGTGTGCCCACTGCTGGGCCTCTAACAGTGCCTGGAGCATAATAAAATGCTTTTTTAAAATTGCATGAATGAATGACTGCTAAGACTGCCCATTCCATTTGGTATGGAGTGAGGCACGACGCAATTGAATGCACAGTTGGGTGAAGAAATCCAAGAATAGAATGTAAAGCTATAAAAAAATGAGTATTCGCTCCATTGATCTGCTCTCTTCTTACCGTGTGTGGTCACAGATCATCGGAGGAGCAGCATGTCCTATGGGCAAGATCCCAGCTTCATTAGAAATTTGCTGCAAATTAGGGACACCAGCTACACGTCTCTCAAGGATACGGCTCACGCCTTGGTTATCCTGCAGCTGCCCACTTGGTCCAGGAAAGCTGGTAAACCCTGACTTTGCTATTTTATAGTTTACAAATCCCATGGACACCTGCAATCTGGTTATTCTGGTGAGAGCATTCCTCTGATACAAGTTCCAACTTAGAGTTAAACTGAGGCTCCGAAAAGTAGTCATTTGCTAAAAGGCATGCAAATAATTAGAAGCAGAGCCTGCACTCAAACCCACGGTTTTCAATTTCCAATTCCAGGCTCCTCACATCATGACATGCGGCTTTTCGGCTTGATTGGTTTAAAAATGATGAATGAATAAGAAGGTTTGAAATGCAGAAATTGGTTTAAGAGATCTAATTGTGGAGAGTGAGAAGATTTTGAGAAGAGAAAACAAATGAGAGCATAATACATTTAGGAAGAGTACCAAAAAGCTTTATTTTTGAACATGCCTGAAAACAGACCTCATGCATTAAATATATACACAATCACTGGTGATTCACCCATATATTTCATTAACCTGGATGTGACCCTGGGAAAATTCTAATGAAAACCACGATTTCTAGATGCTCTTTTTTCAGTGCGTTGAGTACAAAATAAGGGGAGATTCATCAGCTTTGCTGAAGTCAGAACGTCTTAAATTATCATCTCTCCTCCAGCCCTGGGTGGCTTTCACCTGACTAGAGAAGACATCAGGTAGAGATGGCAAGGCTTTCCTCGTATCCCATACTGACGGCTACCCAGTTTTTCTTCTAAAATGGAGGCTGCCATGATTGTTCCTCTATTATGAATGAGTTAAAAAAAAAAAAAAAAACAAAAAAAAAAAACAAAAAAAAAACGGGGTAGGGGGAGAATATAAAAGTAATATTTAGTCATTTTGGAAAATTAGAAAAATACAGTTAGAAAACTATGGGCCAAATATGCCACCCTGCAGAGTTGCTGCCTATTAACATTTTAGTATACCTCTAATTCATTTTTGTGGGTTTTTGCGCATTATAAATAAAACGTTGTAAACAAAATTGAAGTACTTTAAATTCTCCCTCCCCAGATCTGTATTTCTCTGCAGAGCCAACCACTTTCAAAAATGTGACACACATCTTTCATGTCAATATTTCAGGTTTTTATTATATACACATTTCATTATTTATGTTTGTGTTTCTAAATGTTTATATAAATGCTACCATACTGTTCTAAATCTCTCTTCAACTCAGTTTTTTTCACTCAACCTATTTTTCAATCTATCCTTATTGTCAAAAGTGAATGTGTTGCTCATGAATTTTAACTGCTAGATAACATTTTATTACATGACTAGACCACTATTTATTGCCTCTGAATAACACTTAACATTTAGTTCTTTTCAATTTTTTTTCTCTTATGTTTAAAAACACTACAATGGATATTCTTAAAAATGTGACTTCCTGGAGCCCATTTGCAAGAATTTCTGTGGACAATACTTTTAGAGGAAATAGTTCTGGATTATAAGGTATGCACAGTTTAAATTTCACTTGATATTGCCAAATTACTCTCCCTGTAATGAATGGCTGTACCAATTCACCAGCAGCATGTGAGAGGTCTTTTCTTCCCATGCCAGCCAACATTTAGTGTGTGTGTACACACATACACATATATTATGGATATGAATGTTGTCTTTATGTTTCAAACATATTCTTTCAATCTGACATTTGCCTTTTAAACTGGCTTAGCACAGACATTTTGACTAGTCAGATTTATCAATCTTTTCCTCTAAGAGTTTTGCTGTTACGTCTTATCCGGAAAAGCTTTCTCTTGACAGTCATTGTATTGGGTATTCACTATTTGCCCTTCCAGATCACCTATGCTCTTCTCCACCTTGCTCTGAAAAGCCGACCTCTGTAGACAGGGTCCACCAGGCTCCCTTGTTCCCTAGCCTCCAGTTGGGTTTGGCCAATGGGAGGCATCTGCAGGAGATTAAGAGGCAGGAAGTGGGGAAAGTTGAGGTATTTATAATCCTGACTTACTGTATTTTGCCATGTATAATGCGTTCCTGTGTATTATATAACGTGCACCCACGTCTTTGGCCCAAACTTTCAGGGAAATGATCTTTCGTTTTAATTTTTTAATTCAAATTTTTATTTGTTTACATTTAGGTACTTGTTTTTTGTATTATAAAGAAATTTTAGCATTTATTTTTTAACATAGTATAGTACAAGAAATCCTATGGAACAAATAATTATAAAACACAAGAACAGATACAAGAAATTTTATGTATCGTAACACATTTACAATATTTACGCATCGTAGAAGGCCAAGGACTCTTTGTTGTTGCAAGTTGGCTGTCCCAAGTTCAACAAAACCGATGATGGTATTCCAGGATATTATTTTGCATACGGATATCATTATTGATCTCTCGAGTTACACTTTTAACTCATAATCACAAGTAAAAGAATTAAAAACATTTATATAGATACGGAATTAGTACTACCCATGTATAATGAGCATCTTTATTTTTCCCCTCACAAATTTGGGCAAAACATACAGTACACATTACACACAGCAAAATACAGTATCCCCTGCTGTGTGAAGATTTAGCAGTGATTGCATTCCTCTGTCCTCCCTTTCAGTGGCTCTTTTCTGCAGCCCTGGGTTTCCCCTAACAATTGCCTTCCCATTATCCTTCAAGCACAATGATTTTACCAGTTACCACTGGTTGCTGTTGCCAGCCCCAGAATGCTTTCTCATCCCGTATTTGTTTCCCTTCATTGTCTCCACACCTTTATAAGTAGTCCAATCATTGAACTCTCTTCAATTACCACTTTTGAGTGACCGCCTGTTTCCTACCTGGATCCTCACCAATATAGTCATCACTATAGTCTCAAATATATCACTCTAATAATTTCCAGTGTTTCTTTAGAATTTGCTTATGTATAGGGTATGAGGTCAGGAACTACATTTTTTTCCCATATGGAAAGCCATGTGTCCACACCATTTATTGACTAGTCCAGGCTTTGCCCACTCACTTACAATGCCACCTCTATCACACACCAAAGTAGCAAATACTTCGGTCTGTTTCTAAGTTATTTATTCAGTTGCACAGAGGCAAGACACATAACCTCTCCATGAAGATAGTTCTAGTACATCTTCATAGTGTTGTTGTGAGAATTCAGTGAGTTAATACTTATCTGTTACAGGGCACATAAGAAGAGCTAAACATTTTCAGCTGTGATTGTTTTGATAAGTACTTGTAGATCTTTGCATAAATCCTACTAATTTTAATGACTCCAGCTTTGTACTTAATGTTGATATCTGCTAGACCAAGTCATTTTTCCTGTTTTCTTTTACATTAAAAATTTCTAAATATGTTAAGCATTTTTCCTTTAAAATTATGATATAAGCATTTTCCCATGTCATTAAAAATTGTTTTTAACCAACATTGTATAATATTCCATCATAGGTATATGCCCTAATCTACCTGTTTGTTTTCCTGATTTGGGACCTAATAATGTTCCAGTTTTTTCACTGTTGTCAGTAATGGTTTGACAAATGTTTTTATATAAAATCTTGTCTGTATTTCATATTGTTACTTTAGGGTAAAGCTCTTAAAGTAGGGTAACTGGGTTGAAGTGGGTGAAACACAGGGAGCTAAGGGCATCGAAAACCAGATATTCCTTATGATTTTGAAACAATAAACTGTTAAAGGAAATATCTGTCAGGCCAGAAGCCTCTGGATGTAGTAGGTGGTAGGAGCCATGGATCCCATGAGTATATGCCCACAGCTATACCTGATTTTCTGTAAGAGTTAGAGGCGATGATAGATGGAGGTGTTATATCAGTAAATCAGATACTCTCTTTGTCCCAGGATGCTACAGGCTGAGATATTGCATAGAGAAAAGGAAAATGCATACCTGGAATATAATTACATTCAGATAAGGACAAACTGCTGACCTTTTAAGGACAGAAGGGATTTTTCCAGAGCAATCAGCTTGTTACCAAGTGGCTGATTAGTCTCCTCAAAGATGGTCATGTAGCAGAGGCTTAAAGTCAGTTTTGGTGGCTTATGAGTTGGACCTTCGGTGGCAGTAGCAGATATATCAGCCTTAGTGAGAGAGCGCCCCTGGTGGTGGACCCCTGTCACCTCCTCTCCCCCATCCTCCATGGATGACCTGATTGTGTGCCACTGGGGTAGCCAAGGACAGACTGACTGTCATTTACTGGACAATTCTTCAGTCTACCTGGGGGCTAGTGTCTCTTCTGCTGTGGGTGTTGACATGTGATACCAAGACCCTTAAACGTTGTGCCTACTCCCATTGGTCTATCGACATGCCTCTTCCACACACTTCCTTGTGCCCAGTCTTCCAGTCGTACTCCCCTGGCCTCCTAACCAACCAGCCACGCCATTCACCACCACCTTACCTCCGACACTTGTAGCTCAACACACAGTGGATGACCCAGCGGGCATTAGGAAGATTTCCATTCACCGTTATCTTTCAGAAGCAACCCTAAGTGGGACTGTTTGCACCAACGTACTATGAATCAAGCTCAGTTTTTCTTTTCTTCCATCAATTGAGCTTAGGGAATCTCCCATGAAGCCACAGACGTGAGCTAAGGGTGCAGAGATGATGGTTCTGGGGACTCCCTGGGCCTGAACTCAGATGTGTCACCTTTCTCATACAACAGACTGCAACTGAGCCCCTCCAACCGTAAGCCTTAGTGCCATCGGTAGTGCCCACCTCACGATGGCCATCCTGGGCTGCATAGTCACAGGATGTGCCAGGGTTCAGACACTCCATCTCTACCAGGATCCAGAATAATATCAACACAATTTTTCAAATGTTATATTGCTTTCTGCTGCAGATGACATGACCTTGCTCCGGAACCCAGGGGTCCATGCTGTGACACTCCTACTGGGGCTTGCCAGAGAACCCATGTGGCATTTTTATCTTCCAACAGATCCTTCCTACATGATATGATCTGCCACGTCATAGGGCCTAACTGGCAAGCAAAGATGTGATTTCAAGTGAATCCCAGGCCCAGCCTTGTCCCGCAGGGAGGTCTAGAGTGTAGACAACGGTACAAAGTCTGTTCCGTTTTAAGAAAGATACTCTTTTATATCTATGTATGGGTCATTGTGCTGCTCCAGGCTGCGGGTGGCGGGAGTGGGTGAATTCCAGGCACTCCCACCTCTCAGCTGTCTAGGCGAAGCACCTTGAGTAGCCTAATGGTGGTTTTGAAGAGAGTTGCAGAAGCGATTCAGTAGGAGTAAAGCACACTGACGTAGGAGGATGCTAAAGAGGCTCTGGGGGTTGAGCAGAGCATCAACACAGCCCGTCACAGCAGGCCCACGCGTGGAATTACCGATGGCATCAGTAGATGGGCCTCAAGGCCCCAGTCATGTGAGAGAACACAGAAAATCCCCCAACCAAATCCAGTCCTTGATCCCAATAAAAGCGTGTTAAACCCCAAAATACTATCCAGCCAGTTCAGTACTTTTGTATAGGATGTATATAGATACATGTAACATTTGTCAAGTTCTCCACTTCGTATACTTTCCCTTTTTCACTTCTTGTTCATAAAGGAATGTTCTGTGTTCTAAATTTATTCCGTTTATGCTTAGAGTTCATTTTCTTTATTCTAATTTAACAGATGACATTTGGTACTAGAATACTATTATTTAAAACCTTTCGCTCCCATGCCATTGCATTTCCTAGGTTTAAACTTCATATGTTGGAGTAAAGTTGAAATGATTGATGGTATTTTCAACAAAATAACTGTTGATTATGGTTGATGTTGTAAAGCATTTGCAATGTATGGCTCCGGTTTTAGAATGCTGATGGCTGGGTACTTGGGGGATATAATAGGAAACTATTTGAGGTGATGGTACACATGAAGAGAAGGTACATGGGTGCATAATATCATTCTAGAGGGATGAAGGTTACTTCTGTAAAAATAGGACAAACCAATTTGGTAATAGACCCAAACAGACAAAAATGAATTAAAATGTGGTCATACCTATTTTAACACCCAAAAAGGGAAGAATTCTCTATTTTCATATAGCCTTAGAGGCGATTATGTAGTGTTGAGGGTCATATACTCAGAAAGGGTGTGATAAATATTATGACATTTTAAAAATATAGTTATCAGGCTAATCTCAAGTGAAAAATGAAGGGATTTGTTCCATTAGACCCAAGAGATCACAAAACCTAATTATTCCATTGCTTCCTCAGACATAATCTCTGTGTCTGTTGTTTTAAGCTAATTCTCTGAGGCTGTTCTTAGTAACTCACTTCTGCACTGTTTTTCCCACACTGGGGATAGTGCATGTGTTATAAATGTCACTGTGTTTCCAAAGCATCAACTTCTGTGAATCACTTACATCCATGGCTTACCAGGAAATAATGTCACTAAGTGGTAGCAGGATACTGTCAGGAGAAGACGAAGTGGTTACTGAGGACTTTTTAAGAACAGAACGCACTGTCATGCCTCCGTGCCTTTGTGGCTGCTGTTCCCTTGGCCACGATCCTCTCTTGCTGCTGTTGAATTCCGGCTTGTTTTCAAGGCCCAGATCAAACATCAGCTCTGTAAGCCTTTTCTCTCCTCCCCAGGACAAAGCACACTCTCCCTTCCCTTTGCTTATACGAGTATTTTAATACTTAATCAGGCTCTGGCTGCATGTCTCTCTAGTTCTGTGCCTCCTTCCTGTGTGCCTCCTCTTAAAATGGATCCTTCTCATTTTTGTTTCCCGTTTCCCCAGTACTCAGAACAATGCTGGACACACAGTAAGCACTCAGTGAATGCCTATACCATGTGTGCTTTTTTCTGAAGGGTGCCTTCACTCTACTTATGCCTTCATCAGTACCTGTCAATATGGATGCCTCTTTGCAAATGTGAGTAGAATCAAATAGAATCCATTTACAGGTAAGATAGATATTTGATGATGATTTTAATTTTCCTAACACTCTCCAAATAGCACTAATTAATAGTATATCAATACTTATTGCTGTTGTTCTGGGCAGTGCACAATGGCACTTAGGAATGAATAATTGGCTTCAACTTTCTTTAGTAAAACCTTATAAACTGAAACCACTATACACGTACACTGGAATTGGACAATTAAGTAAATGGATGCCAGAAGTTGGGAGCCAGGTTTCTCACTGTAGGAGTTGGAGGTTACCGACAAGCAAGAGGAAAAGGCTGGAATGATTCACATAATAGATTAGAACTGGAGACATCTATATGAAACTCATGTTTAGGTTAATATAAATATAGATAGATATATAAATATATTTATGTGTATACACACACACACGTGTCAGGCAATGAAGTTCGCGAACTCATCCTAGAAAAAGTGCTACGTCCCTCATTGCTGAATATCACTATTGTCACCTTCGAAGTACTCCCCTTGGGAAGCTATGCACCGATGCCAGTGCCTAGTCCACCCTTCAAAGCAATTTTGGAACTCTTTTTCTGGAATGGCCATCAGAGCTGTCATCGTATTACTCTGATATCCTGAATGTCATCAAAATGTCTTCCTTTCAATATTTCCTTTGTCTTTAGGTAAAGAAAGAAGTCACTGGGGGCCAGATCAGGTGAGTAGGGAGGGTGTTCCAGTACAGTTATTTGTTGACTGGCTCAAAACTCCCTCACAGACAGTGCCGTGTGAGCTGGTGCATTGTCGTGATGCAAGAGCCATGAATTGTTGGTGAAAAGTTCAGGTCGTCTAACGTTTTCATACAGCGTTTTCAGCACTTCCAAATGGTAAACTTGGTTAACTGTTTGTCCAGTTGGTACAAATTCATAATGAATGATCCCTCTGATATCAAAAAAGGTTAGCAACAGTGTTGCAAAAAAGTTCGCGAACTTAATTCAGACCATATATATATACATGTATGTGTCATGTATGTATATATATGTGCATGTGTATATATGTATATATGTATATACTCATATGCACATATGTATTTCCTTGCTCTGCCAACTGAGAGGTCCTAGAACTAACAATACCTTAGCAGCAACAAGCACACCAGGTACCCAGACCTTGATTTCTAATACCGTCCTCCAATAAAAGGAACCACAGATCCTTGGAGAAATGGCTGATTATATAAGTGGAACAGAAAACACACAAGATGAGCCTGGAGCATCTTATAGTTCCAGAAAGTAAGAAAGCACTAAACAAAAAAACTAGCAATGACAGGGATATGTCAAAGGGGCACGGGAGTCAGTTGAAACAGCTCCCAATGTCAAAGCTACAACAATTTGAGAAATAAAATCAATAAAATATTTGTTTATAACCCAAAGTATAAAATATATATCTGAGTCTATATTGGTATAAATAAATGATGAATGAATGAATGAATGAATGAATAACTAGGGAGAAAAGACCAATGTCCTCTGCAGAAGAATTCCAGTAATTTATGTAACTATTCCAGCCTCAAGAAGGTGGAGTGGAGTTCCTTCTTCCTTAAATGTAGGCTGCAAATAGTGACTTTCTTCTGAAGAGTACAGTATGAAAAAGGGGGGAAAGAGCAGCTGTACAGTGGGAAAAACTTGACAAACACGCCCTCAAGTTAGGTGACCAAGTCAACATCAACAGTGATAAGTCATGTCGATATTATGATGTGATGACAATGGCACTTTGCCTCTGTGGGTCTTCTTTCATCTCTTTTTGGGTCTTCTTCCCCAAAACCCATAATCCCGGTCTAATCATGAAAAATAAATAAATAAACACCAGAAAAATCCCAATAGCGGTACATTCTACAAAATACCTGACCAGTACTTCTCAAATCTTTCAAGATCATCAAAAATAAGGAACATCTGAGAAACCATCACAGTCATAGGAACCTAAGAGGACATGCCCCATAAAAGTAATGTGGTATCCTGGATGGAACCCTGGAACAGAAAAGGCGCATTGAGTAAAAACTAAGGAAATCTGAATGAATTAAGGACTTTAGTTAAGTTTTTAAAAAACCTGTAAGTACATAATGTAAGGAACACAACCAGAATGTAGGAGTGTGTGGAAATTTGATTGATGTGTATTAGATAAAGGAGTGTGGGAATGACTGGCCCTTCCTTACATTGATGCTCTTTTCCCAAACATATACAGGGACCATAATCATATAAACATATACCGTGTTTCCCCCAAAACAAGACCTAACCGGAAAATAAGCCCTAGCATGATTTTTCAGGATGACATCCCCTGAACATAAGCCCGGATGCGTCTTTTGGAGCAAACATTAATATAAGACCCGGTCTTATTTTCAGGGAAACATGGTATATTTATATCCATATATGTTTGTATATAGATATAAACACTAATAAGTGTAGATAAGCAATTATATACATTTCTGACAGATGTGAGGACACACCTGTGGGACCAGGCAGAAGCAAATGCACAACCACTCTGCAGAAAGCTTCAGCCCAAAGTACACAAGATTCTCCCAGGAAAATGATCCCCACAGATGATACACTTACCTTCTAAAATTATGAGATGCACAAGGAAATGATCCACTTTATGGAAGAGTTGACAGAAAGTAAAAAGAGCCAGATTAGTTTCAGAATAGTCATATGTATAAAGTCACAAAAGTGGTTTTATTTAGAATGTTAGATATATATTTTTTTAAAATGGAAACATTATAGAAAAACAAAATTGGGACATGATAAGAAAATAAAACATTTTCTTGAATAACGAAGACTATCTAGTCGTGAAAATTTCAATTATTTGATAGTGGAAACTTAGTGAATGAATTAGACGGCAGTTGAGGCAGCAGAGAGAATTAGTGAATTAGAATATCAGTAAGGAAATGTATTACCATGCAACACCGTGAGAAAAATAGATGAAAATATGCAACTGCTGTTAAGAGACAAGGAAGAAAAAAATCAAGAAGGAGAGTGTATAATTATGGGAGTATTAAGAAAGATGGTGACTGATAAATTTTCAGAGCTTATGTAAGATAGAAACCCTCAAATTAAAGAAAAAATACCTAGTCTAGTCAGGATGAATTAAAAATAAATTTTCACCTGGAAAAACCATAGTGAAAGTATGAAACATAAAAAACAATAATGTTGTTAAAAAATCATACATAGATGAAAGGCAGGTCATCAACAAAACTCATTTATGCTGCTAGTTATCTTCTCATGACAATAGAGGGTAAAAAGAAGGGGATATATTCAAACTACTGAGAGAAAATAGCTGTCATCCTTGAATTTTGAAAGTATCTAAACTATCATTTAAGAATTATATTAAAAATACATTTTAAGGTAAATATTTTTAAAAATACTAACAGATGTATTTTAGAAATAAGTAAATTGATCATGGAAAGAGAGGGATGTAACATGCAGATGCAAACGAGGGACAAACCAAGGCATTAGAAAACATCTGGGTAAATCTAGATAAACATTACCTGTAAAAAAACAAGAGTAAAGACTAATTTGGAATGAGAGGACTTAAAAAGAAGATGAAACTGAAATATTTAATAGCCATAATGTAGAAGACAGGAAGAAGTGTAATTGGTGACCAAGTGTTCTAAGAGGCATCTTCTTGTTCAAGAAGAAGTCAGATCTTTTGATTATTGTTAGCTCTTTAGAGTCAAACATGCATGTTAAAAATTTAAGGATAATTACTAAAGAAATAAGACAAGAATCCATAACAATAAAACAGTTGAGAAGTAAAATGATGAGGAATAAAAAACCATGATCTAGTCAATTCCAAATGTGCTCCTTCAACCCGACTTCTAGCTACATAACCTAGAGAGACTCTGGCACATGCACACAGGAAGGTACAAGCAACACTGCTAACATTTTTTGCTCTTATGAAAAAATAATGTGATATCTTTTATACAATGCAGTCATCTCCATCAATAGAAGAATACACAAATTGCGGTAAGTTTATACAACAGAACGTTATAGGAAAGTAAAATGAATGAACTACATCAACGTGGATAATGCTAGCAAAGGAATGTTGGGTATAAAAAACAAGCAGCAGAATGGTAGGTAAAAATGATGCCATGTATGTAAACCTAAACTCAGAAAAAGAGATAGTAATGGTTTATGAATGCATATATGCACAGGTAAATTATAAAATCAGGTACTAGAAGGAATGGAGAGTGCAAGAAAGCATGGGAACACTGGCGTGGGTGAAATGGCTTTCGCTCTATCTATGACACTTTATTCCTTTTGTAAAAAGAGCTGGAACAAATGGCAAAATTTTGACCTTTAATATACCTAAGTGATAGGTAGACAGGTATCGGTTATATTTTCTCTACTTTTGC
Source organism: Rhinolophus sinicus (assembly GCF_057876585.1). Lineage (NCBI taxonomy): Eukaryota > Metazoa > Chordata > Mammalia > Chiroptera > Rhinolophidae > Rhinolophus > Rhinolophus sinicus. The sequence continues at coordinate 9,406,044 of NC_142507.1, read as the reverse complement.
ATAAAGTTATTAATTTTAGAATATTTTTAAAAACTAAAGTAATTTATAAGTATATAAAGCAATATTCATCTGCTATCCCATTCCTCTGGAAATGTTATCTTTCCCTATTTTTCTTTTGCTTGTGTAAGAATATATACATACATATTTTACATTTTTTACAGTATTATTCTGGAACTTATTTTTTGACTCAGTTCATTGTAGACAATTTCTTTTAAGTCAACACACACAGATTTACTTCATTCTTAGTATTTTCCACTGTATGTATCAATTTTATCCACTGATTCCCATATTGATTAGATTTCCAGGAGTGTTTTTGTTTGTTTGTTTGAGGATAAATTACTACTAAAACAATTCTGTAATTGCTGCACTTTTATTTCTGTCAGATAAATTCCCAGCAGTGAGCTTTCTGGGTCAAAGAATAAATACATTTTACATTTTAATAACAATTACCAAATTGCTTGCACTAACAGTTGTAATATTTTATAGTTCCACCAATTATGTAAGAGAATGCCAGTTCCATGTATTCTGGCCAGCACTGGAAGTTATCAGTCTTTTCCATCTTTGGCATTCTAAATTATTGTTTTGTGTGTTTTTTTTTCATTTTCCTAACAAATTATAAATTTGAGCATCTTTCCTAAGTTTATTGGACATTTGTGTTTTCTCCTCTGAAAATTGCTTGTTAATAGTTTTTGCTCTTATAAAAATAACTTAATATCATCTATGTAACTCATTCATTTGCTGAGTTAACATTGATGGAGCAGATAGTGAGGGCCTGCGCCTAAGTGACAACGGCAATTAAGATACAGATTATACCTTGAAGGAGGTTACAGTCTAGTAAAGGGATTTGAGTAATAAGTGTTGCAGGCACTGCAAAAAATGTCTGTCTTCATAGAGGGCAATGGGATACCCTTGGAGACCCAGGAACCACTGGAAATCTTTATCCAGCATGTGATGCTTCCACTCTTGGGTCTTGCAAATGAGTAGGTGTTTGCCAGGCATTTGCCTCTGCAAGGCAGTGCATGCAGAGGGAAGTGTATAAAACCATGCAGTTGTGAACAGTGTAGATTGCTGCTCAGGAGTTGTGCCACTGAGATTGGAAATCCGGAAGAGGGTGAGGATGAGGAATTGAACTGTCTGCAGAAAACCCAGCTGGAGACATTCAGTGGGTAGTTGAGTAAATACGTCTGGAGCACAGAAGAATGGTCTGAGTTAGAAATCTAGCTTTGAGAGTCATCAACATATAGGTGGCGACTCGTCATTAGTTACAGCAGTGCTGGGGCTGCATCATCTCTCTGGGGGGTTTGGTGTGGGGGGCGGTTTGTCAGTAAAAAAATGGCCTCCAGCTGCTATGTTTTTAAAAAAGCTCTGTGTGTGCTTTAGTGTTTTGGGTTTATTTTTAACGTCTCTTCCCTTGCTTTTAGTAGTCATTCTTGCTTCTGTCAAGTATCTCCTATTACTTACATTCCCTTTTCCACCTACTTTTTAAAAAGTTCTGTACATATAGATTGGCTAAGCCCCTCCCACCCCCAATTTAGGATTGTGTGTATAAATATTGATATCTTTTAATATATCTAACAGGAGGAGTTTGGGAAACTGTCTTGGTAAAATCCTGAGACATGGAGGTTTTGTCTTGGAAGAAGTTTGTAGCTTGTGTCCTGATTCTGATGTGTTTTCCAGGATAGGTTTAGGGGTCAGATACTCAGGTTCTGGATCAGTGAACCTTCACTATTTGTATACTCAGACATAATCTCAGCATTTTTAATTGCCTTCACCTTACACATAAGCTATTTATGAATTGAATTTTTAAAGAACATCATTTCACCAAATAATCTACATTTTAATTTCAGACACCCTTTCAGATGAATCTTTCATTGCCTGCTTTCTATCATTTTAGCTTGAAGACTTTCTTCATCAAGCCGTTGATGATCTTGGACTAACAATGAAATGCAGATGGCACCCTCGCTATTTAAAGATGCCCATCACTGAATCTTTAGTAAATTAAGATGTTGTCATCGAATCAGTATCCTAAATTATTCTGATTTATGAATTTTAATCTGATCTCGTATTTTCTTTTTTTATTTGGCATTGCATCTCACATTTTATTTTACACTATCAAAACAAGACATGAAAATCAAACAGAAGGGCTTGTAATGAAAAGCCTGCTGGTCCATCTTTCCAACCCACTGGTTTTCTCTTTGGAGGAAACACTTTAAAAATGTTTGTTTCTCATTCCTTTTGGATATCTCATCAATCTCTTAACTTGCTCACGAGTGCTCATGGCTCATTAGCATTGGTGGTTTTACAGCTTTTTGGGACAATGTCGACTGACTTTCTGCTGATAGATGAGGGTTTACCTTACCTGTATCTCCCTATTTCACTTTCCCCTTTTCCTCACCGCCCCGTATTTTATCACTATTCACACGTTTTCCATTGGATACATCTGTAGTTTTAAACAGCTTGTTAAACCTCTATTTCCTACCCCACAACCATAGCCAGTATTTTGATCTCCAATCGAAAAAATCAAGACATTGAGACACCAGATTTGTCTCCATCTCTTCAACTCCAACCCCATCTCCTAATTTCTTATATTTTACATGATCACTGGGGATAACCTTTACATTCTTTCTGGAAATACAATTAAGTCTCTGATTTGTTATTTTTTAAAATGGAAGTTCAGTGAACAATTCAAAGTTTATAGTATTATAAATATG